>NC_139608.1:47204473-47804473 GCF_964270895.1 Podarcis filfolensis
ATTGAGAGAAGGGGTACTGTAACGCTGTTTGCTCATCAAAAAAAGGGAACATCACAGGAAAGGAGGAAGTACCCAAGTTGCAAAGAACTGATATTAATGTTTACAGAAGTCACATCCATGCCACACCATATATTTAAAGCGCTCTTGCGCCACCTTAGCAGTCATGGTTCCTATGCAATTGTACCTCTGCCAAGGGGTCTCTGAACAACTTTCAGCCTCCTTAACATACTACAGTTCCCAAGATACTTTAGCAGCATAAGAGTGCTAAACTGTGATAACTAGCACAGGATATTTCTGAGATTTTGACTTCATGATGTATTCCTAAAAGCTACTGGGGGGAATAGTTACAATTTTAGCTTTTTGCGGGTATGCCTAAATAATGCCCTTTGTCAGTATCTTTATCGCCCCAAAGGACTTACAGTGGTACCTTGGGTTACAAACGCTTTGGATTACAAACTCCGCTAACCTGGAAGTAGTTACCTTGGGTTGTGAACTTTGCCCCAGTTTGAGAACGGAAGGCGGCAGCGGGAGGCCACATTAGCAAAAGCGCACCTCAGGTTAAGAACAGTTTCAGGTTAAGAACGGACCTCCGGAACGAATTAAGTTCGTAACCCGAGGTACCACTGTATAGGAGTCTTAATGGTGTAGAATTTAGATTTATCACGAGGAACATAGTAGCCTTGTTAAATTTGGACATCTCCTTGGGAGGGTTGGGGAAGAAAACTGTCCGCTATTTCGTGCATTTAAGAAACACATAGTCACAGTGCCTTGCAATTTATAGATCCCTATTACGAGCCAAGTTGCTGTATGCTGTGTTTCGGTTTCCTGTCAGTGGGTTGGAGACAGGGCAGGAAGACTGAAATATGCAATGTGGGGCGAAGTTTCTGCCATCCTAGTACAGCTAGAGAGCTGCAAAGCTGAGCATGCTGCCATTCAGGAACCTCACATCATGTATTGTTTACTTTCTTAAACTCTTCTTGTTTTATTTCCTTTGCCCTTCACAACAAGAGCTAAAAATCCCCAGTGTGTGTTCTTTATTCTCTTTTGTGTTATGTCAGCAGCATTGAACTTGGGACGCTTTTAAAATTAGTTTTGCCCGTTTTTGGTTTCGTTATACGCTGTCCCTCCATTACGTGTGTGTGTGTGTGTGTGTGAGGGGGAGGGAGGAAGCGAACACAGTAAAATGGGAGCAGTTTCCTGAGGTATGATTCCATGTTTCCACGTAAATATTGCAGTCACAGAGCTGGGTCCGGTCTCTTTGATCTTTCCCACCTGCCAGCTCCCTTTTCGCAAGGGTTAGATTAGGGAAAGTTCCATGCAGGTGGCCCCATCCATATGGCTGTGATATACACAAACATCCTCTCTTGCAGCAGCAGAGGATCATGTTATGTGGTTCTTGCACTGTTCTGTGTTTGTGAAGGAGCTTTAGAGAATTGAATCTGGACTTTCAGCCTTCAGAACTTCTAACTGTAAAAGCTCAGAGCAGGTTTGGAGATGACTGGTCTTCTCAGACTTATCTTCCATCTTGCTTTCAAGGAATAACCTCCTTCACCCTACCCCTGAACACTGGCATCCAACGTTGCCCTAATGTTTTGGAGCAATACTTTGCGCCCTATTCCAGTCATGCTCAGCTATTGAGAAAGCAGTCTGGGTTCACTGTAGGTTCCCACAGCTTTATCACTGAAGCAAAGTGCTGCTTTTGGGTTGGTGGCATTTTGCTTGAGGAGTAACTTTTGCCTTCACTTGAAATGCATTCTGTGTTTTTATATGTTGGATGCTTACAAGGATATCAGTGGGCCACTAGCAGGATAGTGATTGGCTCAACACCTGAAGAGCACAAGGAAATAGGCAGCAGGTAGTGAGGTGCAGGGTGTTTGGGGGAGAGGACGGTGGCAGGGTTCTCTGGCTTGTGTCCCTTTTCTCAAGCCGTTTATGCCAACAAAATTTAATGGACACCCTTCTGGTGCAGCTAAAAGTAGAAGTAGCTAAAACAGTCACCTGAGAACCAGACAGTGTGTTTTAATGCTAGTGGAGAAACCTCCTTCTGGGCTCCAAGGCAAACAAAAGGATTGCTTCACCTTCAGATTTTCATTGCTCTCTATCTGTAGCGTCTTTAAGTCTGCAACTGTCTGCAGACTTAACATTGGCAAAGATAAAAGCCCTGAATCTAATGGCTTTGTTGCAGGCAGTTGCTCCTTTTTGCTTCTTTCTCTATTCTTCCCCCACCCCTTGTGGAGATTATTTCCTTTTTGAATCCCCTTGTTATCTCCATTATTGACATACCCTGTAATTTTCAAAATTGTCCACTATTAGGTCCCTGACTCAGTTTCTTCCCCCTTTGTCTGCAAGTGGGTGCTTGTCTGGTGTGGTGTTTAAATTTTATTTTAACCCCTTCTGGTCAGGCAAGTGTGGCTTTTAAAAACATAGGCACAGAAATCATAGGCTTTGCTAACATCCCTCTTCTTTGCGTTAATCACTGTGTAGCATTATGTCTGCACTGAGGTTAATGTTAACCATGGTTTGCTTTAGATGGGGTTTGTAAACCATCGTTGGCTTCTCACACCTGCTCTACTAGCTTGGATTCAGTATTGTTCATAGCCCTATTTGCTTTTCCTAGATGCCTCTGTTGCATGGGCAGCTAGCTTTGGGCTGTGTACCATATCCATCCCATCCACCCCTCTCTGTTTTACACTCAACTGGCTTCACTGGTTTCTGGCTGGAAGCCAGATGGTGCTTTTTTCTATTAGCATTCTAACTCACTTGCTAATCTCTCTGCCCCCCTCCTTGAAATTCTACAAGATTGCTTCAAGTGGGCCTGCTCACTTCAGTAAACAAGCTGAGACTATGTCCATTGGCGGCACTTTTTATAAATTCTTGGGACAAATATTTCCCCAGTGCTTTCTTTCTGCACTTTTCCAAAGTGTGCAGCTTCGTTTAAGCTGTGAGTCAAATCTGTGAGATGTGTTTTAATAGTCTCTCCACCCACAACCTGCACATTTTTGAAACGTGTGCACGTATTTAAAATATTTATATCCCATCTTTCAGCTGAAGTTCCATTTGGACCCAGACATAATTCACTGTTGCTGCCACTGTGTGTGAGAATACCAAACAGAACAATCCTGACCTTAACCTCCCTGACTCGTTTTGTAAATAAACTCAGGAAAACTAGATCAAGTATTTCACATTCATTTATATCATATTCCTAAGTGTATGGTAAAATCTGCACGCATTTATTTCCAGTACTTCATATTAATAACTTGTAAGACAAAGTGCTAGATGCAAATCTTATTCTTCTGTTATGTTCAGTTCTTAATAGACTTGTAGCAGTGTGCTTTCTTTCTTTTAGAAAGAAAAGACCCTGAATTTTACCCAGCAATTTGGATCTTGCAAATTATAGCTTAAATTTGCGAGTGATGTATGACTATTTTAAAGTTTTGCATGGAAGAACCTAAGGGCTTTGATTTTCTGGTACCCTATTCAGAATAAATGTATGCGTATTTATTGGTATCCATAGTACATTCTGAGTACATAGTGCACTTTTAAAAACTAGAATGTGTGTAGTTTAATTTCAGGTTCTTTAGTTTCAGGTTCTAGGACTTGGCTGTGTACAAGTTTTGTCTCCCTTAATAACAGTTCCTCTTTGGCCATATCTGTTTTCTCAAGTTGTCCCCTCACTGGAGGAATTTACCCCTCGGTAAATTCTTCCTTGCTTCTCTGTATAGTGTGCACTTTGGGAAAATCTGCGTGTGATGTTATCATTTATATGTTGGAATAGCTGTGCCCACCTGATACACAGTAAAGCCTCTTCCCTTTGATGAAAGTGGTAGCTTTAGGTATGAGCTGTCAGCACCTCTGCTGCCAGAGAGTTGAAATGTGGTTCTGGGAAATCTAGATTCACGTCTAGTCAGCCTTATACATTCTGGATAACCTTGGGGACTGGCTGCCTCTCAGCCCCAAGCCCCCACGTGCGAAAGGGAATTGTTGTGACCTTGTTCAGACGTTTCTTGAGTTGATAAGCAAAATAATTATTGTAAAACACTTTGAAAATGAAATACTGCTGTATAAATGATTGATAATGCAGGAGCAAACCATTTTTATCCTCACGTATTTGACTAGCTGTGATGAATGTTTCATTTTGGAGGTGAATCAGAGCACTTCTAAATGGTGAATCTCCTTTTGTAAAGGAAGCGTGCATACAAAAGTACATAATTTGTGTGGTAAGCCTGCTATGGGAGTGGACAAAGCATTTTTTAAAATATACAACCTTATTTTGTTCCCTGTCTGGTTTTGTGGAAACCAGTTTTGTTACAGCAGAAACTGGCAGTGTGTAACACTGATTTGTTTATAGACACTGGTAACGCCACTAAGCCATTTCCTCCCTCCTCCCTGAAATATTATTTAATTGTTTTTAAATTGATTCTACATTTCTAAAGGAGCAAAATGTACATGCAGCACCTTGAGGTAAAGTTACAAGAGCCCACTGAAGTATGAGGTGAGGGGCAAGGAAAGATAACTTGAGTCACTGGCCATTATATCAGTCAAACGTCCTCAAATGCATTTATGTCTGGTGGCACCTTAAAAATTTGTAAATGCTGAAACAAGTGGTTTCAGAGGAATGCTCAAGAGATGCAAAAGAAATAAAAACCCTTTTCTGTCATTGATTGATGAGATCCTGGAGGATCTGTTTATGTTACAGACCTGAAGTCTTAGCTGTGTTTTCCACGAAGGTAGTGGGATCTGCGGAAACTGGTGGCATTATAATCCTGAAGGTTGGGTGCTTGAATGGGTGGAAGGATTATACATTACTACACCTACTTAACCATTTGGCCCAAGGGAGCAAGAAATGGATTTCTTGCCAAACCAGTGCTCCTACTGGCATCTTTGCACTGTGCCAGCCTTGCCCTTCCCCTTCTGGCAAGCCGCAGTGATGCAATTGACTGGAGGTCAGGTGAGTGCTGCCCTCCCACTTTGCTGTCTCCTACTGCGAGTTGCTTTTAAGATGGGCCGAATGTCAGCCTTGGATTAGGTTATGTCTAAAGTCTGTTGGACTGAAGGTGGACATCCAGTGTGGAAAGGAAACTTGCCTGCAAGTTTCGGGATGGTAGTCTGGTTCTTTAGCTACGTGACTGCTTTGCCTGCCTTGAAATTTGTGCTGTTGTTGTTTCCCAACCACAAGAGTTGTTTCCCCTGTTGCTACAAAGGCAGTAACTGATACAGCAGCGGCAGCTTGATGAGTGCACACTGCAAACATTATAGAAAGGAATAAGACTCCCTTCCCATCCCGATTCCTGATTAGAAGTATGTTCAGGCAGGTAAATGGAGTGTTGAAATTGACTTGTCCGAATCTCAAGCAGCTTCAGGCCTAGTTAATTCCACTCAGGAGAAGTTTAGAAAATGTGGTTGGAAAGCTATACTATATGGAGAAAATGGATTTTAGAAATAAGATAATATTTTCGGGCTAGTGTGCTACTGCTTTGTGGCTTAGCTCATTTTGTGCTTAGAGATGCATGATTAAACAGGGGTTACGCACATTCCATTGGGTGCTTCAAAAACCACTCCATGCCTGGGGAACGAGTTTTGGGGTAGAATGAGCCCTGCCAAGACTCAAGGAACTTAAAATAAAATCAAGAGTTTGCAGTGCTGCAATTCCAGAAATTATTTCAAGAACAAAGTAAAGACATCCTTGAAATGATGGTATGTTAGTGTTTAATGGATTTGTGGCATGTTTAATGTTTTTTTCCAATAAGAACAGTAGTTACCTTCAGTCCCCTAAAACCTGTGCATTCTCTTACTGTGACTATAAGTGTGCATGCTCTTGCATTCAAATCTGATATTGAAACTGTTGACAATTCAGTTTTTCTCTTTTTTCTTCATAACTTGGGTTTGTGTCATTGCCTGTGGCAAGGTAAAGGGGGCAATGAGCCAACAGTTTAGTTACAGGGAAAGAATTATAGATTTATAACAAGCTATTAATATGTACGGAATGTAAGCCCCACATCTATGAGCTGAATAACCACATTCTGCAACAAGAATGTGTTCTATCCATTCAGGAATTGTACATGTTTACTTTTTTGCATTATTAGTGCCGAGGCCACTGCATTTCTTCAGTGCAGGACTTTAAGTATTATTTTCTTAAGATACTGGATCAGTGGCAGGTACTGCATCTAAACGTCAGTGCCCAGGAATATGTGAACTAGCCAGATCTCAGAGATATCACCTGAGCCAACCACTGGGTCTGGATTTCCAGCTCATGTTTAGGTTTGTTCAGGTAAGGGATTCTGATGGAGCAGCTTGTTTGTTGCACATCACATTGCTACATAGACCCATGAGCATAGCCAGGTAGAAACCACTTGGGAAGTTCTGGCGAAGAGAAGATGAGGTAATAAGAGCATAATTTTGCCAACCTATCAAGAGTGCTTTAGAACATAAACAACTTATGTTCCTTAACTATCTCATTCTTTCCTATGTAGCAGGAAGATAACCCAAGCAAAGAATATGCACATAGCTGTTCCGATAAATAAAATCATGAATGTTTGTGAACATGATAAATACACAGTAAATATACAGCCATTCACAGATGCATGAATTCTGATAATAGCATACAGGTGATAAGTCAATTTTATATGGTATGCTGGTTGCTATGATATCCATAAAGTTGGGTATCTTTCTGTGCAGACACCCATTTAAAATATTAATACTGTGTTAGGGAAATGAGATACACTTGCAGCCGAAGTGCAGCTTTGAAGGAACGGTGCAGACTATGTACAAAAACTTTTAAAATGATGGGGGGGGGGGCGGAAACCAAGTTTGGTGATGCTACCAGGTAGTGGCATATAATGCCCATTTTTAAAAAGCTGGATCAAATTAAGGGAGTACATTGCATATTGTTAACCCCAAAGAGTGAACATGCTTGTTTGCTACCATTGTTTCATAAGTGCCTATCTTCTCACTTCTGAGCATTTCTGCACCAGAATTGGCAGGTTCATGGAAATATTTGCGCCACCTCATGTCCATGCACCAAAGCATTTTTTTTTCCCTTTTGAAATCTTGGATTTAGAAAGGTTAGGTAGGCTGAGTGGGTTTTGTTTGGCTCTTGAAACTTGATGCAGAATTCCTTCCTTTTAAGGCAGATCGGATGGATGGATTCATGCATAGACAGAAGTAGGTGGTATCTCAGAAATGGTGTATCCTAAGAACAAGGATTGACTCAAAATCCTTGGAGCAGCCATTTCCAAAGCTGCATTCAGTGATAAGTCCAGAGCTTGATTATTGAATTACACCTGAAGTGTTTTTAGGAAAGCAAAAACTTCAGTATAAATCAAGCTAATCACTAAGTGTAGCTTTAGCTTATACTTCTAATGTTTTATACAACAGCATGCCAATAATTGTTGTGTTATGAAGACCTTGAGCAACAGACCCTGCTTTGTACGATACAGATATTGGAGCTAATCTTGAGAAATGATTTTCTACATTCTCAACACTTTGAAAAGAATTAATTTGTTTCTGTGGGTAGACTGTCATATGGGGTGAATCTGTACTGAATCATGTACCGTACTGAGTCAAGCAATTGGTTATTCCAGGCATGACTCAGTTTAGATCCAAACCTTATTAGTGCCTGTTACTAATAGTACTATTTAATTTCTGTTCCATGTCAAAGCAGGTTATAACTTAGCCCGCATCCCCTCCTCATCTTGCAATAATTTTGTCAGGTTCATCACACTGGCATAGCTGCTTAACCAAAGCTATGCAGTGAACATCATGTCTGAAAATCAATCCTCATGTTACGCTATTCTTAACAAAGGGGTGTGTGGCACCCCTCCCCCTTCCCATGTCTCCTACAACCACAATCAACAATACATTGAGATTCATATATTTAGGTGTGTGCAACAGGAGGAACATAAATATTTTTATTTCTGCAGATGTCCAGGATCTCTTCTTTCTCCCCATCCGCTTTTGTTCTTCAACGTCACTGTCTGATGCTCCTTTTGTTCAGCTCTTCACTTTCTTTCCGCCAACATTCCCACTTCCATCACAAGGAAAAGGAGCCATTTGCAATGAAGCAAAGCTTCACAATTTAATTTTCATGATACATTTTGACTGTAGAATTTGAATTGTGTATTGGAAACTTCTACTAGGTTTTTTTGTATTATTTTACATATTAGTTGCTCAGTAAAAAAGAGTCTCTGGGCAACTTGCAAAAACTTATGAACCAAGGGCCATAGCATAAAAATGAAAAGGACACATCACAATAAAACCACCATCAGCCCTTTTTTGTTGGTGATCCATTTCAACCTTGCTTTTCATGATCTCCTGTTTATTTAAAAGGCATTTCTAAACCACTCGATCTTTTTTTAAAAAAAATAATCACTAAGCGGTGTAGAATTATAGATGACCAAGGGCCATCTAGACCAACCGTCTTCAATGCAGGAATCTCAACTAGATCATTATGTACAATATGAAACCAATATCCATTAAAACAAAATATAGCCTAAACCAATAAAACAATATAGAAACATATAAAAGCCAATAAAACAGAGATTTATTTGTAGACATAAATCTGTGTCCAGTCTTACGGATCAGACAAAACCTGGACAAAAGGAAGTATTTACAAAACGTCTGAAGCAACTAAGGGCAGAGGGAAGGGCATTCCACAGAATGAGCAACAGCCGAAAACGCTGATATTTCTACACTTAATCTCTCTCCCTCCCTCCACCTCCACCCATGTTTCAAAGGTTCCAGTCTTGTGATCACTCAACTTGGAGGAACCTGGAGGTGAAGTTTACATCATCATCCCAGCTAAGGGCTAAAATGTTTAAGCCCAAGCCTCCTGTCACTCATTTTGTTGGGGCGTCTCTATACACTGCTCAATACTGCACTAACCTATGGTCGTTCACTAAACTGCCCTCATTATTAGGAGTGGATGTTGGGTGATATGAAATCTCTTTCTGGGATGTTAGGTCTCATGGGGCTGTTTCACATAAGCAAATTATCTGCTGGTGCTGCAGTCACTGAATGATGAACATGCATGTACGAACTTGCCCCAACAAATCTGGTGAGGCGGATTGTGAAGTAGAACTGCATAGATACTAAACTCCATTCCATTTTCTGTTATGGGGGTGGGGGGAGGACATTTCCTATGACGCTTAAGTATTCTGCCAGCAGACCATTTCCCCTGACCTATCCATAGTGTGTCATTTATAGTCCGTGCGGTCAAACCACTAAATAATAGTTGTGGGTGTGAAGAAACAGTGCCATAACTGTGCTTTACAAAGGGAGAAGCTTTTAATGGGAGCTATTTTGAGTCAGCCTGGGGAAGGAAATGGAGGAAACCAGAACTGCTTTGGAGAGATATTATTTATAAAGGCTTGTTATATCATCTGAGGGTTCCCCACCCCCCTTGCTTATACAGGGTGTGTGCTAACACTTGATTCAATCTGGGTTTTGTTGTCTTTGGAGCAGGATTCTTTCTTCCCTCCGTGGTACCTTCACAATCTTGGAGATCTGATGTGGTTTATACAATGGTAGTTTGGCTATGACAGAGGGCCTGTTGTTCTGCTTCTATATTAGTTACTTTTCATCCAGTACTAAGCAACAAACATATACTCTTTGAGGGCAGGGAGGTATAATCTGATTATGTTTAGGCAGTATTAGTGCTGCTACTGAAATTGACAAATATGTCCCTTAAGAGATTCCGCAGCAGCCGTGTATCCTGTTCAGTGTTCCTGGCAGCCTTCTCAGATGCATAGTGCTTCCCTCAAAGCTAAGGTTCCCACCATTTTGAACTGGCCTGGCTTCTGTACTGCTAATGATAGGTCTGAAATGGAGAAATTTAGCAGCTAACATTTTCCTGCCTTGAAAAGCTTCACCTGTTTACTTCTGCGTTTCATTACTGGCTTTGATCCTGTGCCTTAGAAGGTCAAAACTGCAGGCCTGCACCAAATCTCTTTGGGAAGAGAGCTTTGGGAAGTTTCCTAACTTCCTTCATGCTATAGTAGTGGGTGTTTTGTACGCTTGCAATATCTGTATTCCCATAGCGTTTTCTTTTCAAACTCTTAGGATCAAAATATTCCCATCTGATTCCGTAATACGACATTTTCGGCTTCAAGGCTTGTTCAACAGTCAAGAGTTATTTGGCACCCACCATTCTTGAAGTCTAAAAACCTGTTTATTTGTGGATCCATTTTTAGCCTGCCTTTCCCCCAAGGACCTCGGGATGGTGTATTTGGTTATTTCTCCATTTTATCCTCACAGCATCTCAGTGAGGGTAGACTGAGCTGAGCAAGAATAACAGGCTCAAGGTCACCCCCTAGAAAGTTGCGTGGCTGAGAGGGAGTTTGAACCAGGGTCTTCCTGGTCTGATACTCTAACCACTGCACCACACTGGCTTCTAGATCTTGTGCTGCAGTACAAAGAGGCACGCAAAACAATCTTTGGGAAATGTTACAGAAAAATAAGTAGTGGCATGCCATGAATCGCTCCACAAACCGAAATCTCCTGACAAAAATAGGTTATTGGGTTCCCAGAAAACAGAATGAGTTACAGAATTCTATGAAGATTTCAAACCAACTCTGCTACACTCCTTCAAGAAAGGAGTTGCAGCTATATGTTTGGTGTTTCCAAGCTTTTTTTAATAAATAAATTAACAGAAAATGTAAGAAATGTAATATAACCTCTGTACAGTGCAGAGTTGATGAATTACATTGTTTATTAATAGTGCAATCCTATACATGCTTACTCTGAACTACTGGTAAGTCCTGCTGTGTTCAAATGGGGTCTGGTCCCCAGTAAGTGGGTTTAGGATTGCATTCTCTTAGTCTACTACTGATGAAAAGAAAGTGAAACCATTCCTTCTCAAAAGTATCCAGTTTTACCTTTAACATGTGTTAAAATCTGTAAGGTTATATGTAGTTGTTATCTATACCCGAATTCATTCATCTAGTCACACCTAGGTGGAAGTAACTTCTTTTTTTTAGTCTCTTGCAATCAACATTCGTTTCTTTTAAACAATTCAAATTAATTTCTAGCTTCTGGGACATCATACAATCACCTCTTATCATATGATGCAGTTTGCCCTGCATGTTCTAATTGGGCAGTAATAAATACGTGTAGGAAAAACGCATATTGTAAGGCAAGGAATGTTTATTTTACAGCAGGTATATGGCACAGAAAATTTGAACACAACATTTAGGTGCTAAAACAAAAAAGTATTACTTATGTAAAAAATATATATTTTCACAGCTTCCTTACAGGATATTTTTCTCTAGGCAGTATACAAAAATAAAAACACAACTCTAATAATAGGACATAAAACACAAATTGCAGCAGCCTGCTAGTAGTAACTACGGACTAATCAAGCCTTTAAAACAGTGTATAGACCAACATAAAAATAGCCCCAAAAATCCTGATAACCAGCAGCAGATTAAAACCAGATGCTCTGAAAACAGCAGCAGCCTAAATAAAATCATCTAAATTAAAATCACCTTAATGCTTAGGAAGAAGGTTGCTGCCTAAGCAGAATCTAGTGGAAAATGCAGACTTCTAAGAGTTATCATATTTGAAATGGAACAGAAAAGTCTCCCGATTTAGATTGTCAGGAGTTGAAGTTTTTCTTTTTGACTCACTTACTGGAGTTATTTGCAGTGTGCCTATACTCTGATTATTCTAAACTGCACAAAAGTAACTTATTTTATTTGTTTATTTTGCATTTGTTCCTTTGGTGCAAGGATTTCCACTTCTGCAACAGAACTTTCCCCCTCTCCTCTCCTGGCAAGTTCCTTGCAAGCTCCTCAAATCCTCTGTGGAGTGTTGGAAGAACCTCACAGATTAGATTTAGCAGGTGCAGGGAGAGGAGAGGGAGGAAGGAAGGAAGGGAAGTTCCACTGAACTGGCAACTCCACCCATTAACTCAAGTCTAACCTGTTTCATAGACTTTTTGTGAGAAAGAAATAAGAGGGATTCATGTATGCCTTGACCTTCTCCTCGGAATAAAGGTGGAAAAGAAATGTCATGAATAATGCTCTATATTCACCCTTTCTTATATGGGTTCTGGTGAACTCCACTGAGCACGATAGAGATGGGGGCGGGGAAACCCTGTGATTACAGATTCAGAATATCTGGTAAACAAGAGGCCCCTGGGAAATCATAATACAGGATCAAAGCTTCTAGTAGGAAGACTTTGTGAAAACGACATAACACTCTGGCTTGGGTGTATGATAATGGGACGAAAACACTGGTTTTGGCAAGTGAGTGGCGCACATGCTCCTCCTCCCCCCCAAAGCAAACAACTTTGTTCCCTTGGTGCCTGGAGAAGTAGGAAAGCAGATCTGAGGGAACAGCATGTCCCTGTAGTATATTCTAGGTAATATTACTCTCTTAGGAAATGTGCAGTGTTCTCTAGCTGACCCTTTCTAAACTGTTGACAACTAGAAAAATTGGCTTATTAGGCTACATGTTTTCTTGAGAAAGAATGTGTAGAGCAGGGGTGCCCAAACTTTTTTCAAAGAGGGCCAGATTTGATGAAGTGAACATGCGTGAGGACTGACCAAAGTTGTTGAATTTTTTTTAAGATTAAAGTTGAGCTTTTTTTACAATTTTACCCCTAAGTTGTTAAGATTTTTTAAGGATTGAAGTTATTGAGTTTTTTTAGGATTTGACCCCAAGGAATAAACTGCCACAGGGGCGGATTAAACTGTCACGGGGGCTGGATTAGGCCTCCGAAAAGGATTTTGAACATGCATGGTGTAGAGGATAGGTGACATTTTGGAATCTGAGTGGATTCAAAAGCCAAGATCTTGAGCCGCCCCATACAGCAGAGCAGAGATATCAGCCTCTGTAATAATGCGCCTCCAGGAAGAATCTCGTGTTTCTTTTGATGGAATATGCAATTTCTCCCCAACGATCTGTGTAAAAGCTTAAAAAGGAGGGAAAGGGGGGGTAGGTTTGGGCTGAAAAGAGACATTTGCAAAGGAAAAAGTTTTCGGAAAAGTACATAACCTTCAGTTGATGTTTGTAGGCCTTGCTTTTTGGAAGATGTGTTGTTTAGATCAGAGGTGTAGAATTGGTGGCCTTCCAGATAGTGTTGGACTCCCAAGTCTCATATAGTATATCCCAATTTACTGCTGGGGTTGCCAAATTCCATTTGGAAAGGGATTCCTGTGCCTTTCATGGCTGCAAACAAAAGAGCATTTTGCCAAATAATGCTTCTGCCACCACTGCAATGTAGTGGCGAAGAAGCCGCCCAACGTCTCTACCTGTATCAGATTGGAGGTAGAAGATTTCCGGAAGCCACCTAATCCAGTCCGATAGGACCTAACCTCTGCTACCTGTGTACAGTCCAGGCTAGAGTAATCCACAGAAAGAGAGCAAGTGCACTGCAGAAATATACCTACAGTTCATGTGGCCCTAGTGAGTGAGACAAGTCACATGCTACAAGCAGGGCTGTGTGCACACTGTGGTCCCACTGTTGCACCATGTTGGCATGGCTGAAGAAATCATCACCTTGGGAATCTTTGTTTTCTTTGCTTTAACGTAAGATTAACCAACCCTTGTAAATTGCATGGTTTTCAGAAACAATGTAACTCTGTGCGAGCTAGATTTGTGAGAAACACTTTGAAGCGCCACATATGTAGAGATTTGTGGCTATGCTTAGCATCCAAAGGGCTTCTTCAGAAGTTCTGCAAATAGACCTTCCCAGAGTCGCTCGACTGTCCAAAGAAAAGAGCCATGTGGAGCAAGCAGTGCCTGAACCACACATCACTGGATGCAGCCACTCATTCGTGGCAGCAGTGGAGTGGTACTTTATAGTAAGCATTAACATGAGCGTGACAGGTGAAAGGAAAATGCAACTATACTCAGGAATGCGCTAGGCCAAATTGTGTGTCCTCTGTGTGGCTTGGGGATAACAGAATGAAGCAGTATTAGTATTATTATTTGTATCTCTTAGAGTGTGGTATTTTGGAAATACAGGAAGCCGTAACACCTATCTTTATGGGGGGAAACTGTGTCACCTGATCACTACCATACTGTGAGCCATTTGTTCCTTTTAATAGAAAACACATTTGGTAGTGGACTGTGTTAACTGGAGTTCCAATATGGTCCCAATTTTTGGTGTGTGTGCCCCCACCCCAAATCGTCTCTTGGAAACTCCTGTGGAGGTCTGCTGGTATTTAGTTATTAATCATGTAAAAATGGTTTAATGTCAGGTGAAATGTTAATTATTCTAGTCTTGTTCACAAGGCACTGTGGCTTCCTCCCAGGAGATATTGTTTTGTCCTTTATTTCCACTGCAAGAACTATATGATTCAACGTGTTTCCCACCCTTCTTGAGTATTTTTTTCATTCCTTGCAGACATTTGCAGATTAGGTGTCTAAGCAACTGGGCCTGTGAGATATTAACAGGAAGGCTTGGTTTCCTACCAGGACTATAACTAACCTTGCTGTATGAATCTGAGCCCTTTTGCTATATACCATTTGGTTACCAGGCAAAGTTATATAACCTGGTGAAAGCTGATCAAGAAGGGGTTCACTAGAAATTATGCTCTGCTCATTTTAAAGAGTGACTTCAAAGTGTTGCATGTAGAATTTTCCCTCCGAGCTCAAGGATCCAAAACAGTAACTTCCTTGCACATTTGATTATTTAATGGACAAAAGAAATTCTAGAAATTACAACTGATTTGTAAAGGACCAGCATTAGATGGAAAAAAAATTGGCATTTGTAGGATTTAAGACATTGTGACTGCTGAAATTCAAGATGAGCAAGATTTGGAGCTCCTTTAGAATTTCTGGATCTGGCATTTTCTGAAATGGAAAATTAATTTCCAAATGTAGGCACAATTTTGGTTCAGCACTCTTGGATTGTTGACAAATAACACATTTGAAGGCCATGGTGTTTTTGAAAACACACACACACCTGTGTTGAATGGCTTCTAAAGAGGAGTGACTATAATGGGATTAACCAGAATGAGGGCACAGGATACACGATCAACTATTTCCATAGCAGTCCTTTTTTATTTTTAGCTTATTTTTAGCACCATTAGGTTAATCTTGGTGTTATAATTAGCACAGTTGCATTCCACATCACATTCATGGGAAACACCATGAGAATAACATGCAGAAACTTCTGAGAATAAACCAAAATCTCTACCTTTTCACACAGTACAAAACTGATCTGTGGGCCTTGCTCCCATCAGTGATGTGTATATTTTCCATTGCTCCCTCAAGAAGTTCAAGGCAATATATGTGGATTTATTCCATTTTTATCTCTCAGCAACTGTGTGGGGATAAACAGTGGGTTAAAGCCAGAGAAGCTGTAAGAAGAAACTCCTTCATTGGACGAACCTTCTCTGGATCTAACAGTGATTGGTGCAAAGTCACTGGATGGTATCCAACTTGTGTTTCTTGTCTATTGACCTCAGTGAGTCTACACTGAGTATGATTCATGTTGGATATCACCCTTTCAATTTTAACTTTTAAAAATTATTTATTTAAACATACATGCACAGTTGTCAGATGCCTAAGGAACAAGTTACCTAGGCTCATGACTTGAGTTGGGACTTGAACACAGATTTCCCAGAGCCACAGCAATACATGAGTTCTTCTTCATATGGCGCTTTCACAGCGCTTTAAATTGTGAAGCAATTTGAAAGGGATTCGGTTGCAGCCCTATGCACTAAAGATGGGAGAAACTTCTGCTCTCCAGATCTTGATGAATTTCCAACTCCCATCAGCCCAGACCGGCACGGCTAGTGGTTAGGAGTGATGGCAGCTGTATTTCGACTACTTCTGGAGTGCCACAGAGCTTCTTATCCCAGCCTATACTTTCTGTAGCACATGCCTAACAACCGTTTGTGTGTTCTAAGCAGATGAAGGTCCATTTTGCTTTGGCCCACTTGCTTTTCCTCAAAGGTCCCACAGATTGTTGCCAGACATGGATGTTGAGGTCTTCTGTGTATTTCTGCCAGACCTACAGGGAATTTTCCTGTCATGTGCCTGGGCCTTTTTGGTGTCGCACTACATGTGTGTATGAGTTGGGGTTTGACAGAGAAAAGCAAGCTACTTTGGTCTCCAGGGAGGGACAGGTAAGCTGGATGCTATCTCTGCTTCCCTTGCAAGCAGTTGCTTTGAATGCCTGGAAAGCACCCCTGTCTGGGGTTAGGAGGAACGTAAGGGGTTTGGTGGGACGCGGGTGGCGCTGTGGGTTAAACCACAGAGCCTAGGGCTTGCCGATCAGAAGGTCGGCGGTTCGGATCCCTGCAACGGGGTGAGCTCCCGTTGCTCGGTCCCTGCTCCTGCCAACCTAGCAGTTCGAAAGCACATCAAAGTGCAAGTAGATAAATAGGTACCGCTCCGGTGGGAAGGTAAACGGCGTTTCCGTGTGCTGCTGTGGTTCGCCAGAAGTGGCTTAGTCATGGTGGCCACATGACCCAGAAGCTGTACGCCAGCTCCCTCGGCCAATAAAGCGAGATGAGCGCTGCAACCCCAGAGTCAGTCACGACTGGACCTAATGGTCAGGGGTCCCTTTACCTTTAAGGGGTTTGGTGGCGGCTGCCTGAGTGCTTAAGAGGGCACCACCGACCTACTCAGATGGGGAAAAGGGGAGTAAAAAAGGTTCTTTATCCCTTCTATTACAAGAGGCATAATACAGTCACCTTGTTTAATATAAAGTTCACCTCTCCCCTCTTGAGGAGAGTATCAGCTGAAGAAGTATGTAAATAGATCAGGTGTGGCAGTTGTTTTCCTGGGTGTGTAGAGATTAGGGATGTGAAGGGGGTGGAAAAATTGGGAAGGGGGTCCTCCCCATTCTTCCAGGTTTTTTCCTGGGTTTCATGCCTCTAGTAGTGATATTTGCAGTGTGTTTGCATTGGGAGACAAGCCTTTGAAAGGGGTACACATAGCTTTGAATTTAAAGGTGTGAATGGACATGTCTGGAGGGAATGGGGTACAAGATGTTCCTATATTAGTAGCCGGAGGAAGGCAGGGAAATTCCTTCAGGCCTGCTCTTATCTTGTTTTGGTCCTTGTTTTGGTTACGTGGCCAACCTGTATTTAGTTTAGTCTCTGGAAAGGGGATTTTGAGGGTGTGTTTGTAGCCTGCTTTCGTGCCACAAAAGACTGAAAGTGAAAGGGCAGGATCTCAAGGGCATTTTATTTCTTGATTTCATATGTTCCAGGACTGAACTTTGTCTCCAATTAAACCCTGATTGTTCCAGTAGCTACACTGGCACAAATGTTTTGGATTCAAGTAAATCGCTCGAGAAAATGGGGAAGAGGCTTCCCTTTCTGGTTCTATTGCTGCTTCTCTATTTTTAGCTGCAGTTTTTCTTCTTCTTACTCTTTTCCGTGTTTAACCAAACACCTTAAGTTAGTTGCTGTGTTTTAATTTTTACATTGCTTATTTTGTTGACTTGATTTCAGAGTTTCTTTACTTAGAAGCTCTGGCTGAAAGGGTGTGCAGCCTTTTAAGTAAATAAACTATTTCAATGCAGCTTATCTCTTAATCGGCTGGAACTACTGAATGGGGAGGAAAATTAAACGGCAGCTTCCATCAAGGAGGAGAAAACAGTGCTTTCCATTTGGCTCCATTATTTTTTTTTTTAAGCAAAAAGTATGAAAGCCTTCAAAAAGCTTTCTAAACTGTGGTAGCCGAGTCTGTTTCCGAACGGTGTTGCCAGCTGTGTATTTCCTGAGAGTAAGGTCATGTGTTTTTGCATTTGTATTTGACAGCCTGCACCTATGAGCAGAGTTACCGAGGACTGGCAGAAAGCCACAGCCGTGTTACTGTGCCTGGCTCAAGGGTTTGGAGCACTTATGTAACACTATAGCAAAGGAAATACAGTCTCCATCCATCCCCAGCCCTTCGCTGGCTTTCCATTTCTGGTTTTGTTACTTAGCAAAATCTTGGGTTTCGTCCTTTCTCTGCTAGAGAACAAACTGCCCAATAGGAACCTGCATCGAAACAGCAGCAACCAATGGAAGGGTGGCTGGGAGGGGGGTGGAAAGGAGAGAGAAAGATTTGATTGTCTTTTGGGTTAAGGATGAAGCAAACCCGTCAAGTCATATGATGGCTTTACAAGATAAGCATATGACCTGGGAATTGTTTATGGAAGGATGCTCCTGCTTGCTTTCCTGCTCTCTCTCTGAACATGCAGAATTTATGCAGATGCCTCTTATTACTTGGCCCCAAAATGATACTCTTGCAATGATTTATTAATACAGGCTTGGCTGCTTGTCTCCAGCCATTATTTTTCTCCTAAACGATGCCTCCCTCCTCTGCATTTTTGTAGAATACAATTTAACTCTGTATTTTTACACACACACACACACACACACACACACACACACAGAGTTTATTTCTTGAAAATGCGCTTTGTGTGTTTTTGTGTGTGCGGTTTGTTTTTTATCCTGTAGCCATTGTGTAACAAATCCAGACAGGAACATTTCCTTTCCTCTTCTCTGCCCCTATTCAAGCAAATATGCTTTCTGATTTGAGGATTGAGTTAGGCTTGTGATTGAGAGAAAAAAACTTTGTTCCCTTTAGGGACATTTCTCCCCTTTTAAAAGAATAAGGCTTTTAAGTGCGTCATTGCAAGACACGCTTGGTGTTAAGCCACATGGTACCTTAGCAGAATGTGACTGGGTTCTCTTAAGATTGTGCATGCCAAACCAGCAACATTGTGTGTTCTATGCAGCTGACCCAGTTATGGGGGAGGGGGGATAGATTGTTTAAAAAGAGCTGAATATGTCACCTTAGTTTTTGTGGTCCTACTACTTCCTGCATGTGGAATTTTGCAATACAGCCTTGGGGATATCTTTAGCCTTAAGAAAGTATGAGAGGGTCTCTGCCCCCCCTCTTTTGTTTCTTGTGTAAAAATGGCTGCTGCTACGACTTCTAATAAATAATAAATAAATAATATGTGCAAATGATTCCTGAATTAAGTCCCTTTTGGTTTGCATTAATTGAATTGGTCCAAAGATATATTTAAGCTAGCAATCTTTGCCTACTTGGGTAAATACAAAATCATTCCTTTCCTTGCCTCCTTGCCTGCATCAACCTATTGTGTATCAGAAAAAAATGGGTTTTTCTAGAGCCTTTTTAGTGTAACTCTTTCTTCCTTTTGCAGATAAATGGTTAAACATTGAGCTGCAAAATAGGAAGGAAAATGCAAGTGACATTCCATATAATCTGAGGGTAAAAATGATTGCAAGTATTTGTGTCCATGTATTTTGTGGTCAGATATGCCCTGTTGGTATCTTATGACCCTTAACTGGAAATCCCTGGGGGTTGTATCTAGCTAAATTATACTTTGTGAGTAGACCCATTGAAATCAGTAGGCCTAAATGAGTCATGTCCATTAATTTCAGTGGATCTGTTCCAAGTATGACTTACATTGGATGCAAATCCCAGGTTTGGGGATGGAGGTTATCCCTCTCCTGCCCTCTCCCATGTGAGGATAGGAGGTGAACATTGGGTGAAGATTCATACATTACAAGCAGCTTCATGGAAAAGCATGGGAAACACTTCCACATAGCAGTGGCTCCGGGCAGCAGTTATAATGTGGCATCAGTGCTGCCTCATGAAACCACCAATACATGGGAATGCCACTTCTATGAGATGGTCATAATGTACAAATCTGTCCGAATACATGGAAAAGGCTTCTCACAGGGATCATTCTGAATAAGGAAAGAGCCTCCACACTGGGTTCTGACGCCACTGGGAATATGGTGTGGTAGTGTGGGGGGGGGGAACCTTGTTGTGACTGGTTCTTGTGCAATATTGCTGCTCGTGGAGCTATCACTGTGAGTAAACATTTCCACCAGCACTAATGTGGTAGCTTTAGTAGGAATCCCTATCTTAATTGTGGTGGTGCACAAAGACCTCATATTCTGGTGTTTAAAACCAGTAAAAAAGTGCTCCCTGAATTGCCCCCTCAGTGTTCTAGCCCTGATCTGCAGGGAATCTACAATTATCATTCATAAACTTCGAGTTTTGGCAGGATTTCTGCCGTCACTGTGCCCAAGAGGCAGAGGAGGCAGTGTCTGGCCCTGCATGTGCGTGGTACAGTAGGGCTCCAGAGCTATGCAGTAAATGCTCATAAAAATAGGCTTCCTCCCTGAGCATTATATAATCAGAGGGAGTGATGTCATTTGTAACTGTGGAGAGTATCTCTGAAATTGCAGCCCTCCGCAGATGGGCGACTGCTCACCGAGTGAGAGGAGGAAAAGGAGACCCGTCCAACTGTGGTGTGACACACTGCAGTGTGGGGTTTTATGGCTTGAGAGAAGGAGAAAGCACAGGCTGGCAGGGTGAACAATCTGTCTTTTAACATGCACTCGTGTGCTTGTCGCATAAGCTTTGTTCAAGGGAAATATGAAATTACATCCATGTGCACCCACTTAAGGAATGTCGGTGGGTGTAGGCTTTTCTCATGCCTGCCTGTGAAGGTGAGCCTCCCAAAACATACTGGATCTCATCCACCTTTGCATCAGATCAGCCTAATCCAGCCAGGATCTCTGCCTCTTTCATTTTGAATGGATCTTGCATGTGTACTCTTATGGCTAGCCAGCAGTTTTCTGTTGAGAGATGTAGAAGCTGCAGAACTCCAGACTCTGTATCTACATAGCAGAGTTGAATTTGACCCATGTTTGCAGGAGTCTTCTCTTGTGTTTTAACATGTTAAAACTACTTGTGGCCTGTTTTGAGAATGCAAAGCACCTTCCTTTATTAGGTCAGTGTGAACATGGAAGCTGGCCTCATTCATTCCTCCCACACTGTTCTCCTTCATAATGATACCTTTCAGTGCTACAAAAAGCGGTGTGCTTCGAAACTGGTACTTCCTGTCTCTGCAAAGGGCCTTGTGTCAGTCATTTTTGCCCAATAAAAATCAGGAGTGTGGTTGATAGGCTACCAGGTCAACCTTGGTGCTTGCTTGTTTATACCAGTACAAAAGGTGTGTCAATCTGCTGCCAGACAAATATGACCTGAAAGAGTTGTGTGTTGTTGTTTTTAAAAGAGAATTTATATACCACATAGCATTTTTGGAACATTCTCTTAAGTGGTTTGCAAATATATAGAATTTAAAATCAAAATACAGTAAAATATACAAATAAAGATCAAAGTACAGTAATTGCATTGTAAAAGTTTCGTCACTTAAATGAACAAATCGGCAACTGAACATGGTAACCTGCTCAAGCATCAGAATGAGGCCTGAGTAACACACAATCAAGTTTTCGGATATGTTTGAAGCATCTTGGGGGAGAGTTTTCCAGAGGGTTGGGGCTACACTTGAAAAGGGCTCTTTTTGTAAGGTTTCCAGATGGCAATCCACAGTCTCTGATGACTGTAAAGGTCAAGTTGGGCTATTGTAGGAAAGGCTATCTGCTGGGTATTCGGATCTCTAGTTGTTTAGAGATTTATGTGCCCGTAACAAAACCTTGAAACTGGCTCAGTAGCAGATAAGCAGCCAGTGCAGATCCCTAAGCACTGGTGTCATATCTGTAGAACTAGCCATACCATTTGGTATTTTAGCTGCTGCATTCTTTGCTCACTGCAGCTTCCAAACCAAGTGAAAGGGAAGCCCCACATAGAACAGGTTGCAGTAATCTAAGTGTGAAAGTTGCAGTTATTGGGGATTAATATGACTGTACTGATGCCCCTCCCTCAAAAGAAAAGGTGGGAAGTTTCCACATTTCTCCCCTCTTCTGCTGGAATAATCTATGCATGTGTTTTAATCTGAAACCAGGTTCTCTTGATAAGTAGTGGAGCTTTACAGTTCCTAGCTCCTCTCTCAGGGAACCTTCAACAAAGACGCCCCCAAGTTAGATCTGCTTTCCTTCCTATCATAAACTGCATCAAGTATTTGGTTCTTTTGCCTGGGCACCTTTGGTATGTATTTTAAATAAGGGTGCCTGTTGCTCTGCGAAAGTCCTGTTGTAGACTAAGGTCTAAGTGCCCCTGCTAGACGTCATTGAATAAGGGACATTTGGTGGGTGGGGAAGCTGGTAACTTTGATATCAAAGCTTGGCCTGATAGGTCATCTGCTTGTGAAGCATCCTGTTCTGCAGGATTTATTGTGATACTAAGCAGCACATGGTCAACTCCCATCCTGCTTGGATTGCAGGATGCGCAAAAGCCAGTTGGTGCGTACTTTGCCTGTCCATTTAGGAGCATTTCAGGAAACATCTACGTAGGTCACACGGTTTAGATACAGAGAGGAAATGATTCTCCAACATGTTGCAGAGGACGTTATCTGCAGAACGTTGCCTTTGTTCTGACTCAGCGCACAAGCCTACCACCTGGATATGAAATTCACCAGTTCTTTGCACTGGTTCTAACTCCCAATACTGAACATCTAAAAATTCATCCTTACGTCTCCTGCAGACTATGGATTCATCCACATCTACCACTTGGAATTAATTGCTTAAAATATAATGGTAGTCTAGATTATCTAAATGTGCAAGGCTGATAAAATGCAGAGACGGGAAGCCACCCTATTATGTACAGAAAGCTTTTCTGAATTTAAAGGCACTGCTTTAGATTTGAGGAAATATTTTCACCCCTGGTGTCTGGGCAAGATATTGTGTTATGTCAGCATAACCTGCATATTAAGAGCTGGTAAAGTTGACTCCTAATGCTATGGGAGGTAATTACCCAGCAAAAGGGCAAATATTGAGAGGTGATGAAATGTGTTACCTGGTAACTATCATGTTCTGCATTTTGACTATCTCTGAAGGAAAACAGGAAACCACCTTTTACCGAATCAAAACTTTGGTGCACTTGGTTCAATATACTCTACACAGACTGGCAGCAACCCTCTAGATTTTTCTCCAGAATTCTTTTCTCTCTGATTCTTTTTGTGGAGATGTTGGGAAGTGAGCTTGGGATCTTTGCTATGCAAAGCCTCTGCTCTTCTAGTGAGGCCCTGAAGCTGAATGCATGGATTCCTCTCTCTCTTAAGTCCATGAATCAGAGCCACTTCTGAGTAGACAGTTTATAGCCATGAGAAATACGCACATATCATGTCGAGTACAAAGAGCAAGATCCTTTCATTTATTTACAGTATTTGTATGGCACTTTTCTGGCAGACCTCACAAAGCGGCTTACGGAAGATTATTACAACAATAAGCGCCTGCTTTTTAAAGAAGGGTTACAAAAAGTGGAAAAGACAACCTGTTTGTTTAGAAGAAGCTGTTGGTGTTTTTTCTCCCCTCCCCTCAGGGCAGGTGGTCCCTTCAGATGCCCCCGTGGTGACTGTTCCAAGTTTTTAAAAGTTTTACACAGCTTAGGACCCAGTGTTGGATCATCTTTTCCACCCAGTCACTGAGTTTGCTGTCTTAAAGCTCTCATTTGGGTGCTTCTACCTTTGGAGGCAAGGCAGTGACCTGGAGAGAGCCATCTCTGAACTCTTTCCCCAGGAAGTTTCACCTACATCATGGTCATTTTGACAGCAATCAAATACCTTTTTATTCCTCCAAGCCTTTTTAAAACCTTGGAAGCCACTGTGAGAGCTTTATCTGCTGTTTTGTACTATACATCATCAGCTGGTTTTTTTGTCATTCCTTTGGAGCTTTTTTATAACAACAACTACTACTACTACTACTACTACTACTACTACTACTACAACTGTGATCCACTCTGTGTGCCCCTTTTGTGTCAAAGATGTGGGTTATGCGTCCTGTCAACCTAGTTCAACCTTCATAACCCTCAATTTCATGTCACCCTTCTTCAGTGCTGCCAGACAAGGGGACTTGTTTCTGCATAACAATTAAAGCAATGTAATTAGTTTACCCATAGTTATACTGTGCCCTCAAGTCATACGATGATCTTATATTGCTGCAGTGAGATGGCTGGACAAATCTGAGTGTATTTGCATAAACAGTCCTACATGGACCTCCCCTAATTTGAATTAGTCACTACCCTTCAAGTCCAGCAAAGCCCTCCTAAGGCATTTGCAAGTGCACCTGTTGCTGGGGTGAGAACCATTAACTTGTGTCAACTCCCTGTGTCAACCAGCAGCTGTCAATATAATTTTGTTATCTGAGTTGCGGGGCCCTCTTGATTGGCAGCATGGGTGAAGTGCTAAATAGTTTTCTTTTTCCATTTTAGGAAAGATACGAAACCCGGGGCAAGAAATGGAAGGTGTTTAGTATGCATTGTTCTCTTCCAGAGTTTTTAAAGGTTTTATTTATTTTTTTACGTGTTAAAAAACAAATCCAGCAAAGACAAAGTCAGAGCCTTGGGGCTGTTTTTCCAAGTGAATTACAGCCTTTTGTGAAGAGTTTTTTTGGAATACGAACACTGACAGGCTGTCCTCTTTAGTGGGTGCTACTCTTCCTCTGACAGTTCATCAGCCAAACCCCTGACCCCACCACCCTTAATCATCCTTGCTTGTCAGTGATATAATTGTGCGATTACCAACACCTCCCCCCTCCTGGACTCCTTTCAGATTACTAACAATAGTGCATGTGAAATACAAAATGTAAATGAAGCACCCAGACTAATTTTTCGGCCTTCATTCAGATGGACTCAGCTTGCATTCCCCTCCTTTGTCTATGAACATGACTGATGAAGGCTTTCAGGAACTCGGGAGGCCTTCAGTGTAAACGGAGAGGCTGACGTCATGGTGTTATCGATTTGGGGATTTCACTTTCAGTCGCAGGCTGTGAATGAGCATTGGGGAGATTTCTTCAGGAGAGGGACGCAAGAACAAACGGCTACCAACTCTACCTTTATTGGTTTAGTTCAGAAGATGGGCATTTTGGCCATTGTTGAGGAGTGTTCTGCATCATCTTAAAAACGGTTCGGGGGGGAATATAACTTGTCTTCACCTTGCCTCCCTGTTTCGTATCCTATTTGAAATTCAGGTTTTTAGCTGAAGAAACTGGCTCTTTTGCATATATTCCTTTAAAGCACCATGTATGTGGGTGGCGCTGTATTAAATATTTTGATGGGAGTGTTTAATAAAATAATTTTGCATATTGAATTCAAAATGAGCTCTAACTTAATTCTGTGTGTTCAGTGCCTCCTCACTTCACCTCAGTGTAGTCTGCATGGTCTTATCAGGGTCAGGAAGGTCTTTATTTTGACCTGAGAATGGATAGATGTGCTTTTTATCTAGTGAGGTGCTGGGAACAGCCACAACTGGAGATATGATGAAGGACTTTTCCCAGGGAACGGGGGTCCAAATAAGTAAACATATGCACATATATACCTAGAATCCAAGGCTACCATTTGTAGTAGAACCGTGACTGAGCAGCAGTGAGGCCTGGGTAGACCTGACTTCTGAGAAACGTGTATTCCAGATCCAGTCCTCTATTGCTTTCCATGAGTGACTTGGCGTCCAGACAGCTTCTTTCCACCTCTAGCTGTAACCCTGAATTCTCTCCCTGGCTCCCTTCACCGCTTTTAGCCCTACAATAAACTTTGCAGCCCCCTCCATCATCGTGTTTCCTGAAAGTGGGGGAGTTCAGGGAAGTTTTTAATGCCTGATACAGTAGTACCTCTGGTTATGTAAACTTTGGAACGCAAAAGTGGCAAACCCAGAAGTATTTTACTGGGTTTAGCCACATACGCAGAAATGGTCCTCCAGTTGTGAAAACCTCTGGATCCGGCCGGACCTCTGGAACGGATCCCATCCACAACCAGAGGTACCACTGTATTTTATAGGAAAGTGCAGTTTGCTCTTATTTAAATGAATAACTGTTCATGTGCACCTGTCTTTGCCCTTTGCCTTTGTTTCTCAAGTAGAAGCCCAGTGCCAGGTGAACTATAATTCAAGATATCTGGATCGTTTTCTATGGGGCTAGTAGTGATTTCTCCCTGCTTCAGGGAAGACCATGCTAGAAGACTTGAAAAGGATGTGGTCCTTTGTATCTAAGGGTGTCCTGACAACCAGTGTTTGTGTCAGTTGTGATTTTAAAGCTGGATTTGTCAAATGTGTGGTGTGTGGGTTGGCTGTGAGTGATTGTTTAGGAGTTCCAGCTGGTACAAAAAATGCACCAGCCTGTCTCTTGTCTCCTGACAGAAGTGGGTCACTAGCAGTATGTTACACTCATGCTTTGGCATCTGCAGTGGTTCCTCATTCGCTTCTGATCACGATTCAAGGCTTTTTTATGTTAGTTTAGGCCTAGTGTACTCCTGTGTTCACTGAAATCTTTGTGGTTGACCAAGAAACGCCTCTTGACTCTGCCATTCATTCTAGTGTTGAAGGGAAGCAGAATTACCCATAGCTGTATTGCTTTATTCCCTCGAAGATTACAAAAAACCTCAAGCCTTATCTTTTAGCAAGCGTTAAAAAGGGTTTTTTTGTTTTTGTTTTTTTTCTGTTTTGTTTTTGCTCATTGGGCCTAAGCCAATCAAGGTTAGATTTTTTGGTAGATGCTGTTGTAGTGTAATATTTACTTTGATTTAGGCTCCTGTTACCTGTCCTGTAGTATACCGAGTATTTTAAAGAATGCAAATTAGCAGTCAATCATGAGTCTGATATGCAGTTGTATTTCGAGTTAGCTAGTCTGGTATTGATGTGCTAATATTCATCAGGACCTTGACTTGTGGATCTGCATTTGTCCAGGGTATGGCATGCTATATTTTATTGAGGAGAGATGGTTTCAGTTTGCATCCTTGCCATGGACTCATCTGTAGTATTATTAATAATAATAATATTCATTTTTTTAATACCCCGCCCATCTGGCTGGGTTTCCCCAGCCACTCTGGGCGGCTTACAGCATATATCAAAACATAATAAAACATCAACCATTAAAACTTCCCGATACAGAGCTGCCTTCAGATGTCTTCTAAAAATTATGTAGTTCTTTGTCTCCTTGACATCTGAAAGAAGGGAGTTCCACAGGGAGGGCGCCACTACCAAGAGGGCCCTCTGTACTGTTACATATGAAGGACTGTATGTCTTGTGCTCACTACATGGTATTGTATAATCCTAGGCTCCTTGTTGATCTTTTAATAGGAAACATCTTGAATCAGTTCCCTAAACACAGTGGCTGGATGTCAAAATAATTGCATGCGATGGAAGAATAATGGTGGTGGTGTTGAACATGCCGTCTTGGTTTGAGCCCTCTTTAGTACATGGGGCCACTGCATTTCCAAGTTTCTTTACTGAACACTGAAAAATTCAGGAGTACTCCAATGAGTATGTGATAGGTGTTGCCGATGTATAACCAGTCGTTGCATTTATGTCTGGGAATGAACTTTGTCTTAGGTCACTGTGGATGGTAACTATAAGGAAGGCAATGGATTGACTTTTCCCACAATGTATGGGACAGATCATCTGGTTAATCCCTTTGCCTGTGCCTTATTGAACATACCATTCTATTGAGGTCAGAGTTTTGCCACGTAAAGTGAAATCTGTTGAATGTCAGGTGCGGCTGAAACAACAAGGTTGTTACCAGATGCCTGGGGGAACTGGGGTACTGTTGTTTGGGAATCTAATGAAATGCAGCTCTGACTCCCACATCTCTTCCTCACAGACGAGCTCACCTCCGCCTGTGTCTAGAACGTTTAAAAGTTCTGATACCACTAGGACCTGACTGCTCCAGACACACAACCCTCGGGCTGCTTAACAAAGCCAAAGCACATATCAAGGTAAGAGCTGCATCTCTTTGTGTTTTTCCAGCACGTTTCAGTAAGATTAGTCTGGTAATGAAGTTTTGATTATCTAGGAGCCATAATTGCACTAAGGAAAGTTGACACCCTACCTTGGAGGATTAGTACCATAACATTATTACATTGTAAGTTTTTTCTTACAGCATAGTCCTATGCATGCTGACTTGAAAAGGGCTCAGTGAATTCAATAAGACTATACTGAGTCCCAGTAAGTGTGCATAGGATTGCAGCCTTAGTTTGGCCATTAATGCACAGATCAACCTAGCATTGGGAATACTGTTCCTGAAATGCTACTCTTTGTTTTTAAACGATTCTTTTAAAACTCCAGAACATTTGCAGTTTCACAAACCAGGAAATTCACCAAGAGTTTGTCTTGCACCAATGCCATTAAAATCAACAGGAGTTGTGCAGGACACTGCAGTTTGTAAGCCATTGGAGTCAATTGAAAAATATTTATTGTGCAAACGCCATTAATTCCAGCAGGGCTTGCACTGGAGTTTTAACAGACTATAATCACTATAATATCCAAACTGCAGCTCTCAGCTTCATGTTAGAAACTATAATAGAAAGATACCAAAGTTTAATGAATTCACTGCAGGAGAAGCTGCAGTCAGATGTGGGAAGGTTTCTGTCTTCCCCAGCTTGTTCCTATATGCAATGAGTTTATTGCACTTTACTACGTGTGCCTAAAATTTATATCTGGTGTGATTCATTATGTCATTAATCATAGTCTTAGAATGCAGATTTTTCCACAAAATTAAATTAAGAGTTGGATCATTTGAAATGATGTGCCCTTCTGCTGGCATTCTTTGTAAATTAACTCTCAAATATATTGAGTGTATAAATACCACTGAAATACTGAAGAAAACAGGATAGTAAATAATATGGCTGAAATCATAAGATGTTTACTTGGCTAGAATTTCTCCTGAAACTGTAATATGCACAACTGAAATAAAAATAGCAGAGTGTCCCTTACTGCCTTAAAGACTAACAAAATTGCTGCATTAATAATAGCAGCAGAAGTGTAGTTTCAAGTTGGGCTTTAAACTCTTCAGAGATGGAAAGGGGGGAAATAGTAGAATTTGAGCTGGATGGAATTGTTAAAAATCAAGCCCAATCTCAGAAGCAAGGCAAGACCAGTGAAAGATCATTCAGCATAATCTAGACCAAAGTGTGCCATAGAGAGAATCTGATGTTCAGCACAAATTACTCCAGGTAACTTAAGCAAGTGAGCCAGGCCACATGCTACAGGGAAATGCTGCTAAGGACCACCAATGTTAACTGTTTTGTTTTTTTTGTTTTTTTTAATGCCCTGAAAAGGGAAAGCCAGCACAATAGTCAGTAACAACACAAAGAAAGAGCCAGACTGTTTTGAAGCAACACAGCAGGTGCTCGTGTTTGCAGTTTTTCTGACTCTTCTCCTGATGGTTTGCTTTAACAAAGGGTAGTGCCAGGCTCACAGGGATCAGGATGTGCTTAAACACACTGGAACAGCTCAGGCTTAGCAAGGGAGGGGAACCGTGCTTGCTTAAACGGATGGCATTAGCCTGAGATGACTTTAGAGTTACGCAACATGCTGGCCATCAGGAAACCCTGTGCACTGGCCTGGTAAGATTTCCCAGCTGCGATCAAAGGAGTCTGCAGCAGATTACATAAACCACTGTTCAACTGGGAAACTGCTTCGAAGAAATACCTAATAAACCAAATGAACAAGGGTACACCAACCTTTTTTTTTTTTTTAAAAAAACAACTTCTAATGCCTTTTCCACTTAAATAATCTGAACAGGGCTGAATGTTCCTGGGTCAGGAGACTATGATCCACTAATGGAGAGAGCTGACAGTGCAGCGTCCCGTGTTAATTAAGCGCTATACTCGATCTCCCCTTGATTTTGTCCTGTTAATTACTCATCAGAATCCTCACAGAGATGTTTTCGTTCTTGTTGCCACCACCAGCAAGCTGTTTCAGTGCCACCCGAGAACATAATTCATTTCAGATGTTAGTCA
Organism: Podarcis filfolensis; assembly: GCF_964270895.1. Classification (NCBI taxonomy): domain Eukaryota; kingdom Metazoa; phylum Chordata; class Lepidosauria; order Squamata; family Lacertidae; genus Podarcis; species Podarcis filfolensis. The sequence continues at coordinate 47,234,090 of NC_139608.1, forward strand.
ACAGAGGGAAATGAGCCTGCAGAAAAATACTAGGGAAATCCTCTGTAAGGATGTAAGAAAAGGTTCATCTCGTCCAACATTGTGTTCTCACAGTGGCCAACCAGATGCCTATGGGAATCCCACAAGCAGCTCTGGGGCGCAACAGCACTCTGCCCACTTGTGATTCCCACAGCTGGCACTCAGGGGCGTCATGCCTCTGACAGTGGAGGCAGAACATACCGTAGCTGTCAAGAAACAATAATTTGCTTGCTTTTTATCATGGCAGAAACTTGAAGAGGCTGACAGGAGAAGCCAGCACCAGCTTGATAACCTGGAAAGAGAGCAAAGATTCTTAAAGCGAAGATTGGAGCAGCTGCAGGGCTCTCAGGAGATCGAGCGAATACGAATGGACAGCACTGGATCAACCATTTCCTCAGATCGCTCTGATTCAGAGCGGGGTCAGTATTTCATCTGTGACTTTAGAGAAGGGTGCAGAATTTTTGAGGCTCCCTTTCCACGCATCTCCCCTCCTTCAGCCCATGAGCAGCTTGAATCTAATTCACCTGGCAAGGCAGCCTGCTTTCAGACATCTAAAACATTATTTCTTTTGTGGTAGTTTCTTAACAAGGCTCACGGCTGGAGTCAGATGAGATGGGGTTCAAGATATCATTTTGACCCCATGCTGCTTTTAGTTTCCTGTTATGGTATTGGTTTTTGATTTTCACCACCCTGGCCCTTCACCTGGCCCTGTTCAACACAGAAACTAGTAGCACGAAGCACAATCCAGCGCAAAGATAATGGCTTTAAACCCCATTGATTTGCCATCTCCCAATGTGCACTGGAGTGTTTCATGTGTTGGATCCTCCAGTGACTGTGAAGAAGTGGGTGGCCATACCCAAATGTATTTCAAATTTTCTTCTTTTAGTCATGAGGGACCACAAAACATATTTGGGGAAAGCTCTCAGATTCATTTGTGGCAGAAACATCTCTGGATGCAAATGGTACCAGTGTTGTTACTCTATTTAAAATGGATTTGAAAAGCACAAACTGTGAATACGAGAATGACATCACTAAGGTGTGACTAGATGATTTGCACTTCTTATCCTACATAGTACAGGCAAACCTCGGAGATATTGTGGGTTCAGTTGCAGGCCACCGCAATATAGCAAATATTGCAATAAAGTGAGTCACAGAAACTTTTTGGTTTCCTAGTGCATATAAAAGTTTAGACTACGGTATAGTGTGAACATCTAGTATAGTGTAAAGTGTGCAATAGCATAATGTCTAAAAAAGCCCTCCAATGTGCATATCTTAATTAATGTGACACAGAAGCACAACATGCATATGCTGTTGGAAAAATGACTCCTCCTTGACGCAGGGTTGCCACAAACCTTCAATTTATTAAAAACACAGTATCTGAGAAGTGCAATAAAGCAAAGCGCAAAAAACGAGGTATGCCTATAATTGGGAAGCAGCGTTAACCAGAATGATTGTCACATTAACACTGATAAACTCGAACCTAGTCTGCCTTGGCATAATATCAGTATATGTCAACATGAGGTTCTTAGATGAGATGAAGGGAATAGCAAAAATATTGTGCCCCAAGTCATTGTGTCTGTGCAGGATCAATTAGCAGCAGAGTCTCATCTCCCTTATAACACCCTTGCTAATTTGCTCTTGCTATGCTGGACTGAAATAAGGCTGTATGTATCTGGCATAGCTATTATTTTAACCTGATTTCTACATAACCATTGAGAAATCTCAGAAGTGGAGATGTTTGATATGTTTCTCCAGGATGACTCCAGAATATTATTATATACTGTTTCCCCCTAGAAGTTTGTTTTATCTTCTGAGGATGGTGAGCCAGTGTGCTTGATGACCCAAAGTATTGTCCATATATTTTTAATGGCATGGGACATACATAATGTGCCATGCAGTTTGATACACTATGTGGATTAGTGTCCTCTTTCATTAAAGCCTGTCTTTTATGGTTGCCTAGAGGAATTTGTAAATACAGGGACACACTTGCAGGTCAAGGCTCTTTGCTGATTCAGTCATTCGGAGAAGTTTCTAGTCTATATTTCTCCCTGAAGTGCTAGTTTTCCATATTCCATTTTTTTATTGTATGCACTAGAGCATTTCAACATGTGTTGCATTCTGAGATAGTACAGTTCCATGCTCTGCTGTGTGCTTTTTCTAAGTGTTTGCAACAACAGACTGTAAAAGAAGACTCTGTGCTAGGCATCCATTGGTCAAGATGGCTGAAGGTCTGCATGTCTTCCTGCTCCACAAATGACCCTTTCCTAGACCTCATTTGCCCTTGCAAATTTAAATCTCTGAGAACTCAAAAATTTAGAATGAATCGTGCAAATTAAGTGAGAGGATGCCAATTTACTTGTATTACTAATTCAAAGCGTAGAATGTGATAGTGTGTGGGTATAATTTGCATGCAACGATTAATGTGCCTTCCCTGGTTTGCAACAAAGCTCCTTGTTGTTGATTTGAGAAGGGGTAATCTGTTTTCTAGAGCAGCAGGAGTTCAGATTTACGATATTGTATTGCTAACTATCTGCTTAATCCAAGGCTGTGCCACTAGATATGAATTTTCTCTCTTGAGCTAGCAGCTGAAAGTGATAATCTAATCAATAACTTTCTAATCAAAATGACTGAAAATGTACTAAGCAGTTAAATAGTTGTGTAGTAATAAGCTCCTTTCCGTGCCCAGGAGCGCTCACCAATAATTTAAAATGTTTAATCCAAAATCTGTTAAATTGGGAGTCCAAATCAGCTGGCACCAAATGGGCTGTAATAATAATTCTTTCAAAACACTGATTAATATAACGACAGTTTCCTGACTTCTGTTCTTCCTTTTTCCTCAATGATACAACACTAGACATTTCCAGGCAAATCTCATGATGTGGCCAGGACCTTTTGCCATTCTTGATTGAACAGTGAACCTACCCTGATACTAACTTGGGGGGTCTTCCTTCTTTTGCAGAAGAAATCGAAGTGGATGTGGAAAGCACAGAGTTCTCCCATGGAGACGTGGATGATATCAGCACAACCAGTACAAGTGACATTGATGACCACAGCAGCTTGCAAAGCATTGGGAGTGATGAGGGTTACTCCAGCGCTAGTGTCAAGCTCTCCTTCACTTCCTAGAGCATGGTGCTAGGGCAGAGCAGATGATTTCTTTGGGGTAGTTGAAGTTCACACAGCAGAGCTCTTAGATACAGTATTTTTCTTCTCCAAACCGCACTTCAACAGCTAAGCTTGGACAGATGCAACTCTAGAATAGCTCTGTGGGTCCACAGGAGGGTGGGAACCTAACAGGGGAGTCAGTCAGTCTCCATACTGTCATAGTCCAAAATACTGACTTAGTGCTGAACCCATAGCTATTTTGACGTCTGAAGCAGGACTCCAGTTGTGCACAGCTGGACTGAGATTTGCCCATGTATAAGTGGATAGCTTTGCTAAGAGATTATTTGATTTGGACAAGGGATCTTGGTTATTCTGGCCCCAATCCTTTTTCTCAGTTTGTCATACCTTCTGAGAAATGGAATTTTTTCCATCTTCCAAATTTAGCAAGCTTTGTTAAGAGCCCTTGTGGTGCTAAATATAAATAAAAACGTTAGTCCAATATCTCATGATGATGATCTAACGCTAGTCCCAGATTGTGGGACAAAAGTAGCCAAGGTGATACTAGTTTCTTGGACCAGCCTCTTCTGATGAGTTTGCACAATTTTATGAATTACAAAACTCCTTTTTTCATTCTCCTTAAAATCCCATCACTTGATTGAAGCTTCTTTCCCCCTTTAACCTGAACGCGAGAACTATGGGAAGTTCTTGTGTACTCTCACCAGCAGTAGCTAGTCCAGTCAACACCTTCTGCCCACTAGGTTTCTCCAGTCAGCTCTGATCATTATTACCTAAGAGATAACAATAATAGTTAGAAGCTCTGCTCATGCCCTGTGAAAAGAGAGGTGCTGCAAATCTGGAAGCAATTCTCATTCAGCTCAACTTTTCAGCTGGACATTGTTTCAAGGCAAGAGCTTGTGCCGCATTATTTAGCACTAGGGTGTTGAGCTGTAAAATACCAGCACACAGTGCAACTGCTCTCTGGATTCAATGGCTACAGCAGTAACTCCTTGTCTATAGAGTGATGCTTCTGACAGAGCGAGACAGACAGACAGACAAGCCTGTAAAAGATATGATGTTCAGGAAAGGCACAGCCTCCATTCTGAGCCGCAATTATCCTTTTTTTTTCCTTTTGCAGATTATTTTGATAAATGTTTGTAAAAGTTGTTCAGGTGAGAGAACCTACATGCAACAATGTCTTTTTAGAACTCCTAGGCATGATTCTGCAGATGTCTTTTGTAACTAACACCAATGGAAAGGGACCCGTTTTTCTGCTGCCATGCACAAAAGGAACAGGGAACTCTCCTCGGGTTTTATGGCTCTTCCTTTTGATTTCCTTTATGGATTCCCTTTGCAAACTTTGCCACCTGGATCCAACCATAGTTGTGGGCCCACAGTTAACATGGCATGTGTCTCACAGTTCCTCAGGGGACGCCTCCCACTGTCCCTGAGCAGGAACTGTTGCAGTTGTCTTGCTGTTAACAAAATAAGATTGTATCCAATTTTTAAAAAATGATTTTCCTTTTGCGATAAGCTTTCTAACCTGCACTTTGAGGTCTTCTTTGCTTTCACTTTTAAGTTTTTAACTACAAGGATTTTTATTATTGTTCCTTTACCAAGTTTAAACTTCTTTTTTTTAGAGACCTCATTTATGACACTTGTTTGAGACTTAAGTAATTTGCCTACCCCGTAATTACTAAGGGAAAAAAAAGAGAAAAAGAGAAAAAAATGCTTTATAAAATTCATAACTTATTGCTGATTATAATTATTGGGTTGTTAATTTCAGTCCTGTAGATTTTTAATTTTATTATTCTTTAGATAGGGCTGGGCGACAAAAAACAAAAAAAACAAAAAAAAAAACAAGGTAACCTCATTTAGCAGTGCAGTGGAATTGTGTTTAAATGTTAGCATATGGTTCTGCTTAATAGTAGCACTTTAACACCATTAAACATTTCTGTATCTGAAATGCACTGTGTTCTGCCATTTTGGTCACTCATGATAATATTTTAGAATTCCCATGTTCTTGTGCCTGGAAGTTTTTTAAAAAACCTATTGGCCATGTGATTAGATGACCCCAAATGACCTCTCATGTAGATCTTGTCTTGATACTGATATGCTGCGTGTATGTTTGAACCCACATGTTATCCATTCACCCCAGAGCTATTACTGTGTCATATAATACAAGACACAACTTTAGAACCTGTGTCATGAAATAGAAGCATAATCCCACCAAGGTTATAGTGTGTTTTATAGAGCTGGGGTTTTTTATTTTTTATTTTGTTTGGTAAAGCCTGGATCCAGTTGTTGTTCTACCTTAATCTCCCCTAGGTGACTCTATAAACATTCTGGTTTACTGCATGTGGTACTCTCTCCCTCTAGTGGCTGGAATAAGAACCCATTAGTTGTAGTTAATGGGAGTAAAACGTTCAGCTGAACCAGTAGCAACAACTTTTATAGTACTGAGATCTGTTAATTGGCCTATAATCTGCATGTGTGAAGCTATAGCGTCCCAGCACAATTCTTTGGGGCTGTCGGAGTGACTGGCGAGAACTCAAAATGAGCCAAAATTGTAGCACTGAGTTGTGTGGGTAGCCTTGGTTTGTGATTTTGCAGACACAAAAATCTGTCCAACTGACATCCTTTGAGTCCATTTCTGATCACAGGAGCTCATGTAGCAGAGTACATGCTTTGAAGGTAAAAGGAGTTGAGTTCAAACCCTGACATCTCTAGTTGGAAAAAAATTTTTAGAAGGACTAGAAAAAAGATGAACCTGGAAAGTTGCTGTCCAGATGTTGAATACTGATATGATTTAAGTGCTGTTATGTGTCAAGATCATGTAAAAAATAATTAGATCGGAAGGATGGACAAATCTCTTCATGCATTACTTTGTTGAAGGGGTAACATGACTCTTCCTGGACTCTCTTGAAGAATGTTTGGGGAGGAGGAATTTCCTAGCTCCATAGATTCCCAAGAATGATTTAGAATGTTGGGGAGTCTACACCGATAAAAAGGTTCTCTCCTTCAGAAGTTATTCCTCAACAAGGCACCAGGAAGAGCTGTGTGTGACCTTTGGGTTAGAGCTAGACACACAACCTCCCTTTGTATAATAAGTAACATATAAAAAAGATTCTACCTATACTAAATTCTGCACAAGCACAATATAAACCTAGAGGGTCTTTGAAGTGTTGCTCTAGAATCGCATAAAACAGTTTGTATGTTAAAGAGCCACTGCAACAAGGTACAACAGGCTGAATATGTATGTTATGTTAGCCATTCTATTAAAAAAAAATGAAAAGGGTATGTTTGTGTAACTTAAGAATCATAGTGATAGCCAGAAAGCAGCTCAAACTTCAATATAACATCTAGAAAAGGCTTTATTGCCCCATGTTCGTCATTAAATTGAATTTATATCTTGAAATTTCCTCTTGTTCCTTACACTTGAGATACATTTATATGTAATCTTCTCCCCCGCCCCATGTCTAATTTGTAATGTGACCCTATGCGTGTTTGCTCAGAAGTCACACTGTGTTCAGTGGTGTTTCACTTTCAGATAAACGTGCCTATATCTGTAGACTGAGACCCAAAAGTTAAATGTGACTTTAAATTTGGCATAAAGATTGCATCAGCTGCAGGAATGGGCCATTTCCAAAACTGGTAATCCCATATAGGTGCATCACCAGGCCTTGAATGGCTGGGAAATTCTATTCACCCAAAAGTTAATGAACATAAAAAGGCTAAACTGACTTCATTATCACCAAGACTGTTGACATTCATAACGCTTATTGAGAAATATATCAGTCCAGGTTTGTCTTCATCTTGGTGAAAGCTCTTATTTCAGGTATTTGTCACTGTTAATGCTTGTGTGGGTAATGCCAAGAATGGATGTGTATCTTACTATATCCAGAAAATGCACAAGAGTTATGTTTGTTTTCTGCCACCTAGGAAATGATGGACATAAGCAACCACTGGTGAGATTGCTAGTGTCAATGTTTATTCTCTCTCTAGGATTAGGCATGGATATTTCCAAACCTTGCTATAGGAGAGCCATATTCCTGGAGATGCAGGGATTGAACTCTTTCCATGCAAATCATGTGCCCTATATCTGAGCTTTTTTGAATGTGATGAAAAATGGAAGCAGCAGCTGTAGATGCATGGCCACTTTTCCCTGAACAGTCTTGAGTGAATCAACTAGACAGCACTGAACTTCAAACTCGTGCAATGTGATGGACTATATGACTTGGAGCACACTATGGCACTTCAGTTCAAAGACAGAAACATACTAGTGGAATGGGCTAATATGGGCAATAACAACTTACAGTTAATTAAAATGTGTGATTCTCAGAAACTTGAAACCCTCTTTTGTTGTGACTTCATCTTTTGCTCTTCAGACTTCATGCACTGAGGAGCTGGAAACTGCAGTTCCAGTAGCACATGATTGGTCATGCAACACAAAAGTGGGAAAAGGGTTGTGAGTTAAAGGAGATTTAACCAATGTGAACCAATGATCTTAGCTTCCAGAGGCAGAGCACCAGGACCAGTTGAGGTACCATGGTCTGCATCAGATCAATGGCCTTAGAGAGAAACTGGCAAATGTTAGAGCCAACTGAAAGTAGCAGTTGTTACTGTCCACTCTTCACCTATAGCCTAATCCTTAGCCATTTTACAACGCTGTAACAACTGGCCTCCCTGGTGCACAGTCTACACCTGCCATCATTAAATTACACCACTGCAAAGTTCTAAACAATAAGATAATTTAAAAAAAGAAGGAACACTAAAAACAGAATCGTCAACATCAAGAATTGTTCATTTTTCTCCTCTCTAGCCAAGTTGCAAAGAATTTTTTTAACTATACTAAACACTATCCACTATTTCTCTGTTCAGCTGGTCAAACCAGTGCAGGTAGAAGCCAGTGTCAGAACTATTTTTTAAAAATGCTAAAGATCCCTTTAAGAAAAACAGGAAATTTGGATGTAAATGCTACTAAAATAGCTATGAATATCTACGTCCTCATGCTTCAGATACCACTAGCATTTACGTAGTTTGCCCCCGCCCCTCTTGATTCCTTGTAGCACAATATGATCTTGGTTTTAGTATATTACTCTATTAACAACCACTGCATACAGAAGGAACCTGCTCCTATGACTATAACAGGACTAAAGCTCAGGGCCAACTCAGATGATCACTGTACACAAAATAGCTGGGGGGGGGGGGAGAGAGAGAGAATGCACAAACGTTCTACACTGGACTAACCTTCAGCTCAATACTAGGCAGAGGATCCAGCATCAGGAGTTCAAGAAACAATGGTTACTGCAGCATGCCAAAAGCTGAATGCTGCATGTGGCTGTGGGTGTATAAGACAAGCTGCTCAGGAAAACGGCAGGATTTTCCAGTAGCTACTATTGTGAAACTTCTACGTGTGTGAATCAACCTTCAGCTCCTTTCCTATTTTCTGTACATTTAAGATGGATATTTAAGCAGTTACTTACCTGAAGTGGCTACCTTCCTCACCCACCCCCAAATGCAAGCTACAGTAGCATTGTACAGTTTCTCAAATACACAGCTATCCTTAATTTCTGTTACAAAAGCAACAGGGACCAAGTCACACACAAAGAGTTCAACAGGCTGGTCATTTGATTACAGTGGGCTCAAGCATGCCAAACACTCTATTATACTGTGGCTAAAATCTCCAGTCAAGTAAGTGTAGCGGCATTACTGCTCCTAATGCTCTGCAAGATTAACTTGTCATATAGAAACAAAAAACAATGAAATCTACAACGCTATGTAGGATTTGAAGAGCTGAACAGTAAAATCAATTACTGAATCCAATGTGGAAGACACATATCAATTCAGACATTTGCTAGATAGAAAAATATCAGCAAGTCCTGCTAGAAATTTTACAGGAGCTAGGCAACTTAGCAGGCGCTCCAACACACAACACAATATTGCATGTCAGGAAGCTGAGTGTAAGTTATATACCCTTCCCTATAGGGACTTCAGCTGACCCCCTAAGGGAGGGACCAACCAGGTTGTGCAACATGATGTTCAAATTGGCAGTAACTAGAGGGCGTATTCAGGCAGGTGTTTCTTGCATAGCAGCTTATTGCTATTTGCAAACTGCCAGAACAGATTAATCCCTTTTTTGAATGAAGAACATGCCAAATGAAGACAAGCTAACCCTTTATATGCATAAAATGCCTTACCCATTATAAAAACATGATTCAAATTCAACCCAAATAAGTAATGATAGGGCTCCTCCACAGAGAAAATGTGCTTCTCTGGAGATATTTCTGATAGTGCTCTTGTTGGAATAGGCTGATGTCCCTATTCAGCACCTATTGACATGGTACATTAAATTGTTTTAAAATCACAACAGCTAAGAAAAAAGTGCATTTTTTCATCAATCACTGTTGTGCTACGTAGCTCTTGGATTTTAAAATGTCACAGTCTTGCAGTATATAAACAATCCTGCTACTGATCTTCAAGCCTAGCCATCGCAGAATGCAAAGGAAATTGTAATTCTAGCATGACATCTCACTTGCAAATCTCAAAATGTTTTACTAAACTTAGTCTTCTGCAGCTTTTAACTATTACTTTGCTATTTTAAAAGAAAAGAGTTACTGCAGTGTAATCTTGCATAGGATTTATGTTTGCAACTATTATATTCTAATGTAAAATGACAATACAGGTCTTTAAACCCAGTAAGTACATTTTATCTTCAATCACATTAACCAGTGTCTGATGCACAAATTAGGTTTGTGCCATTATAATTTTTCCCAGCTGTTAAAAAAATACCAGCAAATCTGTTTCAGCCTCTACTGAATTATGGGTTTCCTTTGTAATTTGTGTATTAAAGGGGGGAAATGTACAGTGCTATGTTTCTATATAATGATACTGCACTGGTCTAGGAATGCAATTCCGTGTTTAAACAGATATGTATCCTCTTGGCAAATATTTTTATGTGCAAGTTTATTTTTAAGGTTTCTGTTATCACTACTTTTGCTTCCTCTGAGGTTTCCTGAACTTTGGTGCAGTTACTTTAATGGTGCTGTAGCCAACTGCTACTTGAGGAACTGAATGATAAAAACCCCCAACCAATCCATGATTGGTGCTTAATTTGACCAGCGCCAATCGTCAAAACAATACTGAAACAGCATTATCTATAATGATGCAGGGATGGTGCTGACAAAGATGTTACATTTTCCATCATTGTAAACATTATTCTTTTGTTTGTGGGCATCTATATAAACTTGTTTAAAATATACAAATAAATTTTATGAAATTTTATTTCTAGTAAGCTTTGTTACCCTTTTCTCTTCCCACATCGCTAATGAAAAAAATTAATACTAGTTCAGTTGTCAAACTGCTGCAACAGCATAGCTCCATCTACGTTGATTAGAGGCTTACCTAGTCTACTGAAAATTGCAGCCCAGTTTTCCATACAAGTGCACAAATCTCCTGCAGTAAGTTAAAAGAACAGTAGGCTCTGCTGCACTGGCCTCCATCTTTACCTGCTTTGAAAAGAAGTGAAATGCTTTCCCATAGGAAAGTTAGCTATTCAGTCACAACAAACAACAGAATCAAGATATTAATCCTGGCAGTTTCTCATCTCAGGACCCAGGCATTCAGAATTTGAATGATCAGCTTCAAGGACAACTGAAAATCCTGCCTCAATATGCATGTCTTCTTAACAGGTAAATTGTCATCAATTGCATAAGCCACAGTACTGCTAGATAAAAAGTAAGATACTGCTGTAGTCCAATTTGAACAAGGAACATCTCCTTTAGAAGAAAAAAAACCTTAGTAGCCTGTGAACTTTACAAGTGTTATTTCAAAAGTGTTGTAACTCCTACAATTTTGACCATATTACGTAATTTCATACCAGATTTAAATTTTTTCACATTTTTAGATTCTTTGGAACAAAGCCAAGAGGTTTTGAATTCTTTATTTTAATAAAAGTTAAACATACAAAACTGAAATCAACACAGTCATAAAAATTACTTCCTCCTTTTGTTAACAAGAAGAACCTCTCTCTATGGGTGGATTCTAAGCTACTAGATATGGATTTTAGGCTCAAGTAAACTGTCAGACATTTACACTAATCAGTGCATCAACAAATGCTGATGGTTCCTGATCTTATTTAATTCAGAAAACAAATTACAAAAGGGAACTACAACAACATAATATACATGGGGAATGGAGTTCAGATTAATGAGCAAGAATTACTCTTGTACGAGAAATAACTAAATCCAGTCTTGTTCATTAACTTAACACCATATTTTACAAAAATAATTATCTACACTGTATACAGGGCTATACGTTAACTTTTTGTGTCAGACACATTTCAAGATTGAGAGATAGACTACAACCCTAAGCAATACGTATGGCAAAGGGAAGCAATTGCATCCACAAGATACAAATAGGCCTGGACTTTTACACATGGTTTCCCAAATAAAATCAAGGAGGGCCAGCAATACTAACGCAAGTTAAACCTTGTAAGAGGAACCTCCTGTTGCATTTAAAAAAGCTGGATAAGCACACAAAAAATTCAGCACAATGCAGGTGACTTGCCATATTTACCAACATAAACGCACTGAGTAATTCTCAAGAGGAATAACTATTTCTATATGTAACATTTGACTCTTTGAACACTTAAAAGTGCTAATCAAACCTGCAAAGTGACTGAATACATCTTAGGAAGCCTACAGGTAGGTTCTCAAGACCTATAAATCAAAATGTTCTGCTCCTGACAATAAATATGCTTACCTGCTTGGCACTAGCAAGTGCTTTTTTTCTGGTGAGAACCTCCACCTTCTTGAGCTGGGAGAAGGATGGTGGAATCTTCAAGACTTTGGATAATACCCAACTAAGTTAAAGCAGACCCCCTGATTTGGGTAACTTTGATTTCAGTGGGTTTGCTCCAAGTATGAGTTGGAGATCACCCCTTGTGCTGAATTCAGAGATTCCCCTAGTTTTTCTCCATACTCCGGAGAGGGCAAGAGAAATCTACATCAATTTATGATGAGCATTGGGGAGAAGCAAGACGTCCTGCTGCTTTCGAAACAGTGCAAGATCTGGGAGTTCCTTCCACCACCCTCCCAACCTTGCAGAGATTTTGCAAAGTGGGAAAACAGCAGTGTATCCTCCTGCTTTTCAGGGATTTTCTGAGGCTCAGTGTGACAGAGACAAGCCCCTGGTTCTGCTACTATCCAGCCTGGGAAATGACAGGGACATGCCCCTGAAGTCACACTAAGCTTTAGAGCATCTCTGAGACTTCATGTCAAAGCTCAAACCCCTTCTCCTCAGTTGAGTCAATCATGAGCACAAATTTTGCCTACCAAGACCAGTCAAGCTTTGTGGAAACCCTGTTTTGCTCATGAAGATGGATTTTGTCAACACTTCCAGCACAATGCATTCAACCTGTAATCTTAAAGTTTGAACTGCACTGTTTCTGGCTTATGAATCATTAACTGGAGATTAGATGGCCCAGATTCATTACAAGCCAAAGAAGCAGATGCAGATTGTGATCAACTAACAATTGACTTTCAAAACAGAATAAAATCCAGAGAAAGCCATCATAATTGTACTAGTTCTGCAGGAGTTACAGTGCTTTACAGCTATCCTGCAATAAGATGGCAGGCCTGTAAGCACATAAGAGGGAGAAAGGAAAGCTGGGATAACTATTTTATTTCACGACCATTTGTTTGATGGCATTCCCAACTAATGCTATAGGGATGGACACTTGAGAAATCAGACACTTCAGGATACTGCAAAGGGCATTTCTTCAACACAGTCTGACGTGTGCACATTTATGCAATTTACATCTTTAAGAGCAAAGGGGTCATCTGAACAGCTATTACCTTGCTTAAGGCTTGTACCAGCATAAGCCAACTGATGTCAACAACCATTTTCACTATGCGCCAATAGTTTACTTTTAGAAAAATAGAACAATAAAAAGGTAAATGTAAAGCCCTGCAGAAGTGATGTTAAGTCATTTTCTCCCTCAATTACTGGGGCATCAAATGTCTGACATTGTACTTGGATGTATCTTGGTACTGTGTCATGGGTTTGTCTGCAATTCCACACGTTCCAACTCCAACCTTCCCTGTTACGCTCTCAGGAGAAGCAAAGATGCTTCGCTTTACCTGTGGAACAAATTAAAAGCACCAATTGTAACATTTTCAAATTTCAACAAGTCAGCAAAGGAGTGCTAATATCAAATGTTCACATGCATCATTCAAAAAGCAAAATACAACTACATTTTATTGATCATTAAACAGGAACCTTTAACAAAAAAGCTGTAATTGGAAATGAAGCACTTCTTCTCTGGTCATGGCACTCAGCAAGTCCTATTTTCTCCCAGTGAACCACTACAGTTCTATAAGGGTCCTTTCAATGCACAAAGAAGGGCTAAAGGAAAACAAAACCTTTTTTGCCCCCATAGCTATAAACTTCATAAAGTGTTACCAGCCTCAGTTGCCTGAAGTGTCTTCTGAATGCTCTGTTAAGGGTATCGTTACAATGTGGTGCTTATTAATGTTTTTCCTTTGCCACCACCACTCAAAATAATTTAGCATGCCAACAGCACACACTAAAAACCTAACTCACATATCAATGGGTCAAACAGAGTGCGAGTTATATTTGGCAATACCAAACTCAAGAATATGAAACACACAAAGAGCTTTGTACCACGTACATTATGGCAGCCTGAAAGCATCATAGTGCAAGCAACTATGCCACAAGCTTTATAGGCATGAACTTTTAACTTTACAGGTGCTTCTACTGGAATGGTTGTTATCAGAAATCTGTTGTTCAAATACAAAGAATTATACTCAAACTTTGCTACAGAAATGGCTGATTCAGATATCCAAACAGCCGGAGTTTGCTCATGTCCTTACTTGTTTGTGCTTTGCTGGTCACCAGCACCCATTTTGGGCTAAAACCATAGAAGGGAGAGTCATCAGACAAATCAGATATCCCTTTGTCTGGCTTTTGCTTATTGGCTGCAACAGTCTCGGGCAGAAAGCATGGATTAGAAATGTTCCCATAGGAAATAATGGAAATTGCGAACGCTTGCCTAGCAAACAATTTCCTGGAAATGCATTGGGCTCGGAAACTGGGACCTGTTTATCCCACCCTATCTGCAGGGACTCAAACTAAGTGTAGTGATATTTAACAATACAGTGGTACCTCGGGTTACAAACACCTTGGGTTTCAGACTCCGCTAACCCGGAAGTAGTACCTCGGGTTAAGAACTTTACCTCAACACGAGAACAGAAATCGCACGCTGGCGGCGCAGCAGCAGCGGGAGGCCCCATTAGCTAAAGTGGTACCTCAGCTTAAGAATGGTTTCAGGTTAAGAATGGACCTCCAGAATGAATTAAGTTCGTAACCAGAGGTACCACTGTACGTTAAGAATATTATAAACGGATCTCTCCCACTGTATATTCCAGAAACAAACAGCTTTGCCTATAATATTCTTTTGTCTTTGTTTGGGGGATTACTCCTGTGCTGCCATACATTTAACACTGCTCCTCTTCAGCAAGAAACCTCTATCAGTAAGCTACTAATGCAAGCATATACAAACCTGGCCTTTTTTGTTTTTTGAATAAGCTCTGTTGTTGAACTGCTGCCATTTGACTTTCTGGTCCTCTCGCTCTTGTTCCAGTTCTTTGATTCGCTGGGCCTTTTTCAAAGCTTTCTTCTTTTTATATTCTCGTTGCTGAGCAATCATTTCTTTTCTAAAATGAGAAATGGCACTGAAGGTTACTTATGTACCTCAGTTTCCTCTTCAGAAAGTCTAAGGGCAGTAATGTGTCATGGCAAGGTGGTTGCTATACAATCAGGGCAAATTTTCACAAAACATCAAACATGAAGAGATTAAGCCGAGGTGGTTAATTCTGAATTATCAATACTGCCTTACATCCACATCTTTACCCACCAGAACTGCCTTCTTTTTACAACACTGACAGTTCAGCCACAGTATATGGCAATGGTTTTGTATGGGCATTACATCTACATTGCAACCAACTGAAAGCCCCACATCACCTTTGCTTTAACTTCACTTTTGTTCTCAGAACATGTAGATAAAAGCAAGGATACACTGATTAAGAGAGTCTCACCTTGGGCTAGGTGAATGTAAAGATAAACTCTCAGTACAATGGGGCTTCAGCTGTCCAGGCCCATTTCATTCTCCAGCTGTAGAAAGTGCTGTCATTCCTTCTGTAAAGCAATCTGTGCATTGCAAGTTTCAATAAAGCACAGCAAACCTACTTTCATGCACTACTACGAATAACAGCTCTCTTTCAGAAATCAGTTGAAACTAGCTAATGTCTTGCTAAACACAGAGCAACTCTAGCTCAGAATTTGTCCCAGGGGAAATATACTACTACACAGGTATGGAGCAATTATTTTGGAGTTCATGAGACTAACCAACTCAGCATGATAAGCATTAAAGTTAGTAGCACAAACCATAACACCTTCATCATAATCTCAAACCACTATGTATATGTTCACAGTAGGGATTGAGGATAATTTAAGAACTGCATTTTTAAGAACTGACCTAATTCACTCCATATATTTCAATCCATATTTAAATATTCTTTTTCATTTGGATTAAAAAAAAAATCACAGATTAATGTGAAATTGGAAGGGACCTATGAACAAGCACAAACAGAACAGAAACTGACACATTTGACCATCCCTACTTCTTAGTACCAGTTCAGTCCTAAGATGGCAAAGACTGTTTTGGGCTTTACAAGTTTCCCTAAGTTGGACCTCTAAAATTGGGGCAGCGAAGCCCATATCCTAAGGCATTATTTAATTTGGGGGGGTGGGGAGAATAGACAATGTGCATTACCTCTTTCCCAAATCTAGGGTAACTATGCAGAGTATGGTTCAATAACATCTAAGGATAGTGTTGACTTCTATGACTTTTTTGCTGTAAAATCACCTTTGGGAAGAGATGATTCATCAGCAAAGTAGCCTTACAGCTCTTCTTATTGCTATATGACACACTGAGCCAACTGAAAACTGTTTCAGCCACTTACTTGGACATGGGTTTGTTGCCACTGTCTTCCTTTGCTTTCCTTCCCTCTTCCACAGGTTTCAGATTGAGCAGGGGGGTGACTTCAGCATTGCCATATCCCGAAAAGGTGACTGCAGCTGTGCCATTCTCTTCATCTATCTCTTCAATTTCAGCTTCATAACACCTGTAAAGATATCATGGCTGTAAGCATGTGAGTAATGGTTTACAACTCAACCCTACAAAACTTGTATTTGCAGTGATTAATATTAATATTAAGTTTCAGGACATTCCTGCTTCATTTTGGATTGGCATTTCAAGGCAAAACTCTTAAAACATAAATTCTGTTCAATTCAAGAATTGTCAGGTGCCCTGCACACAAACTAATTACAATCCTAAAGTCCAAGAGCTGGTTAGTCAACTAGTTTGAAATAAACTTCGGTTTTGAACCTTTTGTTACCACATATATATTTTCACCTTCACACATTTAACCTGACTTTTGTTTGATTTTGTGAGAACTAATTTGTTTAATAGAATCTGGAGGATTCATGTTTGGCTGTTTTATAATTTGTACTAATTTTCCCCACCACAAGAGGCATTCAGCCACAATACCCATGTATTTCGAAGTTCTATGGGACTTATATCTGAGGAGATATGCATGCATAGGATTACAATGCGAGATTGTAATTTGACAGACGTTTCACTGCCCTTATAATCTCCCTCTCTGAAAGCAAGCAGTGAATTACTAACGTAAGAAGATGGATTAAGAAAAGCATTAAGCAATGTAGGGTTTGTGACAGTAACTTAAATGAAGATAGATAATCAAGGTAATTATCTATTTTTCTCAATCACATCACCTGATACTCAAAAGCAGTACATCCTTAAGTAAACTAAGTGGAATGTCTGGGCCCAGGCATCTCAGGGGCCTAAATGGAGAAGCGGAAGGCCATGGCAAGAAAGAGAACCTAACCTTGCAGAAAAAGAACTGCTGGTTGTCTTCTTCCCATAAGGTATTAAAAATATCTCTATCAGCAGAAGGCAGGTCAAAGGCAACAGGACTAGGAGGAAATGTGTTGGTTCACACCATCACTTTCTGCTGTCAGCAAATCATACCAAACAGAATGACTCTGAGGGGTTTACTGCTGCATTCCACTTCAGCAAAGACCAAGGTGAATTGAATTTCTTCTGGTGGAGGACCATCACTGATTCACTTTGGAAATGTGCAAAAAGATACACCCTAGTGGCACATCACTATTTGTGAAGGGAGCTCTAAAAGTCTTTATTCAACCCTCTTAAGATATTTGCCTGTGGATAGTTTTGGGAAGGATGTTAAATACCCTGCTTTATATTCCCTTACCACCATGTCTGGATGGGTGCAACAACCACAGATCCTCCCAACAGCAGCAGCCTTCTACATGTACACAATTGTGAGCAAGGACCTCTGCTTTCTCTAAGCCCATTCCTGCCCCACTTCAAAGAATAAACTGACAGTACAGAAAAGGGGGAGGAAGCAGTGGAAAAGTTTGCTGTCCTATACTTCTTTCCCTACTGCCACCTCAATGGTTCACAAGTATATCTTAATACAATCTCAACAGAGCTCCAAGTTTTGAAGTAAATGACATTCCTATTAACGTTTTCAGACTAGTGATGAAATGTATACACAACAGATTTCAGTTACTGCACACCAGATTTTTCGAAGGTGGCAAATTTTAAAAGATATTAGAAGCCATATTGTATTCTACAACGTTCTAGTCAAATTAAACAGTTAAAACAATGGACCTAGCTCTAAAGTTTAATATATTTTGTATTTGAAAAATACAAGATCCAATCAATGATTTTTACTGAACTGGTGCTCAGCCGAAGAGGAGAGTATAAACCAAAGGGAAGTATCTTACCATGGAACTGTATTATTTCATGTAACTGTTACAGAAGTTTGTTTCTACACTTACTGTCCATCTTCACTCCATATTGCCATACATCTGTCTCCAACCTTCCATGTGTGACTTGGAGGAGCAGAAGCAGAACTGTCAGAACTTGCAAGTGTTTCTGAAGGTTGTGTTGAAAGAAGGTCTTTGGTTAATTCTATAACTTCCTGGGGATGGAAAAGAACAAGTCGTCAAACACAGTTTAAGTAGTCTCACCCCTGCCCATGCATGAAGACTATTTACCAACTGCGGTATTGCTGGCAAATGGTAGCAGACTGAACAACACATGAAATCTGTCCGCATAATTTACTAAAGGTTTTTCTATAAGCTTTGGGAATCTGGTTTCTTAGCAAGTATCTAATACTACTCCCATAGCTCATCCCAATTTTAATATTGGGGGAGGGCAGCAGGGAAATTTCTCGTTTGCATTTTCCTCTTTGCATTACAAATGAATATTATATTTAATGGAAGAGTAAAAAGTAGACTGCAGAAAATGATACACAACTACAGAATGGAGTTTTCTGCTCTCCTTCCAGTGATAAAGCAAGTATTACTGAGACTTTTAAAAAAGAAAATTACTGTGCAATGAATGCACTGGCTAGTGGAAGAAATAGGTTTTTCAGCAAGTCAGTTTTCTTGTTTGAATACTGAAAAAGTGTACTTATGTGAGAATAGCCCACTATACACAAACCAGATATAAAGAATGAACATGTACAGAAAATACTTTTCTTTATAAAATACATATGAGCAACGGCTCAGTAGTTTCCTGCATATGGTTTTTTTTTTGCTATTTAGAGATTATAAATAAAACTATTAACAGGCTATAGCCACAGGTAATAAATTACATGTATTTTAGATTTTTAAATCTACTGGATTGTATCCAATACTGCTGTCCCACTTGTGCAACAGAACTTCTCTTTCCTTTCCTCTCCCTTGTACCCACTCAAAATCTGTTCCAGAAGGTTGGGGTAGCCTCTGAAGCAGATTTGTGGGGTATCCAGGGAGAGGAGAGGAAGGTAAAACACATAACACATTGTTGTCAAACTAATTTCCCTCATCTACTTTTTCCTTCCTTCCTTCCGCTTCCCTTCCCCTCCTCTTTTTCTCTTGTCCCTTTAATATGTAATCATGGGGCGGGGCCTGTGCATCATTGAACTTTTGATTGAGATGAGCTTCTCTGAGAGACAGTATCTGCCTGAAAGGTGGAATAGAACAAATTTTAACAAGAAAAGGAATAATTTAATACATATGCACCTTTCATATCTGATGCGATTAAGACTTGTCTTTTGTCCTCAGATATTGGCAGCTGAACAATAAGCTTGTAAAAGGCTGCTCTTACATGTAGAAATGGCAAAGAAAACATGAATGAACAAACAGACCATATGACAAATTCATTTGCAAAATACAGTCTAAGAGGAACAAAGAGCTAGAACCACTGATGACTGTTTAGTGCTTACAAGGCACACCTGAATCATATTCTAAAGATAACAGCACACATAATAGTGCATTATCTAGTATTCTAAATTTGTTTCCTAAAAGACTCTAGTTTACCGTGTTTTTCAAAAAGCAAAACTCAAATGAACATACAGATTAACATTTACTCCAGGACAGTGCTTTTCAATTTGTGGTAATCATTCCACCCGGCTAAATGTGAAAGATTACAATTTTTTTTAAAAAGCATTTAGAGATCAGTGTTAAAGTACCAGTATTAAAAAGACTGTATACAGCAATGAGCAAAATATAAAAGTACGAGGTTCTATTGATTAATCAGCTATATTAATCCATTAAAACTTTTTAGCAACTAAAAAGGTGCCCCAATTGACTGAGCAGAAGGTTTTTAAATATATGTATTTTTGGCACACAAGCACTCATAAAAATTGTGGGTGGCAAACACCATCTTTAAAAAGGCATTTTTTTAAACGCACAAGCAAATGCCTTTTCTGAGATAATAGCTCTTACAATTCACATGTGAATCGTCTGAAAACAAAATGGCTTATTTGTTCATTTATTTTAGGGGTCAGCAAACTTTTTCAGCAGACCCCTCAGATCTTGTGGGGGGGCCGGGCTATTTTTTTGGGGGGGTGGAGAACTAATTCCTATGCCCCACAAATAACCTAGAAATGCATTTTTAAATAAAAGCACACATTCTACTCATGTAAAAACACCAGGCAGGCCCCACAAATAACACAGAGATGCATTTTAAATAAAAGGACACATTCTACTCATGTAAAAACATGTTGATTCCCAGACAGTCTGTGGGCCAGATTTAGAAGGCAATTGGACCGGATCTGGCCCCCGGGCCTTAGTTTGCATACCCGTGATTTATTTGACTTATATGGCCCCCTTCATCAAAAGATCTCAGGGCGGTTTATTGCTTCAGAACTCTTGTTTTTACTCAGGTGCATATTTTATGTCAATTTAATTGCCAAAAATTCATACAATTGAGATGCCTTTAATCACTTTAATGAGGTGACAGCCCTAGTTCTTTGTGAAAGATTTTAAACCCCAACATTTAGCACATCTCGTTAATATCACCATGGTAAATTCTTTGCCACTGACAGTGTAGAAGATCCTCTTCACTATACGTGTAAAAACATTTAAGTTACAAAGCTTTTTCTTATTCTCACCTGTAAGTCTTTTTTGAGTTTTAGTAAATCTTCATTTTCTCCATTTCCCGTCAAAGCAGCTTCAACTTGTTGGAGTTGAGCTTTATAGCTAGCTAACTGCTTTGCAAGGTCTTCTGACATCTGAAAAGGGAAAAAAGGCATTACAAAATACTGAGGGAAAAGTCTGTTTGAAAACAGTCTTGCAGAGGCAAAATACTTAGAATGCAAATCACTAATGACTTAGTGCAGCCTTATCAATAACAGAATATTTATGTAACTTGCCTTAGTTGGAAACTCCAGCTGGTCCACAGCAGGCTTCCCAAATAATGCCAGATTACCTTGGCAGTAATCAAGTTATAAGGTAGTCTCTTTAGTATGGTTTGTTCCCTTACTGCTGTGTTAATGTTACAATAACAGAATCGTATGGGGTAAGTAAACACCTGTTTCCACCCTGGGAATTTACAAGAGATGCCCACCTTACGTCCCTGCCCTATACCTTATATCATATATTACATATGGTGGGAGGCAGGTAAACTATGCTTGTTTTTTGCCCAAAGTAAAATTTGCAAGTACTGTACTACTAAGCTGTAGTTGATTTCAAGCCACATGGGTTAATGAAATAGGGATTACTGGCACTGGCAAGCCCTAATTGGCAACACTTCCTTTTTAGATGTTTACATTTTTTTATTTATCTGTTGCTGTACACCACCCTAATGGTCCTGTTACTTAAGGGTAGCTTACAAATAGATTAAACATTCTGCACATTCACAGATTCTTTGTTGTATTCAGTTTTCCAGAACACAGTCCTTGAGAAGTATGACTATTCAACTGTTCTTAACACGAGAGTCATTTTCAGCATCATACTGGACAACCAAACTCCTTGCCTGACCCTGACGAAATCCTTCTCTCTTACCATTAGTTCCCGTAAGGAAATTCACAGCAACTCATGGATTGTGTTTATGGATCTTCTGTCACAATTTTGTTATCTAGCCTTGGACAAACCTCTTTCCTCAGTCTTTGTCAAGGTGACAGATACAAGATAGTACAGATAACAGAGTGGGTGAGGCATGGAGCAGAGCAGGGGTGGAACTATTGAGCATCACACTAGTGCTCACTTTGGAAATATAAAAACTGAAGGCAATCCAAACACAGATCCTTTGTTAATACATAAGAACTATCCTAGTCCTTTCAACACAGGGTGTGAAGTTTAGAAACCACTATCTGTACAGAATTAGCAAAAGCCAAATTTGGTAGGAATGGCTGGAATAGCACGTGACCTGACGTACTATTTTTCAGGGGCTGTAAAGTATGGAAAGCAAATTCTGCATACCAACACCATACTGTGGACAATACCCTCTTTATAATCACATTGCACAGGATACAACCCGCCAAAAAAGGAATTGACTCCAATTAAAAGGCCCATACGCCGAAAAAAGCCCGCAAAAGCGGTGCCATTGAAACCCAGCCGTCCTGCTACAAAGGAGCGGAGGTTTCGGGACAGAATGGAAGAGCCGAGACGGACCTTCCGAAAAAACACACAGTATAATCCTCGGAACACAGAAGGCGAATCTTGTAAGCCGACGAAACGGGCCTCCACGTGCGGGAAGCCCGCAGACAATGGCTGGCCGTAGACAAAACTTCAGGCGGCGGAATCACTGGGGACCGGGCGGCAGACGCGCCTGGGCCTGAGGGAGGCCTAACGGAGGCCCCGGAGCGAGTGAGGAAGGGGCCGGAGGCCTGGAGAGCCGAGCGCCGTGTACGGAGAGGGGAGGTCGAGGGCTGAGGAGAGCGAAGGGCCTCCCCGCCTTCGCCCAGCGAGAGGAGAGGGAAGTGGGGGAAGGGCCGCGCCTCTCACCTTGGCCTCGCGCGCCGAGGGCCTCTCTCCGTCCCGTCAGGCCTCAGGAGAAGCGTCTGTGCTCGCTCGCGCGCACCCACGCGAGATTTGCCCCCCTCCCTCCCGACCCCCAACAAACGTCGCCCCCTCCCTTCTTGCTGCTTCCTAGCGACGACGCAAAGAGCCCGGTCGGCGGAAATGAACGCTCGCGAGATGGGGAAGCCGGACCTGACGAACAAGCCGGATCACATGACCACTCCGGGGGTGGGGAAAGCGCAAACCAAGAGGAGGATCGAAACCGATACTTCCGACTCCCAGTTGCGATTCCTTGGTATCTTCCATGTGCGGGGCGGGAGTGGCGGAAGTGCAAAGGAAGCCGCGTAATAAGTAGCGTTCGGCATGTGAGAGTCAACCCAAAAAACCCAATCTCGCCGCAGGGCTTATTATTTAAACTGATCGAATCTTCTAGGGGGGAATCGGAGCGGGATTTGTGCCCTTCTGAAATAATTATTTTGGCGGGGGCTCCGCTGCTTCTAACTGCCTTGTGCTCAGGTTCTCCTCCGCTGGTTTCTCGCAGGCCTCTGGCTGGCCACTGTGAGAACAGGATGCGGGACTAGGTGGGCCATTGGCCTGACGATCCATTGGCTCATCCTTTGTTCTTATGTTATGCACCTGGAAATAAACCCTGTTGGATCCCAACGGAGCAAGACTCTTAATCTCAAGGTCATGGGTTTGAGCCCGAGGTTGGGCAAGTTTCCTGCATTGCAGTGGGTTGGACTAGATGACCCTCATGGTACATTCCAACTCTACAATTCTATTATTCTAAAATATAAGCCCACTGGCAGGTACAGCCTTATTTTAATTATGCAACCAGATCAGCCTGAACAAATTTAAAAAGGAAGGGAAAGGGGGCTTGGTTCCAAGAAAAAGGACTCTGGTAATCCCACCCACCATTGAACCCAGTGGGGTTTGGCTTTACGTCAGGGGTCGGCAACCTGCGGCCCATAGACCAGAAGCGGCCCACGGGGGTTGTTTAAACAGCCCCCGAACCGAGCTGCCTGCTCGGCGAGTCCCTACGCACTGCGCTAAACCGGCGCAGCACAGAGCGGGGACTCGCTTCCATGGTGCCGGAAATTGCGTCTGCGCAGACGCGATCCGGCTCACAGAGTGATCTCCGTGGGAGTGAACCGGCCCAGGCGAGGTAAACCTTGCCGCCCCCTGCTTTACGTGATTTTGGCTTTCAACGTGATCCCTGGAATGTAACCCCCATGTAAATTGCATACCCTCCAACACTTCTCTACTGAAAATAGGGACATTCTATTCTACATCAGGAAGCTTCTCCTGTGTTTGAGCTCTCGGCACACATATCCGTCATAAGCACATATACACATTGTGGGACCACAATGCTAAGATTGGAGACAAGCTCCTGTCTGCTCTCACAACTTGAACTTTGAAGCACGTGTCAAAATGGCACTTGGAAAGTAACCCAGTCAGGATCTGCCCTTCTGTGAGATCCAGTATCCCACCCCTGGTGGAGACAATTCTGAGCAGGATGGACCACTGTTCTTACTCAAAATAAGGCAATCTTTTGTTATGACCCTAACACCATCCTCCAGCAGCCTCCATGCTATATACCAGAATCATCACCCAACGCTCCATACAGTTGTTGTTTTTTTGTTGGGAGGGGGGATACAAAATACTTTTTGGATTATATGCCTTCTGTTCATGGTACTTAGGATTGTAATAAACATAAATCTGCCATTATTCGCTTATGGGGGACACAAGAGCCCTTATAGAGTCCTTTGTAGGTTCTCCATCGGTCAGAGAAAATAACAGAGGCCAACCAGAGAATATTGAGAAGCAAAGCAGCTAGGAAGCCTGATCTTTATTGACTGTTGCAACAGGGTACTCCCCTCACACACAGGAAAAGAGGAAGACCCAGAACAAAGGTGTGCCTGCCCTTATATAGACATTTTAAATTGCCCGCCCTGGAGTCCAAGACCACCCCCAGAAACATCATACATACATCACAGAAGGGTATAGCTCAAGACCACCCCACAGATACATCATACCTACATCACAGAAAACCTACAACAGAAATCTGAGTGCATTTATCTCCTGTCTGGCAGGTTACCTGTTAATGGTCACTTGATTGGATTACCTGGGGAGCCTGGTCAGTCTTTTGTAATGATAAATACTTAGTTTCCTGAGCCAGGTCACAGGTTCACTCTATGCATACACAGACATACCCTTAAGACAGGATTCGTGAATGAAAAGACAACGGGGAG
The DNA here is from genome assembly GCF_964270895.1 of Podarcis filfolensis. NCBI lineage: Eukaryota > Metazoa > Chordata > Lepidosauria > Squamata > Lacertidae > Podarcis > Podarcis filfolensis. The sequence continues at coordinate 47,258,881 of NC_139608.1, forward strand.
GCTTTTCCATTTTCCTTCGACCTTGCAGAGAAATATTTGAGATCTATTTGGGAGGGACAAAATGGTTTCAGGACTTTTTCTGTGGGGTTTCAGACATGTGGTTCATATATGCAGTTATGAATATTTATTATATATATGTTGTTGTTTAGTTGTTTAGTCGTGTCCGACTCTTCGTGACCCCATGGACCAGAGCACGCCAGGCACTCCTGTCTTCCACTGTCTCCCGCAGTTTGGTCAGACTCATGTTTGTAGCTTCGAGAGCACTGTCCAACCATCTCGTCCTCTATCGTCCCCTTCTTCTTGTGCCCTCAATCTTTCCCAACATCAGGGTCTTTTCCAGGGAGTCTTCTCTTCTCATGAGGTGGCTAAAGTATTGCAGCCTCAGCTTCAGGATCTGTCCTCACTCAGGGCTGATTTCCTTAAGAATGGATAGGTTTGATCTTCTGCAGTCCATGGAACTCTCAAGAGTCTCCTCCAGCACCATAATTCAAAAGCATCAATTCTTCGGCGATCAGCCTTCTTTATGGTCCAGCTCTCACTTCCATACATCACTACTGGGAAAACCATGGCTTTAATTATACGGACCTTTGTTGGCAAGGTGATGTCTCTGCTTTTTAAGATGCTGTCTAGGTTTGCCATCGCCTTACTCCCAAGGAGCAGGCGTCTTTTAATTTTGTGACTGCTGTCACCATCTGCAGTGATCATGAAGCCCAAGAAAGTAAAATCAACTACACAGCTGCAATTATAACGTTATAAGTGTGTTATAAAAATGTGCCACCAGATGGTGCTGTAGAGCTTAATGACAAATTGCACACACACACACACACACACACACACACACACACACACACTTATGGGGGGGCGGTTTCGTCACATTTTTTATATCTGTGTAGATCCAGTGCCTGATACCTATTGATCTGAGACTCATCACTGAATTAATGCCATTAGTGCAAGGAAGGAAGTGGAAGATATAATTTTAAGATAAATACACACGTTAAGGATCATAGGCAGCTTAAAGGCAACACAAAAATTCAAAAAACAAAAACACTGTTTTAAAAATCACTTGTGAAAAACAACTTTTGAGTTTTTACAGCAGCTCATTCTTTTCTCTCCCCTGCAAATGTCTGTGCCAAGCACTAGATGGCAGCTCTGCTGCATTTGCACAAAACCTTCCCTCCCTCCCAGTTTCTTTGACTGTGCTGTGTGTATATATATCTAATATAACTGAATGGAAATATATTTTTCTAGGGGAAAGCAATTCATTTATGTTGACTTGGGGTGTGCTTAGCAGCTCCTTTTTGTGTTATTACATTTCTTATTAAACTTTTTTTTACTAGATTACCCATCATCATGCAAACACTCAACACCAAGTATTGCAAATAAAATTAAGTTTATATGCTTTTAGGGCATATTTCAGGTTGCTCTTATGGCATCTTTAATCCCTTGAAAAACTGCCTTGGCTGCCAAGCCAGAATGTCTGGAAAGATTACACATTCTTTGAATGAAGAAAGGTAGGCCAGTCATGCAAATAATTTAGAGGCAACTACCCATCATTTGGCACACACACCTGAACTGCTCCTTCCTTTCCTCATTGGCAAAGATTTGCCACTGGCCCCTTTGTCTTCTGTTCACCTCTAAAGGCAAAACCACTACCTGCTGTCCTTGAAGTGGAACCTGTGGCAAATGCCCTCTCAAGACACACCGGACCAGACCCGATGCACTTGTGTTTGGTTAAACACACGGTTTTTAGTTTGGCCATATAGGTCACATCCATCCCATACATTTGAAATTCATTTATATCTCTTTAGAACTCTAGCCCAATGGTTGCCATTAATTTGATTCAGAATTGATTTTAGAATGTATTTCAATTAATTGATTGTGATTTTATGTAACTGTGTTACTTTTACTGTTGTTAGCCGCTCTGAGCCCGGCTTTGGTTGGGGAGGGCGGGATATAAATAAAAATTTATTATTATTATTATTTAACAGTCACAATTTCCCCCAAAGAAACCTGGGAGCTGTTCTTTACTCCTTCAGACCTGCAATTCCTAGCACCCTTAACAATCCTCAGCAGTGATGGTGGAGTACATGGGGCTTTAAGATAAGTTTGAAATGCATCTGGAAATTTAGCTCTTGGATGACTGAAAATCTTGCTTATATCAAATAAAGCAGGTGGGGGAAATCATCATATCTAGAAATACATTGACGTATGACGTATGATCATTGGCGTAAGGGAACAGTTCCAGTGCTACTTTCCCAAAGACAAGAAGACCCAAACGCAACATACACAATCAGTTAAGAAATGCTTAACAAATTAAAACACTCATCCAAACATTTTTATTTTAATCCATGGGGCAATTTCACTGCAGACCAGGGTGATCAAAAGAGACCATTTCTGCTTTAGGCATTCATATTACAGAGCTGGCTATGACTAATAAACGAGTTACTTCCCACAGTGCTACTGATGACCAATTTGTACAGCTAAAAGGAACAAAGCTAACACAGGTCGTGCTCAACATAAAGCAAGCAAATCCCAGGAATGAGTCAGAGATTGTGCATGATATTTTACAATAAATGAAGGGAACGGGCAGAACCACTTTTCTTATGTACATAAAGACAATGGAGCATAAGGAACAGCTTGCATTGACATTGTTCACTTTGCGGTGATGGGGTTTTTTGTTGTTGTTTAATTGAAATGGTTTCTATCAACGTGTGTGTGTTCTTGCATACACCCTGTGTAAATCTATTCCTCAATAGGTCAAACATAATTGGAAAAGACAAAATAAATTTATATGAGAATAATATTAATAATAAAAGATCAATAGGCCCATGGAAATACAGGTATTTCCCATTTCTGTTGTCCAAATTTAAAGTTGCATCTAGTTTTCTGATGACCAGGATCTTGAATTCTCTCAACCAAGCCAACTAGGCTGCAGTATGTTCCAGAATCACTGATTTTAGTTTGTTTGTTTTTAATTCAGCTAAGTTTCTGTTTCATTTATATTGTTTGCCCTCTTTCTCTGTTTCTTCAGCTTATGATAAGGTTTACTGGCGACCATCACTGGTATGAATCCTGGCATAATTTCTGCATGGGGAGTTGGTAGGCAAATGTGAGGGATAGGTGTCTCTGGTTTGTATCCAAAGGACTGTGAGTGAATGGGGAAAATACACTGTTATGTACTGAGTTGAATAGGATCCAAAAGGCAGCAGTCTGATTGGTCCTAGAACAATAGGATCCAGAATGCAGCAGTCTGATTGGTCCACAGGAGCCACCCAATCCAGCTCCAGGTGGAAGGGAATCTGCAACCTGATTGGCCTACAGGAGAATCCAGAATTAGCCAATCATGTGGGGCCCGTTGTGTAAATAATGTATGTAAGGCAACCGTTCTGGGGGAACTTCCATTCCTCCTCACCACTATGAGCTGAATAAAGAGCATGAAATCCACTCTCGACTCCGAGTATATTTCATGCAGTAGTACTGTTCAGTAAATTTTTGTGCAAGAGCTAGCCGAATACATCTCATAGTGGTGTACTATCACAGTGTTATCAGGGATTGTGTTACAATATATGCAGCAGTGAATGCAGAAAATATCAGCTGTCATGTGTGTTCTAAGGAGCCATAAAATGGTCTTGAGAATGAACATGTGCAAAGTCTTACATGTGCATGACCCATTGAGCTCCTCTGGACTTGGAGCTGCTAAGTTGAAAAGTACTCTTTCATCAGCAGAATAAGCCTTTCTCCTAGCAGAAGCAAACCTTTGGTTCCAGCCCTGTGGCTAGGAATTCCACTTGATATCATACTGTGACGACAGCACTGCTCTGCATTTCTCCTCTTTTGAAAGAGCTAGCTGGCCTGTTGTTTTCAAGATGCCAGTGAAGAAAGCAAAGGCCACTGTAGTTTTAGTTTTCCTCTTTTTCCAATGTAGCAAGATTTAACATTTTGAACCTGGACAAGCATCACAGGGATAGTATGGGTGAAAGAGAAAAAAAGCAAAAGTCTAATTCCCCCGTGGAGCCTCGTTTTTCCTTCATGACGCATGTCTTGCCAATATTTGAGCTGCCCTCTTCCATCGTCTCCCACAGCGCCTGCTACTCTGGCCTGATCCCTTTGTGGAAAAGTGTATTTGAATAAAATCCCCAGGCAAGTGGCATGGCATGACACTGGATTAACGTAGCCCAAAGGGGTTGGAGCTACATGACTTCAGATGATGGTGACTTCTGTGACATAAATTCTTCAGCAAGATCAGGTAAACCTGTCACTTTAGAGGAAACTTGGGGGTATTTATCTTACAGCTATGACTAATCCATTGCACTGTGACTCACTCTGTGATGCGTCATCAGAAACCTCTCAGACTTTCTAGCGGTTCAGTTAACAAACCAATACATTTTTAAAAATCAATTTTCTCAAGCTAATTGGATAGGTCGCCTTAGTACTCTGGTGAGCTGCATGTAATGAAACGGGAGGGTCAAAATGGCCAGAGTGCGGGTGGCATAAATCTGGGTCTGAACATGTGTGAGGTTGCATTATGGCACCTACCACATGGCAGCGGCGTCGGCAAAGAAAAGTTACTTTTCTACCACTATTGTGTCCACAAGTAGCCTTCTGGAAGAGCTTTTCCAAGTGGAGAATGGGCTTTTGTCCTCTGGCCAAGAGAGCATTGCTCTGACATCCTCAGCAGCACTTTAAGGACAAAATTGCCAGGTAGAGCATGTCCAATTGCGCTTTCCACTGCACTGTCTGCTCCATCTGTAGCAGACCATTTTTGATTATTGCGGCCTGAGGGTGTAGACAAGCTGCTTGAAGAAGTACAGCTGGCCACCTGCCCCTTGACTCATGCACATCTTGGCTTCTTACAGTTAGCCTAAGGGGGTTGACTGGGTGGGTCCAGAGAGTGATCAAGTGCTTCACTGGACTATGGGGAGGTACCATTTGCCTTGAAGGAGGGGTCCGTAAGAGAACCTCCCTGGAACCAGAAATATTATACAATTATTGCCCCGTGGCTAACACTCCCTTAGTGGCTAGAAGCACCTATATCCAGCTATAGCTGGTTTCTCCAGCTGCAGCCTCTTTGGGACAGAAATGAGGTAGCCCTGGTAGTCATTGCTCTGGTAATTTCCAGATTGGATCATTGCAATGCAGACACTTCACACTAGCATTTAAACACTAAAGGTCTTCTAGACTCTAGATATCCGAGAGACCCTCTCAGGTGTTGATAAGCCTGAGGGGCTGCGTTGGTAGTTTCACCTCCCTCAGAAATTCAGGGTGGTGGCGACCCAGCAGATGGCATTCTGTGTGTCAGTCCCTCCCTAAGTTGCGGACTTCCCTTCCCACAGAGCTGCATCCATCACCTTCCCTATACAGCTTTTGGGGAATACTGATGATGCAGCTCTTTACCCCATGTGCCTTGTGTGTTTTTTTCAGGATGCACCCTATTCTTGTGATTGTAATTTGCTTCATATGTTTCTAACACTGAATTTAAATTGTTGTAACCTGCCTTGGCACTCGCTGGTGAAGGGTGATATTTGAAGCTGAGGAAACCCCAATCGCTATAATGTTGATGGGTAAGCCATCAATACTCAGCGGCGCGGTTTGGTGCTAGTAAGAAAATAATTAATGTGTATAAATATACATGCCTTGTTAAGACCATATCTACTTTAATTAGCTACATTAAATAAACAAAATTGGAACATGAAATAATTATGTTTTGCTTCCGATATGAGCTTAACGATAATATTAATTGCCTTTCAGCTTGAAAGGCACCCAAGGTGATAAACAACTCAGGGGGAAAAATATGAAACACGAAGGCTGCATACTTATTTGATGTATATTGAACAACGCGGGTCTTACTTCCAAGAAATCATGCATAGGATTTGTCTATCCACCACTGAGTCCCCTTTCCTCAGAGTCATTGTTTATTCACATATATTTTGTTGGGAGAAAAATTGTTCACTTAATACAGAGGATGTCAACAAGATGCCCTCCAGATGTTGGAGTACAATTCCCACCAGCTTTTGCCTATGTGGCCAATGACTGGGGTGATAAAAGTTGTAGTCCAGCAACATCTGGAGGGAACCACACGGACTAGCCCTGGCCTAATACAACCCAAGTCTTAAGGAACCTTACTGAGCCAAAAAAATTGTGATAAATCACCCTGTTATGTTTTATCAACTATTTTGCAATTGCTGATCATGTATCAAATAGAAACTAACCATGAATTCCTGGGCAGCTACCATTTGATAGCTATGCCAGCAATTAACTCCTGGTGAAGCAGGTCTCTTCCCAGTAGCAAATGTGTTCTCTTGGCCTTCCTGGGGAAACAAGGCTCTAATTTATTAATATGTATTGTTCCATAGTAGAATGGATATGTGAGTGGGGAATACTAGAAGCTTTTCAGCCAGTATTTTGGTCTCAGGAGTCCAAGAAGTCAAGACCATAGGTCAGGAAATTATTCACAAACACCTGAAACTATTGATTATACTTCTAGCAATGAAAGGATGTAGAAGTTCAAGATATGTGCAAGACTATGGAATTTAGGAATAAAATTTACCGCATCCATGACCTTAAAAGAGAATTTGCTAAAAATGATATATAGGTGGTATTTAACACCCACCAAACTAGCAAAGATGTACAAAATGAAAAATAAGAACTGTTGTAAATGCACTGTAAAAGAGGGCAATTTTTTCCACATGTGGTGGTTGTGTGACAAAGTGAAGACTTTTTGGGATAGTGTGTATAACAAGTTAACAAAAGATCTTTAGGTACACCTTTCATTAAAAACAGGTGGCATTTTTGCTACGAATGGTTGGAGAGGACATTAAAAAGGAAGGTCAGAAATTCTTCCTGTATGCCACAACAGCAGGAAGACTACTCCTCGCACAGAGATAGATGGAAACAACAGGATATTCCTACAAGTGAAGAATGGCAACAGAAAGTATTGGAGTATGTGGAAATAGCAAGGCTAACTGGAGGAATCCGACAGCAGGACAATGAGAAATTCCAAAAAGAATGGTCCAAATTTATGGTATACTTAGAGAAAACTGTACATAAATAAAGACACTCACAGGACTGAAATAAAACTCATAACATTTATTGTAAACATTTGGTTAGACCATAAGATGTAGCGCTGTCATAAAATAAGGATTGTATGTTTAAAGTATAATACAAAAACGTATTCAGGAATTATAGACATAGAATGCATATATAGTAAACATGCTTAAGTAAGAGCAGTATGGAGAAGCCAGAAGAGGGGTGGAGGGAAATTAATTTGGATAAGGTATAGATTTTAAGGAGAATAATATTGTTAAGCTGTATTGTGTTTAAGATATTTGAAAAAAATCAATAAAAATCATTGAAGGGGAAAAAAGGAAGTTCAAGATATGTGATCTGTCTCAGTGCTATTCTACATGTTACACTAAATAATTAGGTAGCAGATTATAACGTTCATCATGTGAAAAGCAACTAGCCTTTAAAATGTTACAGGTGCCCTCCAGCAAGCTGATCTTCAATGAAATTTGGAGGGTTTTGTCCTTTCCCATGCAGAAAGAGAAGGAACCACTGCTAGCTTATATCTTGCTCAGCTAATTTCTCCTGCTTCTTAATTGTTAAGGAAATTAATTGTTAAGGAAATGAGATGAAAGAAATAACAGCCACATGCCAGCATCTTGTTTTCTTGATATGAAGGCAAACACCTCCAAGTTTTCCTTGACTATCTGGAAGACACCCTTAAATTGTGAGCAGTCAAAGCCTGTATACTTGCATTTGGTCAATGTAAAACATAGCCTGTCTCTGAGGTGGCAGAATTCTGGACTGCATCTCTAGAGATTGATACAATCCCAGGTGGTCTTTTCATAGAGCAACATTAAAATGGAGTATCCCTACCAGCAAGCAAGCACAATGGGAAGAGGGTTTCTCTAAAAGTTTTCCTGCAGTGCAAGAGCTTTAAATATTTCCAGCACTCCAAGACAATGGTATTTTATGCATATATGCACTATACAGGGCAAATATTTGCTATTGAACCCACATCGCTATTGCTCCAAATGTGTTTGCAGGGAAGTTGCTGAGAACACTTTGCCACCAAACATGATAAACATCTATCAAACTACCTTATTATCATGGCACATTCAATTGCTTTGGGGACTGGACGTACAAATCCGGAAAAAAAGATTCCATTTGACACTCATCAAAGCCAGCAACGATGTCTGCTTTACAAACACTGCAGAATGGAGTCTCTTTCTTTTCAAGCTGTTTTCACAGTTGGGATGAAATCACAGCTGTATAGATTTGAGAAATAACACTGTGCCATTTCAATAAGCACTGAAGTCTTGCTTAGGACCTCAGATGCATACAAATCTCCACTCCTCCTTTCCATTGTGTTATTTGGGAGGAGGAACGCATACAACACTTGAGGTGCGACAGAGCTGCTGTTGGAAGAAAGCTGTGGGTGGAACTAGACACACTGAGCGCATGCGCTAGCACTTAGCTTGGTTTGTAACATAGGACCGTTTGTAATCAAGGTCAGGAACCTCAAATGCAAGGGGGATACCGTGCTCAGCTTTGGCCTTTTCCACACAGTCACACAATGTCAGACATGTTCAAACACATGAATATGCATGCACCAGACATGTGGACACGTGTTTGCAAACACATTTTCAGTGCTCCCCACTCCGGTGTTGGGGTGGGGTGGCTGAAAATATTCCTCTACTTGCCCTTTAGAGAATACCCATACACCCCACTGGCCTTTTACTTGTAAAGAGTAAGAAGAGGGCTTATCTCTGATCTTAGTGCTAGGCTCTAAAATAAGAGATCCCTCTGTCTGCTATTCAAGGTAGCACTTCTCCCTGCCCCAGCGCTGGAGTGGGAGTGAGAAGAAATGCTGTCTTTTACTCTTAAAGTTCAGCCAAGACATCTTATCTCACAACCAGATCTGGAAATAAAGTTGCAGGGGCTAGCAAGCCATTTTCTGCGGTTTGGTGGGCTATAGCAAAAGCAGACCTTCTGCAAGTAGGCTCCCACACAACTGGGAATCCCCGGAGGTAGAAAAGCTGAGTAACCTTATACTTTTGGAGAACCCATTATTGTACAAAAAAGGCTACTGTCTAGCTTAGATTATTTTCAGAATAAACTGTTTTGTTTCTTTTATGCAACCTAGGTTTCTCTGCCTGCTTCGCTTAAACCACCATCCCTGAATTAAATATATCTTAATTGATTGAATACTCATAGTCCCAAGAAGCACAATTTCTGCATTGCAGGGAGTTGAACTACAGTGGTAACTCGGGTTAAGTACTTAATTCGTTCCGGAGGTCCGTTCTTAACCTGAAACTGTTCTTAACCTGAAGCACCACTTTAGCTAATGGGGCCTCCTGCTGCCGCTGTGCCGCCGGAGCATGATTTCTGTTCTTATCCTGAAGCAAAGTTATTAACCTGAAGCACTCTTTCTGGGTTAGTGGAGTCTGTAACCTGAAGCGTATGTAACCTGAAGCGTATGTAACCCGAGGTACCACTGTATATGGCTTTTGGAGTTCCTTCCAGCCCTACAATTCTATGATTCTACAACTGCCCCTGCCCTGCTGGTTTACGTTGAGAAAATGGCGGATGAGCTGGATGTTGCTGTGTGGTGACAGAGAGATCCAGGCATCTCACTCAAAGCTCTTGTTTCTCCCCTCTGCCAATAAAAGAATTAAGGAAAACTGGAAAACTGCAATGTAAGAAATGACGGAAGTCTAGGCTGGGTGTGTCGTGTTAGCAACTAGACTTTTCCACACCAAACCCTTGAATGTCTTCTGACGAAAATGTGTGTGTGTGTGGGGGGGAATTGTTGAAACTTTCCAAATATTATCTGATTCTGGTTCTTGCTACTTATTGTCCTTCCTGAAGCAAAAATGGCATCATCTGGTTATACTAAACTGCTGTTCTTTTGAGGATTTAAATGGGCTCCCATTAAATGGGAGGGTTTTTCCCCTGTATGTTTTCATTTGGGTGTGTGAGATAGCAGCCTGTCACTTTCAACTGCAGCTGTGAATTTAATGATAGTACAAATGAAAAGCTGCTAGTAATTAGGTTGCTGGGTGTTCCAGAAATTATTGGCATTTTAAATAATTTGGGTTTTTAAAAATAAATTAATAAATGTGCAAATCAAGAAAGTGCTGTGGGGAGTGGGGGGACATGATGGGAAGGGTTCCCCACCCCCCAGCACCCAGGTGACAAGAGAAAATTGGAAGAATTTTATAGCTGAAAGAAATGATAGGGATATAGCTGTAGACTAAAGTGGAAAGAGTTTGGCTGGACCGGAATGTGGTGGTTGAATTTCTCATATTGCTGAATGACAGAGCCCTTTTCTCCAACTGTTCTGTGCCACTTGGCTTTTGCAAGGAAATACAAGAAAGAATTACGTATTCTATAGTTCACCAGTGGTCTTGGTCTTTATGTATTTTTATGCATTTTTATTTGCTGTACACCACTTTGATATATGCCACTTAATTTGTGGCATATAAGTATTCTAAAAAAATTAATACATGAGAGCTGCTGGTCCATAAGGGACCCTGTGAGGAGGGATGGTCATGCGCATCAGGTGTGGGGAACCATTTTGGCCTGCTGAGCCAGATCTTCATCTCCCCAACTCCTGCAGGCTAACTCTGACAGTGGGTGGGGACCATTCACCTGTCAATCATCTGAGATCGTGATGATGTCAGGTACCTGACAAGTGGGCATCTGTCAGAATTGGTTCGAGGGAGTGGAAGGAAGGGGGTGCCTTTGACTTTTGCTGGTTTGGTTTGAATAAGAGCAGAATTCCTCCACTTCCACCCTTTCCTTGCTCTTTTAGCTGCTGGACATGGCTAGTAGCTCAACTCATCAAGCATGATGTGGCCTTGATGTCCCCTCCAAATATGAAGATGAATTTATCTATATAGTTTTAACAGATAATGTCTAAGGACTGAAACAGACATAATGGTGGCCTCAAGTAAAGGGAAGTCGTAGGTGATACTTTTCCCCGTCATCTATGCCCACACATGCCACATTAGCTGATTGGCCTATTGACATGTAGATACAGTGGTACCTCGGGTTAAGTAGGTACTTAATTCGTTCCGGAGGTCCGTTCTGAACCTGAAACTGTTCTTAACCTGAAGCACCACTTTAGCTAATGGGGCCTCCTGCTGCCACCGCGCCACCGGAGCACGATTTCTGTTCTCATCCTGAAGCAAAGTTCTTAACCTGAGGTAATATTTCTGGGTTAGCGGAGTCTGTAACCTGAAGCGTATGTAACCCGAGATACCACTGTACGTAGGTTCCCAGGTCTCAGACTTTGACATTGGGATTTAGTTTGGAGGTGGGGAATCATCCCCAAGGCAACAATTTATTTCTCGGGGTTATCAGACAGTTGTGCATGCCTGGCAAACACTGACATGTGCCTGTGTGTGATAACTATTGTATATATAAATTGCTGCCTCTTCCTACAATTATATACATAAGCACTGCGCAGGAGCAGTAGACTGGACTGGCCACATTGCTGAAAACTTGGTGGATAGAATAGCAAGTGGGGCTGAGGGAATATGCTTTTTAAAAGTGTCTCTCGTTATTCACAAAAGCTTTATAGTTTATCCATGAAAAGGAATTAACCCATTTTTCTGGGCCTTCATATCTCTTAGCATCATTCCTTTACTACTGGGCCATACTTCCAGGTCAAATCCACCTATCAGATGTTTGGCTTTGATGGGCTGACAACCATGTGACACCACCAAGCTGCACCTCATGATGTCATCAAGCCCCACCTGTTGACTCTGGTTCTGAGATGCTGAGACCAGGCAACCACTGTAGCTCACCAGTGGTTTAGGGCATGAAATATGAACTTCTGGCAGTGCTAACAATATGCGGACAGGCTGACTCATGGAAAGCATGTTTATACATGACTGGATACAGAGTATACAGAAGCAAAAACTTCATAATTCTGTTTCAGCCTGTAATCTGCAGTACTTTTGCAATATATTTGTAAAGCAACAAAAGGGGAGATATATATATATTTAACTAGCATGCCTCTATCTATCTAGATAGATAGATAGATAGCAGGGGGATACTGTAGATAGTTTTCACTCAGGTCCACATATGCAAATAAGGGATTGAAAGTGATGTTCAGTGATTGGATAGTTACAGAAAATGGTTACTGTTGCGTTCTAGTGGAGCTCTATATAAGCAGGCTGGCTGAACCCTTCAGTTTAGTTCTGTTCTGGCCTGTGAATAAACAAGAGCTGTTTGAAGAATCACTGTGTCGTCTGATATATTCACCCACAACTTAACAGTAAGTGCATGATCTAGGGGCGGTATGTCAGCATGTCAAAGAAAGGGCTGCAGCTGAGTGCTAGTGCATCTGCTTTGCATGCAGGTCATCTCAGGTTCAATGCCTTGCATTTCCAGGTAGGGCTGGGAGAGATTCCTATCTGAAATCTTGAAGAGCTCCTGCCAGTCAGTGTAGACAGTACACAGCTAGATCAACCAGTGGTCTGACTCAGTATCAGACAGCTTCCTATGTCCATACAAATGGGAAAGCTTTTCACCCTGCAACTTCAAACCATCTCCTGCTTCACACTCAGCCTATTCACCCTATTTGCTCCTACCAGCGATGTACTTGCACTGTGCTGACCTCCCCACTGTCTCACCCCTCCGTCTCCCAGAGACCAAAGGATTACTGCCTAAAATATGACATATAAATGCTCCCCTGTGGTGAATTCACAGATTGCAGGCACAACACAGCACAATCTATAAAAATGACTGACGTATAAAACCTGCTGACATTTTTCACACTCAGCTCTTTCTGAGCACTCACTTCTCATTAGTCACTCACAATCTGCTCGCCTTCTCTCATGGTTGTTCCCCTATTGTTGGAATCTAGCCTTTTGTCAGCACTTAAAATATGCTTTGTTTCTCAGAAAATATATTTCTGCCACATAGCTTATCTGTTGGTTTTGTGATTATTGCATAGAATATGGTTGCATAGATGTTGTAGGAATTTAGACGTGATTCCTGTACTGCAGAGGGTTGGACTGGAACAGGCTTCCTCAACCTCTGCCCTCCAGATGTTTTGAGACTACAATTCCCATCACCCCTGACCACTGGTCCTGCTAGCTAGGGATCATGGGAGTTGTAGGCCAAAAACATCTGGAGGGCTTAGGCTGAGGAAGCCTGGACTAGAGGAATCTTGGGGTCCCTTCCAACTTTACAGTTCTATGAGTATATGACTGAGTAGGGATATGAATCTGGGTCTTTCTAGTCCTAGTTTAACATTTTCCCCATTGCATTCTCAGAATGAATGAGTGGCAATCCAGACAACTTAACCATTTCCCTGTATAACTGAACCATTTGGTAAACTTCTACAAGTTTATTTATCTCTTTGGATGCTAACTGTTCTCTTGCTGTACAACTCCAGAGTAGTGACAGGCACACATCAGCAATTTAAATCAAAACACAAGCACATGTTATAGGAATTTAAGGTCTCAAATATATAAATTAATTGTTCATAAATTTACAAGGCAAACACATACATAAGTATATAAAACCATGTGTCTGAAATAGTACAGGAGAGCAATCCTGAAACCATTTTGACTCTCCCAAACTGACCTCAAATGTTTCGCTGCAAGAAGGAAATAAGGGACGCGGGTGGCGCTGTGGACTTGCCGATCAGAAGGTTGGTGGTTCGAATCCCCGCAACAGGGTGAGCTCCCGTTGCTCGGTCCCTGCTCCTGCCAACCTAGCAGTTCGAAAGTACATCAAAGTGCAAGTAGATAAATAGGTACCGCTCCAGCGGGAAGGTAAACGGCGTTTCCGTGTGCTGCTCTGGTTCGCCAGAAGCGGCTTAGTCATGCTGGCCACATGATCCGGAAGCTGTCTGCGGACAAACGCCGGCTCCCTCGGCCAATAAAGCGAGAAGAGCGCCGCAACCCCAGAGTCTGTCACGACTGGACCTAATGGTCAGGGGTCCCTTTACCTTTTTAAAGAAGGAAATGGGAAAGCTTCTCCATTGTCTTTTGCTTACCTGTCTTTAAGGGTTCTTTGTGAATAGGGTGAACCTGTGACCTGGATTCAGGAATTAAAATATTTACCATCACAAAAGAATGGCCGGGCTGCCCAAGTAAAGCAATCAGTGACCATTGTCAGGTATCCTGGCAGACAGGATTTCTGTTGTCGATCGCCTCCTTCTGTGATGTATGTATGATGTTTTGGGAGGTGATCTTGAGCTACAGGGTGGGCAATTTCAAAAGTTGGTATAAGGGCTTGCACACCATTGTTCTGGGTTCCTCCTCCCTCCTGCATGTGGTGAGTGAGGGCCCTGTTGCATCAGTTTAATAAAGATCAGGCTTACTTTTTGCAATTATAAATTTTTATTTGGACTTCCCATGCTTCAAGTTGGGGGGGGGGGGCTCTGATCATCTTATATCTCTATTGCCTTGAGTTTCCAATAGTTCCTTTAAATCTTCCTGTTGTTAACCTTCCTTCGAATAAAGATCAGGTTTACTAGCTGCTTTGCTTCTCAATATTCTCTGGTTGGCCTCTGTTATTTTCACCTACCGATAGGGAATCCACTTAAGGACTCTATACAGGCTCTTGCTAATACCCCATAAGGGAAAAGGAGGAGGTTTTTTTTTCTACATCGCACACAAAAATAGCAGCAATGTGACCCCATACTTACTATCCTGCCCCATGCCCACCATCCTGTTAATACTAATGCTGCTACAAGATTATGACGATCGTTTAGTTTTGTTGTGTTTTAAAGGGGGAACTAATCAATGCAGCACAATAACATTTTTAAATACTTATGTGGGAGAAACTACAAAACACGATAGTATATTATATCATTGTTTATTTGCCTCTGAATTGACAGCCACCCCTTCAGAATAAGGAAAACAATACAAAACACCAGATAGAGTAGTAATTTTATTGAGCCGTGACTCACTTTTGTATCTTTTCCATTTTTTAGAAAAATAGATCGACACCAATAGTACTGTAAGGCAGATATTGATGAGAAAAAGACAACAGAATCCTGTTTGGGGACTTAGGCAAAATGCCAAAAGACTCAAGTTTTACAGAGTGTTCTCCCTCTCCTAAATCACACCCAAGTACCTCAAACCTCTTTGTCTCCTCACCGCGGCCACCATCACAATTCTCAGCCTGAGTATCTCCTACACAATGTTTCCCTGGTTAATTAAAGTTTACTGCAAAAGGAGCCAGAGTGGGCTGAGAGCATTGATAAAGAGATGACTAACAAAGTAATCGGCATGTGATTAAAGTGTGGGTTGCCAGGCATAGATTAGTTCTCCTTGAGTCTCCCAGCTTTTATCTTGGCTCTGTACTAAAATAATTCTCTGTTAATGATAGTGAGGTCTCCCATCTCTTACACTGCATTTGGAGAGAGAAAAGCAAGACAAAAAGAACCGAGAATGTTTAAAAGCCTGTGATCCAACTCAGGTTGCAGCCAATCAGATGAACCACAGAGGTGGGTGGCTGCATTTTCTCTGTGCCTGGTGGCTAGAGAGTTCAGCAGAGTGTGGGAGGTTAAAATGAGTTCACAAAGGCATCTGCCTCCATGGTGTGCATCATATGCATTCGCCAAATGGATAGGGAATCGTGTCTCATTATCCCCTGGTTATCAGCTCGACATGATTGAAGCAGTTAAGTCATTGCTGGGCTTTTGCACAGCTAGACAAGATATCCAAGAGGCACTTCCTGATGTCACAAAATCGTGACTGACAGCTACCCTTTGACGGGATATTTCAAGCCTACTTGTGATAGCTGTGTTAAACATTTGCTGTAATATACACAAGCTGTAATGGAACCCATCTGCCTTCTAGATAAGAATATTAAAAAATAGCCCTGCTATCAGGCCAGAGGCCCATCTACCTGTGGCCCAACTAGATACCTGTGGGAAGCCCAAGAACAGGACCTCAGATCAACATCAGTCTCACCACCATGATTGTCAGCAGGTGAAGGCCATACAAAGCTCTACTGTACAATGAAGTTGCCAGATGCCCCTCTGTGCAGAGGCAATTCCACAGCTTAGGCTACAGAGAAGGCCCTCTCCCAAACTACCACCACCTGAATTTAGGACAGTGGAACTACCAAGAGGGCCGCCTCTGGTGGCTATCATACTAGATATGCGGTCTACTGCTTTGCCAGTTCTTTGCGCAATCTTTTGCCTTACCAACTAAATAAATCCCAGTTGAAATATTAGAATGGCCTGCCTGAAAGCCACTGGTGATGACTTTTGAAAGCTGTTCGCCATGCAGAAGGCCTCAGTAATGTAGCAATTGCCAATGCTGGCATGATCTCCATGTGATCATACAGAGTGGCTTTTCTTCTGCAAGCAGCAGAATCTTGTTGTCGTCCCCCACCCCCATCCTGCACTACCTAGACTTCCTGTGGTACCTTTCTCTTTTTGTTATTTTCCACTCTGTCACATTTACTTGCGTAGCTACTGTGCAGGGAAGTCTCAAAATACTGTGTAGAAGACAGGATGTGAGGCACAGAGGAGTCTCTGAAGTGTATAGCAGTTCATCATGCTTCCTGCAAGGGAGCCCTGCATTTCAAAGAAAGGTTCTCTACACATTTAGAGAAGGCAGTTAGTTTACCTCTCTCCATGTGTTTCAAGACTATATGGAATTATTCTTAGGAAAGGCTATACTTCTGCACAGATTGATGGTTCTAAATGCTATTGTTAATAATAAAATGTGATTTGTTTTAGGTATGCATAGCAAATGTACAAATTCTTTTGTATATACATTTGCATATACTCTTACGTGTGTCCATACTATTGCAATAGTTAGTATAACACATGTGTGTGTGCTGTGTGCTGTGTGTGTGTGTGTGTGCTGTTAAAATACATTGCATGTATTCTTCTTTTCAGCTGATTACATTCAAAAACTGAGAATCTTGCACATCAGCATTAAATTTTCTTGATAAACCCTCCTCCTGTTTGGCATCCCTTGAAGTTTCCAGGATGCACATTTAAAGCCTTTTTAAGAGGAACATAATTGCCCCCTCTCCAAGCTGAAGTAGCCTAAAGTCCTATCAGTATGTGTTTTACAAACATTCACCATCTCTAACATTTCCCATTTTATTGTGGAATCTAACTAAAGAAAAAGATTGAATTGAAAACTCAATTATTGCTAAGGTAGCTGCTGAACAACAAGATTATATAAAAAATATTAGTCAATTACAACATCCTTTTTTAAAAAAATTAAGTGGTGCTTGAAGACCAGATTGCCCATCTCAGAACAGCCATGCATGCTTATTCAGTTGTCCACCCCAATGCTTTCTTAAATGGGGACAGTGTCTTTTCTTTATATGACAAACAGGTGCATGCAAGCTACAGGAAATTAAACTGCCCCTCATTCCATGCATTTTTGTTTCCAGTACAGTGGTACCTCGGGTTAAGTACTTAATTCGTTCTGGAGGTCCGTTCTTAACCTGAAATTGTTCTTAACCTGAAGCACCACTTTAGCTAATGGGGCCTCCTGCCACCGCCACGCCGCCAGAGCACAATTTCTGATCTCATCCTGAAGCAAAGTTCTTAACCTGAAGCACTATTTTTGGGTTAGCGGAGTCTGTAACCTGAAGCGTATGTAACCCGAGGTATCACTGTATTGTTCTTCTAGCCTGGCCAGTCATTTCTGATGTCATAGCCAAGCTTGAAGAAGAGCCTGAAACAATGAAGCACAAAGAAGTAAGGCTGAGTTCACATGTCTTTTGTAGGAGGGGACACTAACTCAGCAGTACAACACAAGCTTTGCTCAGGTTTGATCCCTGGCATCTTCAGGCAGAGTCGGGAAAGGGCCCTGTCCGAAACCCTGGAAAGCTGCAACTAGT
The DNA here is from genome assembly GCF_964270895.1 of Podarcis filfolensis. Classification (NCBI taxonomy): domain Eukaryota; kingdom Metazoa; phylum Chordata; class Lepidosauria; order Squamata; family Lacertidae; genus Podarcis; species Podarcis filfolensis. The sequence goes on from NC_139608.1 coordinate 47,276,728, forward strand.
CAACTCAGGCCAACGCTGTTCCACCTTGCATCCCCAGATGTTACAACTCCCATCATTCCCAGCCAGTTTAGCAAAAGGGATGATGGCAGTTGCAATCCAAAAACATCCAGGGATCCATGGTGGAAGGCAATGCTGAGACAGGCATGCCAAGGATCTGACAGTGGAAGACCTTTGTCCCCATGCCAGATGTGACCAGAGCAGAATTGGGGAGGAATTCAACACTGCACTTTTCTGATTGTTCTGTCAGTGAGAGCATTTATTCCTGCTGGATGGAATTATCTCGTCCTCTCATTTAGAGTTTTGTGGGTTCTCCTGACCCTCCAGAGGCAATTTGGGGAATGCATGATGGGGGGGGAGCCCCATCACACCAGGAGAAGCTATTGCCAAGGCTTCTGCTAGTATGCCAGGTTAGTTGTATCTGGGACAGGAAGAACAAATAGCTCCCTTATCATATCTAGCTTGGCCCCAAAGTCACAAACTTTGGAAGGGTTAGACCCATTGCGGCATTGATATGCGCCTCACTTGCAATTCAGTTTCATTTAGTAGTTGGTATTTTAAAATGATAGATAATTTCCAGACTGCCCTTCAGTATAAAACGCCTACATGCTTCCTGATGAAATAACACTGACCAACACACCCTCTGGTTTGACCTTCTTTCTGTGTGTTTACATAGCTTCACAGAGATCAGCTTTCCATATAACTAGCATCCAGCTGTAATTTCAACTACAGTATACGTTTTAAAAAACGGCCTGGCTTTTCCGTCCATTGACAGAATCCTGGGTTTCAAAATAGGACTTATTACATATATGTGATTAGCTTAATTCTACTCGCAGTCCCCCCAATTGTATTTCTAATGTAGTTTGGCTTCTCTCCAGCCTCTTCTAACTCAGCTGGTGTGTGTTGAGCCAGGAGTCATTCACATGCCAGCTTATACATCCCTGACCCCAGCATTTTCCAATCAGCATAGAAAGGGTGGTTTTGTAGGTTATGGTTTCTTCCAGTTCTGTCATCTGACATGCAACCTATCAGTCTGCTACATGTATCTATAACTGCATGGGAAGCCTTATGCCACAATAAATCAGACATCAGCCGGAGGCAAAATAAACAGTTCACTATGATAATATAAAATGCTGATAATATGGTTAGCATTCCAAAATAGGCATTTCAAAATGAAGGAATCTTTGGGTTCCTGCTTTTTATGCTGGGGAAGATGCATTTGAGTGAAAGGATATATTTTTGCAAAAGGCAGAAATGATTCATCAGCTAATGGGATTTTAATGCCTAGCAAAAACGTTGTATCATCATCCATCACGAAAGCCTGTGTTATACACACACGCCGCCCAGCTTCTAACACATTAGTACATGCTCATTCACCCAGTAATAGCCAAGCCACTCTCCCACTCCCTGGCAAACGCATCAGCCTCTGCTGCTGATAAACAGTGAACTGCTGTTCTGGACAAGGGACTTATTTGATGACAGAGTGCTCTCACCTTCCATGATGAGTAAGTTTCTTCTGTGCTTACTAACAGCTTAGGACAAATGGGCAAAGTTTTCTTTTTCCAAGTCTTTTAAAATACAAGATCCCCTCAGAGTAGTGTGCGTACATAGGTAAAAAGGTAAAGCACCCCTGGATGGTTAAGTCCAGTCAAAGATGACTATAGAGTTGCAGCACGCATCTCACTTTCAGGCCAAGGGACACCATGACGGAACACAGAGCACTCGGAAACACCGTTTACCTTCCGACTGCAGTGGTATCTATTTACTTGCACTGGTGTGCTTTCAAACTGCTAGGTTGGCAGGAGCTGGGACAAAGCAATGGGAGCCCACCCCGTGGTGGAAATTCGAACTGCCAACCTTCCAATTGGCAAGCCCAAGCGGCTCAGTGCAAGTAGATAAATAGGTACTGCTGCAGTGGGTAGGTAAACAGTATTTCCGTGCGCTCTGGTTTTCATCACAGTGTTCCGTTGCACCAGAAACGGTTTAGTCATGCTGGCCACATGACCTGGAAAGCTGTCTGTGAACAAACGCCACCTCCCTCGGCCTGAAAGTGAGATGAGCACTGCACCCCGGAGTCGCCTTTGACTGGACGTAACCGTCCAGGAGTCCTTTACCTTTCCACTGCACGCAAAACCGCAAACCAGCTAAAGCTACAGCTTTTAAGACAGAAAGTTTGTTGCAAATGGCAACCTGGTCACAACAGCAACAGTGTTCTAGAAAGGTGTACTACACTGTTCATGCAGTCAGCCAACGGGCTTGTTGACATTTCTATGCAGATATAACGGCACACACTTATACCATTTAAGTGCTAGTAATTGTGATTCTCGGCCATCTCAAGGCAGCAGGTTATGTCATATTCTATGCACAGATGATAAAAAATGACAGCAAAACTTGTACGCATTCCAGATAGTTCAAGTGTAGCCTTATCAATGCTAGCGGTGCACTATGAGAGTTACATGAAAAGGGGTGGTAGCACATTGTTCTGTCCCAGACAAATGTCCCAACTGGAGGACAGGATTCTGGACCAAGTGAGGGGCATGTGTTATTTTCAGGTTCCAAGGAGACCATGTCATATACTACAAGTACCAGGTCAGGATCCAGGAAGCAATGTCAGGTCACACAGAGGCCATGTTCCAATAAGGCAAGGTCAGACAAAGCAGAGGGTAGGTCCAGATAAGTGAGCTTAGGCAAAGCACAGGTGGCAATTCAAGTGGGTAGCACCCTGGATAGCTCCAAGTGAATCCCAGGCTGGAAGTTGGACTGCTCCAACATCAAATCAACTCAACTTTTGTGATTTGAGTGTTGGGAAAATATGGATTTGCACATACCCAATGTACCATGTTTCAGTTATACCTCATCTGTTGTTGATCTTGTGCAAGGAAATGGCCTTTTATTATAGACATGCACCAACAACAGGGTTGGTGACTTCTATTCTAGATAGCTGCACATGTTCTTTTGACATCTAAACTCAACACAGAAGATGCAATGGGCATATATTGGTACAGTCCAGACAAAATTAAGCACTTTTAAGTCCCACCAGTTCCTAAGAGAAAGGTAAGTATCTGTTTATTTCTTATAATGTAGCTGGGTCATGTCCATAAATGAAAAGATTTCTCTAGGTATACACCTACCCAAGTGAACAACGTTCTTGCTCTACAGAGAACAGAGTGAGACTGAGTTATCAGATTTGAGATTGCAAGTCCTTCAAGGCAGTGATGTTCTTATACTTTGTAAAGAGCCGTGCACATTGATGGTGCCAAATAATAATATGAATAATTATACCAAATGGCAGATGCAAGAAGTATAAGCTATGCAAACATAACATCAAGGATTTGTCAGAGAAACCAGTTGATTAAGGATCAGGTTGTGAACAAGTTTCCAGAAATAAAACAAAAAAATGTTCCACATTTTCCAGGACCCTTCTATGAATGCGCAAATTTTGCTACTTCCATATGAAAGAAGATTTATAATACATCCTGGGTAGCATAATAAGGAATCATTAGTATAGTCATTGTACTAGGAAATGCAGGTTCTTAGATTAAAAATGAGACATTAACACTTGCTAATATAACCACCATTAATTAGCTCATGATACATTTTGACATGTGTTCCAAGAATCTGCTAGCACTTTACAAAGAGGGAGTTCAGCTTAAATATAACACACAATTCATATTACACATAAGAGCGTCATTGTGATGAACAAGCAACTTCTGAGTCAACCAGTTTTAAGACCACACTTTACTTAAATGACTTGGCTCCTTGTCTCAGTTTCACTTGGACACTAAAGTACAGTGCAGGGTCCTACGAAAAGCAGCCTCATGTGGTGGCTGTTGACAGGATTGTGGTCAAATTTGACACTGAGAATCAAGAAGTGGAAAAAAAATATTGTTTAAAAATATAAAGGGCAACCCACCCACCCCAGCAGCTCACTGAGGACACAGCATCCTCATATGCGGTTTAGGCAAATTAATAAAGGAACAGTCTAGCAATGTGTGAACTCAAAAACAAAAAAAGGCACCCCCTGATCTTTCTAACCAGGGTATTATTTCATGCAGAAAACTAGAAGTTGCTTTTTTAAAATGGAGTTTGTAAACATTTTAAAAAGTGCTGCCCTTATGTCAATGCAGATAAAGCCCATCATTATTATACCCATATTTGAGGGTGTGCAGTACTCTGTCGTCTCTGCTTATCAGTGTCATTACTCAGAAGGCATCTGATCTGAGTTTGCTTTCAAATGTCTCAGCTGAAGGCATTTTATGTAAGTGGAGCCGGGAAAGTTGTCACAGTTAGCTCCCTGAAAGGAACTTCATTAGGAAGAGGATTCCAGTTCCCTGAGAGATGTAACATTGCAAGAAGACTAAGTTACTTCATACATGCACACTCCCACCATGTTCATCCTAGACAGCAAAACCTGAAGTAGGTTAAGTCTTTTGCCCAACTCAATCTGCTGGAACTCAATGTCAGATTCGATCTTCAAGCAGTTCAGTAAATATAGTGCTGATCTGAAGTGGCGAGGTGAGAGGGGCAGTGAAAAGGAGGAAGTGGAGTGATGTGGGAAGCTAAAGAATACTTCTTGCAAATGTCCTATTGAACTCAAGAAATCACTTCCTTTATGATGTGGTTGGAAACCTAACTATTTCTGAGTAATCAAGCAGATGATATTTCCTTATAATACTAAGAGGATAACCTCTTTTATTTTTCAAAATAACTACCCTACAACAAACATACTAAAAAGCAATGTGCAGTAGTACTTCAGGTTACATACGCTTCAGGTTACATATGCTTCAGGTTACAGACTCCACTAACCCAGAAATATTACCTCGGGTTAAGTACTTTGCTTCAGGATGAGAACAGAAATCGTGCTCAGGCGGTGAGGCAGCAGCAGGAGGCCCCATTAGCTAAAGTGGTGCTTCAGGTTAAGAACAGTTTCAGGTTAAGTACGGACCTCCAGAACGAATTAAGTACTTAACCTGAGGTACCACTGTACTGTATTTGGTCAGATCTGGTCTAAACAGCACCAGAGTTGCTAACTCTGAACCATCTATATTAGAAATAACAAACACTAAGGTACTACTCAAGATCAGTGGAATCAAAACAGATTAAGAAACTGAAGTCAGTGTACATTTTAGCTGTCACATTATAGGTAGATCAATGCTTAGTGTCTTGTTTTAAAATATACTCCAATTACGTATTTTTCCCAATTCAGAGTTGCATGTGTATGCACAACATTAATGCATGCAGAAAGATTTTGTTCAGTTCAGTGAAGGAAATGAAATGAATTAGCACAGTAAAAATGAATCCACATACACACTACTATTGTGCATAATGCTAAGTCATGGTTTAGTGTTACAAAATGAGCTTGAGTGAGCCTTGGGGACGATGGCCACATACTCCCCACCCTCCTCTCCAATCTTGGCTACAGGGGGATCAGAAGGTACCCCTTCCATTTCCAAGATTAGCCACAATTTGGCGTCATGTCCAAACTCTGTTTTGCTGAAATAAACCTTGTTTGAAATGGGCTCCTGCCTCCCCAACGAACCACAGTTAAGATTATCCACAATTTGTCAAGGTGCAGATGACATGACAAGGTTTGGCTAATTCAGCTTGTGGCAGCTCTGGAAGGGGTGAACTCTGCTTTAGCATTACATCTGATCCAGCCCACAGACAGGTGCCTTTCTGTGAAGTGAGGTCCAGGTGAAGCATTGCAAGGTCCTGTGCCAGGAGTTGGTTGCCGGAGTGTGGTGACTTTTACTGAATACTTCTTGCTCCTTATCTTTAACAAGAACAGATGCTAGAATGATCAGTGCCAGATCTACCATTAGGCAAAGTACTGTAAAGGCCTACACATGGAATGGTGGGAGTCCTTTGCCTGACAGTTACCAGTGGTTGAATGGAGTCAGTGTGCTCTCTGACAAGCTGCCAACATAACAGGTACCTCAAGATCATTACTTAAAAGCAGCTAAGTAAGGTTTATAGTAACCTATTATGTGCTTGCACAAAAGGAGGGAAACAGCACAACTTAAAGCACAGCTCCTAAAAGTGGTAAGCAGCTCAGCAGTTATTTAACGTGTGGCGATGCAATGTACTAAGAATGCAGTTGATGCTTCCCAAATAAGTGTTTGCATATTTAGTTGAACCAATAATGTAGTGTGTATGATTTCTTGTAATTAGCCGGTGTATGTGTGTGTGGAATCCTTAGCTCTCATTACTCAGAAAACACCAGGTTTCCCCAATCAAAGGGAAGTGATATCTTGCAGTCATTACGACAGCTGAAGTGGCTTTTTCCAATGCATGATCAGTGGCGTAGCGTGGGTTGTCAGCACCCGGGGCAAGGCAAGTAATTTGCACCCCCTAACCCGTGGATTTGCGCCCCCTAACCCGTGGATTTGCGCCCCCTAACCCTAACCCCCAGATGTTGCGCCCGGTGCGGCCGGCCCCCCCTGCACCCCCCATGCTATGCCACTGTGCATGATTAGTCATTTGTGAATTTCTTCTAGCATTGGTGTCAGGGGTTGGTATTGCCAAGGGCCCACTGCTGATCCCTGGAGTCTCTGAGTCCTCCTCCTCCTACTTCCTTTTGACGGTTGTTCACTTGCCCTCTCTATCCAGCAAGCAGTGAAAGGAACAAGGAGTAAGAGCAGTGATGTGGCTTCTCTTTGCCTGGGAGCTTATGGCCTATTCAGGGAGAGGACTCCACTGAAAGTACTTTGACCCATGGGCACTTCAAGAGCTGCAGCTGGTGCTAATTCAATCTTTCCGAGACACAAAATCAAATGAATCAGTTCTGGTTTCTATCAGGCAGGTTTGCACAACCCACCCAGCCAAACCCAACCCACCAGCCAAATATTGCAGCCTGCTAGTGTCTTGGCAGGCAGCAAAAACAGGAAGCATGGTTGGTGAGCTTTGTGGGGCAAGGAGGGGTCACAAGTTGTGCAATACTTTCTCAAGAGTGGTATGCTTAAAGGCTTCCTTACAGGAGTGGGGTTGGCCACTGTGAGAACAAGGTGCTGGACGAGATGGGCCTTTGTTCCAGCAGAGCTCTTCTTGTGTTCTTATACAGTGGTGCCTCGGGTTACAGACGCTTCAGGTTACAGACTCCGCTAACCCAGAAATAGTACCTTGGGTTAAGAACTTTGCTTCAGGATGAGAACAGAAATCACGCGGCGGCGGCAGTGGGAGGCCCCATTAGCTAAAGTGGTACCTCAGGTTAAGACCAGTTTCAGGTTAAGAATGGACCTCCAGAACGAATTAAGTTCTTAACCAGAGGTACCACTGTATTGTTTTTTATGTTAAGCTTGGATATAGAATATACAGAAAGGAAGAGGATGTAAGCACATAAAAATAATAAGCTTAAGCTTGCCATAGGCAGAAAGATACCTAACTTGTTTCTTTTCGTTTCCTTCATATGGAAACTGATGGTCTTATTGGTCTCATTGTGAAATAACAGATGACAGAAAACAAACACTGGCCTACATATTGGAGAGAAAGTTCTGGCTTTCTATGAAGCAGAAAGACCCTCATTCAAATCTTGCCTTGCCCGAAACTCACTAAAGTGGCCTGGTGATAGCCATTATGTCTCAGCCTCAACTGCAATAGTGTTCAACCTTTCAGGGTTGTGGTCCGATTGACATATTAACACGATGTTTTTGAATGCTATTTAAATCCTAAATATGATAATTAAAGCTCTGCTTGATATAGAGCAGAATCTCAACAGTGAACCATGGCCAATTTTGGTGCATTTCATTGGTTCCCCCCCCCTCATTTAATATGCTCACCAGGTGTTGGTAAATCTCTGGTGTTCACCTGTGATGCACAGAGAGTTTAAAATGAATCAACTGAAGAAAGAAAAAAAGGTGCCCAAAATAGGCTCTGAAAAGCCTGCATTTTGTGAAACTGAGCTGTTTCCCTCCCACACAGCCACATAATAGAAGCATCATTTAACATCGTACACTCAAAGTGCAGAGGTGAGGCAAGAGATGTGGAAAATCTCCTTAAAGATTCCCTAAAATAATAAATAAATAAATAAATAGCACTGACCGAAATATGGTTTCCTAAGCAACTCTGATGTCTAACTAATTAGTTTAAGAACTTACTTTCTTTATTTACCTTCTGCTTAGGAGGTACTCTTAGATTCCTCTCCAGTGACAAGTTCTCAGCTTGCTCCTCCCTAGTGATAATGACAGTACTTACAGATGACTCATATCAACCAGCCTTTTGCAGACGCCTTTAAAAATATACATTTCATTAGATATAAAGTCGCCATTATTCCTTAGGGTAAAGCAGTTTTTTAAAATGTAAAAAAATAGAAGTAGCATATGTACCTGTTCTTCTGCTTTGTCTGTCTCCTTTCAAGAGCACAGTTGCTTTTAAATAGGCACTGTCAATCAAGTTGTGGGCATAATTATTTGATACTATCTAGTATTTCATGAAACTTGAGTGATGACTAAAATAACAACTCTAAAATTACAGATTAAAAAAACCAAAACAGAAAGGTAAGGTTTGCCCTTTTATTAAGACAAGGCTTACGCTTGTATGCAGTATGAGTCTACTCTTATTAAGTCATAGTAATACCATCCAAATTTAAAGGACAGGCATGAACCTGGATTGAAATGGGCTAAAAGAATTGTTTCATCCAAGAGCGCTTGCAATTTTGCCACAATCCTCTTGATCACCTTCCTTAACAGGGGGGGGGGGCGGGGTATTTGCAACTGATTGGTAATTGTCACAAACCAGGGTAGAGTTTTTCAGGAGTGGTCAGATCGCCACCTCTTTCAGGACAGCTAGGAACCACTCCTCACAATTAAGAAGACCCTGGATCCACATGGTCAAACCTCCCCAACAAGCTTTAATAAGTCAAGCAGGGCAATAGTTCAGGAGGCAAGTTGCTTATCACATTGTTGCAGGGACTTTGCCCACAATATCAGGCCACATCAACTGAAACTCTTCCAAGTACGTAAGTTGCACTGGACAGCACACCAGAGGCTGCAGTGAGTGTGGACGTGGCAACAAGATTGCTACATGGTGCAATAGCAATGCACAAGGTTTTGTTTGGTTCTGAGTCCCCAGGACTTTGAGAAAAAGTAATCCAAACTTCCTCGTTATTTTTTATTTATTTCCTAGATCTGGGTTGAAGGGAAGGGTCCTGGGCAGCAGGGCTCAGAAGTTTCCCAAGCAGAAGCAAGGGGTTCAGCCTGTCTGGTGAAGGCAATGTGAGGTGGGAATCGTATCTCCTGCATTCCCCATGCTTCTAACTGCCGTGCCTTTTTGCAAAAGAATGTTTGTTATGTGGTTTGAATATTTTTAACATTGTCATTGAGGGCTGGGTTTTGAAGGTGGGTCAGTTTTGTTCTGCCCAATCGTGCACTAAGTTTCACTTGCAAATTCCTGTTGTTTACGCTCCATCAACAATGGTCTAAAAATACCCAGCATGATTATTTGCTCAGTATCATATCAGATGACTAACGCTTGCTGTGACCTGTTAATCTATATAATTTCGCCACAGCTACAATCGTGTCTCTGACATAACTGTGGCCCACTAGTCAGCCTTGGAGGGTGAGACAAAGGAAATTGTTTCTTCTGTTCAAATTACACGACAATGGTATTTGGAGTGGGACAGGTTTTGCTTCCTTCTTCCCCTGCCCCACAAAGTCCTAGCAAGCATCAACCTGAGAGACAGATTTACAGGTTATCATATTTTTTATTTTAAGCTCTAGGAGGTATTTATGTTTAACTGTCACCCAGAATCAGCTACATCAGGGTGTGGAACCAGTGACCCCCCAAATATTGTTAGACTCTAGTTCCTGTTATCCCTAGCCAGTATGGCATGGTAATAAGTGTTGGATATTACTGTTCAGTGACAACTGAAAGGTTACAGGTTACACACCCTCATAGGCATAGCCAGGATTTATTTTAGGGGGTGCAATCTTGGGGGGGGGCAGAACTGAGATATCTGTGATGCAATTGGTAAGTTAGTTAAGTATTTCTATTTATTTACTTGATCTGGGGGTGTGGGACAGCTCCTTGATCTGCCTGGTAGTGATGGGCTGGATCACCATGACAGCACAATTCTTCCAACCGCTGTAAAACCAAAATCCTAGTTCCACAAAAGTCAGTGATTTAAACAGAGGTAGGATTATGCTGTTGTGGTAATCAATATTAAAGCCTTTGTTTTAAAATGGTTAAGTACAACTACAAAGCCCTGAGGAATTAGCATGATCCATTTCAAAATCTGTACAAATAAACCCCAACAAATCTTTTCAAAATCATGCCCAGTTGTATTAACATGATAATTTTTTAAAACTAGCAAGACTTTGCAATATAAAATTAAGAAAGGGAAACAAATGTTAAGTAACTCAAGAACCGGGGGATAACCAAATGCACAAACGTGATGCAGAAGGAGGTGGAGGAGGTTGCAACACTGCAGAAAAGACACAGAGGATGATAAATAGGGCCGCTCAGTGATCTGACCCTGTTGCTGAGAAAGCAGAAATGTAAATGAGTATCTCAGATGTAAAACTACAGAGGTTATTATGTCCTCCTGGGTGGCACTAAGAGGGCATCAACTAAACTGTGTTAACAGATGTAGTTGTTTAGAAGTCCAGGAAATCAGCTAAACCCCCAAGCCTACCCAAATGGAGCCTATAGCAATTGTGGTTTCAAAAGGATCTAGTGGCAGGTAATACAGGGATTTCATTTCACAGTGATGAGATGGAGGCACCCGAAGCATCTCAGCTCAGTTCCAATTCAGGTACTTCAAAACAGAAAACCTTAGTCATTTAAGCCAACATTAGCAAGCGGATGGTAAACACAGATGACTATGCAGTGCATGCTCATCGCTTTAGAATGACCTGTGTGGGGACTTTGACCAGCTGGGCAGCCAGTGGTTAATTGTGGTGCCTTCTAATGTGCCACTTTGCTGCATTGCCAGAGCCTCTGGACAACTGGCTCCCCACACAATTAGCACTGCCACATGGAATATTTTTAAACAACTAGCCAAACCCTCTAAAAATTCCCAGCTGCATATTTTGCAGCTCTTGTCAGGAACAGCTAGAGCTGTCAATAATTAATGGCATTTGTTCCTTTATAACAAAGAAATCGGAGTGTTGATGCTTTGGTAGGTACAGGAGAAATTAAATAGATTTTATAGCTATAGAGATTTTATGAAAATTGCAAACAACAACAGGTAAGGAAAGGTAGAATAAAGCATCGTCTGAATGCAGCCATAGCCATTCCCTCCCCCCCCCCACCAATGTGGGAATGCAGTTGACTTGGATCCCTGAGCTGAACTGGGCAGCCTCTCAATTTGTCAGAGCTGAGTGGACTCTTTCACAAAGCCCTGAATCTGGGTCTGAACTGAATCTTGTTCCTGGTGCACAGCAAGAGTTCCACCACCTTTAGTGCTGCTAATGGAAAGGCCCTGTGCCATGTCACCAGTGGGCAGTAGGGAAAATGCATCTAAAACAGATAACACCTTGGAACTGTTCCATTTCAGAGCACTTTAGGGGTTCATTGATTAGTGGTGTATTTGTCCACTAGGTCATGTGGATTGTTAACTGCAGGTTTTATATAGGTTGTTGGTTCTAACCTGACTGTCGTTTAGAGATGAGATTGGCTTGCTTTTGACATACTTTCTATGTGCTGTAAGGTTAGGGTTATCATAAATAAGTCAGCATCAAATCAAGCAACAACAGCCAGTATGGAACTGATAGCCCACATTATCAGAACATCAGCAAATAACAATATGTATCACAAGTGAAAAGGTTCTGTTTTAAGTCAATCAACCAGTACATGTTTCTCTGTCACTGATTTGGCCTACCAGCTGCCCAATTCCCACTCACTGGTGGTCTCAAAGCCGTTACATGGCTGTTATCTTACCTGTGGCTGTCATTTTGAATGGTGGATCCAGAGAAACCTCAACAATGTGCAAATCCTTAAAATCAGGGTTGTATTCCATGCAAGTCCTTTCACATTAATTTTAAAATAATGTGCAGTCTTTGCCTTGTTGATGGCTTTCATGATAGGTTAATGTTGGGCCATCATCAGCCAATAACCTCCATCTAGCTAACTGTGCCATGCATAATCTAAATCCAGTGGGTTTCTGTGTTTGGCCCAGTTTAATCAAACCTTGATTAATTCTAGCTTTTACTAAACTCAACAATTATTGATGCCTTGCAACCACTAAACTCTGGTGCCCAAACACATAATAATAAATAAAAAATTCACATTCTATCCCCACCACTTTCAAAATGCATCCAGGGTAGAATTTGATGGGGAATTGCCAAACATTCTAAATTTTAGCACTCAATCTGCCAATTGTCCTGGCTTTCAAAATAAGAGAGAAAAACTCATATTTTCTGGCTAAAAATATGAGCTCTCCATATGGCACATAAGACTGACAAAACAACAAAAAAGTATGCCTTCCAAACCACCACAACATGCTGTTTAAAGAAGTTGGACGATGTGAACTTTAACAAATACCTAAAAATAACTGACAACAGTTCCTGTCAATGCACTCAGAGAAAGAACTGTTCTGCTGCAGATTTTCACCTCCTCCTCCTCTCCTTCTGCTTTTCTCCCACTGCATTCTTGTCTGGTAAATTGTGCAGTGGTAGTGTGAACAGGCGCCAACAGAAAAAGCAGGAGCACACAAAGGAGCACACTGAGAATTGCAATAAATTATATTCCTTGGTCCCTTCCTTGGCCTGAGGTGGGGAATGTTTATCGATGGAAGAGGAACAACAGATGGTCTGGAAAGGAGCATTTTTAAAGGAGCATTTTTAAAGGTTGCAAATCAAGCTTTGTACACATTACTGTTCACTCCGGCACGCCACCACCACTGGTGTTTGAAGCCAAATACACACAACCTTAGCCACCATCTACATGTATCCTGTAGTTTCTTGAGCACTACACCTGTTGGATGTGTCTTCCCTCAAACCAGTTTCCATCTGATTTGAAATGGAAGCTGTGGTTAAGCTGAGCGAGGGGTGCACATATCACACATCTGCTGTGCATGTGCAGATGATAGCTGCATTGAATTGTATGTTAGGCGGTTGCATGTGCAGAGAAACAAGTCAGCTAATGAAGACATCCCCATCCCCTCTCTGGTGTGTACATAAGAATTCAACTTGAAACGTGTGTGTGTGTGTGTGTGTGTGTGTGTGTAATGACCTATTTGTGGTTTAAGCGGTTAACACATACACGCCTTCAGTGAGCAAACAGCAGGAGCACATATATTCTTCACCCACAAGTCCAATCCTGCATTGGCTCTCATGTTAACAGCCTCATAATCTCCTGATGCCCCAAAAACAAACACACACAGAAGCAATTCCAGGTTTCTGTACTGGTTTGTCCCCCCACCTTACTTTTCTTGGAAGAAAAGAACAGGATTCAATATCATCTTGACAGGAAGAACTGGGCCCAAAGTTAACAACACAAATTTCAACATACCGTAGGTAGGTAGGTAGGTACAGTAGGTAGGTAGAGTCCTGCATTTAGATATGACAAACCAGATATGCCAATACAAACTAGATGACCTGGCTTGGCAGCAGTAAACATGAACAGAATCTAGGCAAACTAGAGCCATTGTAGTGTGGTGATTAAAGTGTCAGCCTAGGACTTGGGAGACTAGGGTTCAGATCCCCACTCGGCTATGGAGCTCTCTGGGTGATCTTGGGTTGCCACAGTTTCTGAGCCTAACCTACCTCATAGGATTGTTGTGAGGTTAAATTGGGGAGGGGAAGAACAATGTACACCCCTTTGAACTCTTTGGAGGAATCATGGGATATTGGTGGGATGGAGAGCTAGAGGATGCAGGGGCCAGAGATCACCCTCATTGTTTATCTCTGTGTGTTTCTCACAATAAGGCAAAGGGGAAAGGGAGAGGCATAAGGGCTCAAACATCATCATTTAAGGCTTTATGACTATGAATACAAAATCGGCCATTTTTTCCCCTTGTCAGTTCCTGTACAATTCAATAAATGTGCTGCTTGTTCCTCCTTTGAAAAAAAATGTGCTTCCCTCCCTGCCAAAGGGATGGTCCTGTGTCAGAGCTCATTTGCCACGCAAATCTCAAAAGTGAACAATACATCTCTGCAAATGCCTGAGAAGCAAGAAAGCAGAGCAGTCATCTCCCAAGAAGTGATGAAGGTATGCTGTAAGGGCAGTTTGCCCTCTTTCTGGAGGCTGCTTGGGTTATTATTTCAAAGAGACGGATGAAGTCAGCACCTTCAAATAAACATGGTGTGTTCCCTAAATAAATCAGGCTTCAGCTTTTAAGAGGCCAGACGACATGATGGTGTCACTAACATCATGTGTCACTGCTGTTCTCTTCTGAAGAGCATTGAACGGTGAAAGATAATTAGCATAACACAAGTTCAAAAACATTGCATGAGGAAGTGACATCCCGTATCATTCATCCCTTTTCTGATGGAAGCATTTAAATTAGCAAAGGGCAATTATGAAATGAGTCAGCTGGTCTGCTTGAGGGTGACAGTTTGGAACAGGATGTGGGGCCATTGGTTTACAATCAGCGTGAGAAAGAGAGGGAGGAGACTTACAGTCAGATCAGTTTAAGGGCAACATTTAGATGCCAGAAGTTTCCTTTAAGAAATGTCCATGTAGTCCAGAACATGGAAGTTCCAAAGAACATAATTCTTAATTTAGAATACCATGGCTCTTAACAACAACAAAAAAGGCACCACAGCTCTGCAGAGCCCTAGTGTAACTATCCAATGGCTTGGAGGCATCTACTGTGTGCAGAGAACAGATTGTTCATTAAAAGGGAACACTGACTGAATGAACCAGCATGGAGCGTAATATCACAATAATGGGAAAGGGTTACCTACCTTCAGTATCATCCCAAAATTGTTTGAAGCATTTCCATACCTTTCCAAACCTTTCCAAATTCTAGATTCAGGTAGGTAGCCGTGTTGGTCTGACACAGTTGAATATAGATAGATAGATAGATAGATAGATAGATAGATAGATAGATATAGATATATTTGTCCTGTAGCACCTTAGAGACCAACTAAGTTTGTTCTTGGTATAAGCTTTTGTGTGCATGCACACTTCTCTAAGGTGCTACTGGACAATTTTTAAATTTTTAAAAATATATTTAAACTTTAATTCTGTTTGCAGTCCTTGGTTGGCTCAAACAACCTATGTTGGTTTATTCAGCATAGCTAAGACCCAGCATTTCACATACCACTCCCTCAGATTCAGAAATTGTTTGATTTTCCAGTACAATTCTAGCTGAAAAAAATCATGTAGAAAAGCAGCATCTCCTTGTCCTTAGGGACTTCCCTCTTTAATATAGTCAATAAAAATATCCTAGGAGACTATTTTTTTCTGTCCTAGGATCTGATTATTTAATGTTCCCTGGATCTGTTTCTAGTATTCCTTATAACTTAAAAAAAAACCAAACTCTTTTAATAGAGGAGTTGATGCAGAACAGAAGAAAATATGTTGGATAGGGCACTACATCATGCACAGTGGCGGAGCTTCATGCTCCAGCACCGGGGGGCGGAGAGCAGGCGGGGGCGTGGCTGGCACGTGTCCCGAGGGCGTGGTGCACCGCCTGGAGGGGCGTGGCACCCAGCGCGGGGGGTGCAGCAGGGATGGCACCCCACCGGGATTGCGCTGCTGAGGGCAGAGCGCTCCCCCCACCCCCCTCTTCCTCCGCCAGTGATCATGTGTAGCAGAATTCCTTTTCTCTGTGATCAACATCAACTAAAATGGGTTGGCAAGAATCATTTCAGCAACTAATGTTGATTTACTTTCTTAGTCGGGTGGTCTGAGTTGTCACTGAGGACTGCTTACTGAGCTGCAGGTAAATATATAACCAGTAAAACTATTTTCATAGATGTACAGGTTGGGAAGCACCCGCTTGCTGTGACTTTCTCAACAATCCCCATTGTAGGTGCTGGCCAGAAACTGCTTTCAAAACTCTTCCTGGGTCCTAAAGAATCATGTGCTAGCAAACGAGAGGAATTTGATCAAGTGGAAGAAGATCTGTCCCAACTCATTTGAGGAGAATGTCTCCCAGTCTCTTTGGGGTAAGTTGTCTTGCTTCCTTCACTTCCTACTAGACAATGGTGTGCTTGCCAGTAACCTGACAAAGAGATATTGCCACATGGAAAGATGTACCTGGTTTTGGCAGCATGTACAAAAAGGATGCACCTGATTTCTCAGTGACTAAGGGCTTATCTGCACAATCCTTTTTTGAGTTCCAAAAGTGCTACCGTTCTCTGGATAGAAGGCAGAGTTCAAACCATTAGCCCTCTCAGAATGGAAAAACCTACGCTTTCACCTCTGCAGCAGTTTAATGACTTTTCGGGGCTTCACCATTCGACACGTGGCGTATTGCACTCACAAAAAGCAAATCTTGCTGCTGCCAGAAAGTTTGAAAAGTGCTTTGCAATGGGAAAAGCCTGCATCAGTGAACTGCCTGCCCAGAAGCTCCCCCACAGCCAAAGCATACAGACTACTTCTGTGATACTCAGCTACCTACTCACTTGGGAGCAGGGCTGTCCTGGGGAGGGGGGCAAAAAGGGGCAATCTCCCCAATCCCCACACTTTTGGGGTCCTATGCCTGGCACCTGCAGTCACGTCAAACTTGCTGCCTTCCACCCACTCTACAAGGTTGGCTACTTCCTTCTGCCCCCTCCCCTAACATAAAGCCAGCCCCCCCCCAAAAAATAATTACTGGCTATGCCCATGCTTCCTTCCTAGTGCAGGCTGTGGTCTGGGGGGGGTGGCAGTGGGGAGGTACAAAAGGTGGTACAGTGGTACCTCGGGTTACAGATGCTTCAGGTTACATACACTTCAGGTTACAGACTCCACTAACCCAGAAGTAGTACCTCGGGTTAAGAACTTTGCTTCAGGATGAGAACAAAGCATTCAACTAAGTTTTGCTCAGCACAGACCAACTGAAATTAGTAGGCCTGATTTAGTCATTTTAATTCATTTCAATGGGTCTACTTTGAGTAAAGCTCAGTTGCACACCACCAAACAGTGTATTTGCCCTGGGCCACTCACCCCATTAGGGGCAGCCTTGCTTGGCTATAATTCCCATTAAAGTCAGTGGAGGTTAGTTTATCGACTGGACTATGAGTCTGTTTCGATTAGAGCTGGTAAGACGAAGGGTGGGATCCAACAAAATGTTAGTGCAAGAAGGCAGTTGTTCAGCAGCCTTTGACACCTTTGCTAAAACATCTATACTATTACTGAAACAGGTTCAATGTATTAAGTTACAAAGGTTAGAGACCACCTGAACTCTTATTCCCCAATTCAAACATTGAGATAAATCAATAGGAGCATCTCTGGTTGTCTCTGAGTTGGTGAGGCCCATCTGACATCAACACAATAGGGAGCCTTCTATGTTATTGTCCCATTCCTAGAGAATGTTCCCCCAACAGAATTTCAGCAGGTGCCTTCTCTATCAAATTTCAAACATTTGTTGGAGACTTTTATTCACTGCCAGGCACATGCAGACTATGAAGAAAAACATTTTCTGTAAAACCAAGCTGTTTAATTTTTGTGTTGTTCTTATTGTATTTTAATGGTTGTAAACGGCTTTGATACTTTTAATGACATTGCACTCGCAAGTTCATTCTTTGTACATGTTGCATGTACAAATATTGGGGAGAATTGCCCAAGACACTGCAGTTGATGCCTATTGATGTGTCAGAGAAGGGCTTCTAGCCAGACCAGTGATTCAGGGAGAGGTAGAGAGGCAAGTCATAGAGAGTTCTCCGAATCTAATAGTGGGATGTGGTTCCCAGAAGATGCTTACTGAGTTACATATTGCAGCATCAGAATGTTGAAACCACTAGCACAGACCAGAAGCTTACTGGTACGGTGGTGTCGGACACCGAGCTCCTTAGAGGCTACTCGAGACATTTGCATTAGTTTTTGAATTTTCCACACTTTGTAAGGCCTGTCAACATTTCTGCATTCTTCAAAATATAACACCCACCACTTTCTCAGTGTGAGAAAGGCCATGTTTTGTGTGTTTTTAAAAGGGTGCTCTTATTCTGTGTTTCTCTGTGGGAAAGAAAGGTTACAGGTTAGATGCCTCATTAGCCATTTTTTAAAAGGTTATATATACACACCTGGAGCCCATGAAAGCAAATGGGGCTGAGCCATTGAGATGTGTTATATACAGACACGCTTCCCCTCTCTGTCCTGCAGTCACAGTCTGTAACGTCACAACAAACTGGGTTGCCTGTACCTAGATCACAACAATAAGAGCTATGTGGAACTGCAGTAACACACACACACACACACACACACTGGGATGAGTCAGAAAAAGTCTTCTGCCTTCCTCGAACCCGACCTTATCATATCCTTAAGAGAAGACAATGCTACAATTCTAAGAACGATTGAATTCAGCTCATCTGTCTCATCATGTGAAAGGAAGCTTCACGTTATGAAACAAATCACAGAGAAATATCTCTGTGGTTTCCCTGAAAGAGGAATCATTTAAAATACAAGACCAATAAATGTAACGAGCACAAGAGTTTTTTTCCTTTCCTTCCGTTACCGTTCATCCTGTCTCATGCTGTGCAGACTGTCACAAATGCACTGGATATTCCATTAGCCTGATTTGAAAGGAGGGGGGTGGGGAAGGAAGTCAGTAGTTTGAGACCTTCCTGAAAGGTCAAGTACACTCACCGTCACCTCAGGATGCCCTTATGATTCCAGATGAGTGGGCTTTCAGCTTTGAAGCTACCACACAGGCAAGCAGTGTGGTGGTCATTAAGAGCCAAATGGAGTGGAAAAAGACCTTCTGTCAAAGTGTCTGACAAATGTGCACAAAATCAACTTCGTCGGCCAAAGTGATGAAGACTTGCACCGCAATAACTTTACCATGAATGTGCCAAGCTGGAATCTTTGCTACAAACGACTAACACAGCAACCCACCCAGAAGTCATTTCTCCTGTACCTTTGCCCTTTAGTAATTCTATGCCTTTCCACTCGACAAAATCCTGAAAGAGCTTTGTCGTGCAATTTTATATATGTTGACTCAGAAGTCAGTCCCACCAGGTTCAGTGGGTCTTCCTCCCAGGGAAGTGGGTGTAGGATCATAGCCTCAATTTCCCCAAGATTACAAAACCCTTTCTCCCAGACCATCTCCCTTCTAACCAAGTTTTTATTTAAAAACGTATTTAGAAATGTTGTTTCCTGCCTTTCAGCTACAAGAGCCTCCAAGGTTGCTATTATGGTTATCCCATAGTCCTATGCCCTTTCTAACAATGTTACTACATGACCAGTCTGTATCCTGTTTCCATACTAAGCCCAGCATGAAGAGCTAGGGAACTTATCCCACTCATATTTTGTTGTACCATGTCTACTTTTTGTTCTTTTGTGGGACTAACATAGGTAACGTTTCTCTGTGCCATGGTTAAAATGGCATGTAGCATCAATAAATAAAACTGGAAAAGTCTGGGCTGTTGAACGTTTGTAAGGGACATATATTTTATTCTACACAGGTACAGTTCTTGTGTCCTCTAAATGTGCAAAAAAAAATTACTCCCAAAAGCTGCGGAGCGATAGAGGACCTGGGTGGCACTGTGGGTAAAAGCCTCAGCGCCTAGGGCTTGCTGATCGAAAGGTCGGCGGTTCGAATCCCCGCGGCAGGGTGCGCTCCCGTTGCTCGGTCCCAGCGCCTGCCAACCTAGCAGTTTGAAAGCACCCCCAGGTGCAAGTAGATAAATAGGGACCGCTTACTGGCGGGAAGGTAAATGGCGTTTCCGTGTGCTGCGCTGGCTCGCCAGATGCAGCTTTGTCACGCTGGCCACGTGACCCGGAAGTGTCTTCGGACAGCGCTGGCCCCCGGCCTCTTAAGTGAGATGGGCGCACAACCCTAGAGTCTGTCAAGACTGGCCCGTACGGGCAGGGGTACCTTTACCTTTACCTTTACAGTTCTTGTGTCCTCTAAATGTGCAAAAAAAAATTACTCCCAAAAGCTGCGGAGCGATAGAGGAAAATGTTGTGTTTTCTCTCATCAATGAGATCTATTTTATGAGCCATCTTTGTCACATACCTGAATCTCACCATGTACTTCTTTCACACAAAAATCAGAATGAGCCATTTGTGTTCGTAAATGGCTTTTGTTGTGTATTGCGTAATGCCAATTATTTGTTGTGAATTCAGAGAAAGCTAAAAGGTAGGAAAAAATTACCTGTTTTGCTTGCTATACTGAATTCAGAGAAAGCTAAAAGGTAGAAAAAATTACCTGTTTTGCTTGCTATACTGTTTTGAGCGGATGTTTTCTAAATTGTAGACATATTCTTTCATTGTGATAGATTGTAATCATTGTCTATCAGACTATTATTAAATCTGCATTAGAAATAGTTGAATAAGGAGTGTAATGTAAAATTCCACAGAAAAGTTTTTGTTACAGGGCTCATTCAGAGTTGGGTGGGATCCAGGAGACAAAGAGAAGACTGTTCTCTGGAACAGTCTCTATTGTGGTTCCTTATTATGGACCCTTCCTCTGTCTCAGCTTCCATTAGGCAACCTAAAGGTGGATGGCATAACAGCATATACTAAAAATAAACACACAAATACCACATAGCTGTTGTATGGCTCCCTGAAGTATTGTCCTGACACAAGAACCCTGCTGGACCAGGCCAGTGTCCCATCTAGCCCAGCACCCTGTTCTCACAGTGACCAACCAGATGCTTGTGGGAAGCCCCAAAAGCAGGACCTCAGATCAACCGCAGTCTCCTCACTTGTGACTCTTGTGATGGATAGCCTTACCCTCCATTTTGGGATAGGAGAGCTGAAAATAATGCCAATATATTTCACCTCCGGCAACCAATGCACCCCTTTGATAGTACATGGGTAGACGAGTCTAAAAAGCTCAGGACACAAATCCTCACAGCCATCCAGCAGCCAAGTGGCTCATTTACCAAAATTAATGTCTTTAGTGTTATCTCTAGAAGTGTATACAGTAGTACCTCGGGTTAAGAACTTAATTCGTTCCGGAGGTCCGTCCTTAACCTGAAACTGTTCTTAACCTGAGGTACCACTTTAGCTAATGGGGCCTCCCACTGCCACCACGCTGCTGCTGCACGATTTCTGTTCTCATCCTGAAGCAAAGTTCTTAACCCCAGGTACTATTTCTGGGTAACCTGAAGCATCTGTAACCCAAGGTACCACTGTACTTGATTCTGACCAAACTAAGCCTTATTCTAAGGAGGCTTAGTCTGGCCAGAATCCAGTATAAACTTCCAGAGTTAATGCTTGTCAACCTGGGAAGGTAGCCCATCTAGGAGAAGGAATACTCTGATCCTAATCCTATGCTGCCTTGCAGGAAAAGGCTAAAGAGCAAACCCTACACCACCTACTAATTATCTCTGCCTTCAAAATACTGTGAAACCATAACTTTCATTTGGCAATGACACATATTGTTTTGCTATATTCAGTACATTATCTTGGCATAAAGTTGTCTTGTCTTTATTTTTGTTTCCTGAATGTACCATAATACAGTGGATTAATGTAGCCATTACGTCAAATGCTGATACTTTATCGAGCCATTCTTTATGAGGTGATACAATCAGCATTCTCCACTTCCTCACCTAAAGAATATTTAGCTATAAAAAGTTTGTAAAGCACATCCAATGCACATTTAAATCAAATGACTCACCCCACAGGAATTCTGGGGACTCTAGTTTGTAAGGGTGATGTGAGGGAGAAACTGAAGTTCCCAGGATTCTTTGGGGGAAATTATGTGCTTTAACTGTATGGTGTGGATCTGCCCTGTGTCTCAAAGATCACTGGTGTCCTAGTTTCCTTGGACGAAAGGCTAACTAGAAAATGTCTCTGTAAAATATATACTACACAAATGTTCTCTACAGTTGTGTGTTGCAAGCCTATCAAAAAGGCAGGGCAATTGAATAAATAAAATATTCTGTGAACATTCAGTAATTTTTTTTTATAAAAAAGGCAAAGCTTATTTTAGCAACACAATGGCAACAAAGAGAATAACCCTGGGAATCGTTCTGCTGTGCTCCTCCATTGTGCCTTCCTGCATGTCACTGCTTCTCATCTGTTAACTGGAGAGGAACACCAAACAAAAGTTTCTTTGTCATGAAAATCAGCCGTGAAGTTCTGCCAACTGTCAGTCAGTGAAACAATTGGATTTAGAACCAGATGTGCCACTTGCCAAAAAAAGAAAAAGAGGCGGGGGGGGGGGAGAGAAGAGAAGGGAAAGCAGAAGAACACTGTTGGCAAGGCCTGAACTGAACCCCCCACCCCACGCCCCCCAAAAAACCTGATTTAGCCTGCAGTCCTATCTATGCATGCTTACCTGGGAGTAAGATCCACTGCACTCAGTAGACACCACATGTAGGATTGCACAATTAGACGTATAAGTAGACATATACATGATTGCAATATTAGGCTGCAAACCTATTTCACCTTTGGCTCAGTAAGAATTTGCATCTTGGTAAATAAAGAAGACGGCACATTTGGCCCTCATTTCTTTGGAAAACTGAAAAATCAAAGAGTACTAAGTAACTGACACGTGTCAATTTAGGGTACCATGTCTTCACTGCAAATGAACTCGCTTCTTTTTGGCGTGGTCCTGCTGTTTCACTGCATCTGGTTAAATTCTTTGGAATATGCATCTGAGATAGCCTTTGCAGATAACTGAAGCCTAGATGCAATCAATATGTGAGCAGAGTTGCAGAGGCAGGTTTTGTCCCTGGTCCTCTGTGGATGGATTGTACCTTGTGCAAAGAGCCTATACATGATTTCTAGGCACAGAGGCTTTGTGCAACAGGTACAATCAACGCATGGGAGTTTGTAGTGCTTGGAAAGTTCATTAAAAAACAACAACAACCAGCTAGTGCTAGTACTAAATGACTTAGGCCCCAAGAAGACCAACTTCTTACATACGAACCTTCTCAGGTGTTAAGATAAGCGAAGGGAACTCTTGAGTTCCATCACTCTCAGAAGCTCAGACAACAGCATTCTTTCTGTCAGCCCCTAAATTGTGAGATTCCCTCCCTGCATTTGGCAACTTCACTAAACAGTTTCCTCATGTGCTGAAGATGCATCTCTCCCCTCCCCCCCCCCCGGTCTGTGCTTTCATTTGGCTCATCAGCAGTGCTTTTTTCTGGATGGACACAGGGGTACGCATACCCCTAAACATTTTGTGAATCTAAGTTTTGCCTCATTGAGGGGCAGTATTTCAATATGAGTAGGAAAATGAGAGTACCCCTAAACATTTTTTTAGAAAAAAACCACTGCCCATCAGTGTCAACAAATCCTGAGTTGCGTCTCGAGATTACCTCCTATCCCCGCTTGCCTCCTCCCCTGAAGAGATGTCGCTACAATTCCTGCCTTCGCTCAATCTTCAGCAGCTCAACTTTCAAGGTTGTGCCACCTGGCATTTTGGGTGGCACTCCCTGGTCCCCATAACCCAGCTCAGAAGGAATAACCAACTTTCTCTTCTCACCCTCACATATCCCAAGCAGGCCCTGAGCCCTTTAATGACTTGTCCGGTCCCCAAGGAGAAGATAAACTCTGTACCATCCTCGAACTTGCCCATATAATGCATGTGGAGCACATCACCCTTGCGGGACTTGATGGGGCAGTTGTCCACCTGCTTCTTGACCCCAATCTGGAGCTTCTGCTTGCCTTCCATGCCCAGCACTAGTGAGAAGACCACACACAGTGCAAGAGCAAGTAAAGTTGCTCCCTGACCAGTGGCGTAGCGTGGGGGGTGCAGGGGGGGCCGGCCGCACCGGGCGCAACATCTGGGGTTAGGGCAAATCCATGGGTTAGGGGGCGCAAATCCACGGGTTAGGGGGCGCAAATCCACGGGTTAGGGGGCGCAAATTACTTGCCTTGCCCCGGGTGCTGACAACCCACGCTACGCCACTGTCCCTGACTCACCTGGATCGCAGAAGCTCCTCTCCTTTCCTCAGTGGATACCACCCCCCTCTCAAGATGCATCTCTTTACACTGGCATTTGACTTATCAGATGTATATTTTTAGGATTTACCCTATTCTTGTGATTGCAATTTGCTTTAAACTGTCTCTAATGTTGCATTTTAAGTTGTTGTGATCCACCATGGGTGAAGGGCAAGTAATAAGCCAAACTGTGGTGTAGTGGTTAAGAGCGGTAGACTCGTAATCTGGTGAACCGGGTTCGCGTCTCCGCTCCTCCACACGCAGCTGCTGGGTGACCTTGGGCTAGTCACACTTCTCTGAAGTCTCTCAGCCTCACTCACCTCACAGAGTGTTTGTTGTGGGGGAGGAAGGGAAAGAAGATTGTTAGCAACTTTGAGACTCCTTAGGGTAGTGATAAAGCGGGATATCAAATCCAAACTCTTCTTCTTATTATTAATTCAAGTTAATTGTACCAAACTAATTCATTTCAAGCACTGGGAATCTGACAGCAAGACCTTTCACCGTGATCTACTCCTCTCTCCCTTCTGAAGACATTGCTTGTACATAGATTTTAGACATCTGCACAGGACTTGTCTGATCCGTAATTACAACCCTATGATCCCAACCAGTTGTGTTAATTTGTAGCACTGCAGATTTCCCGAGGGATGCCTGACTATGGTTTCAGTTTTCTTTTACCCTCCTAGAACCATTCTCCCAATGCACCACTTCTTCATACTTTACTCATTGATGAAATTTCACACAATTATGTATTCCTCTTCTCTTTCTATACTTCCGTTTTGACCTTGTAGACTATTGGTGGAAAATTGGAGCAACAGCAGAAACAAATTCAAATTAAACTGATGAGCATGCATCACAACCTTCAGTTGTATTTCTTTTATATTCCCTCTGCCACCTGAAGCATGTTCGCATTTCCAACCCAGTAGAATGAAATCTGAAATTAGAGGTGATTGAAAGATTCAAAAGAGCTCTCTCCCTCCTACACAAGTGCATGCAATTTGAATTGCATCTGCATGAAGGAATGCAGAGTGAAAATGGGATATAATTGCTGGGGATATTTTCTGAATTGTAGGTGGGAAGACTATGGTTTCCATAGAAATAATGTCACAGGTGTTAGGAACTCCTGCACTAAAAAAGAATTAGCAATTTCTTATTAATATTTGGGGATGGTTTCTTTTCTTAAAAACACACAACACAGTGTTATGACTTATGACCAAGCAAATTAAATTGACTTACTTGTTGCACTACTGTTTTTAGAAGAGTACTGGGGGGGCTATAATTTGGCTAAAACTGGGGGTAGGGGTGGAGTGCAGCATTTGGTCTTGTAGATCTCATAAAGCCCCTCCTATCTTTCTCCCCAAGCACCATTAACTGCTATTGTAACTCCTTTTATGAATCTTTTACAGATTCCTCTGTGACTCAAATTAGCTAAAAACATTTTCCATGGAGAACCCAGCCATTCTGTGTTGTACCCCTCTCTGTACCTTGACACTGTCTGGGAATCATGAAGACGACCAATTTAACTGAGCATCTAAACACTCCCCCGTTATCACAAGGATTAAACCCACAATAGAAAAGCCCAATGGATTGGTAGCTGCTACCAACTACTGAATACAGATTAGCTTGGCAAAAAGTCACAAGACAAGGATGTGGGATGCAATACTATATAGTGTTTGGATTCTCCTTGGATCAATCGCACCAGCTGCACTTTAAACAAGCTGATTTATTAACAAAATATATAGATCACGGTATTGCAGCCAATATAGATAAATAGTAAAAGGTTGTTCTAGCTTCTAATCTTGCCTGATCAACATAGGCAGGTACCGTATTTTTCGCCCTATAGGGTGCACCGGCCCATAGGGCGCACTTAGTTTTTAGGGGGGGAAATCAAGGGAAAAAATATGACACACACCCCCGCAGCTCTGGGAGCAGCGGACAGGCTGCACGCAGCCTGTGCGCTACTCCAAGACCTTCTCCCAGCTTTTGCGGGAGGTGGCGGAATTCCCCCACCTCCCGCAAAAGCCCACAGGAGCCGCACACGACTCCTGCAGGCTTTTCAACCAGGAGGGAGAAGGGACTGAAATGGCCAGTCGGTCCCTTCTCCCTCCTTGGGGAAAAGCCCCCAAGAGCGGCGCGCTCTTTAAAGGGTGCGCGGCATCCTGCAGGCTTTTCTACGAGGTGGGGGAATTCGCCCACCTTGTAGAAAAGCCTGCAGAAGCCGCGCAGCCTTTAAAGAGTGCGCGGCTTCTGCGTGCTTTTGCGGGAGGTGGGAGAATTCCCCCATCTCCCGCAAAAGCCCACAGGAGGGAGAAGGGACGGACTCGGCCAGTCAGTCCCTTCTCCCTCGGGGAAAAGCCCGCAGAAGCCGCGCACCCTTTAAAGAGCGCGCGGCTCCTGTGGGCTTTTCGACCCAGATTGTGGGGCTGGCGATGGAGGGAAGCACTGCTTTCCCCGCCCCCCAGCCTCAAAGCCGGGTCAGAGAGTAGCGGGAAGGTGTTGCGTGCCTTCCCGCTGCCCCCCAATCCTCTGGGGCTGGTGATAGGGGGGAAGCGCTGCTTTCCCCCACCACCAGCCTCAGCCAGGTCGGAGAGTAGCAGGAAGGTGTCGCGTGCCTTCCCGCTGCCCCCCGATCCTCTGGGGCTGGCGATAGGGGGAAGTGCTGCTTTCCCCCACTGCCAGTCTCAAAGAACAGACTCTCCTGGCTCCAGCGAAAGCAACGCGAAGCCTCTGGAGCGCAGGCTTCGGAGGCTTCGCGTTGCTATCGCTGAAGCCAAGGAGCCTGCATTCGCCCCATAGGACGCACACACATTTCCCCTTCATTTTTGGAGGGGAAAAAGTGAGTCCTATAGGGCAAAAAATACGGTAGCTTCTTTTAGGAGCTATAGCATTAGCTGAGCCAGGAATGAGCAGCTACTTTCTCTCTATCCTCCCGGCAGATGAACAGCATGCACTTCATGGAACTTCACCCGCTCACTCCAATGCAAGATTCCTAGTGCAGGACTTAGCTAAGCATTTACAGATCTTTGCCTGTGAAATTGACACAGTGGCCTAAATTGCATCGGGGTGTTGGCAGTGGTGAAACAAAGGTCGCAAAGGTCAACCTTGATTGCCCATTGAAGAAGGAAGGATGGCAGGAAGGAACACTGGGGCCTTCGGTTGCAGCAGAAGGTCAAGCTAAACATATTAGGCATTTTCTATAATTTAACCCTAAACCTCTCAACTCTCTGTGACACATTCCAAAACACAGGTGTGCAACCTTAGATGTGACAAGGTAAACCTTTTTTCTTAAAAGAAACTACAAAGTGTGATTAATATTGGAAGAATTACTCAGTGAAGATTGCTGTTCAATTACATGCTGCCTGAGTTAGCTCAGCACAACTTTTGATGGGTGTTTGGTAAACTACTATTTGGTTGCCCGTCAAAAGCTAATCTAAGTGGACCTCTGTACATGTTGAGGAGAGCCATTTGCAGTAGGACTGGGGAGAAACCTGCACACATCCCTATATCTCATTGGGTCACCTTGGGTCAGTCACACTCTCACTTAGCAGGTCGCAGGTCCAGCAAGAAGAAAAGAATTGGTGTGGCCAGCGACTACCCTGGGGACAATACTAAGATTGGTGCCCTGAAACATATTATGGAGGTTTCGGAAAAGCCATGGATATGAGATACTGAAAGGCAAGTGGAGGGTGGGGGTGGGAATCTTCTAGAGCATGGGTAGGCAAACTAAGGCCCGGGGGCCGGGCCCAGCCCAATCACCTTCTAAATCTGGCCCGCGGATGGTCCTGGAATCAGCGTGTTTTTACATGAGTAGAATGTGTGCTTTTATTCAAAATGCATCTCTGGGTTATTTATGGGGCATAGGAATTTGTTCACTTCCCCCCCCCAAAAAAAAATATAGTCTGGCCCACCACATGGTCTGTGGGACAGTGGACCGGCCCCCTGCTGAAAAAGTTTGCTGACCCCTGTTCTAGAGTAATTTGTGAGGTGTCTGTAATCTGATGCTGGGTACATTAGAAATAACCAGTAAAATGTATTTTTCCCTCAAAGCTGCTGCTCCCTTGGTGGGTAACGATGGTCTGACATACTGCAAAAAAAAAAAAGGCATTGGTTTTTTTTCTCCCTCAGGTAGAAAATGTAACAGTGCCTCGTGCTCCTTGTTGTTTTCTCTGCACAAAGTAGATGGTGGTTTTGTACGCATTGAAAACATGGCCACGTCTTTATCTGAAAGGATTTGTGAGCCTAATTAATGGCAGACAGTCCTTTCTAAATGTGTCTCAATTAAAACTGTACAGAGATATACAGTTCGGCAGGGAATTACCCCTTACATGTGGAACAGACTGCTGCCATCTGCAAAAAAAAATAAATAAAAAGACCACAAGGTTTTTTATGGTTAAACTTTTTTGATACTGCAACATTTGAAGGAAAATATATCACAGGCTCCTGAAATGTTTTTTGAAGGTTGTATATCAGTGCCATGACAAACTGAGGGGGTCTAAAGCAGCCACTCCAAAAGCCCTTGGGGTGCTAGATATGGCCTGCAGGACAAAGGTTAGCCTGGTTTAATGGGTACATGTGAATCATTATTAGTTGCATTATTTAAGTGAGGAAGTAATTGTTTGCAAAAGTATGTCCTTATAAGTATCTTCATAGTTAGGAGACAGGAAGAAGTGGAGGAAAGAGTGGCTTAGCACCAAAAAAAGTATCTGGAAATCCTGGCTGGAAAACAAAGCTTGTAAACAGAAATATCCTCTGTTCTATTCTGAATTTTGGATTTTTCCATGATAGCACTTTAAACACACACACACACACACACACTGTGCATAGTCATTTACTTGTGGGATCCAAGACAATCACTAGTGAAAAGCAAATTTCCCCTTAACTAGTTGTGCTATTGTTATTCTGTGTCATGTCAAATATGGTCATTGTTGCATGAAAGTCACACAGGCCTGCTAAAAGTGTCATGTATGACATGGGGGAAATCGTGTGAATTGGGTGTCTGTGCAGTCAGACATCTGCATGGAGCATCATCAGCATACATGATGTCACACACACACACACACACACATGTTGCACACCACCCCAATCTCTGAGTGGTGTGAGATTGCAGGGTCTGTGTTTCCTTTAGGAAATGAGGCACAGCAGAGATTGTGGTGCCTTTATGATATATGGTTTATTTACACCTATATACAACCTGAACCTACATTCACAGCATTAACACTGCTGGAGGGTCTTGCTTCTCCCATAGGCAATGCCTTGGATCCCAACAGTGATCAACCATCGTGCTCTGACTCCCTCTCCAGCTTGCTGCCTTTACCAGCCTGCAACCTTTCTTCCCCTAGGTCACATCACAGCACCCAAAAAAATCTAATTCAAACTCTGCCTTTGTTTTCTGACTGACACTGAGTTGCTGGAGGGACACCCCACCCATTTGCCACCTGGTGCAAAGCCTTTGCTTTGCTTTCTTAGTGGCTCATCACCTTTCCTTTGTTTTTTTAATGGTTCATCTCCCAGGCAATTATCTCATCAGGAAACTGGCCTAGATCATATTTTAACAATTGCTGAATCCAGGGGTTCAAGAATTTAGGGGAGACTGGCATGCACAAACTCATAGCTCTCTCTCTCTCTCTGTGCTCACTGCTCTATTACAAGAATTATACCAGTGACCTGAACCAAGCCATAGTGCCTATGACATTATAAGTGATGAGCAAAGCAATTGTTATTGCTGTTAGGGGAAGTCTACAGTTCAGTGTTAGAATACATGCTCTGTGTGCATTAGATCCCAGGTTCAATCCCTTGCAGTAGCAGACAGTGTAGTGGGTCACCACTGCTCTGGTCAGCAACATTGCTGCTGCTTACTGAGAGGTAGAGGGGGAGGGCTGAGTCTGCAAGGAAGTTGGCGTGGTGCAAATGCACCAGTGGGAGTGCTGGATTGGCTCTGCCAGTGTATTAGCAC
Organism: Podarcis filfolensis; assembly: GCF_964270895.1. Lineage (NCBI taxonomy): Eukaryota > Metazoa > Chordata > Lepidosauria > Squamata > Lacertidae > Podarcis > Podarcis filfolensis. The sequence goes on from NC_139608.1 coordinate 47,306,600, forward strand.
CACACCAACCCTGCTATCTCTTCATCCATTCCTCCCTACCTCCTGGTAAGCAACAGCAATGGGACCAACTGGCGGTCAAGTGTCATCCGCATCCCAGACTGTCCACTACTGATCCATAGCATCTTCAGGTAGTGGCAAGAAAGATACATGTTCAAAACCCTAAAAAGCCACTGCTTGTTGAAATGCAGGCAAGACTGAGCTAAACAGATCAATGGATTCAGTAAAACGCAACTTCCTATTATTGTAGTAGACCTTTAAAAGCAAAATGCATTCCCACTACATGAGTGTAACTCTACAAAAACTCAGAAGTACTACCCCTCTCCTTGTACGGCACGAAACTACCACTATTTTATAGATCTTTGGCTTTTTAAAAGAAAATGTATTAAATTCATTTAAAGTTATGTGTTCTCCTGTTCTAGCACTAAAATATACATCTGCTTTCATTTTTTTAATATAAAAAGGAGCAGCCAGTATTTCAACAATTCTCGTTGCAGTATGACTAAACTCCGATACCCATCTGTTACATCTGAACAACATGGTATTGTGCCAGAAGTTTGAATCAAAGTTGTGAAACTACAGCTGGGGCACACTATAATTATCAGGAAAGAACCTGTGCTTCCTTTTGTGCTCAGATTACATTCCTGGTTTCAGTTTTTAGACACACACAATTTTCAGGTTACTTGTTGCAAGCAAGTCCTATGGAAAATGTTACTTTGCAAGTAGCTCTGCCATTGTCTGATGATTCCAAAAGGTGACATTTTCAATAAAATTATGAGTTGCTCATTTCAAGAACTGACAATCTCCAAGATGAAGGTAATTCTTATGAAAAATACATTTTTATACTGTAGAAATAGGGGAGGGGACAGCACTTCTTTGCAAACTCAATGAGATGTAATTAGAATCTATAGTATGAAAGAACTGCAATCTCGTTATGCCACATCTACGTATTTTAGCACTAGGTATGGTAAAAGGTAAAGGGCCCCTGGATGGTTAAGTCCAATCAAAGGTGACTATGGGGCGCGGCACTCATCTCGCTTTTCAGGCTGAGGGAGCCGGCGTTTGTCCACAGACAGCTTTCCGGGTCATGTGGCCAGGATGACTAAATCGCCACTGATGCAAGTGACGAGTGCCAGAGAGCACAGAAACGCCGTTTAGCACCACATATATTACATAAGTGATGCAAAACCGTATTTGACAGCTATGGTTGGATTGCTATTCTCTTCATTATGACAGATACACTGGCCCCTGTCTGCATGTAATGAGAAACCATGGTTTATTGTTAAGAGAATAAGATTCAGGCTTTGGTGCTCACCTATATCCTCCACAATGCCCATGAGTTCATTCCTAACCTTGCAGTCACCCTAAGCCACCTCAGCTCATCCAGTAACTGCAAAGATGTCAGTGTTGGGAAGGTGGCTCCACAGCTCCAACACACCACACTGGCAATTACTGGAAGATGGGAAACGTCGTGTTCCACAGTGAGACACAGCTTAGTGTTGTGTCAGAGCAGTAAATGGTGGGTAATCTTCACCATGGTTAAGAAATGCCTGTGGTGATGAAGCGATTTCCTTAGCACTACACAGAATTCCTCCCAATGTTTTTTTTTTTGTTTGTTTATCATTCAAGTCATTTCTGCATCACTTAAAATATAAAAAATGCCTCAAAGCAACAAATGGAAACATCAAGTGGAAACAGTGCAGCAAATGTTACAAAGCCCCACTGAATTCAAGAGGACTTACTTCTGAGACATGGCCAGCAAGCACACATGAAAACAGGAATGTGAGCCTAATTTTTTCTTTTTGTTGGCCAATCTGGGAAAGTTACAAGACATAAACAAACACCACATGTGCAGATATGTGATATTAATAACATTCACTAATCACCAAAGCTATTATTCATTTTTCTTCATTCCTTGGTATTTTTGGGATTTTCCTTTGTCCTGCTATTTCAACATTTACAATTAATCAACATTATTCCTACAGTAGTAAAACTAATTGTTCTGGGAATGACTCACTGGGAAATTCTGAGGGCAAGTGATTTTAGAAATGCCATAGAAGGCATCTTTTTATGTTTACATTTGATGGCTGGACCACGTTGTCAAATCTGTGCAAAATGCAAAACTTTGTCTGCTTAACTTTCTCTCAGGTGTTCACCCACACTAAAACCTACTGTACACTAGAGCCTGCTGTACCTGCCGAGACTATCACTTTGCAAAATCAGAACTGCAAGTGATGGGGAAGCTGTCCAAGATCTGGAATTAGTAAAATGCCCAAACGAGGGAGAAATGAATCTCAACAGAGATACAGTGGTACCTCGGGTTAAGAACTTAATTCATTCTGGAGGTCCGTTCTTAACCTGAAACTGTTCTTAACCTGAGGTACCACTTTAGCTAATGGGGCCTCCCGCTGCCGTCATGCAATTTCTGTTCTCATCCTGAAGTAAAGTTCTTAACCCAAGGTACTATTTCTGGGTTAGCGGAGTCTGTAACCTGAAGCGTCTGTAACCCAAAGTACCACTGTATATGAAAGAATAAAGGAATTCCTGTGGGACCAAAACCCAAGATTCAACAGGCCTAGAAAAAACTGCATTGCACATTTGTGTGGGCAAGACCCATCATGATAGGTAGGCCATCAATATGGTGTTTGCAGGTATGCATCATGTACCCCCAAAGAATTTCCCTACCACCGACAAGGTCTCATTGTCCCATGCTTCTCACTTTGCTGAAATTAGGCTTTCTGTTGTAGCAAATAAAATCATTTTTTCAACCTTAATAGTGGTTTGCGGGGGGGTGGGGAATACAAGTGGGAAAGGGAGAGTTAATCACTGTATGCAGGGCATTTCTGGTTGTGTGGCTATGATGTATCACACATTCGTAACTGTGTTCACACACACACACACCGCAAGTTGGCAACCATGCCTTAATATTTTGCGATGAGCACCAAAATGCTGAAACACCAGGCCATATCATTGTTCAACATGATGTTTGTCCTTCTAAATTTAAATCTGCAGAGGCCACTGTTAATGTCAGCGCATCCATCAGATCACAGAAAAGTAATGTGGGACGTCAGTTCCTCAAGTGACCACATTGCTTATGCTGTCTATTCTTTCCCAGCGTCACTGTAGGCAGTTTTGTAAGGAAGGCGGGTTGCTTTTCCTAGAAAATTCCATACTGGCCAACCAACAACTCTTTTATAATTCAGCCCCCAGCCAAATCACTGTGTTGTGGAAGGTATGAGTTAAGAGTCTAATCTCTGCTTTCAGGATGACTGAAAATCAATGTGAGTGACAGTTTTGTATCCTTTTTTCACAGGTGATTATGTGTCTCTCCTCAACGAAGTTTGCAGAACTGGAAAAGCACGCTACACCCTGACAGTTCCTCTTTTCTTCTGTCTTTATTTTTTGAGTCACTGGAACTTCCTGAGCTAAAATACACACCAAATAACTGTGACCTAGATTCTTTTTCTCACCAAGGCTGGCATAACCCGTTAGGTCACCTGGGGAAGTGGAAGCACTGATATTAGCAAAAGGAAATAAGAAATGAAACCCACTTCTCTCTGAAGGTTAACATTCAGGAGCGACATTTCAAAATGAAGCACTGAAAGTTCAAAACACCAAATTTATAGAGAGAGAAGCATGTCATAGAGCAGTATCAGCCAATATGATGCCCTCCAGATGTTTAAGATGACCACTCCCATCGAGATAAGGACAATAGAGATTTTAAGAAAGACTGGGAACCATTTATGTTATATCTACAGAAAAAATGTAAAGATCTGGACTCACTAGCAGGTTTTGACTAAACACTTACAATCAACAAAATTCAATACAGGAATCATAAGGATGATGTGATATAAGAAGAGCATAATGATAATTAAGTTGAAGATTGTTAAATTAAGATATGTTAAAGTAAGCAGGAGAAGTGAAGATGCAAAATAATCCAGTAGAGGAAGTTGAGGGAAGTTGCGGGGGGCAGGGATTCAGGAATTGGGTTTTTATGTTTTGTGTGATTTGATATGTTATTTGTATGTTTAAAATGAAAAATGAAAAAAAAAGACTACCACTCCCATCAGCCCTGGCTACCATGGTCAATGGTCAGAGTTGATGGGAGTTGTAGGCCAGCAATATATGGAGGGCACCACATTGGAGAGAGCTCACTGCCAGTTTGGAACTGCTAATGATTAAAAAACAAACACCTCATGTTTAAATTTTAAATTTATTATTTTAAATTAAACTAATTATAATTTAATTTGCTGAACTCTGCATCCTGTAATTCAGTAGTGGGGAACCTTTAGGGCCAGATGCAGAAGTGGGCGACTTTTACCATGCAAAAGCCAGAGATTTCTTTACCCCCACCCCACCATCCTCTTGGTCCTAGGCAAGAAAAAGGCACAATCATAGCTCAAAGAGAGATTTCAGCCAGCCAAAGCAGTCGAGGAGAGTGTGGTCTGTGGGAAGGGCTGTGGTCTGGGGAGAGTCTTGAAGGCCAGAGAGAGAGCATGGAGGGCCGCGTTTAATTCCCAGGCTTGAGTCCCACCCCCCACTCCATCCAGCTGTAATTACAGTTTTTAGCTCCTATCCTATATATTTATTATTAAGTCACCATAAATTACTGGACTTTGATCCCTGGACTCACAAGGACACTCCATTTTCTGCATTTCAAACACATGTGTGGTTTTCTACGTTTTGATGCTTGCTTTCAGCATCCCTGAGAGGAATAAGTTTGCTGCTGATTTGCCAGAATATCCTCTGGTTGTGCTGACTTGATATTTGCTCTCACTGAGCTCATTAAGCTAACAAGGATTATTTAAGGAATACAAATTATCTGCATTTGTAGAGAGAGGGTAAACAGGCTTACCTAACTGGTGCATCTGACACGGGGTGCCTCCAGACTGTCACAATTTTGCAGGAGGGAGCCTAGAGTATGAGTTTGTGCAGTTAAAGTGGATCAAAGGGCTCTTCCGTCCTAGTGCAACAAATCCACATTAAAAAAAGAATCAGCCTTTTTGTGATTTGAAAAATGATGGGCACTAAAACTTCCCCACAAGCAAATCAGAATGAATGGTCACTAAAGACCAGATATAATATAAACGCCACATAAGCTTTGTGCAAGCAAATCAGGATGAATGCTGAGTAAACAGGTCTTCTGGGTGGTCTCATGGCCTCTTTAAAGAGACCTGCTGTTTACCAGAAGCCACCAAATCACTGCACCTCCAACTCACATCCAACAGAACTGGTCCAGCAAGTTACTGTGGTAGATAGCATCAAAAGCTGCTGAAAATTAAGGAAGAGCAACAGGGCTTCTGTTGCACCTTTTCAAATAAAGGTCATTAAGGACATTTTAGTTTGACATTTTAGTCAAACTAGGTTGGGACCCAAACTGAAATTGGTTTAGATAATCATTTCCAGTGTATTTTTTCTAAACAAATGTTTAGGGGTACTCTCATTTTCCTACTCATATTGAAATACTGCCCCTCAATGAGGCCAAACTTAGATTCACAAAATGTTTAGGGGTATGCGTACTCCCAGAAAGAAATCACTGATCATTTCCAACCAAAAGCATCTGAAGTTAGACAGCAGCCAACCACCCACTTGAAGCAAAGCTAGCAATCGTACAGTAGTTATCCCAGATGTCTGGGTCCAAGGTGGGTTTGGTAAGCAGCAAGTGCACCACAGTCTCTTTAATGCCCAGGGGCGTCCCTCCTGTCTATAAATATGTATATGGACACACCCAATAATTTCCCCTCATCTAGGCCATATAAATCAACAAGAACCAAAAGGGTGTGGCTGGCCTCAAACGTCTTATCCATGTCCTCAGGCTGCAATAGCTGAAAAACATCCCACAACTTCTAATGCGATGGTACTTTGGACGCCACTGCAGATGTGCTAGCCAGTGAATCAAATGCTGATTCAGTGGTTGGTCATGTACTTCCCCTGCATCCTTCAGTTCAAGAGCCCAATTATTTTCTCATTCAATTGAATGTTGGTTGGCCAGCTTGGTTTTCTTTTTTTTAAAAAGCACACAAGATAATACATCTTTAGAAACTTTAAGTTGCTCCAGGGAGGAATGGTGAGTTCATCACCCAGAGGCACAGACTAGTCATTGCATACATGGCTGACTTTTGCTGGAAACAGGTAGAACTAGTTATCTTAAGCTTGAACCTGAAGAGGAGGTTGTTTGTGTGAACAAAATGCAGCGAGTGTGCAAACAGAGGAACACTTCTGCTCATTTTATATGCATTCTTATGCAGCCTAGTTGTCAGGGACTGGCTGGATACCAATGAGTGGGCAGCGGGGGAAGGGGGACTGAACACTGACTTGGAAGAAGGGATCGGTGAACTGTGGGAGCCTGTAACAGACGGGACTTCATCGAAGGTCAGACAAAGGAGAAGCTGCAGGATTGGAGGGAGCGATTGGTCAGGTCCTGCTCCTTTGTCTCCCAAGACCAGAAGAGGATTGAAGCAGGAGGAACAGAAACAGGTTACACGCAGGCGGACTCTTTGCCCGCTTGCACACAGCTCAGATTGGGGAGATACATAAGCCAAGGTCAGGGGCGGAGCCTCTCTACTGCGCCAACTGCCTCATTGGTGCACACCTAGGAGTAACTGAGAGATGATCCTGGAAGGAAGAACAGCAAAAGAGGCTTGAGCCAAGGAGTCAGCCTCTTTTCTTTTGGCCTTAGGCCCACCCCCGGCCGGCCGTCCATTGTCCTCCCTGGCTGAGGGCGGGTCAAAGGCAGGCTCAAGCAGGTGGGTGGCACCCGCCCAGGTGAGCCCCGCTCAGTGTCGCAAACCCCACCCACCTGTGGGGAAGGGAGGGCGGATATTGGTGCACACCTAGGAGTAGCTGAGAGATGTAGGACTGGTGGACATGGATTCTCCTAACTTGTAAGTGTACTTTTGACAATAAAGAATTGATTCCTCCCTCTGGACATTCCGTACTTGGCAGTACCACAGTGACACTAGTTTTTCCATCAGTGATAAGATAATCATTTTGTATCCTCAGATCTACTAAAAGTTTGTACAGTGGTATCTTGGTTACCATATGTTTTGGATTACAAACACGTCAAATCCGGAAGGGCGTGTCCCAGTTTGCAACCTTTCTTTGGATTACAACCCATTTTTTGGGATTACAAACAATTTTTGGGGGGAGGCCCCATTGGCGAAAGCGCGCTGTGGGTTACAACCTGCTTTGGTTTACAAACGGACCTCCGGAATGGATTGTAAACCAAGGTACCACTGTAATTGGTTAGCACTATGCATAAGAGGTTGGTAGATGTTGTTTCTATATTAGCAGAACCCATAAGGCTTTGGATTCTGCTTTCCATAAAGCTCACACCCTTTTTGAAAAACCTGTGCACACATCTTTTCACAACACATTCAAAAAGCATAGCAAGAGTCAGTTCTGAAATACTTTTCTTACTGTCAGATTTTAGACCCACTAAGACTAAGACTATGCATTGTTCCATCTTGGGCGTGCTGCTGACCTCCGGAATGTCATGTATTCAATTTGAGCCAAGGTCCTTATTGCAATCACCCTGCTTAGGAAGCACCTTCCAGCTCCTGCTTTCTGGGAATGCTCCCAGTGTGGCCCTGTGCGGGAGAAATTTGGGTATCTCATCTGCCACAACTTCTTAAAAACAGAGATTAATAGCTTGCTACAAATCCTACCCTAGCGGCAGTATTAAATTTGGAACTGAAGAGCTTCTAAGCTTCACATTATTATCACACTCTGCCACTCAGTCTTTAGCATTAAAGACTCTGATAAAAGTTAATCGCTTATAGCGTAACATATCCACCCGAAAGCAAGATGATATCCTGATGAATCATCAGCATGCTTTGGTCACAGTGACCTGAAGAGGTTAATGGGTCCCCATGATCCAATCAATGCTTAGCCCCAACTTCCAGCCCTAATTCCAAATGGTATTCTATGTGAAATGGAAGCCTTCTCTGAGATAAGGCCCTTTAAAACACTTTAAAGGCTATATAATCTACTGGAAGTACTTAGTGGATAGAAGGCCTCATTATTATACTTCTCCAGGTAAAGCTAAGATGGGGAGTGGGAAGTATGATGATGCAGAGAGACATCACTCTCAAACAACCCTCTAGGTACAACATAGCACCTTATGGCAAAAAATACAATTTTTTTCCTATTAGCTGCTCTTCAATAAGAAACTATGTGGATGTGTAAACAGGCAAAACCTCCCCAAATTCAGACGTACAGGAAAGATTATTAGATCATGTGATTTTTCTAAGCTCTGCATAAATTTCCTTAGAGCCAAGTGCGATTTGGTGGACACTGGACTAAGGAAAGCTTTGTTCAGATTTTAGTTCAAATGGTGGACCCGCTAAAAAAGGAAAGAGGAGGCAAAGCATAAATTATCCAGGCTTGTACAAACCTATCAAGCACAATTCCTGGTGTGCTTTGAGGAACTGCCAGGAGAAAACAGGAAGATTCATGTGATTGGTGCCCTTTAGGCAGTAACAACCAGCATGGCACGACTACAGAGCCAGGGTCACTACAGCTTACCTGCATGATCCTAGGGGTGGGACAGGGTGGCAGGGGTTTGGGGTTGCACAGACAGATCGGCAGGAGCACCAGGTTGGCTCAGTGCGTCGCTGACCTCATCAATACCTTGCCCCACCCCTTCACCATCCAGGTAAACTGGAGCAGTGTCAGGAGGTTGGCTTCACGCCATGACATCAGGCTGCCATTAGCTCATTTTAATTGCCTTTGTTTAAACTTGTGTCTCTGGCCTCCTGGTTTGTATTTGTATGGCAGGTGGCACTGTGGGTTAAACCACAGAGCCTAGGGCTTGCCGATCAGAAGGTCAGCGGATCGAATCCCCGTGACAGGATGAGCTCCCTTTGCTCGGTCCCTTCTCCTGCCCACCTAGGAGTTCGAAAGCATGACGTGCAAGTAGATAAATAGGTACCGCTCCGGCGGGAAGGTAAACGGCATTTCCGTGCGCTGCTCTGGTTCGCCAGAAGCGGCTTAGTCATGCTGGCCACATGACCTGGAAGCTGTACGCCGGCTCCCTCGGCCAATAAAGCAAGATGAGCGCTGCAACCCCAGAGTCGGCCACGACTGGACCTAAGGGTCAGGGGTCCCTTTACCTTTATGGACATTTAAAGAGACACAAGGATAAATGCCCTTTAGCCACTTTGTTTTTCTATCTACTCTTTCTCATTCACTCACAGTTGTTCTGGGATTTCTATCAGCACCACTTCCTCCTCAAGTCCTTGGGATCTTAGTCTCTCTGATTATTATCATGCTTTGCCTTTCCTCAGTCAGCTGCCACACCCTGTTCCTTCCTTCTGTCTGTGCATAACTGTGGGGCTTCTTGTTCCTCAGATGTTACTTAAGGGTCATGCATCTCTCTGCCTCTTAAGTCCTACAGAACTTGCTATATGTTTTAGGACGCAGGCTGGATTCACCATTTGGAATGTTGCTAGGGTTTTTGCCTTTGGAATAATTTTTTCTTATCAGCTCCAGCAAATCTCACAAGTTCTTAAAATATCCAGGCCGGGGCAATAATTTTGCAGGAGCATCTACAAGCATGTTCTAGAATGCAAACTTTGTGATATATTTCTCTGCCTCACACGTGTAGGAAAATGTCTTCTGTATTAGTAGAAAGAGTGCATAAAAAATTCACACATCACTGAAAATAACATATAAATAAGGGCAATATATTAGAATAAATTACTTGCAAAAAATGTGCATATTCAACCAAATTGCATAGATAAATCGGAAAATGCACACTAAAATGCTAATGAATTTTTGTGAGGACTTTTGTTCTTTGAAAAACCCAACAAACCATGTGGAAATGTGGTGAATTGCATTTAAGCTTGAAAAAAATGAGAAACTGAAATTGACTGATTTATCCATTGCTCTGCAAGTGAAAGATGATAAACCAGGAAAATTTAAACAATGGGCAGTTGGGCTGCTTTGCAGGTGCACTAGCCATATTTTGTTTGTCTATGCAACCTCCTCTCCAGGATTAGGGAAGTGGTGGATTCCTCAAGAGTCAATAAATTCCTTCATAAATCCTCCATAATCCTGTGGCTTTTGCACTTTTAAAAAGATGCTATAAGAGGCAAGCACTATGAGGCTAATTCTACGGCAAAAGAATTCAGGATATGGTGGTGATCAGGTGTGACGGAGATGGAGAGGGGCTCAGCTAAATTAACTACTTCTTTTGTTGGACCAAATGCAGCTATCTGCCTGTCATTATATCTTACGTTTTTTGTGGATTTTACACATCAGGAATTTGGCTTCAGGACCATCCATTTGCTGAGCTGACTCACAGCCAAGTCTGCAGTGTGTGAAAGTGTGCTCATTCTCTCTGCTGAGCAGATACTGACCCTTGTTGTAGGAGGGACAAAATTCAGCTGCATGACTCACTGTCTTAAAAAAAATAATACTGTTCTTATTTTGTTACATTCATTATCTTAGGTCTTATTCTGCTTGATTCTTTGTTGTTTATTATTATTATTGCAGCGGAAGGAAAGACAAAAAGGAATGTAATTTTAGCAGCTGTCCGTCCCAATTTTATAATGTTATCCATTTGCATGAGCATTTAAGAACCAAGGCCCGTATTGCAGATATGCTTAAAATTATAAATGCTTGCAAATTTGGAGATGAAGACTGAGGAGGGCATGATAGCATTCTTCAAATATCTGAAGGGCGAAGACTTGTTCTACCTTCCACTGTCAGAGGCTTCATGCTTCTGAATACCAGCTGTTGGGATTCACAGGTGGGCATTGTGCTGTTGCGCTCATATCCAGCTTGCAGGCTTCCCACTGTCATTTGGTTGGCCACTGTGAGAACCAGATGTTGGAATCAATGGGCCATTTGCCTGATCCAGCAAGACTCTTCTTATGTTGTTCTCTGCTGCCCCAGAGGGCAGGCCTAGTTCTAATGGACTTAAGTGACAGGAAGGGAGATTTTGGTTGAACATGAGGAGAAACTTGTAAATGGTAAGGGCAGTTCAACAATGGACCCTGTTACCTGGGGCGGAGGTGTCTTCCTTGCCAAAAGTCTTCAAGCAGAGGCAGGCCAGACCTTTCTTCTGGCTGTCTTGAGCAGGGTGTAGGCTTAGACCTGTTTAGAATTCTCCCTCCAACTCTCTGAATCCTCCTCAGTGGACTGTTTAGGGGGAGGTAGGAGGAGATTTCTAGAAACATATTTCAGTAACTTTGAGGTTCTCCAGAGCATACAGATAACCACCACCTCTAGTTTCTCAGGGTTCCTCTTTTGACTTCTACCATGTTGGCACTCACTCCTTGTTTGCAATTATAGGGAATGATAAGCAGATACTGGGTCAGTCTTGCTTGTTGTTAGCAATTGCATCCACAACAGGTACTGAATCAACGACCTGAGGAGTGGGTGGTTGGAACTTACCGGTAGCTTTGATGCTAGCCATACCTGCCAAGACAGCTTCCTGCTAGAGTCAGCTGTAAATCAGACTTGAAAAGGGCTTCCTTGATGATGTGAACAATAAACAGACCTTCTTTTGCTCTTAACAATGTTGTGATTTTATCAGTGTCCCAAGAACCAAATTGGCATCTCTCTTCTTCCTTGCACAAACTTCAAGACGCAGATTACTAATCACTTTTGAAATAGGGGGGGAAAAATCTTATTCCTTAATGCATTTATTAAGTCTACCAGCTACTCAAGCATTAGCAGTTTTCCTTCTCTCTGCCCCTTCCCACCCTGAGTTGCCAAATAACTGGGAAAAGTTGTCCTGACCTGCTCTTTCGCATTTACAGCAATGAGGCATCAAGATATGGAGGCGAGTGAGTTTACTCTTGCAGTGCCTTGCAAACAATTCACGGTCTAAATCGCTATTCCCCAGAGTTGATGTTAACAGATACAAAAAAAGAGAGAAGAAAAAGTGCCACTGGGCAGCTACTTGAGAATGTGATCGAGGCAGAGAAATGGGCCTTTTTCACCACCCTCACTGCCACAAAGTTATTCCCACCCCCCCACTCATGTTCAGTTGGCTTCATGGCACGACTTTCACCCCTTGCCCTCTAGCCAATGTCCAACTTGTTTCATCGCCCTTTGTTCACTGATATACCAACGTGCAGAATGGGCTCCACAGCACCAGAGAGAGAACTCAGGCCAGGAGTCCATAGGCTTCAGCCTGATCACCTGCTCTATCTACTGGAAAGGGTCACAAGCAGATAAACAACTGTTATATAGAAGGGCAGAATACAAATAAAACTGCAAGCTCCCTCAACAAGCCGTAATAAACTTCCACAAGGACAATTCCTGGGAGAACAAAATCAAGCCATAATTTAATCAGCTGTTTCCTGATCCTCTTTGCCATGGACAAGAATTTTGCCACTGCGATCTGATTTCCTGGAGTTTTATCTCTCAACTCATGTAAAAACTTACTGACCTACCAGGTAAGGAGAACAGAAAAGGAGCAATGAGCTGGTTATTAATTCCAAAATAAATATTGCAAAAAAGGAGATGACTCACAGCTTCCATTTCATCATCATTACATGGAAACACTCTCGAAGCCATTGAAAGGCCCACATCCTGCCCCAATAAAACCTGGGAAGGCAGGAGGGCTTTTAGGGTGGGATCCAGACTTATTCGTGGTTGGAGAAGGCCCACTGAAATCAGTGGGACATAAGCTCACAATGAGTAACTGAAATACCATTGATTTCAAGCTGCAAATATGAGAAAATCTGGACCCAACTTTAATCCATCAAAATAAAATATTAAAACACAATAAATGCAAATAGACTAAAATGTTAAATAAATGCATTTAATATCAAAGGCCAGTGCTTGCAAGTTTTGTTTTTTAAAAAACCATTTAAGATCTGTATGAAATGTTTTGATTTGAAGATGTCAAAATCAATTAGTTACAAATCTTCATTTCTTTGCTGCCTGGTGTCTTAAAGGTACAGAGTAGATTTAAGACAAGCACTTATTACTTTCTTGTGTGGCGTCTATCAGTCTGCAGAGCCCTGGGATACTGGGAAGACATGATATCCCAGTGATTCTCAGTGCACAGTGGTATAGGTGTAATTACCATCTCAATATATTTTTGACCATTAGGTTGCAATTAACATACCTCTAACTTCCTTCCCATTTGATCGCTGCAGTTGAGAAACTGGGTCAGTAGCTGTGGATTGTTACACAAGCTAGAGCTGATTATTTTATGTTTAATAGTCACCTCAGGCTTTCTCTCTATGAAATATTCAGCGCATCCATGTGTGGCAATGATGTAATTAGATGGCCACAAAGGTAAGGGCAGAACACTTTGGGAAAGTAAAACATTACAGGAAGCAGCATCGCAGGATGAGTTCCAGGGAGGCCATCATCCAGGGAGGGTGTCACTTGTCCCCTGTTTTCCTAATGGGGCTCCCGTGCCTTTAAGCAGCTAAGCAATGGGAAATTTAACTGTGCATTTCCATACTAGGAAAGCCACACCTGTTGAGTTTTTGCCAAACATGCAGCTGTTAAAGGTACAGGCTCTCTGCCAAGAAGAAGAAAGTTGACAATCCTAATGCAGAGAGGGGCTGATTCTGGATGCAGAGTTCATGTTTGGTTTTGAAGTGGGGGGGTGTATATTTTGGTGAAAGGTTACTCCACCTTTCAAGGCTGTCTGACAAGCAGTGCTTTCCATGATCTGCAGTGGCAGTGATGCGGAAAGCTTTGCCTGCTGCTACCTCTATTGGGACGCGGGTGGTGCTGTGGTCAAACTGTTGGTTTCTGTTTCCCTCACTGAGCAGCAGCTGGTAGTCACAAGACTATGTTTTCATTCCACAGTTCAGATACTGTTGGATTCTCACGGAAAAGGGAGACTGGATGTGACGTTCACTGGTTTCCTGTTTCGTTGTTCTGTCGTTCTTTGTTGGGAGTTGCTCTCTGCTCTCACAGAGGCAAGATGTACATTTGTGTGTTCTCGGTATAGCTTACAAAAAAAGTTAGCAATGTAGCACTATACCTGCTTCATCCTTTCGTTTGCGGACTGGGATTAAACTCTGCTGGGCTCAGGTCAAGATGAGCCGTATCAGCTCAAGGGCCGGAGCTGAATAAACTAACATAAACCACTGAGTCTACGCCTTGCCGATCAGAAGGTTGGCGGTTCGAATCCCTGCAACGGGGTGAGCTCCCGTTGCTCGGTCCCTGCTCCTGCCAACCTAGCAGTTCGAAAGCATGTCAAAGTGCAAGTAGATAAACAGGTACCGCTCTGGCGGGAAGGTAAATGGCGTTTCCGTGTGCTGCTCTGGTTCGCCAGAAGCGGCTTAGTCATGCTGGCCACATGACGCCGGCTCCCTCGGCCAATAAAGCGAGATGAGCGCTGGAACTCCAGAGTCGTCTACGACTGGACCTAATGGTCAGGGGTCCCTTTACCTTTACTGGCAATACTGCGCAAAATGGACCAGTGGTCTGACTGAGCATGAGGCTGCTTCCTGTGTTCCCATGCCTCTGTTGAGAATCACAAGTGGGGAGAGCGCTGTTGCACTCATTTCCCGCTTGCTCATTTTCCATAGGTATCTGGCTGGCACTGTGAGAACAGGATATTGGACCCCTGGCCTGACACAGCAGGGGTCTCTTTTGTCATGCAGCTGTTAAAGACACAGGAGACCAGCTTTGGAGCAGGGTGGGACACTGGACCCTATTTATTTTCAAAGTGGCAATTGGGTTATCTACATGCAGACATCAATGAGTGCCAAATGGGAGGGTGGACTCGGAGGAGGTTTTGGCAACAGGGACAAAACAATACCCTTGCCAAATAATATTGAAGGTTTAGAACCAATTACCTATGGGTGTTACGGGCTCCCCCTCACTGGAGATCTTTAAATAGAGGTTAGATGGGCATCTGTTGGGAATGCTCAAACTCAGGATTTGAGCAAGGGATTAGGCTACAAACCCCTCACCTCCCACCCCCCCAGCTCCACAAGGGTCATCTGTGTGGTGTAATGGTTAGAATCATGAGTTATGATCTGGGAGTTCAAATCTCCACTCAGTCATGAAGCTCACTGGGTGACCTTGGGCCAGTCACAAGTTTCTCAGCCCAACCTACCTCACAGAGTTGTTGTGTGGATAAAATGGGAAGAACCATGTAAACCACCTTGAGGTGGTATATAAATGTAATCAGAGAGTAAGCATACTGCCTTCACAAAGCTGGAGAATATTTCTGGAAGCAGAGATTAGCATGCAGATCAAATTTCTCAGCTAGCCTGGATGAGACTGAAGATAGGGATGGAAATCTAGCTGAAGAAGCAATTACCCACCCACCCGCTGAGGACAGGAGGAACCCAACACAATGGAGACTCTTCATGGGCGACATAGGAGCCAACTCCTAGGGGCTGAGGTCCCTTTGCCCCCTCATAAAATACTTGAGGGCTCCCTCAAAGTTGATAGGCATTGCCATTCAATTGGTGTGCATGCACAGCATCTTGTGATCGATTATGTGGGACAGGGTTTACCTGGTGCCCAAGCTGGCACTCCTGATGGGCCATCATTCAATGTGAAATTACCCAGGCCAAAAGGCACACTAAGCAAACATATGACAAAAAATCTTAAGTGTTCTGGAGCTTGTGATAGCCTTTTTACTGCATGCATGTTTGTGTATAAAATTGTTTCATTATTTTTTAAAACAAAAAAACCTGAAAGTTAATTTTCTAAACCTTTTGACAGTTTTCTGTAAGTAAAAGGTTAAAGGCTGAGGTCCCAAGAGAATAGCTGTGTAGGCTGAGCCCACCCTTTGAAATAATTAGGAAGGTTGGACCCACCTAGACCCCTCCTGAATTCCACTCCTTGCAATTGCTGTCTTAAGCAGGGAGACAAGTCAACACAGGCCCAAATCCCCTTCAGTACAGCTAAGCCTTCCATAATACAGATGACCTCTCTGGCACACCCCATTGGGAAGAATGTATTCTGTTTCTGTATGTAATCCATTCCATTGCCCCCGCCTCAAAAATGGCGAAACCAACTGCCTACTAATCACTGTAACTGTATTATATGCGTCTGACATAGTTTTCTAAGGTGTCTCAAGTCAAGTTTTCCCGTCTGGCATAAATTCCATTTACCGTAGTGATGACATAACAGAGGAGCTCTCTTATTCCCAATCTTGAGGCACACCCCGTAGCTAGAGAGAGAAGAATGCAGCCGGCTACGTTCGAATCACAGCCGCAGCATTCCTGAGGCACCTTTATGAGCTTCTGTCTCATGATGAAACAGGAAGGATGAGTTTCAGCTAAAGCAGGCAATGACTGTGCAGTGATTATATGAAATGGAGACTATTGATCCATCTCCCATCGTGTGCAATTCTGGTTTTGCTGGGAGAAATGGAAGCATCTCCAGCTACAGGGTCATCTTCAAGGGGGGATGTTTGCTGCAGTCTAAACAGGAGTCCAGAGGGTGTGGGTGTGGGACTGGAGATGACAGCACATCCCCACAGATTTTTCAACAAGTAGGTGGTGGCTCCTGGCCAAGAGGATTCGGTGTAGGCCGTAGGAAAATGACATAACTTCTTGTATGGCTTTGAGTTCCCATTGCATTTTCTCAAATTCCACAGCTGTGAAGAATTACAGTCATCCCCAGCCACAACCATTTGGATTAGGGCAGTGGTGTCCAAACTTTTTTCAAAGAGGGCCAGATTTGATGAAGTGAAGGGCCGTGAGGGCCAACCAAAGTTGTTGACCTTTATTTAGGATTGAAGTTGTTTGAAGTTGTTGAGGTTTTTTTAGGGTTGGAGTTGTTGAGGGTTTTTTGGGATTTTACCCCAGGAAATAAACTGTCACAGGGGCTGGATTAAACCAACCAGCGGGGCCCCCATCTCTCACTCTTCTTCCATTTCAATGTGAAAAGCAGAGTCCTCAAGGATTTTTCTGACCACTGGAAAAGGTGCAGTTTGGTGCTAGGAGACCTCATGCCTGTGCATGCCCTCCAATACCCCACAGAGGAAAATCGGGACATGGTTTTTTTCAGAGCCATGCTCTCATGCAAGGCAAAATAGGACATCCCAGGATCCAGTCAGAAGCTGGGATGCCTTCCATAATTCTGGGATGTCCCGCTCAAAGCAGGACAGTCAACAGGTATGGCCTGTGGCATTTTTACTTCTGTGTTGACAACAGCAGTGACACAGTACGAACCTAAGAGGAATCCCGCTGGCTCAGACCAAGGATTCACCAAGGATTCAGTCCAGCATCCTCTTTCCCACTGGGAAGCTCGAGCCAAATAGCCCTCTCAAAGTGCCACTCCCCAGCAACTGGTACTACAAATGTGCCACAACCACAAACATGTGTCCTCTAGCCATGCACATGCATGCACACCCACTTCAATGCCTCCTCATCAGCATTTAGGCTTCAAAAAGGGGTTTTCACACTCTTCAGGCCTAATTATTGGGTGGGAGTGGGGAGTGAACTTTACGAAGAGTGCATCTGGGAAGCCTAATTTCAGCAGGAGATGGATGAGAGGGCATCAGGGTTTTGTGGACATATGTGCGCCGCCAGCAGATGCCACAAAGGTGACCCATGACCAATTCTGTATTAAAACAGAAAGACCAGGTGCAATTCTCCTGTGTCCATTTTACTTAGAGATCTTTCGATAAACACTGTGGGGAAAATAACAGCCTTTCTGATTGCTCCTCTTTAGTAATTTCACTCTCTTGCTGGGAGATGGAGAATTTCCCTCTGCTTAGCTAGGGCACTTTGCTAGCTGTTCCCGCTGTGGGACCAAAGGGAGGGGGAATTGTCTTTCCTATCTGCACTCAGGAAAGGTACAAGCCAGCTGTGAACAGTGACACACATCACGGATGAAGTGAAGGCCTTGCACAGACACAGCAGCAGGTTGCTTCTTGAGCTCCCCCACCCCCACCTCCTGCTTGCCTGCGTGAATGAGTCATCTCACTCTTCAATTGCTTCTGCACTACCTGCTTCTTTCAGAACTGGCACCGGAAACTTATTCTGCGCAAACCAGGTGATGTCACTTCCAAACCATTCCACGTTTGTGTGTTTTTCACATCCTTATCCCCTCCCCAACCCCAAATCATCATTTGTAGCATTAAGACAAATAAGAAATCTTTGCATGCAAATCTTTGCATGTTATTTCCCTGTCCCTGGTGCAGTGCAATACAGTAGTAGCCCTATCTCTGTGGTTGGGTGCCAATGGAGCGCCAGTAACTTTTGAAGAAGTGAATCACCTTGAACACGGAAGTCCACACAATCTGCCCATCTGAGACTGTTATTCAGCAGAATGGACAGCAATATGGGGTGGGAGGCAGCAACTTTCCCCAAATGGTTAGAGATGAATTGGACCGCATTTCAGCCTTGGAATGACTCCATGCGATCTCAGCGAGTGATAGCCCTGAGCCTGAAGGGGGTTCAAAATGCAAATGTCAGCATGCCTCCCAGGCCCAAGCTCACATTAAACTGAGTGCATATCTTCCAGTGTTTGAGAATAATTAGACACGTCTCCATTTTGGCCCCCAGTATACTCATTTGCTCCTGAATCTGACACAAATATTTCATTTCAATTTTCTCCCACCTCCCCAATGCATACATTCCAGGAAAGTGAGAGCTCTAGAAGGTCAAGCATCTGCTCTAGTGGCAACAAAAAATGTCTCTCACATATAGTTCTCTACAGCCACAGCAGGCGCTGTAACTCTCCAACAGTTTGACACACACTTCCATTGCCTCCCAAGACAGATAGATGCCAACCAACATGTGCTAATAACAGAGCCTTATCAGTGGGTCCACCTCACCTCTTACTGCCCCAGATACACCTTTGGGTCTGGCTAACATACCATTTCTAATAAAACGCTAGCATTTATTAACCCCAAGCCTTTAGCACCCACAGGGCAGGACTGGAATGGATAGGTAGAAATTACAAGGAAGCAGATTTTGCCTAAATAGGAGATGAAGTTTCCAAACAGTTAAGAACTGTTCAGCAGTACAACAGACTGCCTTGGGAGGTGGTGGGCTCTCCTTCCCTAGAGGTACTATTTGAGCAAAGGCTGGACAGTCATCTGTCAAGGAAGCCCTGCTCACATCCTGTACTATAGATCCTGCACTGCACAGGAAGTCTAGATAGCCTCTGCTGATTCATGATTCTTTATTTCACCCCTGCCTTCTTTACTGCCCATGCAGGAGGCAACTGGAAAGACTGTATTTCTTTACCGGCTGTACAGAATGTCTAATGTGCATGACATGGGAAGCACAGCAAGGGGCTAAAACAATGAGGGACACAAGGTCAAACCACCTCAGTCCACACGTACATACAAAACCAGGCTTCCTCATACTCAGCCCTCCAGATGTTTTGAGACTACAGTTCCCATCATCCCTGACCACTGGTCCTGCTAGCTAGGGATCATGGGAGTTGTACATCAGAAACATCTGAAGGGCCATTTGAGGAAGCCTGTACAAAACTAATAGCCAAGTAAGGTGTAAATCCAATTTCCCTCCACACTCCTATTGGAGCTTCAAGTGCACATTGGTGCTACAAATATACATGATTTTGAACTGGCCTGCCACATCAACTAACAAAATATTAAACAAGTCACTGTTGAGTGTGCTTTACCAATAGCAATGCAACCGAAGAAATGGACAGGTAATGGAAATGGTTGCTAATATCAATCAAATATCCTTCCAAATATCAATGAGAGGTGGAGGGTGTTTCGGTTTCCAGCTGAGAGCTGCTGGAAGCATCTTGGTATGTGGCATTCTCTTAATATTTTCATCAGAACAAGGATTTGGATTAATGTTTGAATCAACACTGAACATTTCCACAAGGCATGACTCACATCTAACCACGGGGTAGATGCAAGTTAAGCTGGGAAACATTTTGAGGTGAGTCCAAGATTTTGCACTGTTGCCAGCTTGAGGGGTGGCTGAAATGTATAAAAAACACACACGTTGCCTTTAAAAACCAAGCAATTTCAAACATACCGAACCCCTTTTAATAAAAATGTAAGTTACTCCGGGAAGTACTTCAAGGAAATATTCATGATCTCCCACCCTCTTCGACCAGAAATATGAGAAATTGGATTTCTAAGCAGAGGTTCACATGGCTTATGACAGTCTGAATAAGACCCTCAGGAAATAGCACAACTCTGGCCTAAAGAAACAAAGGTCCAATTCTTATGACCAAGCAGTCACATGGAGGCCGATCTGTATGGAAAATCATTCATGTGCAGCCACAAACATCTTGTAAATGTGGGTGTGCGGTGGCATGGTGAAAATCGGAGAATCGGCATGATGAGTGGCTACACATGAATGGCTCACCCTACAAAAAAAGATAACAAAGAGGCCCTCTATACATTATAGCCGTGGTGGGAGAGAGGCTGCATCCCATGGTGCTGCTGTCATGCTTAAAGGGCCAACACCATATGGGTGGAGCCAGTCAGACAAGTTCTTCCCATGTAATCATCAACCCAACTGGGACTGGGTGGAAAGCACCCCCACACCATTGGTTCATTCAACAGTACACAGGCCTGGCACCAGCACACGGCATACTGGGGAAAATACTGGGTCACTGGCACTGCTCCTAGGCTTTCGCTGCTACTGCAGCTGATGTGGCTCATCTGAGTGGTGGCAGGGATTGAGAGGATGGCAGTTGCAGTGTGTGTAATCTCACAGGAGACACCATCCCAGATACAGTGGCCCTGCTCCTGGCCCCACTCCCAACAAAGCTGCAGCAAGGGCTTGAGAGGGAGCACTGAGCAGGGCTTCTGGCCTAATGTGAAGCTGGAGACCTTCCCAGAAAGCATATGCAATAGCAAGATTATGTTGTTATATCACTAGACGATTCTGATTGGCTACATGGGCTCTGCATATTAGAATGCCTAAGCAAACATGAATGGCTTTCTCATGCAAAGAGAGAGCCACAGTGCCAAATCGGCAATAACTCAGGAATATCTCTCTCTTTCCCCCCCCCCCTTTTTTTGAGTGTAATTGTGTCCATTTATTTCTTTATTGCTGTCTTGTCAGAAGGCTTTTTTAAAAAAGAGGAAGAAAGAGATGAAGTAACAAAAACAGCTGTGTGGTTAAAATTTCCACTCGTGGAACCCTCCAGATTCCCATTAGGCCAATCAGCTTTGTTTAAAATAAGAAAGAAAACCAGACAAAAGTTTCCTGTAGTGATGCTCTTTTTTATATCTATGTCTATATCCGTCTGAAGAGATAAGGGAACAAATTAGTTTAAAAGAATAAGCTGGCAGTGGGTTAAAGTAATGGCCCTGCAGTGTTGGTTAAGAAAGTACATGACCCTAAAATACACCCTGTCATCAATCAATCAAACCAACTTTCAGGCAGATACAACATAGAAGGTAGTTCAGTTGCTCCAGGGACAATGACAAGAGCCTGCCCGATGGTGAATACTCTTCTCCCATGCCACTCTTACACAAAAGCAGTTTAAAAATCCATGTTGTGATAACTAGGCCTCAGAGAGAAAGGGAGGAGGGGGAGACTGCAGAGGCCTTCCTTGGAATGGGCTCATGGGCCAACATCACCAAACGTATCTTGAGATGCGTAGGTAATGTAGAGGAAGCTGTCATCATCTTTGTTGGCTGCATGGACCTCTGAAACAGTCAGGCTCAGGCAGGGCAGGCTCTTCTTGTTGTTTTTTTAAATAATATTTATTACTTTTAAAGATTACAAAAAAGGAAAAGAAAAGAAAAGAAGACAAGAGAGAAAAAAACAAAAGAGGGGAAAAAAACAATACAATATATAGACAATACAAAACACAACCTAAACACATTAAACTAAACACATTAAACTAAACTAAACAAAATCCTAACCCTAACCCTAAATAAAACAAAACAAAAACAATTTAAAAACATACATCACACCTTTTCCATACTCTAGCTTTCATTCCCTTGTTTCCTCGACCTCCTCTCACCTCCCTTTTTGTATTCCACTTCTATTAATTGTTTCAGCAAATCCTTTCCATCTTTCTCTATTTTCTATCATATTATAAATATCTTCACATATTTTTAACCTTATTTTCCATTGAGACTAAAATACTTGTATATGCTTAACTCCTTATAACATTTCTGCTAAGGCCATAAAATTTCATTCCACCATTTTTCTATCACTCATTAATTTTACAGTATTTCTATATATAAACTTTAAATTTTCCAATCTTCTTCCACCATCTCCTCTCCCTGGTTTCGGATTCTGCCCGTCCTTTCCGTCAATTCCATATAGTCCATCAACCTGGAGATCTTATGTCCGAGGCTCTTAACTCTTTTCCAGGTCCCTTCTGCAGGTCTTCTTCATATTCTTTAATGCTAAAGAGCAGATCTCGGGAAGACTCCAACCTAACAATACTTTTATTCCTTCTGGACAGGTCAGCCAAATTTCCATAGTTGAAGCTAAGATCCATAAAGTGTTTCAGGACATGTTTCAAGATTCCTCCAAATCTAAAAGCCCCCAGAACTTCAATCTTCTCCAGACCCAAGTCCATGTCCCAGAAGTCAGTTAATCCCTGCATAGAGGGATCTTTCCAACTTTCCTTCTTCAGTCCAAGCCGGGATCCGATCCTCAGAATCTGACTTTTTCTAGGTTCAATCATAAAAGGCCTCAACTTGTAGTCCTCAATTTGCTTCTGTAAGACTGAGGATCCCGCTTGTATTACTTTAGGTTCAACAACAACAGCTTTCTCCTTCTCCTCCACAATTTGTCCTGCCAAAGTAGATTCCTGTACCAAGTCCTGAATTATTTCTGTGTTGGTACTCACTTTTTGTCTCAAATTAATCACTTTTTGTCCCAAGTTGTCAATTTTAAAAGCCATGTCATCCTTCTTATGAAGCTGTTCCAGCGAATAGCTTATCTTGCATAATACAGTCACTATGGCTTCTCCTGTCAACATTTTTAAATGTTCCAAGGTCAATCTCTGGTTCTCACAATTTCTTATCTTGCAGCTGGAGATTCCCCAGTTACACTCCTGTAACAGTTTCAAAAGCTCCCTCTAGAGTGAAACAGTCTCCACTTGTATCAATCCTTTCAAACACAACTCAAGCCATAAAGATAGTTTCAATTTTCAGTTACTTTTCCTCCTTTTTAAACGCAGAAGAGGACAATGGAAACAGTATCTTTCTCTTATTTAACTGGCTGTCAAGTACGTTCTGTTTGCAGTCAATGAACTCTCCCAAAACGTCACTCTTTTTGGCAGCCCGTTTCCAGGTTCAGAGCAGTGGTAATTTGATTTTTCACTCTCTCCTGCAGGCTCGCTAGGTCCAAAATTTCCCCCCTCTTCTCCTGCTTCCAAGGGGTTTTTTGTAATTTTAACCGATGGGAATTTAATCCTTTGCCAAAGGCTTTCCGAGACTTTAACTTGTAACGTCTTTGCTTCAATCTATTTACAAAAGAGGAAGGCGGACTTCCTGTTTAAGACCTTCCCGTTTTGGTGCCAAATTAAGGTATTTAAAGATCCAATTTTCCGTTCTACTCACGGGTAGTTGTTTAAAGTCCAATTGTCCACAGGAAAAAGTCAGCGCTCTCAGGCAACAGCAATGCGGCTTCACTCCATGAAAGAAGCAGTCAATTCGAAGCACCGCGCCACTCACCCCACGTCGCTCCGGATCCCCAAAACAGGGTTTCCCCGTGACTAGGGGAGGTGCAAAAGGTGCCAGCCAAATCCCAGGTTCACAAGCTTCTCCCGCTTGTGATTTCAATGGGTCTCCGCCTTCGCCGTGGCGGTCAGACCCTGCTTTCCACGGAGCAAGTTCTTCCCGATCGGAGGAGCTCCGCTATTGCTGGAGGCGCCAACCCGGAAGTTCCAGGGCAGGCTCTTGTTGTCCACCAGCAAGTAGAAGGCTTGAGTGGCTGTCAGGGACAGGCGGGCCCTCAGACTGTAGACAAACTGAGACATAGATAGATCCCCTGAAACCAGGAATTTGAACCGGCTCAACTGAGGGAGTGTCTTCTCCTTCTGGTAACGCTCAAGCACCACCGGAATCTTGCTTGGATACTTTGTCCTGATATCCTGTTTCCTGCATCCGAGAGGCTAAACTTTTCCTCTGCTTGAATGGACGGTCGTCACTCTGGAACCTCAACATCTTTCTTTAAAAACACAAAAGACCCTTTTCTCCCCCTCACCGGCCCTTTCCACTTCCACTCTACAGCACTAACTCCAGGCATATCTCTCTCTGTGCATGTTTTGCGTGACACAGAATCTCATACATAAATACAGAACTTCATAGTAAAGTGCTTTTTAAAATGTCCTTCAAATTTCTTGTAAGAAAAGTAAAATATTGAAAATTAAGCGGTTCTTCTGAGATTGCATTTGTGGGTTGGGGAAGAAGCAGATCAAGAGGGAATCCAGAGTTTAGCAGCGAGATTGCACCATCATTTATAATACAATCATCACTTTTGAGTTAACCTAGGCCTTTTTCTTTTCAATAGGCAGGCCAAACTGCAGAATTTGGAACCCAGCATAATGAGACTTTAAGCAGAACCCTAAACTATATGACTATACTCAGTCCCAACAAAAAGCCTAGATTTGAAAGGGATCTGCTAGGGTTCTCACACAAAACCCTTTCAAGTCTGAATCTGTGGGGTTTGGGAATAGGTGACAAGAGGATGCCAGCTTTGTTTTCACAAGCGCATGCTTGTTCTGTGGCTTCATCCCTTGATGCAATCATGAGATTCGGTAACAGCAGGGGCATCAGGCCTGGTTTGAAGTCTGAGTAGATGAAGAGAAAGGTGCTGGGAAGAAAGAGCCCTAAAGCAAAATCAAACCAACTTGCAAGCTCTGATGTCCGCCAAAAGAAAGGAGCACATGCCCTGTGTCTCTTGTCTCTGCTCATAGCATGAGCTGCCTCCATGTAGGAGCATGTGATTTTGAGCGATCTGAAATTGCTCTGTGAAAAGCGTCTGCTATCAATTACTTATTCATGTTGTTTCCGACAGCTAAAAATAAACCAACTTTTGTATACGTACTGTGATGCAGGAAGTATACTAAACAATGTGAGGGATTAAATTGAAATTTTCAGAGCAAAACTACCAATGCATAAAGACCAATCTGGAGAAGAAACTTGTGTGTGTGTTTGTGTGGCTGGAGTGTGGGTGCACATTTCATACTTTGTCTTCTGTTTGAGTATGGATGTGTGGCAACTTAGACCCACCTTTTTTCTGAATAGATTTTCTTTCTTGATCATTATCCTCCCCACTCCCCACCCCCCAATACTAACTAAACTTCCCTATGCTACCTTCAGCCTTGCTAATCAGCCACAAGTTACACCACTCTCACCAATGGATCCCCTTCTCTCTTTATCTCTGTCAAGTTGGGTTATACTGGAGGAGTCCAACACATTTTTCAGTTGGAGCTGGACATCAGCATTATTCAAGCCTGTGGGTCTGCAGAAAAGGAAATTGCGAAACATGGACTATCCTTTTCAAATTGAGAGCACTGTGGCAAATTATCTCTGTGGGAACTGAGAGCACAATCTAGAAGCCCCTGGTATTGCCACATGCAGAGATGGACACATAGGGTGCTGGCCATGCTGGAAATAACAATGCAGCTTCATGCGCTTCTGGCATGGTAGGCACCCTCTAATTATAATTGTCACAGCAAATGCCACAGTATAAGTATGCACAGACAGAGATGCTGATTTCACCTTCTGAATGAAACCACTTTCAAACTTTTTCTTTAGATGATAGGAAGGCTCATGCAGGAAGGGATATTCGCTTGGACGCACTAGCCCCAAGTCACATGGAATTTTACATACACAAATGTAAGACACATCAGATGTAATTTTTAGGCATTACAGAGCAGCCCTTTGGGAAGGGATTTAGAGCCTATGCTTTGGATGTAAAAGCCTCAAGGGCAATCTGGGACCTCTCTGGTAGCCTGATGGGGTAAGACCATTGCCTAAGGCCTCAGAGAGAGGTGGCTATACATATGCAGCAAGCACTCTTTGCTGTTAAATCATTTGCTCTCCCATCCCTAAGTGGACGTGTGCAAAGGAGGCAGGCTGTTAAATGAACGTTCATGAATTACTTATCCACTGCTGTGAATTTATCAAGCCCTGTACAAGCAAGGGGACCAGGCATGTTTATAGAAACCCATTCCACCTTGTCCTCCTGATTCACTTTCCATTCTGCCCCCAAGCCATTCAAAGCCTGGAATCAAGAGGAGCCGGAAAGGTTGTTCCAGGATTAAGTGAGTAGTCTGTGCCTAGTCATAACAGAAAAGCATTTAATTGAACAGTTGTTGGGCTGCATTAACAAAGACTACTCAAGGCACATGAGTTATGCATCCTTTCTTCTTTTCACCTTTCTCTCCCCACTACCCAGTTACCCAATTACTTTTGTTGGGCTAAGCATGTGACAACATCACAGCATCTACAAAGCACAGATGTTGTCATGGCAATGGCAATGGCACTAGCACATGACACAAACACACGGGTTGCTGCTTGAAATGCAAAGTCTTGTCTCATGCACACCCTGGGCTGATGGAAATTGCAGCCACTGGTTTGGATGCTCTTTGTCTGGGCTCAGCGATTGCTGGAGATTTGCAATAGGATTTTAGACATGTCTCTCTGCATGAAGTTACAGCTTCACCTTTCCAGGCAAAGAGAATAAAGAAGGGTTCTTTTTAAGGAGAGGAACATCAATGAAGAAATGAATGTACACTAATATGAAATAATTTTCACTAGTCTACTGAGGTGGGGTGGAGGAACATGACCTGGAAGCAACAGTTTCATTATCAAGACTGCCAAGAACTCACATGGAAACCACTCTCTCTCAGCGTTTGGTTACCATTTGTAATATGTGGTATTAACATTGGTCTGCTTTACAGGAATGTTGGAAATAAATATTTGGGATCCACTGAGCAGTAAACATGATTGGATTGCCAAGTAATGGCAACATCTCCAGCCCATCTGGCTTCCAATGAAGCAAGGAGCTGAGGCCTTGGAACATACAAGGCAAGGTCGCTACAAACCCAAGTTTTAAGATCAGGAGAGGCAACCCTCTTGGAAGTTCCACCTCCCTCATAAATTTGAGGGATTGGCCCAGGAAATGACATTCTCTGTGGCACTCCCAAAGTTGTGGAATTCCCACCCTACAAAGGTGCATCTGATATCTTCACAGCTTTGCTGAAGGTGCACAACTTTCCCCCTGACCGTTGGCTTCCAAGTTGTATGTGCTTTCAATATCCATCATATTCCTGTAATTGCAATTTGTTTTTGTCGTTTCTATTTCTCAATTTTAAATTGTTTAAGGTGCTCTGGAACCTGCTGGCGAAGAGCGGGATATATACCAGTTTCGCCTCCTGCTTATATCAGCTTTAAAATGTCATCTTATATCCTTTCATGATCCCTGTTCCTCACCCTTCACACAGATGCCCTGGGGACACAACTCTTACCAATGAGGTTTTAGACTTGGGAACTCTGGGCAAACCTTTCCTGAGGACTTGTGAGTGATTTCCTGTCATTTAGGCTTAAAAACAAAAACAAAAGTCTTTTAAAGGGATCTGTGGCTTAATGGAGCTTAATTAAAGTCATTTCCTATAGAGTGCCCTGCTGCTTCTTTTAGTGCTGCTTGGAGAGGCTCCTTCTTCATGCTGATAAATGAAGCAGCACACGGCTGCTCTCTAGTTTGTTTTCTCTAGTTTGGCTAGGGAATGACAAGAGGTCAACTGACATGGGACAAGTCTGCAGGCCAGAAAGGAGACTTGGCAGACCTAGCCCCTCAAGGGGGCCAAATGAAGAGCAAAGCCATTCTTTCAGCTGCACCTTCAAAGGAGGAAACGAACTGCAGACCTTCCAACGCTATCACTTTTTAGGGCAGCCTAGGCTATTACCATCTGATATATTTCCATCCACTTGGCAATTCGAGACAAAAGGCTACATAGTGCATGTACCTCACTGAAGTTTGGATTTTGGGGGAATTTGGATAAGCACGATAAACATGGAAGGGCTGAGATGGTAGATCAAACTGGATATGTTTTTAAGAGCTCCTCAGCAAATTCATTTAGATTAGCTTTGCAAGAGCTGGGAGGTGAATTAATTAAAAACAGAACTTTTAAGCAGCATAGAGCAGGCAAGGGAACTACAGTTAATAAAAAGTATCTCAAGCTTATAAATTTAAACATAGGTTTAAGAAACCTAATTGGATAAAAATACATGGCTGGTGCAGGTGTCTATGAGTTCAGGCACATTATGAAAAAATGAAAGAAGGTAAAATGGTGCTATAGTGGGGTTGAACGGGGAAGAGTTCCATTTCCTATCACAGCATATTGGGGAAGGCAATAATTTCAAGAGCTTTCCTCAGCTTCACAAGAAGTCTGGATTGCCTCATTTGATAAAATATTTGATAAAAGCATGGCAGATTTTCAACATCAGGCCTGGAAGACTGTATTGCCTTATAACTCGCCTTTTATTTTCTAATGTTTTCGGCCTTTGGGGTAGAATCCTCTGTTCAGCTTTTGTGACTTACCTAACAATATTAGGGATGAAAGGAAATGGGACATAGTCTATCTCTCTCAATTTGGGCAGTGGTTTCAGAGGACAACTGCAACCTCAATGGTAATACGGGCATTTGAATTTGAATGGACCACAAGCTTTGCCTTGTGGAACAATTTTACATGATTGTTCAAACACGGTCATAACCTGCTGACTATAAAAGGAACATAAGCTTCCCGGTATGAACTCGGACCATTGTCCATCTAGCTCAGCATTGGTGACACTGACTGGCTCTCCAGGATTTCAGGTAGGAATCTCTCCCAGCCCTACCTGAAGATACTGGGGGCTGAACCTAGGACATTCAGCGTGTAACACAGATGCCTTGACACTGAGCTGTGGCCCAGAATGAATTAATAATCTAAAAGCATCATTTGCTGTAGATGTGACTATTGCTTTAAGACAAGGAATAGAGGAAGAGAGATCTTTCCTAAAAAGCTTTACGAAAAGACAATGTTTTTAAAAAATCCATCAAAACTGCACTTGCTATACTCCTGCATATCAAGCCACATTTGTACCAAGTCAACAATGAATAGTGGTGGGAAAGCAGAATGATGCAACCAACTCTGCCTAACCCCACAATAGGACCATTTAACCTGCTTTCATTGTTCATTTATGTAATGTGCAACACAACCATGAAGGGTTAAATGGCATTGTTGAGCAGCAAACAGCAGATAAGGTATGAACTAAGAAATCTTTGGTTCAGATCTTAGTGTAGCCGTGATTGACTGGGTGGCTTTAAGAAACCAACTGTCTTATCAGTATGCTGTCTTGCGTTGAGTGCTGGAATTAAGATGGTGAGTCCTGAATTCTTCCCTGCTCTTCCACAAAAGTTAGTTGGTGATGTTGGCCCCAGATACCTCTCTCTTTCAACCAGCCAACATTATATGATAGTTGTGAAGATAAGGGGGTGAACCATGTATTACATGGAAAGCAGAATAACACCCCCCCCCAAATGAATACAGTCTCAGGTCTCCCAAAAAATGGCAATAAGAACATTGGTTTGTGCCCTAAGGCTGCTGTAAGGATTCGTGAGGCAAAACCATTTAATTTCACTGCTAGATTTTATAGCAAAGGAAAATGTAAAAGGACAGAAATGCCTACCCAGATATTTAGAAAGCTAGTATGTTTTAATTAATTTTAGTCTACTCTATTGAGATTTTACCTTTTTTGTATGCTTTAAATTATGCTTGTAATTTTCTTAGTGATAATTTTATTGTTTTATCTTATTTGTAAACCATTCTGAGATTTCTTCTACAATTCCAAAGGCTGTTGTGAAATGAGATGGCAGAAGTGTGTCAGCTGCTCTGAAGGATGGGATAAATATATCATAAATAGATTGCCATGTCTATGGAGGGTGTTCTGTTTATTCTTTCCTTTTCAAAATCCAGCTAGACATTGACACTTTCCCATCAGGGAACATAGCAAAATATATCCTGGGCTTTCTTGATGTCACCACCCCCTTTTCATTTCTAATCCCTTTTAATCCATTCCCCCCAACTAGAAAGTGAATTTGTTGGCTATTTGAGACTCCAGATGGGAATTGCTATTCAGAAAGAGAGCGCAGAAGAGCAGCGTGTATCTGCACCGTTTGTAACTCCTGGGAACATTTTGATTGTCATATTTCAGGAGCTGATAATAGACATGGCTAAATAGGATGTAATTAAAAAGCTGCATCTTCTGTCTTGAATTAATGTGGCACTTCTCCCCTAAGAACCGTAGAAATAATTAGCCTCTTCAAGGCTGCATGTTAATTATCTGCTACAAGCCCACTTTCTCTTATATAATGGGGAAGAAGCACCAACTTGGCTAGCCCATAATAACTGACTGATGAAAGTGATAACTGTTTGGCATTCAGCTCTTTTGTCTCTAATTACTTTCTTTATCCAAGGAGATGTACAAGGATTAGACTGTTTACCTGAAGTAAAGAGATCGCTTCCTCTCCCTCCCTCTCTCAGTCTTTTCTTTCCCATTCTCTCCCATATTTCCAATACAGTATTAAGCAGGTGCTACAAACCTGAAAAGATTCCAAGTCCATATGCTCAAGAAAACAGGATTCATGCTACTATGTTGACCAAGGGTTTGATTCTTACTTCTTTTCTGAAACTTCAGGCTCTGCTGAAAGTTACATGTTGAGAGGAGCCTTCATTTTCCTACATACACACATGGCCAGGCATTAGCCATAACATCAGTACTTTTATTATCAGTTGGTTTGGAAGTTTTCGGTCTTTTAAGCCAATGTTCTGCTGAGTAAAGAGTCCTGAGTAGGCAGGGCTTTTTTCACCAGAACTCAGTTCTGGCACTTCTCAGGTGGGGGCCACTGCCATTATAAGAGAACAAGGGAGGTTTGCATGGTGAGTTCCGGTACCTCTTTTCCTAGAAAAGCAGCACTGTAGGCAGCAATGGAAGAAATGTGTTCTGAACATAATTTTTCACAATTTAAAGATATGGTGGAGTAGCTTCTGTCACTCCCACCCACCACCTATAAATTGTGCTCAGAAACGCACTTGCAGATCCATTGCAGACCCTTGGGTCCCAGCAACCACTCCCAGCCACCACTCTGGCAGCCGCATTCTGGATTCATTGTGTTTTCATGAAAGGGATGCTTTTGCATTTCTCATCCAACACAGCTGAAATCGGGAGCCACACTTGTATTTGACAGAACAGATAAATCTCATCTTACGGCCACAACACAAAGAGGTCTGGTTCAGGCATAAAGCTAAAGGATGATACCTCAATCTTTAACACAAGTGCTGAAGCTGAGTTTATTCAGTGGGTGAAGAACCCACTAAGAGTTCTCATGTAATGCTACATCTGTCACCACCCTAATGCACTTAAACTATGACTACTTCAGCTACTAAATGTACCCAATATAAGGCATGTTGGCCTGGTTACTGCACAAAGAACAGGTATTAATACAATCCCTGCCTAGGGGCAGATAAGATGGCTTTGAAGAAGCAGCCAGGGCCAGACACATCAATACTGGGATCAAGAGCCAGTAGAGGAGGAGCCATGAAAACAAAACATCTTGTAAGATAAGGAGATTTTTTTTAAAGGAAAGGCTTGTTTTGTTTATTTCTTATCTAAAAGCATGAGTGTCTGTTGCCCTATACAGTACATTGCATAATTAGACCTGCTTTCCCCCATGTTGATAATGAGGATGATGAAACAAACAAAAATCTTGCATGTAGCAATTATTGTATGTAGCACTTACAACACTATACCTCAAGTAACATAGGACTGAAACATTTTAATCTATTCTCTCACTGCACAGGATGAAAAGAAATTGAGACTGTGCATCCTCTTCACACAGCCAACCCTGTCTCAGAGTGGGCACCCCCCACCCCACCTGACCTCTCCTCTTTTGCATCTTCCCTCTTCTCCTTGAAAAATTTCCTGTTATTTTTCTGCCTTCCTGCAACAGGATGTAACATTCATCACAACAACAGAGTAACCTTCTAGGCAGCAAGCTAGAAGGTTGTCTTTTGTTCTCCAAATTCCTTTGTGTAAACTGGCTATCAGAAGAGAGGTTAAAATCTGTGAAATGTGATCATCTCACTCTTTTTTCTTAGTACCATTATAGAATGTTCAAGTGATTAATCAGTTTAGTATCTGTATCCATAGTAGAGCAGTGAAAGGCATCTCTACACGTGGCACACTAATGTGTGTAGTAGTGCCCTAATACCGTTTTTTAAGCAGAACTGCTTTGGGAAGAAAGAGAAGAGAGGTAGCTGGGGAGGGAAAAGGTACTTTACCCTTTCCCCATCCACCATTTCTCTCTTCCAGATTACCACTCCTGTGTGAAATTTCAAATTGTTTGTATCATTTTTATACCCCACCCTTCTCCCCAGGGCTGGATTTAGGTTTGATGAGGCCCTAAGCTACTGAAGGTAATGGGGCCCTTTATATGTCCAGCTGTCCTTTGTCAACCATAAATTGTCGCTGTTTTTTGTATTGAATATATACTATATGGTAGTTTATGGACCTAATAAGTATCTACACTGTAAAGCCATTTGCATATAACAAAATATGTATTTTATCAAAGTAATTGTTGAACTGAAATACAACTAAGAAGAAATGTATTAATAGTGAAATAATTATTAAGCTCTAACTTAAATTGATTTTTTATTCATAAGAAACTTAATGCAAACACATTGGCATTTGGCAATAGCAAAAGTTCCTTTAGAAACACAGTTGACAAAGACTCATAATCTAGTCTCTAGAAACTTGCTATTACATGAAATAATAATAGGTGTAAATATATGATGCAAACTACAAATAATTATAAATAGCAGAATGTAGGCACCCTATATATAGAAATGATCAAACCAGTGATATTTTAGGGAGCAGGCTAGCAGGCGGGGCCCATTACTTACATCATAGGCGCCTACACAGCACAAAACACTGTTGGTGTATATAGGTTTTATTTTTGTTTTGTTTTTTATCTTATATTTTGGAACTGTACATCCAGGTTTTTTTCCTTTCATTTTTTTTTGGGGGGGGGGGGCAAGAGAGTGGAGCCCTAAACTATAGTTTCTTTAGCTTATATGTAATTCCAGCACTGCTTCCCCCTGAAGGCTTGTCCTCATATTTGAAATGCTGTGAGGGATCAGCCATGATGGTGAGGCAATTGGGAGTCAGAATACAGTAATGTATGTAGGGAATAGTTAAGCGGATAGTTTAATGTTCATGTGGATAGTTATATGCAGTTTAGAAATGTGTCTTTTGTGGGATAGTAAATGTTTAAAAGAGGGACATGGGTGGCACTGTGGGTTAAACCACAGAGCCTAGGGCTTGCCAATCAGAAGGTCGGTCGTTCAAATCCCCACGATGGAGTGAGCTCCCGTTGCTTGGTCCCAGCTCTTGCCAACCTAGCAGTTTGAAAGCCTGTCAAAGTGCAAGTAGATAAATAGGTACCGCTCTGGTGGGAAGGTAAATGGCATTTCTGTGCGCTGCTCTGGTTTCGCCAGAAGCAGCTTACGGTAGTTATGCTGGCCACATGACCCAGAAAAACTGTCTGAGTAAGGACAGACACTGGCTCCCTCAGCCTGTAAAGCGAGATCAGCGCCGCAACCCCAGAGTCGTCTGCGACTGGACTTAATGGTCAGGGGTCCCCTTTACCCTTTTTAACCAAGTGCTGGGGGCAGGTTCAAAATAGAAGTGGCAGTTTAACCCTTAGTGTAACCTATCTCTTTCTTTGCTTAGCTTCTTTGGTGGGTTTCTATCTGAAAAAAGAGCATACATTTGGTATGCAGAAGACAGCACCACCCCAGGAGGTGACATCATCTTCCCTGCTGTGTAATAATAAGTGCCAGTGCTTTGACCCTGACCCTCCCTGCTTGGCTACGCCACTGGTTACTGCCCTATTTGGAAGCTATTTTAAAACTTCCTGTTACTTTTGCTTTAATTTTCAGCCTGCAACTACTCTATTAAATTACAAGACCAAAGCAGCCAGTAAGACTAGCCACAGCAATTATATAATGCCTGTATGCAGGAAACACCCCTTAAGAGCCTAATTTGATTGCCGTTTCAATATATCCTGGCTGGGTCTAATATGTAGGTTACTGGATTAGGTTATGTCACAGTTTGAGATGATCTGGTATCATAAATCTGCCACTTAAAACTAATTAAGTAATTGTGAGTATTGTTTTCAAAAGAGGATTGAGCTACTCATCCTCTGTTCCCAGTGACACCAGCAAGACTAGTTAAAGCTAGTGTCAAAGAAGTGCCCATTTAACATGCCACTATGCGCAATTCATTTAAAAAATAAATAAATCAAAACTTTATTCTAAGATCAAAATAACAGTCCAGTAAAAAAGAAAAGAAAAAAATAACCCAGCTTCAAAGTACATTATCAAGTAACTCACAATAAGTTAGATGTCAGAAAACAATAAATGACCTGATCCAAAGAGAATACAAAACAAATAAATACCAAATAAAGCCATATTTTATTAGGACTTGCCATCTCCGCGACAGACTTTTCATATGAATAACAAGCAGCTGCCAAATAGAGGCAAAATCCATAGGTTTAGCTGCACCCTGAGATACTGCTAATTTATGAGTCAATTTTTCAGAAATAAGGATAAACATGACTTAAACCAAGTATCAAAAATTGATAAAAGACATTATTTGTGGTCTAAAGGCACTATTATTTCAGAAATTTCCTTCATTGTCTCTTCCCAAAATTTGTACACACGTTTACAAGACCACCACATGTG
The DNA here is from genome assembly GCF_964270895.1 of Podarcis filfolensis. Lineage (NCBI taxonomy): Eukaryota > Metazoa > Chordata > Lepidosauria > Squamata > Lacertidae > Podarcis > Podarcis filfolensis. Next base: position 47,341,247 of record NC_139608.1, read on the forward strand.
CCAATAGGTTCCATTGCATTGCATTCCATCCCCTCCAACACAAGGGGACCTACTCTAGTTTTATGGGCGAGACAGACTGGAATAAAAACAAAAACAAAAAACTTGATTCCAGGTTATTTTTAAGAGGTTTCATTTTCCAAGGCACCTACAGTGCACTCCCAAACAAAGAAAATGAAATGAAAATAAACCCATCAAGATAAAGTCTTCGCTACCCCTTCACAGATATTAAAATTCCAATGCAATGAACCATAAAGCTATTGTCCAGATTGCTGCTAGGTGTGGGTCCAGAAACGGAAAGCCTTCCAGGAAAAAGCAGAGAGGGGTGGAACTAGAAGGAAGAGGAAAACATTACCTGGAGACAAGACATTCCATAAACAAAAGCTCCCAGACATGAATGTTATTCCTTTTTGCCTCCAAATAGGTGTGTCTTTGTTTAGGACCACAAATGACATTTTCCTACAGAGAGATAATATCAGAGCCAAACCATGGAAGATTTGTGACTGGCTCCCCTGACCTCAGGGCTTTATTTGAGAATATACTATATCACTCTCCCTAAAGCTACATCATGTCTTTTCAAGGGAAGTAACTGAGGCCTTTTCCCACACTTATCTTTTGCCTCACATTTTCCAGGCACAGGCCTGCACTTTAAAGCTCCATGTCGAAGTGCTCATTCCCCACCCCCTACGCTGGAGCTTTCCCCACAAAAATCCGCTCTTTAAAGCTGAAGCGCAACAAGCAGCAGTTCAGATTTTCCACGGATTGCCATTTGCTCCAATTCAGTGGTAAAGTTTTCGCAGGGAAAGCTCCAGACTCAGAGCAAAAAAGTGCTTGGACACAGAGCTTTAAAGCACAGACCATGCCTGGAAAGCATGGAGGAAAGGTAAGTGTGGATAAGCCCCAAGTCTGACCTGATTGGATACAAAGCCACCCCATTTTCTCTGCCCACTCCTGTCCAAGTTCTAGCATTGCCCGACATCTTTTTCCCCCTTAAAACTAGTCACAGGGGCACCAGTTTGGACTGTGTGGCACTGGAGGACCATTTCCTCAACTTAAACCATCAGACACGCAAGCTGCTATTAGCTATATACAGTAGTACCTTGGGTTACAGACGCTTCAGGTTACAGACTCTGCTAACCCAGAATTAGTACCTCGGGTTAAGAACTTTGCTTCAGGATGAGAACATAAATCGTGTGACAGCGGCAGCGGGAGGCCCCATTAACTAAAGTGGTACCTCAGGTTAAGAACAGTTTCAGGTTAAGAACGGACCTCCAGAACAAATTAAGTTCTTAACCCGAGATACCACTGTATTGGGGCCAGATGAGAAAAAGATCTACCCATATCATATTTATATTTTTTGCCCTCTGAAGCTCATAGTTGCTTTGAGAGGATGGAGTTTGATTGAGCAGATGGCCTAAGAAAAGGGTTTTTAAAAATCTATCCTCTCATTGCCCTATCCCCCCATCCTCAGCTGCTACTTTTCATCAAAGGAAAAGACATCAGGAAATCAAATCATGGGCCTCTCATGTCACATGTAGTTTGACATTCAGTCTTTAAAAAATTGTGTGCAGTGGCAAGTGTTTACCGAAGTGCATATGTCATGAAGCCATTGCCAAGTAAATAAATCTTGCGTCATAAATGACAGTCTACACCAGGTGTGGAGAACCTTTGGTTCTCCAGATGTTCCTGAACTACAGTTCCCATCAGCCCCAGCAAGGGGGTGGTCAAAAGTTCCCCACACCTATCTACACAATTTTGTTTTGCCATATGGGAAAAACATTACAGCAGAACACTGTGGTGCAGACCAAAGGTCTTGGAGTTCTGCAGTAATCCTCCAATGCCTTCTTCTGGATATCTGTCCACCAGGACACAATATCCATCATTCCTGTTCTAGCAGGACATCATTTGATGCCATTAGTACCAACAGAAGCCACTGAGTGGTCCAGCACAAGCATCTAGGATGCAGTCCCCATGCCCAGTTCCCAGCCAAGGTCATCCCCCAACACAACCCTAACTGGGGGTCAGTTCCTCACTGGGTCAGAAACAACATGAATAGAATATTCTAACTAAAGTTTGTTTAATAGTCAGAATGGCTCCTGGAAGGAGCAGAGAGAGAGGAAACTTATTGGTCTCTACAGGCACAGCAGGCACTGTAACTCTTCAATGGTTTTGAAATGTAAAATTTGTTGTGAGCCTCCTAGAGTGGCTTGGGCAACCCAGTCAGATGGGTGGCTGCTTCTTCTTCTTCTTCTTCTTCTTCTTCTTCTTCTTCTTCTTCTTCTTATACCAACATATAACACATTAAAAATTAAACATTAAAAAAGTCTCAACAAAGGGCTGCCTTCAGGTGTCTTCTAAAGGTTGTTTAGTTACTTAACTCCTGGGGCTCAGGGGTTGCATAACTCCATACCCTCCAACATTCTCTGATGAAAATAGGGACATCCTAAGGAAAAGTGGGACATTCTAGAATGAATTCAGAAACTGGGATGACTTCTGTAAATCTGGGACACTTGGAAGCTCTGGGTTTTTGCATGCACACCCAGCGGGGTCCAATTTCTGAGGATCTCTTCCGTACATTGCCTGAATGATGTTTCCACACAATCATTTTTGTTTTTCCGTTCTCCACAGCTGATTGCATATTTTCAATCTGCACTACCTTCCCCCCAACACATATACCCTATGGATGAAAATAGGCTGGATTACTCCCAATTCCAGATCTGTGTGACTAATTCCAGTGTGTTTCTTCCTTTTAAAGAGGCAAGGCTATGGATTTGAGGGGAGTGATGATCAGTTCACTATTTCTCCAAACAGGGCAGGCACACTCTGCCATTCCCCTTTCTAGAAGCTGATCCATTCTTCACCTGAAAACAAACTGCACAGCTGTAATCATGGCCAGACAGTCACCCAGCCCAGCTATTATAGAAGTGCCCATTCAGCAACACTGACGCCAACACCTGCTCTTCCTCCTCCTCCTCCTTCCTCTGCAACCTCCACTGTCCTCATTTGTGTGGCTTCCTAATCTTAATTACCGCCTGCCTGCTGTTCTTTCTTCCTCAGCTCTCAATTGCTAATATCCAAGCACAAAATGAACTCCAGGCCCATAAAATACACTTTCAGCAAACACTGGGAAAGCAAAGCACTTAGTGATGAGAGGCAGGCAGCAGCAAGGTCCTTTTGTCAGAGGGGAATTTTGCAAAGAAGCAAAAATAAAGATTCTGTGCTTCTCTTTGTAGTTGTTTGTCTGTTCGTTCTCTCTCTCTCTCTCTCTCTCTCTCTCTCTCTCTCTCTCTCTCCCACCCCCAACCTTTATTTTTTGTGCTCCAGCATACCACAGCCAGTGGCTGCATTGCAAACCAAACAGGAGCTTTCCAGTCTGCCTTATCTGTGCTTTATTTTTAGGTGAAGTCACGTTGTTGTCTACCGGCTGAAATATCTTGCAGCGCGAAGCGGACGTTTGCTACAGGAGAACCCTGGGCTGCTGCGCTAGCACACTTGGAGAAGACGTCACCGGGCTGGCACCTAGTGCAAATCTTCAGATCTGGTCCGCTTGACGTAGCCGTGCATCTGTCACTGCTTAGGCAATGAGGCGGAAATGCTTTCCTTAGCCCTGGCTAAGATGCCTGTCTCCTGTCTTCTTCATTGAAAAAAAAAGTCGACTCCAGCCAGCTTATCTGCTTTGCCCATTCATGACAACAAAGAACAGCCGCTGCTCTATGCTCATTGGGCAGAAACGGTGTTCCCTGGATTGCCTCTGACAATAAAGGTTTAAGTAAAGGCTATTGCCTTGGATGCCTCTGGTGTACATAACTGGCCCTGTAATCCAGTATTAATTCCTGTGCCCTTGAACCTTTCTGGTGCCAAATACAAGCTGTGGCTTCTACTGATTCAGCTGAGGTCTTATGCCATCCATGTTCAACCCACACAGCACAGGAGGGAGGGGAGGGGTGAGGTCAGGGTGGCCTTTACCTAATGGTGAAACTAGTTTGTGTCAGTTCCAAAGGAACAGGTCACTTTTTTGCCCTGTTAACATGAAAGTGGGATTTTTAAAAATGTCATATTGATCCTATATAGGGCACATACAGCTACCACAGTCATTCTGTCATCAAGTAGTTCCACAAACCACCCAAAGATTGTCCCTTCCACCTGCTGATGTTAAGCCTCTGTAGGCATGTCTGCCATACGTTTCCACCACATTCCCATTTCTGTTCTTCCCCAGGTTAACATGCAAACCATGATAAATTAAAACTATGCTAGGTGGGGAACATTCTTAAATTAATCAGAGATTACAGCTGCTAGAAAGGAAGACCTCCCATCCTGCTGGGTTCCCAGCAGGATATGAACCCAGACCTCATCCACTTCCTGTTCTGTTCCACAAGATAGGATTTGAATGGGGGACACCAATGACATTTGAAAGGGGGAGAAATGGTGTGCAGCTCATGCTTCTTACTTTGGGCCACCTGTTTAACCTTTGCAACACAGTGATTTTTGCATTGCTACACTTGGGAAGACACAGCCCAGTAAAGTGTATGTTACTCCAGTTACAATGGTGAGAAAAGGAGGAGTATTTTATAAGGCTAGCTAATAGGAATTACATCTTGGGAGCATATCTGGGCTGGGGCTCGAAGGCTAAGCATTTGCTTCCACCTTTGCAGTGTGAAAGCCTTGTCACCCGATGGTGGAATCAGGGGCATGGTGCCATTTGATACATTGCTATTCAAGATTTACTGCGTATACAATGTAGTATTGTATACAATAATGTATATAATTACTATGTATACAACAGATGCTAAAGAAGTGGAAAAGGACAAAGAAGGCAAAAGGGGTCCAGAATTATATGCAGTAGTTACGATCCACCCACCTTTTCTACCCATGGAGAGAGTTTCCTCAAGACATTGATAGGAAAGTCCTAGACGGGGGACTCTGGGGGATGCTTTACAGTTCTCATATCTATTTCTCCAAGGAACGAACACCCAAGCGAGAAAGAGGAAAGATGCACTGCTTAAGTTTTTTCCCTTGATTAACCTGCCCCACCTTTTCTTTCACTTATTTCGCATACTAATTCACATTGCAGGCAGGCAAGATAGAATGGAAACTGGGAACCAGTCCATTCAATGAGCTTACATGATCTTCTAAAAAATATGCCCAAATGTTTTGCTTTCCAGACATTTAGCAGCAGTAATGGAGGCAGGCATGTTTTCCTTCCTGAGAGGCAGAGTCCTTCATTAGCCATGAGGCAGTTCCTGGGAGCACCTTCTCCAAGAGAACATCCTGGTCTGGCAGCAGTGGGACAACAATAATGTTTCCTGGATGTGTGATTGTCCTGGGAGATGCCCAGCAAGCAGGACTCCCTACTGCTTCTCTACCCACCCACCCCCACAGCCCTGAGCAGCATAAGGGTCCAGCCAACAAACAGGGCAGCTCCTTGAGATTGAAAAAAATGTGAGCACTGGGAAACAAAACACAACAAATGTCCCATGACTGAAACATTTGGTAGGCATCAGCCATACAGCTAATTAGTGAGGTACTGTATTTCCATACTGTACTTAATTTTTAAGGTTGCATAGGGAGAGTTCTCAATGAAGTGTAGTACCTGGCTTGGACTGCACCACTTCAGCTGGCAGATGAGTTCTCAGAGGATGGCATTAATGTGGGTGAAAATCTTTGCAGATAGAAATCTTAACATGTCAGGGAGAAAACTAGGGTGCCACACTTTTCCTTGGCATCTAGTTTTCTATCTGCAAGGATTTCCCCCATTTTGTACGGAGGATCATCCAAATGACACATGCATGTATTTCTGTGATCCTTTAGGAACAATTTTTAAAACATGGTTTAATGACAGAGACTGCAATTTGAAACAGAAGACAGGCATGGAAGGAGCCAGACCTTCCCTCAAGGCATTTTTCAATAAACAAACCCTCCCCAGTTGCTTTTAGCCTTGCTGGGGAATTGATACATATACTCAGCGTTTTTTTCTTTAAAAAGGGTTAGCAGTACTCTCATTTTGACTCAAGAAAATCACCATTTTATAGTTCAAATCAGGAAAAATAAATACAGTAAATGGACAAAAGTCAAAGATTCACAAAATGTTTAGGGGTAGGCGTACCCCCTGTGTACCCCCAGGAAAAAAAGAACTGCATATACTTACGTCTTCCCTGTCCCCACCATCTGGATATTTTTTTTTGGGGGGGAAGCAATATTCAGTAGTGAAATGCCACAAGAGAAAACTGTTAAGAAGGTCTGTCTCCACCAACCCTTAATGGTTTTCTACTCTAAATTTCAGCCTCCCCAGAAAGTACCACAGATCTATTCATAAAGTGCCCTTCCTGAGAAAGGAAGAGACTGATCAGAAGCAAGTTTTCGAAAGGAGGCAGGCATGAGAAGGTTGCTGAAGGGTGTTGTAGGTGGAGCAATAAAATTAAAATAAAAAATAAAGTGTCCTTCCATCCTTTAGAACTAGGCCAAAGTTTTCAAAAGAGTGTGTGTTGATGGAGGAAGATCTTTTGCACTTAGGGCTTTGAGGAGACTGCTGCGTTAATGCCTCTGACGCACATAAAACCATTTTACTTCCTGAGCCATTTTACTGTGCAATTGCTTTTAACGAACTGCGAAAATTGCAGCATTAGTATCTTTTCCTAAGAAAGTCCCCTGCACCTTGTTTCTCCACCTTTTAATGTCAGATAAAATATACTGAAACTAGCAAATAAAATCAGCCCATTTGTATGACTTGGTTAGGTGCTAGGAATTAGCCGGCAGACTTTAATCCAGTGGCTCCTAGTTAACACTGCCTTTGCCTGGTAAGCTGATTATGATAAATAGGCATGCCATGTCTTAGAAGGCGGCTGGAATCAGATCAGCCAAATGCAGGTGGCCAGTCAAGCATTTAAACACACACGCACTTACTGAGGAGGAGGACTCTGAGTTAGCTTTGCTGATGGATCTCAGCAGGATTTCTCAAGAGTAATTCATGAACTGATGCCACTGACCATCTGAGTTTGAATGCCCCTAGTGAAGATGCTATGCAATTGTTAGGGTTCAAGTGAGCACTTGCTTGGTTGCTTCTGTTATTATTATCACCAACAACTGAAGCAAAGTGCTTCCCCTTGGGATGAAACATACTTCTTCATGCACACAGCTGAACTATAGAATTTGCTCCCACACAAGGCCACCAACTTGCATGGCTTCAAAAGAAGATTAGACAAATTCATGGAAGGCAAGGATTTCAATGGCTATTAGGTACAATGCCTATGCTCTGCTTCCACAGTCAGAGACAATAATGCTTCTACCAATTGCTGGAAACTGCCAGAGAGGAAGGTACTCTTGTGCCCAAGTCCTGCTGAGGCATCTGGTTGGCCACTGTGAGAACAGGATGCTGGACTAGATGGGCCATTGGCCTGATCCAGCAGAGCTCTTCTTATGTTCTTATATCAGCCATTAATTCTAAGGAGCCTCGGGCTATGAGCAAATAATTCTGAGGGTCCTAAATGGAAGAGAAGAATTAGCAGATGGACAGACTGGGATGAAGGGAGCATCAGAAGAGCACTGCTAAATCAGACCAAAGACCTATCCACTCCAATAATCTTTCCCACAGCCTCTGATCAGATGCCTATGGAAAGCCAACAAGCAGAACGTGAGGATCAAAGCCCAGTGGTGCCACTGAGGCTTGACTTTAAGGCAGAGGTGGGGAACTCCTTCCAGCCCAAAGGACACAGTTTAACAATGCATTCTGGGAAGAAGAAATGTCTCTTGCCTGTCCTGAATTTTCCACCATTGAGCTTCACTGTATCATCCTGAGTTTTGGTATTATACTGAGAGGGGAGGGACTTTCTCCACAGCATGCATGGACCTTAAATGCAGCTGTACACTGTATTTAAAATCTGTAACATTTCTACTTCTCTAAGAAGCACAGAACAGGGCACATGGGACTGCCAGACCCAGTCTCTCATCTAAGCAGTCTCCAAGTGTAGATATTCTTAGCTCCTAAAATAGAACAGCATCCCACACAATCTGACCATTTCCCATTTATTCATTACTTCCCAATTAGCTGAGTGTTCCTCCACCCCTGTCTTCTTTACTAGACTAATCTCATCACTACAAAAAGAAAGTAAGTGAAGCCAAGATCATCCTAGATGTAGTGGGAAATCAGGTACCAGTTCACTAACTAGAGCTGGGCATTCAAGTTTGATAATAAAGCTTTGATCTAATATTCTCATGCCCTCTTTCCAGTATGCAATCTCAGTGAAATGTGTTATCTGCATTTCCTGCCTGGTCCTTCAGATGTGGTTGATATGTGAGATAAGCACATCCCTCAGAGAGTTCATCTCCAAAGCAAAGGCTTTCAAGGTGTCACATAACCAAGCCATAACCAGATAAGTCATGTAGGAGGGAGTTAAGCCTGGCTTTGCTGGTTAGTTTGTGTCCTTTAGCTGCTGCTCTTTGACTGGGAAGCTCCCCCTTCTCTTGCTCTGCTATGTTGATTCAAAACAGGCCTGACACATACCGTAGGTGCAATCTGCATTAGAACTAGCCAAGGCTAAACTTAAATGAGTAGCGATACAACTCGGCTTGTTGCTAAAAAAGCGATGCGGTTTTCCGCAGAAGCCTGCAAGTCACAGCATGGAATTTTGTCTTTGGCAAAGCTTACGTGGTTACTGGAATGTCATTGCATGCAATCTGTATTTATTAGGTTTTAATTAATTTACTGGAATTTCTGCAAGCCATTGTAAGCTTTGCACATCACAAACAGGAGAGGAGAGGAAGCACTTACGATGGTGTTTCCTGCAAAACGTCCTTGGGAGAAGATGTATGTCAAGACTCACCTTAGACATTATACACAGGAAGTGCCAAGAGAGAAAGCCATGCCCTCTCTTCCTACTTCTGTGTGACTCACTAAGCCACTCTCAACAAACACTGTCAACCTAATCCAGCAAAGGAGATTCGTGTGCAGAAGTAGGCTTACGTGTGTGCAGCTGAGGTGGACGCACATCCACCTCCTTGTAACCTCAGAACCCACCTTTATCCTCAATAGTACTGATGCAAAGGCAGACTGATGCATCATCCTCTAACCCCTTCCTTACCATTGCTCACCCTTTCCCACTGCCCACTGAAGCTAAAGGGACTTTTCACTTTCAAAATATAAAATAAAATGAACTGATCTGGTCACAGCTGAGTATGTCCTTGGAACATCCAACCTAGATTGCTGTAACATGCTGAACATGGGGCTGCTGTCTCTGAAGAGTGTTTGGAGACTGGAAAATGGTCCAAAAATGCAGCTGTGAGAGTCTCCACTAGGATTCATCATATGGGAGCTCAAGCAAGTGCTCCAATATTACAACTTCGTTGGCTTCCATTCTGTTTCCAGCTCCACACGTTCAAACAGCTGGTGCTTAAGATACTGGAAGATACCTTAAGGCCCTTCTCCTCCAATACAAAACTACCCCTTCTCTCATGTCCTTCTTCTTCTGAGGCTCTGCTTTGTGTCACCATCAGAAGTAAAAGCAGGTAGCTGTGTGGGACATGGCCTTTTCAGTAATTGCGTCCCGGCTTGGGAACTCCATTCCCCAAGAAGGTCATTTGGCTCTATCACTCCTGCTTTTCACTGTATTGTGAAGACTCTGCTGTCGCAGGCAGCTTTTGACAGCTTGTTAAATTGAGTTTGCGCTGGTGCCAATTCTTTTGTCCTAGGAGGAAAGGTTACTGTGTTTTGAGCTTTTTAGTTTTGGGGGGGTGAGTAATGGAGGACAGGATAGAAGCCCTTGCTGCTTCCATGCATCAGTTCAGCATGCAAACACAGCTACATGTGGTCCAGATGGAATGGAGAGAGCTGTGAGCTGTTTGCATACTGATAACACCAAGCCCAAACTCCCTGCACCTAGTGGCTTCAAACAGATATTCAATAGCTTTGCCAGGGAGTGGGATGAGGAAAGGAACACTGTCAGGCCACGTAGCACAATTGCCCTGGAGCTGATAGCTCTGAAATGAATGAATTAAATAAAACAGCTACCCCCACAGCAAGCAGAAAACTATTACAGAATAATTAACCAAAATGTAAACACTTGGCAGTTGCTCAACCCCCACCCCGCACCCTGAAATGTCTTCTTTTGATTTCAGTGTTTAACAATTCTGAAACCTTTGAGACTAATCATGAGAAGATGGTGCTTCTGTTGGAGTCACTGGAAGGAACAAAGCTGGGAAGAAGGGAAGACAAGATGAAGACAAGATTAATCTATATGAAAGAAGCAGCTCAAAGGTAAAGTTTCCTGTTGACCACAGGAAAATCCGATCAAGCTGTTTCCTTCCTCTGTGCCTTTGATGTAGAGTGGCAAATGTTTGAAGCATCTGTTTGTTCCCCTGGCAGCTTGGAGTATCCCTGAGCCAAGTAGGTAAACACACTGCAGAGAGCTTCCTCCTACACCTCTGATGTCACCCAGATTATACTGAGCACCTAAGACCATCACGTGTGCTTCTGACTAAGCCCTGTTTGCTTACTGTAACATTTTGCGGAGGGTGGCGGGGGGGGGGAGCAAGAAGCAAATCCGGGCAAAGCAAACCGGTTCAAAGACGGTTACATCCAGGGTCTTGCCATCTCAACAGTGGGGAATGAAATAAAAAGAACTGTGATGTGGCAGCATACAACATATGTGCGCTTGTGGAACAGATAAACCCTGCATGCTCTGCTCACACGCAAGGTGTTCCAGCGACTTCAGGATAACCAACTGCAGGATTAAAGAAAGCACACTTTGATCCCCTTCTGTCATCTATGACATTTGCCCAAGGAAAGCGATTGGGATGGAGCAACCTTGCCAGTGCTTTTTTATACAATTAAAAAGAAAAAAATCCTGTTGTGCTTCTTTTGCTGTTCTACTTGGCAAGCTAGACTAAGAAAAGCTTCACCTAGTTCACATAGCTGCAACATGCAGATTTGAGGTTCAACATACCGAAATAGAATTCCAGACTCTTGTTTCAACAAGGGAAATAATTAGAGTTTCCCAGCCTAGTTGCCATGGCTGCGATTCTCACCTCTTCCCTAGATTTGAACCTCAGACAGATGAAACAAAATATAATGTTCTGAGCCTACTAGCACCTACATAAAAATTTGCAAAAGGCAAATAGCTGGTGACAATAAATGCTGGGGATGGAGGATGTGTGGGGATCTGGCACCCCTATTATCCTCCTCAGTGCCCTAGAGCTGCCTGACAAGGTGTGAATGCATGCCTGTGTGATATTATTATTATTAGATAACTTTTATATTAAAACCATAATCCTAGGTTTTGCACACCTGTGGTAGCTGGATGAACATTCAGTCTCTAAATCCAACGAGCGGTTCCGGCGGACAAATAAGCTAATTTAAATTGCAAAAGTGAAAAGATGCTTAGCCCACTCAGGTGAGGCACGGGTCCCAGGGTCAGTACTGCAGACGACAAACGAAAAATTGCTGGACTTAATTTTTTTGTTAATGAATAAATGTTACACTTCCTCAGTATTAACTAAGCTTTAACACTTTCTCTATTAATTGTTTGCTTTCTGATTTGTCTGACTTGCAAGGGGGCAAACATCTACTATTAAAAGCAGGCCAGACTGCTGCTGAAGTTAAATTGAGTTAGAAATATGCTGTAGTGTGGGTGATGCATGCTAGCACAGGTGGGAAGGAGCAGAGGGGGACACTAGATTTCATTTATGGTGCTTTGTCAGTGCCTGTGCCAGCACCTTAGGCAGCTGCAAGAGGCCGTAACACCTGGGTCTGGGAGCTGCCTGCTGTTTTAATTGCTCACAGTGCCCCTGAGCAATGCTCACAGGTCATGGTGCAGATTGCAATTCTGCTGCTGCTTCCAGCAGGTATGCCCATCAGGGGAGAAAAGCAGGAGCAGCCCACCACAGGGCACTTCCTCAGCAGTGGGAGGGAGCTGGCCCTGTGCTTCATATTGTTGCACAGTTATTAAAAACTACAGAAGAAGCACCATCTCCATCTGAAAACAGCATCCTGCTAATATCAGCATGGTTTTTAAAGCCCAGGTGTGCTGAATTTGCTTCATTCTGCCCCCCTCCCAGACCACAGCTACACATGTGCAAGCTGCCTTAACACAGAAGTCTTGATCTGAACTTCCCCCACTGGTGCCAATAGCAAACAGCAGTTTCAGAGGAGCAATAATCATTCGGACCACAGCAGGGAAAGAAAGGGTTACACTCTCCCCACCTGCTGCACAGCAGCTGCTACTGTATTTAAATGCAAACATGCAAAGATCAGTCTAGTTTTTTGCCCAAATACAGAATTGTCTTCCTTGCATATCACACTGCCCTGACACAGAAGCATTTCAAGCCATTAGTTTAAAGAGTTTCTTCAAACAACTAATAATTATTTAGCAATAGCTAGTAAATACTGATAAACTATTTTAACAAAACACATGGCACCTTACTTTTCACCAAAACATATGGCTTAAAAAGAACATTCTTTTAAATAATTTATTATTCTCTCTTACTTTTTTTTTAGTTCCTAGAAATTTACCCCCCACTCCCATGGCCATACATGAAGCCCTATTCTTCCTCCTCTGTTAGCAAGGTTTTTATTTGTTTATTAACATGTCCTAGAAGATTTTTTTAAAAAAACTATACACATACAAATTTTCATCACGACCACTGTCCTCTGTTCCCTCATCTGTTTACTTTCACACAGTTGGCCTCCTGCTGTAGCATGGTCGAAGTGGTATCCATCCAGGGCTTATATCTTTAAAGCACATTTGAAGCACAGTCTCCCCCTCAAAGAATTCTGGGTACTGTAATTTAAGGGTTGTTGGGAATTGCAAATCTGCAAGAAGTAAACTACACTGCCCAGAATTCTTTGAGGAGACAAACGTCCTTTGAATGTGTTTTAAAGGTACAGTGTATATGCAACATAAATCTTATATGGCTCCAAAAACCCACCCCACATGCCCCCTCTCTCTTTTTTCCAGATTTCCTCACCTCATGAATGTCACTTGCTCCAAGACTGATTGAGTTAGCATTTCCTAACCCATCTCTCATGATCTGGCAGGGACTTACATTTTCCTGAGAATCACATGTTTAGCAACAAGGAGTATCCTCAATAAAAATGTTGCCTGACTATATTCTATATGAATGCATACATGAAATATGGCACGGACCCCCTTAAATATATGATGGAGGAATTGAGAATCAGGGTCATACTGCTTCAGATTTCAGCTCAAAATATGATGACTGCTGGACAAGCCCACATTATGTGCGTGAGCTGTGGCCCCAGTAATTGTCCATGGTTGTTATGCCTGGAGCATGAAAGGGAGTAGGAACCCCATACACTCTAAGCATCTATTTCTACTGCATAAGCTGCAGCCTCAGGTCTGTTGCCGAGGTCTTTATTACAGTCAGAACAACGTTCCATGATTAGGCTGATGTAATATTCACTTTGCCAGTGTGATGTTTTACACTCTTGCCCCAGTGACATAACTCCAGCATGCACACACATGAGCAGTGCTTTTTTTCTGGGGGTATGCAGGGATATGCACACCCCTAAAAATGTTGTGAATCTTTGTACTTTTGTCCGTTTACTGTATTTATTTCCCCCAGTTTGAACTATAAAATGGTGAGTCATAATGAGAGTACCCCTAAACATTTTTTTAAAGAAAAAAAGCACTGCACATGACCATACCCATAAAGCTATGCTTCAGTGCAGCTGAATAACCATAGTATAAAGACACAACCATATGGTACTTTTGAGGAGCTATCAGGGTTGCGCAATAATGCTAAACCTTGCAAAGCTTTTGACAGGACAGCAGAGCAGTTGGCCAGGCACTGAAATTGATTTCTTCCTACTTGGAACCCAGCTAGATGGGCTGCATTGTTGGTGGTAATAACTGGCAAGTTTCCCCCACCCCTCTCTCATTGATAGTCCATAAAAGGAACTTTTAAGTCCTTGAGATCCTACAGTATTCATAAGTGTTCAACAGATCTTAACAGACTCAAATGAAAGATCAACACTTATTGTACACATCCTCCAGGCCAGTTGAATTAGCATTCCTTGTTCTGCAGGTGCAACAGGATATGAATGCATCTGGTTCTGGAAAACCATGTCCATGGATATGTATGTGTATATGTATGTGTAAGTGTGCGCAAGCATCATTATGTGTCTGTCTGTATACAAAATGAAATCATAGCTCCATCATCTTGATATCCGGGCACATCATTAATTTTAAAAGAGTGCGCTGTCAGCCACTGGCCTCAAGCCCAGCTATCTTTACCTCTGCTGACTAATTTCCTTTTCCCACACCTCCAGCTGCCTGACTAAAAAGGAAAAAAGAGAGAGAGAATAGGCTACATTTAATACAACATGCATCACTGCTTGTTTTGAAAGTCTCTAGACTTGGCATGAGAAAAAGAAATTCAAAACATGGGGAGCCTTCAGCATGAACTCCCACATCCACAGCTCTCATAATGGCAGCCATGACTGGGCCTATCATATGAAAACAGCAGCCAGCCTACAATTGTAAGTATGGCATAAACTTTAGATGAGGAAATGATGCTTTAATAAATCAATATCCCAGGATGTCGAGGGGTCATCATCAAGCCTTCCAGACAAAAATGTCTCTCCCATACACAATGACCCAGTTTGGATCCCGTAAAATATTTCACGTTAAGCATCTCTATGGGTACAAAGATTTTGTTTCCACCTTACAACCTCCCCCCAACTCTTGATCAGGAAACTGTCATCTGTGCATATGCAATGGCTATCTTGCTTAACTGCAAAGTAAATGTGACTTAAGTTTTCCTTTCGGGTTGATGCATTTCCCCCTCAAATCAGCTTCAAACAGCCATATTTCTCAAGAAACTGCAGGATAGCTCTGCATCATGGGTAACGTCATGGGTACAGTAGCGGGAGTTCGGTGGAGCCAGAATAACTAGAACTGTGAAGACAGTCTGAATTTATGAATGGATATTGGCACTGTTCATTGATGCAATTTGTGAGTTGTGAAAATTGTGTAAAGCTGGATCCCTAGGCACCTAATGATATGCTGAAATAGAGGCATGTCTCAGCAGATCTCAGAGTGCCATAGAGCTAGCA
Organism: Podarcis filfolensis; assembly: GCF_964270895.1. Taxonomy (NCBI): domain Eukaryota; kingdom Metazoa; phylum Chordata; class Lepidosauria; order Squamata; family Lacertidae; genus Podarcis; species Podarcis filfolensis. The sequence continues at coordinate 47,356,308 of NC_139608.1, forward strand.
AGTAAAATTCCACTTTAAAATATCCCTATACAGTCAAACCTCGGTTGTCGAACGTAATCCATTCCAGAAGCCCATTTGGCTTCCGAAATATTTGACAACCAAGGCGCAGCTTCCAGTCGGCTGCAAGACCTTCCTGCACTTAAGCGGAAGCCACGTCGGATGTTCAGCTTCCAAAAAATGTTTTAAAATCAGAGCAATTACTTCCAGGTTTTTGGCATTCAGGAACCGAAATGTTCCAAAACGGAGGCGTTCAGGAACCAAGGTTTGACTGTAGCCCTTGTGGAATGTATGTTGCTATAGGCTGCATAAGAAATAAAATATCAGTAAATTAGTGATTATGTATTTTTTAAAGTATGTTGTAAGCGGCCTTGGTCATGGTTTTAACTTTGGAAGGGCCGCATACAAATAAAATGATTGACTGAGAAAAAGGATCTGCATCACCTGTGGCTCTAATATACCAGACAACGGCTTAACAAAATATGCTTTAAAAACAGGCAGCATGACACAAATCCCAGCCAGGCATGTGCAGATATGGGACTCATAAAAGGTTCATTCAAATATGTAACAGCAGTCCAGAGTTGGAAGATGCTAATGCTATGGATGTTATGTGGGTAAAACCTCAGCGCCTAGGACTTGCCGATCGCATGGTCGGCGGTTCGAATCCCCACGGCGGGGTGCGCTCCCGCCATTCGGTCCCAGCGCCTGCCAACCTAGCAGTTCGAAAGCACCCCCGGGTGCAAGTAGATAAATAGGGACCGCTTACCAGCGGGAAGGTAAACGGCGTTCCATGTGCTGCGCTGGCTCGCCAGATGCAGCTTGTCACGCTGGCCACGTGACCCGGAAGTGTCTGCGGACAGCGCTGGCTCCCGGCCTATAGAGTGAGATGAGCGCACAACCCTAGAGTCTGGCAAGACTGTGAAGTTTTCAAACTGGACAGGAAAATTGGCTTCCAGGTGGAGAGGTCAAAATTAGAAACAGAGCTATTGGAACCCAATACTAAGAATCTGTCAAGAATGTACAACTTGCTGTTGAAATGGAATACACAGGATGAGACGGTTAAATCAGCTATGATTAAATGGGCACAAGACATTGGTCATAACATTATGTTTGCTGACTGGGAACAGTTATGGACCACCGGTATAAAGTTCACGGCATGTAATGCCTTAAGAGAGAACATTATGAAAATGATATATAGGTGGTACATGACCCCAGTCAAGCTTGCAAAAATTTATCATACGCCCAATAATAAATGTTGGAAATGTAAGGAAACTGAAGGTACTTTCTACCACCTTTGGTGGACGTGCCCAAGGATCAAGGTCTTCTGGGAAATGATTTATAATGAAATGAAAAAGGTGCTTAAATGCACATTCGTGAAGAAACCAGAAGCCTTCCTCCTGGGCATGGTAGGCCAATTGGTGTCAAGGAAAGATAGGACGTTTTTTATGTATGCTACAACAGCAGCAAGAGTACTTTTAGCAAAGTATTGGAAGACACAAGAACTACCCACACTGGAAGAATGGCAGACCAAGGTGATCGACTACATGGGACTGGCGGAGATGACTGGCAGAATCCGTGACCAAGGGAAAGAGACGGTGGAAGAAGACTGGAAGAAATTTAAAGTTTATCTTAAGAATTGTTGTAAAATTAATGAATGTTAAAATGTCTTGGGTAATGCAAAATAGAATTGCAGTGACAAACAATTGGATATGAGAAAAAAGATTTAAAGAAAGTGCTATAAGAAATTGAAATTAGGGGTTGCTGGAATGATTTAAAACAGGGATGCAGAAAGGGGAGGTATGGGGAAGTCGCTGAAAGAAGGTTTTAGGAAAGAAAGGTCAAGAAATTATACGTGTTTATATGTTTGTTTGTTTATGTATTGTGTTGTATTGTCTTTAATATGTGTTGAAAAACCAATAAAAAATTTATATATAAAAAAAATAGAGTCTGGCAAGACTGGCCCGTACGCAGTGGCGTAGCGTGGGTTGTCAGCACCCGGGGCAAGGCAAGTAATTTGCGCCCCCTAACCCTAACCCCCAGATGTTGCGCCCGGTGCGGCCGGTACCCCCTGCACCCCCCACGCTACGCCACTGCCCGTACGGGCAGGGGTACCTTTACCTTTACCTTAATGTTATGGATAGTGCCCAAGATGGCCTGTCAGAGATATGCACAAATATAACAGAAATCCTTCTCACCTGCACCTGGGACTTTATAGTATCATGTCTTGTTATAGAAGGTTATACTGATTAGATGTGTATGTGTTTATTTTGGAACATCATTTGTTTCTTATAATAAACTTTTCCCCATTTTTTTTTAAAATACACCAGAGACTATTTGGCTGTGTGATGAGGCAGCAGCAGAGCTCCGACTATTCAGATATGAGCCGCACCTCTGCATCCTGTGACTCAGTTTCCCAATGACATGCAGCAGGTCACATTTGTGCTTTGTGAATATGCAAGTATGCAATCCTTAACATGCTTTCCTGGGAACAAGTTGAATTGAACCTGTGGGACTTATCTTTGGGTAGACATGTATAGGATTTTGCTCTAAATATAGTAACAGCAGGCCCAGTGTTTGGGGAAGGCGTTGCAGCTCTCTGGGACCAAAGTTTGAAATCTGAGAGTCAGAGGTTGAAGTTAGAAATCATTTCAGAGACTTGCCTAGCAACATGAGTAAAGTCTAAAACAGAAAAATGGAAGCTTATAGCAGCCAAGGTAGACCCTGTATCTGTCCATTACAGCACACCCATTTCCTGCCAGAACCTTATACAGTGGTACCTCAGGTTACATACGCTTCAGGTTACAGACTCCACTAACCCAGAAATATTACCTCAGGTTAAGAACTTTCCTTCAGGATGAGAACAGAAATTGTGCAGCGGTGGCGCAGCGGCAGCAGGAGGCCCCATTAGCTAAAGTGATGCTTCAGGTTAAGAACGGTTCAGGTTAAATACGGACCTCCAGAATGAATTAAGTACTTAACCCGAGGTACCACTGTATAACTCAAGAGTCAAGAGAGAAGGCTCTACGTAGTCAGATAAGCAGAACGGATCCATTTTAAGCAATTTATTTAAGCAGTTTATTAATGCATAATGAAGAATCTTGTTTATTAATGCATAATGAAGAATCTTGTTTGGCATCTGCTCAGTTTCACAATTAAGAGCAGCAGTGGCCTGAAAGCAACATGTGAGGATGCTGGCTCCCCGCTCTACTTTTATGGATCAGCTTGCTTCTTTTGTGTTAGATTCAGGTGCACTGTGCTGCACTGACTGTGAGCATAAGGGCAAATGCATATCCATGCAAACCAGGACTAAGATTCAGGGCACGTACATAGGACATTCTAAAGTGCATTCTATGCGCTCCAAGACCTTGTCAAAGGCTTCCACACCTCCTCCTCCTGCCCCCACCTCTGCTGCACCACCATCTCCCAGGACCAGAAGAGGATTGAAGCTGAAGGAGCAGAAGGTTGCGCGCAGGTGGAGTCTTCACCTGCTTGCACACACCTTGGAAGGGGGAGATACATAAGCCGAGGTGGGGAGGAACCTCTCTGTTGCAATGACTGCCTTATCAGGTGTACAGCTGAGAGTAGCTGAGAGACTTAGGACTGATGGACATGACTCCCCTTAACTTGTAAGTGTACTTTTGGCAATAAAGAGTCAGTTCCTCCTACTCTCAGCAGCCAAAAACATCATAGCCAGACACTGGAGAGACCTGTCAGGAGTAAGCATGGACCAATGGTATCAAATAGGATGGGAAACTGCCCTATTAGAAAAAGTAACCAATAAATAACTGACATGGGCACAAATAGAAGAAGATGCCTTCATCCCAGTATGGCTCCACTTTGTCACATACATAGCCCAACAAGACAACAACAAGAATCCACCAACAACATAGGAATCAATCTGGCTAACCTGATTAAAACACACACACACACAAAAGCAAATCTCACTACAGTGATACCTCTGGTTGCGAATGGGATCCATTCCGGAGGCCCGTTTGCAACATGAAAGGAACGCAACCCGCAGCGTCACATCTGCGTACGCGCGGGTTGCGATTCACCACTTCTGCGCATGCGTGTGACGTTATTTTGCACTTCTGCGCATGCACGAGTGGCAAAACCCGGAAGTAACCCTTTCCGGTACTTCCAGGTCGCTGCGGGACGCAACCTGAAAAAATGTAACATGAAGCAAATGTAACATGAGGTATGACTGTACAGCCAACCAACTACACCCTAAGCCACCCTCAACCTCTCTCACCACCAAGGAAATACAACAAGCTAATAGTAAGAGAACCCACACAAGTAATGCTGACACAAAACCCCACACATACACTAAATAGGAGAATAGAAGCATAACCACCCAACTCACCATTCCCCCTCCCCCTCTTCCCCCCCTAACACTGTATGTCTCACAGCAAATGAAACTGATCTGTAGAAAACACAACTTGAAAAAAGAGACAACACATGTATTTTTGTAAGATTTTGTAAGAAATCTTTAATAAAAATATATTTAAAACAAAAATAAAGAGTTAATTCCTCACACTGGACATTCTTGCATGACAGTGCAGTGACACTGAGTCTTCTTGCCAAGAAGAGCATCCCATGTTCCTGCTCCGCTAAGGTGGAAGTGGGAACTCTGCAGGCCCCGAGTGTCAGTGTGGATGTGCCCCAAAGAGTTTCTCCTTGACTTCAGCAGCAGCATTACTCACAAATAAGCAAGTCATTTGAATGCTCTACCATTTCCCCCTTCACTTCTGCCATGACTAAGAGAATAGAAACAAACACTTCCCACATGAGAATTTGTGTTGCTGGTGCTACTTCGCATGTTAATGCTGCTAGATGAGCCATGGCGGAGCAGCTTGCACTTAGCAGCAAATAAATATCTGTGCATAATCTCGGTTTGCTAATGGGCTTCCTATCCCATTGATCTTCTGTGGTCACTTAACTGTGATCCTGATAAGTGTCTCTGCCGCAACTAATTGCATCTCAGAATCCCTCATGTCTGTACTAAAAGTAGCTGGCAGATCTTTCTCTGAGATTTCACTGTTTGGAACAGGATTTATGAAGTGGCCAAATAAATTCATCATCCAGTTTGTGCCACTTTAAATAGGATATATTTCCTACAAAGTTAGCCCTTGAAGCAGGCATAGGTAGAGAATTATATCAGGAGAGACTTGTAACGCCTTGAAGAGCAACAAATTTATTCTGGCATTCATTCATTATTTATTTATTTATTTATGTAGGATCCATAAACCACTCTACATTCTGAGACTTCCTAAGACACAATGCAGATAACAAAACAGCATTAAAACACAAAACCCAGAAAGAATGAAAAACTGCAGAGAAAAAATAAGCTTTTGTGGATTAGTCAGGAGTGATGAACCTGTGGCTCTCCAGATGTTGCCCTATAACTCCAATCCACCCCAGCATGACCCATGGTCAGGGATGGTGCGGATTGTACTTTGGCAATACCTGGAAGGCCACAGGTTCCTCAACCTTGGACCCACCATTAGATGTCTCAAGAGTTGTTCTGGGCCAGGTATGAGCAGTGTTTCTTAAACTTGGGTCCCCAGCTGTTGTTGGACTACAACTCCCACCATCCCTAGCTAGCAGGACCAGTGGGATGATTGAATAAAAGATAGCTGAAGCACATACAATGGCTTCCACTAGGACATCAAGGCTTCCCCCTTTCCCCTCCATCCCAAAAGCAGCATGTGGGGGAAGGAGACAGGATATTTTTCACCAGGCAAGCAGAGATACTTGTGCTGATGGAGCAACTTCCTTAGTGCTACATTGAATTCCTCCCTCTGAGTTGCTGGTATATTATATATAAAAGGGTGTATGTGGTGAAATGTAAACAGTGACATTGGAGGGAAATGAATTAACAGTGACCATTCACAATACAGGGTTGGTGATAACAGAAACATCCTGGCACTGGTAATTAACAAATGTAGTGTGATTTAAAACAAAAACCATTGTCTGGATTCAGGCCACAGGGAGCCTCTCAATAAACTATGTCAGTAGCTTCACATTGCAGTCTCCCTTTTCAGAATAGATACCTTAAGGTCAACAGAAAAGCTTCCTGGAAGATTGAAATGTTCCATCGTGGTTGCACAAATATCTATTTCACTGTGTGAAAACACAATGAGAAGCTGTGTTTGGTTGTGCTGTCACCATGTCTGCATCTAGTGTAATGGACAATGGTGCTGTTGTCACATTTGATAATCTCTGTGTGGTTTGCCTGCTTTATTCTGTATGGGTGTTATGCTATCTGTATATGAAAATAATGATTGAAGTGACTCATGAGACTGTGGGTGACACCTGCCTGCTTGCCCAGGATGATGGGATGATAACCATTAACTTAGATAGACTTCCATGAATTTATCCAAGGCTATCAATGGTTATCAACTATGAAAGCAGCATTAGGTCTCCATGTCCGGCTTCCACTGATAGACCTTGAGGTGATCCAGCGAGACAGTTCTTATGTTCATAAGTGACAGGCATTCATCTGCAGCAGGAATTGGGTTTCTTGTCAGAGCAGCGTAGCAGCTCTGACAGGTGGACGAACCTTATGCCAATCTTCCAAATCCAGAGCTTCTTGGAAACCAGAGCTAATGAGATTCATCTATTAGAAATGACAAGCATACTAGATTCAAATGTGACAGTAGTCCCAGTTGATACCTTTTCATGATGAGAAAAAGCTGGACAAGTCCCCACACAGTCCATGTCTAATTCTAAAATATGGCTACTATAGAAGACATTCAGTACTCATAGGAGTAGCCTTCCTCAGTCAGGCTGAGGCCCAGAATATTGTTTCTGATGGTACTTGATGCTTCAGAATGGTATAAGAGCACGGGGCAATAATGGAGCAAGTCATCTCCCAGTTTTAATTGAAAGCTTCCAGCATCCTTAGGCTAAAAAGTATCTCAAGGAGGAGGATGTATGTCATCATCACCCTTGTTAATAGTCATTTGTATTGCTACCATTGGCAGTATTAGCCATCACCACATTTTTGACAGAGAATTGCACACATCTATAGTGTGCTGAATAAGCTGCCCTTAGCCACAGCTTGTTGGAATCTAAGAGTACACCATTTATCCCATATTTGCCCTGTGGCTCCTTCTACGTTTCCTGTAATAATCTGATTCTAGCTGCTGCAGGAGACAGGAAGCTGATCTTGATGCACCATCGGTCAGACTCAGTTATTATGGCATGCTGTATTACCTACTTCCTTTCTAAGGCTCTCAGCGTAGCATATCGTGCAATATCCTGCAGGCCCCGGTGTGGCACAAAGAAAAACAATATATCACATATATGATGTTTGAATCCAGTTTGTTCAGAATGCTTTGGTAGATTATGGGCAAACAATGATAATAGGTGACATGCAACCATAGATAAAAGCTTATCAATAAACACTGATAAATATCTACATTTCAAATCTGGAGGGAATCCAAGCTGACCACTTTACCACAGTCTCACTGCTGTTTAATTGTCTGGATTTTTAATGTGTTGTTTTACATATTTGTTATGTTAGGCACCTAGAAAGTTTTGTACTGAGAGGCAGGATATAAACCTGAAGAGAAAAGAATAGAACGAAACCTGAAGAGGATCTTCTCTTTTTTAAAAAAAGTGTGTAGAGTGTACTATATTAAGCAACACAGTCAGGACAGCCAAGAACTGGGATTTCAAGTAATGCTTCATTTTCAAACATCCAGTTTGGCTACTCCCTCTTGATTATTTTCTCACACTTGGTGAAATGTGCTTTGCTTTATTCTGCAGGGTGAGATGTAGTTTCCTGCTTAAAGGTGCAGCACTAAGTAGCCTAAACTTGACAAGATGCTGGCTGCAAGAAATGATTCTCAGCTGATGGTAGTATTGCCTAATCAGAAGAAGAAGAAGAAGGGCAAATGCCAAAGTAATACAGTGCCTGTTCTGAGCCTTTCAGAGTGGTTAACTGCAGTGGTTTGACATACATTTTATTAATTTCATTCTATGAGGCTGTGATATTCTTGAGCAAGCAAGCAACAGGAAATTGGGACCCAAAACTAGGGACAATCATAGGTGACTCCAGGGCCAGACTGACTTACCAGTGTTTGGATTTCTTATTCCATGCATCTGAAGATGATTGAATCAAATGCTGTAAAAATTCTTCTGCATGTTCAAGAGCTGTGTTAGCACCAAATTTCAGGGGAAAGCCTATGCAGGTCTATGCTGCATGGTTGAAAGAAAACAAACTGGAATTCTAGGTACTCTTACTTACGAGTAAGCCCCACTGAACACAGCGAAATTTACTTCCATGTAAACACACACAGAACTGGGCTATACATATCACAAGGCCAGTAAGTTCTCCAGGATCACCAGTGATTATGGCATTGTAGAAATTAAGTAGGTGTCAGTTAGACTGGAAACTCCTGGGAGTCCCTATGTCAATCATTCTAAGCTATCTATAAGATATACTCTAATTGTTTATTTTTTTATTTTTTTAAAGGCTAGAGTAGCACACTATTCTTATACTGGATACAAGTGGGACCTGTAACAAAATGTTACAGTGTGAAGTGTTGCTAATCAGAAATCTAGCCACTCCGCCTCATCCCTGCCCTGCTCCCCCATCTCCCCAACAGTCAACCAGGCCGCTGCCCATGAACAGGTCTCACTGGACTGTGAGTTTTTTTAGGGGGGAGGGGGCATCACCCTAACAACTTTTTGACTTCTGCCGACCTTAGGGTCCTCCCAAGCCTGCTGATATTTCCCACATTTTGCCTACCTAAGAAATGGCATATACAGCCTCAACATCGGAAACAGAACGGCGAAGTCATTTTGGTAGAAATGAATTGTACCAGAAGCCACTGCCCTTAACAGCCATAGTCTATGCTAGTGTGCACTGCAGGTAGACTAGATGTAAAACCACCATCTCTCCTCTGAGAACAAAGCTGGTACTCCCTTCAGAAGAAACCAGGATGTATTTCCAACATAACAAGGTGGGAAGTTGTAAGGTCAGGGCTAGGTCTCTGGGCTACCACAGTACGTATTGCATAAGAGATGACTGTGTGGCAGTCAGTGGCGGATAAATGGGACACAGTTGACAGTTCCTTACATGGCATGCTAAAAGCTGTTTGAGCCTTAGAACTGTCCATTTCCTTCTTACAGCACTAATCAGTCCGTCTGACAAGCAAGGTAGAGCTGGATAGCTGTTGGCCTTGCTTGCCAGATGCAGGATTTAGATCTGGATCCAGGAGTTACTTATTGTGCTGATGTAGCTCTTGATCAAGCTATTAGTCATCATGGCTGCCAGCAGTGAAAGATTATCTTGAATGGAACAAGCAGCTCCCCCATCGGATGTATGCCTGTGCTGTATGTTCTTCATACAATTCAAAGGAATGTATTCTTTTTATACAGCTTGTTTCCTGCTATTCATTTTTGTCTAAATCCTGGGAAATCTGAATGGAAGGTTCCTGCAACCAACCAATTCCTCCCTCCGAAAAAAGCATTTAAGAACATTTTCCACCACTCCTACTATTTTCTGAACTCTCACCCCTACAGAATCCTCCTCCCACATAATGTTTTTTCAAGCAATCTAATGTAGATGAGCTCCAGGCTGTCATTAGCGCTCTTAACTCTGGGGAAGTCCTATTAATATGTTAAAGAAAGAAACATTTCCCCTGGGAGGATTTTACATACGCACTCCTGAGCAAAGCATTGGCTAATTGAGTCTGCTAGATCAAACCTATCTGGCACTTCCTCTGCGAATAATTCCTTGAGCTAAACACACACTGCATCAGTCTCAGACTGGGAGGGCCACCCCACATCCGAATACGCTCTCCCTGGGAAAGAGACTGGTAGATAACATTGTACCCTGTGATAAAGGATGACACAACCATTCTGGCTTCAGCTTTGAAGGGCTACAAAGGATGTTGGCTTAAAATGGTTTGCGCAACTTGTTAAAATGAAATAAAAAATTGCTTGTGTGTTTCCTCAGCACCCCGGAATGTCAGAGTGACATTTGTGCCAGACAAGAGCTGTTTCAGGGGAGATCAGGCTTCTTGACAACAAAGTTTCCATTCCCTAATTCTCTCACCCCTCTGTTGTAATCTCCTATTTCCTTACATAGGCTCTTACTCGAAAAGAGAGGGCGTTGATATTTGCTCCATACCAGGTCTGTAGGTCTACATGGGAACACAACATTCCTAGTATCCAGGCATATTCTTGGGCTGGTTTCCGAGAGAAAGTCGTGGGCTGCTGGAAAGGAAATCTACACACTTGCAGCTCACAAATCAGCAGGGATGTGAGAACAGAGGATTTAACATTTGCCATGGAAAATTTCTTCACATCTCCATCCCACACTGTATTTCTTGCACCCACCAGGCACCTTGATAACTTGAATTGCTTTAGTAGCATGATATAAGGGCTTTTTCCAATGATACATGGCAATCCAAATTATTAATTGCTTTCCACGATCTTGAGAGAGTCAGTTGAGAAAATGACATTTTAACTGGTGGGTGAAGAGTTACATTTCTATCCACAGTCAACACCAGCTTTTCTAAGCAGCTTCTCTGCTGCTTAGAATACTGCAATTCTTAACGCCGCCGCCCCCCCCGCAAACTGTTTTATTTTCATTAACTTCTTTTTTGTTCAATATATTTAAGAGACCCCCATACCAAACATTCATCTCACAATCACTTTTTTATTTTTTTAAGAACCAGCACCTTCTGGAACTACCACATTTTCTTCTTTGGGCTGCCACAGAGAAAGGATTTGTTAGCCTTTTGAATTGAAACTCCAGTAGTGGTGCTAGTGAGTTTTACAGGTGAGTCACTGTGAGGAGGGGATAGAAACAGACAAGCCAGGCCTCACTTTCATCCCTGTGTTACCAGGGAGTGACTTTGAGGTAGCTGTAACTCCCTATGAGACTTATGCCATAGGATGGCAATGGGAGAGTGGTAATTGATTCTCCTTAAGGGAGGGCTGTCACCATCTGCAGTGATCATGGAGCCCAAGAAAGTAAAATCTCTCACTGCCTCCAATTCTTTCCCTTCTATTTGCCAGGAGGTCATGAAGAGCCGGATGAGGATGAGAAGAGTCATGAGGACGCGCGTGGCACTGTGGGTTAAACCACTGAGCCTAGGGCTTGTCGATCAGAAGGTCGGCAGTTCAAATCCCAGTAACGGGGTGAGGTCCCGTTGCTCAGTCCCTGCTCCTGCCAACCTAGCAGTTTGAAAGCACGTCAAAGTGCAAGTAGATAAATAGGTACCACTCCAGCAGGAAGGTAAATAGCGTTTCTGTGCGCTGCTCTGGTTCGCCAGAAGCAGCTTAATCATGCTGGCCACATGACCCAGAAGCTGTACGCCGGCTCCCTCGGCCAGTAAAGTGAGATGAGCACCGCAACCCCAGAGTCGTCCGTGACTGGACCCAACGATCAGGGGTCCCTTTACCTTTACATGAAGAGTCGGACACAACTAAATGACTAAACACCAACAACAAAGGGAGGGCAAGTTGGTAATCCCTAACGCTGGGCGAAAGGGTAAAGAGCTCTGTTAGGTAATGTGGTTCAGTGCTCCAGGGGTCAGCAAACTTTTTCAGCAGGGGGGCTGTCCCTCAGACCTTGTGGGGGGCCGGACTATATTTTGGAAAAAAAGGAGAACGAATTCCTATGCCCCACAAATAACCCAGAGATGCGTTTTAAATAAAAGCACACATTCTACTCATGTAAAAACATGCCAGTTCCTGGACCGTCCACGTGCCGGATTTAGAAGGCGATTGGGCCGGATCTGGCCCCTGGGCCTTAGTTTGCCTACCCATGTTAGGATTTGCATATACACTACTTTTCAGGGCCAACTGAACCTTCCACAGAAAAGACCGATTATATTTCTCTTCAGACAAGCATATCAGTGGCAGAGAAAATGTGGAAACCTGGCAGCACCTATCCACTGATGTTGCCTCACAGAACAGAAGGGACTGAGTTTTAGAGCACTGTTTGTCAACATTTGCTCCAAAAACATGCCCATATATTATTTTCGTGGTGGTCTTGGGAATGAATTGAAATTGCACTGAAGACCACAGTTTAAGAATAATTGTCACTGAGAAAATGTTCTCACTCTGGGAACGTTCTCACTTCTAAAATGCCTCATTTCCACATCCTTTAGCGAAAGAGTGAAAGAGGTAGCAATAAAGTGCAAATAAAATCACCATGAAAAATACTACAAGCTTCCAAAATGACACTGAGTTCCTGCTGATAAAGATGTTTACAGCAAGCTGTAGCTACAGGGAGAAACATTACAATTTGTGCTTTACAAACTTTAATGGGCAACATCAAAAATATTCAAAATACGAAAGCAATCTCCGGCTACCGGCTGATCTATGGAAGAGCTTTCGGTATTTGCCTTGAAATAACTGAGGAACAGTTTACTAAATTGCAGTGCACTTTCCTTGGGTTAAAGCTTAAAGCTTAATTTTAAAATGAGGTTAATAGGTAGCTAAAGAAAGAAAAGAGGTTAATTAATATGTAAACAGTCTTTCAGGGTTTTGTTTCTTTTCACAAAACCTGAATGTTTGTGTAATCTCAAAAACAACTGGTTTTAAAATTTCAAACCATTTTTTGATTTGGAGAAGATCCCCAATGTATGAGGGATGTTTTTAAATGATAGGACAAATTTTCTAATAACCGTAATGTGATCCAGGATCAGCCCATCATAGCCTTTAGAGTGATGAGCTGTGGTGACCCAGGACCTGCCTCTTATTGCCCATCATACAGTTATGAGATGCTGACAGGGAAGAAAAGGAATTTGGTCAAATATTCCAACACCCCCTTCCCTTCTGACACCTCCTGATTTCATAATTTGTGGCATTCGTAAACCCTCTCAACAGCAGATCTTTCTAATGGTAAATTCAGTACAAACTATCAACACATTATGGGAAAATCCATAAACCTGTCTTATTGAAAAATTGTGCTTAAGAGGTGATCTTCAGGTCAGCAAGTACTTTATTAATTCTTTTCTTTTTTTAAAAGAGGATTGGTTTCTCTGTGATTCATACCTGTGTGGGGCAATTAAACAAAGTGAGCTATTGTATTGGAATGCAAAGTATGCTTTTGGCACTATATTGGGCAAGGCCTATAAATTCTGAGGTTTTTGGCAATGAGTTATACAGCTACATTCATTTTGAGGAATTTATCGGGTTTTGATAGCTTGTACTTTGTGAATTATTATGAACAAGGAGTTTGCTTGCCAAATTCTATTCTTATCATAGTATTATCATTCAATTCCCCTGCTTTTTTGGCAGTTCCTTCCAGAAGTGCCACCGCGCAAGATATTTAAGTCCACTTCACACCTGTCTTTAGTGGCACCACACCCTTCTTCATTCAAGTCCTCCTATCCTCACATCCTCCTGGAAATACCTCCCCCCCCCCGCCTTTCTTCTTCACCCATGAATCACCCTTATGATATTGGCTCTATTTCCCCCTAAAACCTTGGGAATAGCAATTCCTTCCTTAACAGAAAGAATACATTTCTCTGCTGCCCAAACAACATAATGTTGTGGGCTTACTATCGTAAAATATAGCAGTGGCCAACTTGTACATCCTGAACTAGTCAGCTTTATCTTGCATCCCACGGTCTCTCTGCAGTGAACGGTTTGCCAGTCCGTCAATTCAAGCCCTATTCAGGTAATCAAAAGAACACATGAGGACACAAACTGGAGAGAGGCTATAGAGCCATACCCCAGCCACAGCCCTAATGTCCCTGTGTGTGGCACCCTTACATTCCTGCACTTCCCACATTGACCAGCAAGATTGGAAAAGAGATTCCAAGTCCGCTTAGATGGGTGTGCTTAGAATTCACCCTGCAGTGGGACCTTCCCATTCAGGGCAGGGAGATCGGAGCAGGCGAGGCAGGGCATGTGGTGGTGACTTGGTAGGGTGTGGTCACCCACACCTGCTGCACCGTCTGTTCCCCTGGGGCATTCTTTTCATCCCTGAATAGGACTTTGGACAAAGTGAATCTGAATAGGGCTGGGTACAGATAAGGGTTCTTCCCCTCCCTCTATCTCTCATGACACTAGAGAATCTGTTGTCCTCTGACAATGCCCGATATCAGGGGAAGACAAAAAGGAAGTATTTCTTCAAACAGTGCATAGCAGTTAAGATATGAGAATTGCTGCTCCTTGATGTGATGGCAGCCTCCAACTGAGATGGCTTCAAAGGTGGAATAGATACATTCACTGCAGAAGATAAAGGCTATCAAAGGCTACTAGTCACGAAGGCTGTAAAGAACAGAGGGGACATGCCACTTAATGTCAGTCTTTAGAGGAAACAGCAGTGGGAGCGGGCTCTTTCCCTCAGGCCCTGCTCATAGGCTTCACTTCAACATCTATCTGGTCACCATGGGAAACAGGATGTTGGATTAGATAGGCCTTTGAGCTCACCCAAGAGGGTTCTTCTGAAACTTATATTGGAGTTTCCTGTGAGAACTGACTCTAAGGTTTACTGCACCTTCCTTCATCATCAAAAAGTTAACGTTCTCTGGCCTATGTGCATGAAGCTAGAAATTCTGCTTTTGAAAACTATTGTTTTGAAAAAGAGAGTTACTGGGCCAGGAAATCTGGTTGAAGATCCTGGCTCTTGTATGCACTGCAGTGGAATCCTTCTACTGCTTTAGGGCCTAGTGGGTGATCATTAGTCATGAAGGAGCGTACTGTTGTTCTTCATTTCCTGTGAGACAAGCATAGCTATTGGATAGTGTCTGTGCCATTATTAGATACGAGTGAGAAGCCCATGAGATTTCACTGGTGGGAAGGAAGGTTGGGGTGACCCCTTATCTGTTCATGTTTCGAGTGGTGTGTCATTCCAGTCCCACATTTCATAAAAATATGCCTCTGGTGCTTTTCTGGGGCCATGCCCATCTGGTGTTGGTCCTGACTCTGTTCCTCCTGCAACCTCCCTCCTCCCATACTCCTCTAGTTCTCTTTCTCCCCTACCCTTCAGTGTACGTAGTGTTCTGCCATTCTCATAAAATCAATTTGCTGCTGTAGGCAAAAGCAAAGGGCGCAAACATAAGGGGCATCACTAAAGTGGAACTAACTAAACCTTTTCCCTGGTATCTGCAGCCATAAAGGGTCTTCTATGTGTAGAGGGATACAGTTTCCCATCCCAATTCATACTCAACACCATTCTTGTGAATTTTGTCTTTTCCCTTACATAGGTGAATTGATTGCACTGCAGTCTATTCTATTTCTTCCTTCTGGCAAGAACAGAAGAAGCATACAGCCAGGCACAGAAAAAGTCATGCAGTCCCACGAAATAAAGCGCATTCACTCATCTGACACAGCAATGTGCTCTGATCTTGCAGACCTTTGAACTCCTCTAGAACTGACTCACATCTCTCCCCTTCACTTCCCCTCAGCAAGACTACTGCCCTTTCCAGTACTGTACCTGGGAATAGGATATTGTCCTCCTGGCATTGGATTAATGCTTGCCTGAATGTAGAAATAAGTGTGTGGGTTTTCTTTCTCTGAAGGGGCTCCAGGGCAGAGCTAGCAATTCCAATTTTCTATGCTGTGTGTCAAGGTTTGCTGGAAAGAGAGGGTGAGCATCCAAAAGAAGGTAATGTTCTGGCACTGCTCAGATGACATACCTCCTTCTGCTCTTAAGATGTGTGTTGCATTTAGGAGATTTGCATGTTTTGGATGAATATGTGATGTTGCTTTAGAATATTATACAGGCAAAGACCGACTTAGGTGCGTCCGAATGACGTGCAATTGCAAACACACACACAGTGCCAAACCCAGAAGTAGCACCAAAACATCATAAAGACAATGAAAAGGGCCAGGGGCAGAGTGGGCTTGCACGCATTTCACTAACCCACACACAGTCCAGAACATAGCCCCCATGCAAAACAAAGGTTGCCTGTATTATTAAGTCTGTGAATGAAGGTAGATGTTATACATGACCCTGAAGGCACTGGGTGATAAGACCTGCAAGATAACCCTGGTGTTGTTAAACCACTTGCATAGACGGCATATTATAAGTTTACCAAGAATGCCCTCTTGACTAATGTATATGCACACCAAATCAGGGCAGTTGTCCTGCAACAGAAAACCTTTTTTGTGTAGATTACTACTACTATTATAATTTAAATATATATCCCACGCTTCGTCTCAATGGAGCTCAGGGCAGTAGACATAATAGAAGTTAAAATAATGCAACTATATATATACACTGTGTATACATACACACACACACACACACACACAAGCAGTCACATCCCTTGTAGCAAATAATTATCTAGATTACCAGAAAACGTATTTTTCAGCCATCAAATGCCTAGGTAAACAAGAAAGTTCTAAAACTCCCCTGAACAACAATATTGTGGAGACAGAATCACATCAAAGGGGAAGGCATTTCAACAAATGGGGAACCACCACCAAGAAGGCCCCATCACATATCAACGCTAGGCAGCCAGCACTACCAGGTCCTCCATTAACAATCATAGCATCGTAGTTTCATTGCTGAGCAGCTATGTGCAGAGCTCAGTGGAGTAGGAGGCCAGCCAACCAGAATAGTCTCTGAGGTATACTTACCTGGACATAGAGTCAGCATCCAATGTCAGGTTCAGTCCTAGGGTCAAGTGAACAGCAATCCATGTGGTCCAACAGTCCAGGGGTCAGAGAAACCAATGATCATAGGGTCAAGGGTCAAGACAAGCAGGAAGCAGCAAGATAGGGCAAAGAACTACAAGAGTTGTTAACAGCATCTGACTGCTGCTGGAAGCTGTGCTTAGGAAGGCTGAAGCCAGTTGGTTCTCATCAGAACCTTTTCCTCTGTGTTCTTGAAGGCTGATCAGCTTCAGGTGGAGTCAACCTTCCACACCTTCAGGCAGCTGTTCAGCAGGTGAAGCTGACTCCTGGCCTATCATGACACATAGGGCTCGATATGGTTGATATTGGGGAATATGTAGGAAGCCTTCTTTGCAGGTGTTAAGAGTCTGGACAAGACTTGCTTTAAAGAGTTATGCTCAGGATTAAGCTTGTTTGTTGAGTATAAATTGTATTTACACATAGTCATCCAGCAGCCCGTGCAAGTGACCAAAGCCCACATCCATCTCGGCTGAATGACTTGATTCATTGTGGGACAAGGTTCAGCTGTTTGTGATAATTTTACAGGGGCCCCTTCTCCTTCTGTCATAGCCCCGGGACTGGAAAAGCCAGAGGTACTTACATTCTTCTCCATTTACAGGTGTCAAAATCACCAGGAGCCTGGTCATGAGGAGAAATCCCATGGCAGCAAAATGGGGAAGAAGGAGGAGATATTGTTTGACAGGAGAAAGAAGGGGAATTTCCTACCTAAGCTGGGGTATTTTTCTTACACAGCATTTCCCTTAATAATAAAAAAGCACCTCCTTTTTCAGTTCTCAGTTTAGCAACCTGCTAGAAGTGAAACACAAGCACAGATGAGTCACGCCAAAGGGGAAGCATCTGTTATGACCCTCATTCCTTAATGCCCCTATGCGTTGGCTTAACCCCAGGCTTTCTAGAAAACATAATAAATTGCTTTCATGAGAACAGGGTGTTTTTGTTGTTTACCCTGCTGGTGTAGGCGCCCATAGGAACTGGGTTTTACAGTAGCAAAGGTTAGATATTGATACTGGGCTTTCAGATGGGAGCTGATGGGCTCAGTCCCAAAGCATCCTTCTCTAATGACAGAATGATTCCTCATCTTATGATCATCTACTAAAAGCCATTCTAGTGGCTCTCTGAGGTAGCTGTGAGCTCTGCCCCTGATGAAATAGGGGCAGGTCACCAAGCAGTTACGTGGATTGCAGCTGTTACACAGCCCATAGTGTATGAATAGCCCATAGTACAAAAATAGCCAACATGGGCCCCTCTAATGATTATGGAAAACAACTCCCATCAGCCCCAACCACCATGGCCAATGATCAGGAATGGTGTGAATTAAAGTCTAAAACATCTGAAGGGCACCGTGTTTGTTATTCCTGCCATAGTTTCTTAGAAAGGTTACCCCACTTGAAGGGAGACTAATATTGTATATATACTTGTAAGAACCTTGTGGCTTCAGAAGATAGATCTTTAAGGGGGGAAATGCACATTGGTAATAATGGAATAGTGTTACGGGTTTCATTAAAGCACTGGCTAAATCAGGGGTGGAGAACCTACTGCCCTCCAAATGTTGCCCTCCCAACTCCATCATCCCTTATCATTAGCCATACTAGCTGGGGCTGATGAGAGCTGGGGTCCAGCAGCACCCAGAAGGCTACACGTTCCCCACCCCTGGGCTGAAGAGTAAAAGACCAGGGTGTGGCTCCCAGAGAACTTTAGCAAATGATCAGGCTGCACTTGACACTTAACTAGACACAACAAATATTAGGCGAATGTTGTTGCCCAGTGTTGGAGCTGTAAGGTCCCAGATGCAAACCTTGGCATTTCCAGTTAATAGGATCTCGGATAAGAGGGCCGAGAGACACTTTTTTCTGTGAGACCTACTGGGCTGGGTGTATCCTTGATCTGACTCTGTGTAGAAAAAGCTCTTTACAGTATATATCCTACATAAAATATATAGGAAAGCAAATTTAGGAAAGCCATAGGCTCATACTTCTGAGGAAACCTGGATTTCTCTATGTGAAAGGAGAAGATGGTAAATGGTGGCCCTGTTGCCATCTTAAATGTATTCCCTTCCTTGCTAAGGCAACCAGCAAAGGCTGCCTAAAATTGAATCAGAAGAGTGATTTCCCCTTGGCTTTCCTCCCTCTGTTTCACATATTACTCCAGGGACTGTTGATATATGATAAGGGGGGAATCTTTAACAACAGTCAAATTCGCTGTAATTTTCCCAGCTCTGTCCCCAACAGTATTTTTGTGAGAAAGAGAAGCCTTTAAGCATCTGCAACAATGACATCTACGGACAGCTTCATGAGAAGGAAGAGTCTGGGGGTAAGTTTCCTGACATTCCTCAGGCATCCTGTGTGTCAGGGCTCACTCAGGCTGATATCCACATAAGACCTCCCTGGGCTGCCATACAGGAAATGGGAAAAGCAAAAGAACAAGGAAAGGAAAAGAAGTGGGGAAGGGAGGTACTTTCTTTTAGAGGGCTTTGCCCAACATTCTTCTTTATAAACTATGACCAAAGCCACACATGCCACTTAAAAAGCACGTTTGAGCCTGTGTCCTGTGAAAGACAGATAGGAGTTCCCAAACTGTGGTCCACAAGCTTCATTCAGGTGGTCCATGGCATGTCTGTGGATTTCTGATTGAATGTTCCTCATTGATTTTTATTGTATTTTATTGCATTACAATTTGAATTCTATGGAAGTACAATTGCTACAACAGGCAGAACTACCATTAATTGGTCTGCCAAGACCTTCTGCAGTTTTCAAGTGGTCTATGGAGAGAGAGAAAATTCCGCTCCACTGACCTAGGGGAAGATGGTTTTATAACCATATTTCAATCTTTTTGCATTTTTGTGTCACTTGTGAGCACGTGCTTTCTGTCTCAAGCTCATTCTTAGTCCTCCACTACCACCACTGTCCCTATTTGGATAGAGTACTTTTTCACTTTTTAACTTCTCCTCCCACTACGAAAGTGCTGAGCCATGAGCAGGGGAGCAAGTTCAGGTTTTTCCTTAAGTGCAGGAGGCTGATCAGTTATGAAGGACATGAGCCAAAGGGGTCACAAAGCATCATTTTATTTTTTAATCTCCTTGCTTTCTGCATTCAAATGTATTTGTACGGGGAGTGAGTATCTTTCTCAAGTTCTGACTCTTCTTCCCAATGCCTTGTAATCCACTGGGATCTCTCATATATTTTTATGAACTGTAAATGCAGCACACACATCAACAAAAACGACTGAAGCTATCGCACACCCTGGGTGGTGGGTTTTCTTTCCCAATGATATTACACTCATGCTGCTCCAATAAAAGAAAATACATCTGAGATGTATGCTTATTCTTCACACACACACACCTTTCCCTCCAAAGAGCTCAAGGTAGAGTACATGGTTCTTTTCCTCCTTGTTTTATTCTCACAACAACCTTGTGAGATAGGTTAGTCTGGGAGTCTGTGACTAGTACGAAGTTACTCAGTGAGCCCTGGGGACTGGAACCCTGGTCTCCCAGGCTCTATACTAACATTCTAACTACTGTACCACATTGGGGACTCAATTTGTTCTATTACCATGTCCATGAAACTGGAAACCTATCCTTTAGCTGTCTCACCTTTCTAAGGCGTTTTGTTTAAAAAGCCATACACTGGAATGAACAGTAGAGTTTTGATTTTTTCATAAGAGCATAGGAACAGCCCTGCTGGATCAGACCAAAGGTCTGTCTAATCTAGCCTATTGTTCTCATCAACTAGTGGCCAACCAAACACATATGGAACCCGCCCCCACAGGATGCCTGAGGAATGTCAGGAAATTTACCCCCAGACTCTTCCTTCTCATGAAGCTGTCCATAGATGTCATTGTTAAAGATGCTTAAAGGCTTCTCTTTCTCACAAAAATGCTGTTGGGGACAGAGCTGGGAAAATTACAGTGAGTTTGACTTGCAGAAGTGAAATTGACTAAATTTTTGCCTCAGATACAAGGATGGGTGGGCAGGTAATTCAGAGAAGTATGGCTGCGCTCTGTATTACATCTGAGTCTGCTGGCAGGCCAGCACCAGGAATAGGCAGGCCAGTGAGGGAATATGTTTCCCTGTACTAATTGGAAAGGTGTATGGTGACTTTTCAGTTGAGGAAGGCAGAACTTGTGAATGGTGGTAATCCATATTAAGAGAAGTGGGAGAAGACTGCCAAGGGATAATCAAAGGATTTTAAAATACACAGGTGCCTTCCACCTAACATGGTCATCCTGGTCTCCTAACTCCAGTTGTTGTTGTTGTTGTTTAGTCATTTAGTCGTGTCCGACTGTTCGTGACCCCATGGACCAGAGCACACCAGGCACTCCTGCCTTCCACTGCCTCCCGCAGTTTGGTCAAACTCATGCTGGTAGCTTCGAGAACACTATCCAACCATCTCGTCCTCTGTCGTCCCCTTCTCCTTGTGCCCTCCATCTTCCCCAACATCAGGTTCTTTTCTAGGGAGTCTTCTCTTCTCATGAGGTGGCCAAAGTATTGGAGCCTCAGCTTCAGGATCTGTCCTTCCAGTGAGCGCTCAGGGCTGATTTGCCCTAAAGACTAGTTGAGATCAGTGCATGACAAAGCAGCAGTTGCCCGTATGGTTTGCATCAAATCAAAATGGTACATTCTTTACAAGCCTGGATGAAGCAATGTGTAAACAACACGTATGTAATAAAACCATCCTCGAGTCATTGCTAAACTGTGTACTACAGTGATTAAGAGAGTTTGCTTCTTCCCTTTTCACATAAAATGTTTCACTCTACATAGGACTTCATGTGAGCTTACTCCCGTTTTCAAAAGGATACTTTCTAATAATAATAATGTAGTTTCTGTCAAGAAAGGCATACCACCACACATCCACCCTAGTCCTGGAGCAAAGAAAACTGTGCTGCCTCTGGAACCTGCCCTGCTAAAATGGCAGCATCCCAAGGTGTCTTGTGTGGGATGAGATGTGCTAAAACCAGCCCTCCCCAAATCTATGCTAAGCCCTTTGCACATGCCTATATATCATCTGTCCATTTAACAGCTGTGCGACAGACAGAAATTCAACAGGGGCTATTTTTCATCCGTTTGCATCCCCACTTTTAGCCATTTTAATAACTGCGGCCTGAACTGGGCAGCTTAAGGGCCTGCCCACTGCAACTCGAGCAGCGAGCAACCTCTGCTCCCCGCAGCTACCACCATCATCACCGCCACCATCGCACTTCCTTCCCTCTCTTAGTAAGTCGACGGAAGCAAGTGATGATTGAGTGAGTGTGAGTGTGAGGAGGGCTTTCTGATGACTAGAGAATTTCTGAGGCGTTCTTCAACTTCCTTTGCTTCAAGAAGTCTGACTAACGCTTTACTGAGCATCGCCTCTGCGTTCCCTCTTCCTGGGGGAGGGAATCTCCTCTCTCTCTCTCTTTCTCTCTCTCCACGAGCAGGCACGGCTTAGCAAGAAGAGGCGTGCCAGCTTGGGAACGTTTCTGTGACGTCAGTCGCCTTATATGGACAGCGCCGCGCGGCTCCGGCGTTTCATTCAGATAAATTGCCTCTTCTTGTAAGCGGAATCCCCTGACCGGAGTTACGCGAAGGGAAATGCAAAGGCTGGGAGGGGCGCGCCGCAGCCAGGAGGGGCATTAAAAGGAAGCGGGTTGGCAGCCCCTCCGGCTCCGTTTTAAAAGCAAAAAAAGGCGGGGTGCCTGTTTCCAGACCCGCTTAGTTTAATCGCTGCCTGGCTGCGCTACTTTCCCGAGCCTCCCCGAGGGAAGGGAACTATAGGGGGCAGAAGGCGACGATGAAGGTAACCGCTCTTGACTCCCGGCAGCTCAAGCAGCTCCTGCGGAAGGAGCCCGCCGGCTGCCTGGTCTTGGATTGCAGACCGTACCTCTCCTACTCGGCCTCCTGCCTCCGCGGATCGCTCAACGTGAACCTCAACTCGGTGGTGATCCGCCGCTCCCACGGGCGGCCCGTGCCCTTGCACTTCGTGGTGCCCGACGAAGCGGCCCGAGGGCGGCTGCTCCTGCCTGGGGCTTGCCCGGAGGAGGAAGAGGAGGAAAGGGAAGGGGACGCTGCGGTGCCTTCCCGGCGGCTGCTGACGGCCGTGGTCGTCCTGGATCAAAACACCCGGCACTGGCGGAAGCTGAAGAAGGAGAGCACGGCGCAGATCGTGCTGAACACGCTGCTGGCCAGCCTGCCGGAGACCGGAGCGAGGGTCTGCTTCCTGCGAGGTGAGGGGCGGCCCGAGGGGGAGAGGCGAGGACGGGGAGCCGCGGGGGCTTTGGAGGGTTGCTTTAGTGGCGGAGTTTGGCGGGAGCCTCTCCTCCCGGCCAAAGAGTTCTGCGAGTCATTTCCCTCGCCTGCACGACGGCTAAGGAGCCGGACCCCCCTGCCTGCCCTAGAAGGCGAGATCTCGGGGTAGGAAAGAGGAGCGATCGGGAAGCCAACGAGGTGTAGCCGCCTTCTGTTGCTCTGCCTCCTCGCGCTTTTGGTTAGGACGTCCGCCGACCGAAGTCTGGTCCTGCTAGGCTCGCCTCGCCCGTTTCCTTAACTTAATTTAACGCGAATGCAATAATAGTTTCACGCGAATCAGCCCGTCCCCTCAGCATCCGATGCCAGGAACCTGGAGACCCCCACCCCCATTAGTGTTTGAGGAGGAGGCGCTGATGTTGGATAAGTAATGCCGGGCTGCAAAGCTTTTGCAGATCTCGAGAGAGGCAGTGGGTTCCTCGCCTGAAGCAACGTGTGTCTTGGAGAGTGCCAAGGCACTCGCACGGCGTAGGGAATCACGACTAGAGGCTTGCTGCTGCTGGGTGGATATAGACAGAGAAAGAGGCTTGTATTTCCCCCTTTCCATAGTCTCCCCAAAGTTTTCCCCATCAACGGACAAGAGATAAATCGGCTGGTGGTGAAAATAAAACAACTTAAAATTGAATAGGTGCATTGAAATGATGTTCAGTTGTCTAGTGAAGGGAAACTTGCGTGACTAATTACGGTCAGCATCCTCACTTCCTCACTGGGTTGAAATATCAAACGTTCATCTAAAGAGAAATGTGGGATTGGGGGGATTCAGAGTTGTAGAATAAATTGCCCCTGTGGACACGGGCAAGTATCCCAAACTCCAAAATGCTGGACACTATTAAAGTGTTCCTGGCCTGCTCAGTAATACTATAATCTTTGAGTAAATTTATCGGAAATGCTGTATACTAATACATGGGATGGGTTGGAGGTAGAAACCAAGGTTTATAATACATAATAATGCCCCTGCTCTTTTAATAAAAAGGAGTTCAGCAGTGTAAAAACTCAGCAGTGCCCTCTAAAGGGCAGTTTCCTCTAAATTACGAAATTAAAAAGAAATATAGATGCCAGTGCGCACTCTTCCAGTGTCTCCCAAGACAGGCAGATGCCAACGGTCATAGATGCCAACCTCTTTTCCACCTAAATTGTGAGGGTGGGAAAAGTAAACAATTGCCTCTTTGTATGTAGCAGAATAGGACCGAGAGTTAATATGGGAGCTGGTCCTGTTAAATGTGCTGCATGTTTTTATGCAAACTGCCTGCAGGTTCGATTCTCCTTGTGTGAAAGTGGCAAAGTCCATTTTCATCACTGAGCATGAAGCAAACTTTCTGCATACAGTGTGTGCCTAATTCAAGTGGACTTTACATTTGCCCTTACCCCTATATATAAAGAACGTAGATGTACAGAAAGATTGTGGAAGTCTTGTGGCCCCTCTCTATGGAGCTAAGTGGGTGTGGGGTGGAGGAATGTGGTAGTGGGACCGCTTTCTTTCAAAGAGTGACCTTTGCACCACAAACTTCATGAGGTAAAGCTGCTAATATGTTCCCTTCCAAAGCTCCTTATTGCCACCCTGAAGCTTGGCTGCAGCTCTCTTCGCCCTCCTCCCCTACATATTGCAAGATAAGAAACCTTTTTTTATTGTAAGACAGTGTTCACAACTTGGTTCAGCTTTGGGTTATTCAGTGGCTTTGCCTACAGCACTTTAGCACAATATTCAATTCTTCTGGACGCCAATCATATCAAAGTCCCGTCCCCCACAAAGACTTCCTGCCATCCAGTCCTTAGGCATGCTGGTATGGCAAATTCTGTGCGGCTATTTGCTTTGAATTCTTCCAATCCACATTTAAAGAGTTCGCTATCTGAGCCTTTTATTCTAGGCCATCTATGTAGACTCCATACTTTTAAAGCATATTTCCCCCCTCAAAGAATTATGGGCACAGTAGCTGGTTAAAAGGGTTGCTGGGAACTACAATGCCCAGAATTCTGAAGTCAAGAATATGCATTGAATATACTTTAAAGGCATGGCATGTAAGCAGCCAAAATTGCCTGCCGATAGCAAGTGATTTTATAAAACGAAAATGAAGAGCATTTAGGAGCGTGCTGCCACAGTAGGAAACTATCTTTTTAAAAAGCGAGCCTGTAGTCTGAATGCAATCTTAAGTTGCACATCCTTAAATAGAACGCTCTGTTGTTGCCACAGGTTTCCATCTTCCAGAAGCTGGCTAAATTGGCGAATTCTGTGTGAGTCACAAGCTCTTGAGACTCTTGCTATATTTTTAGTTCCGTTTGAATGTTCACTATGAAGTAACAGAAGAGTCCCGGGGTTTATCCCAAGGGTTTTGTCTGAACTGTGACATGAGAGAGAAAATTCACGGTTGAATGGAACGAAGTTTTCCAATTGGGGTTGGACTTAGGCAGTCCTAGTGAGATAAAGGTGTGAGTCAGAACTCTTGTCAGCCGCCATAAACGCAGCCTCGCTCTTCAGGGAATTGTTTTTACTGCGGAATGACACAATCCTTTTCAGCACCCCCCCTTTTTATATAAACTTCCAGCCCTCATTAATTCATTGTATTTCATATGCTAAAATGTTTAAATTTGTGATAGGCTTTATCGTTTAAATTGTCAGCCTTGGGCACGGGGCATCCTCAAAGGGTCTAGTGTGGGCTCTTTCCCCCACCTATAAAATAAAGCAGTCATTTTTCATGAGAGAGGCTGCAGCTGTAAATGTCAATAAAAATAATGCTGGATTCTTCTGCCACTTTGTTATGCATAGGATTTTAATCATTGGTGGTGAAAATGAAGCCTACCCCTCTCACAAGATGAGTAATGTAGCATTAGCAGAAATAATAGCAACAGAGTTCAGCCAGTGGGGGAGCAGAAGTGTGTGCCTGTGTTTGTGAGAGAGAAAGAGCTGGAGGACTTGAAAAGGTGACTCACTTTAAGAACTGCCTCCAAATCTCCTGATCCCCAAAGGCTCCTGGTTTTCTATTAGCCTCCTGAGCAAAGGCACCAGCCACCCAAGAGAAATCCGTTTGGCTGGTTCCCTTGGTTTGTGAATCCATGGGCATAGAATTGAGGAAAGCTCACCATATAAAATCACTATAAATAAACTGTCAGGAGTTATAGAAAGAGGATGTGGAATGAAATAGCATTATATTTCAGAACAAGGTCGAGGAGAAAAGCTGGCTTCTAACAATAACAGTTTTCACGGCCTTCTTGAAAACCCATACAGAGAGCCCTGTTCAGGTGACCAAAGTACTCTGAAATGAGCTGTTGCTCCAGAATAGTAGTGTCTTCTCCCATTCTGCTGAGTGATCAGGAGTTTTTTTTTCCCATTCAGCAAATATTTGATAGATCAATGTAATCTTTTTTTAAAACGATATTCAGAACTTTAGTTGATAAGGGGACACATTCTCTGTTAATGTTTTTTTTTAAGGCTCAGCTAGTAGCTTTTAACAAGGGTAAACTGGAATTTTAAATGCAGGATAATTAAGCTTCTGTGTTCTGGCTGGATTAAATGAATCTGTAAAAGAGGCTCCATGGAATCTATGGAAGCCCACACTTCCACTGATTTTGGACTGGTTCCTTAGTTCTGTATTTCCTCACTGTCAATATCCTGCTAAGAATGTTTCAGCACGCAGCTACTCAAGGACATAGATTACAGGGGTCAGCAAACTTTCAGCAGGGGGCTGGTCCACTGTCCCTCAGACCTTGTGGGGGCCAGACTATATTTGGGGGGGGATGAACAAATTCCTATGCCCCACAAATAACCCAGAGATGCATTTAAAATAAAATGACACATTCTACTCATATAAAAACACATTGATTCCGATTTAGAAGGTGATTGGGCCGGATCCATCCCCTGGGCCTTCGTTTGCCTACCCATGGCATAGAATATGTAGCAGAATAGAAATCTTAAAGAGAGAAGGGTTTAAAATGCAGGCTTGTAAGATCCTAGGTGTGATTCCTTAGGTAGAGTTTCAGAACGTCAATTTATCCATTGCTGCAATTTATCTTTGAGAAGATGTAGCAGTGCAGTACAGCACTTTCCATGACAGTTATTCACTGAAACAAGTTACAGGTTTTGTTTCCCAAGTAAACATATCCTTTCAGAGACCTGAACAAAAGACATAGAAATCCACGAATATAACTTGTGTTTGAAAGCACAGGTTTGCTCAAGATGTAGCTGATTTGCATGCTTCACAATTTCATCCAAGGTCTGAGCTTAACAGATACGCTCATTTTCACTAATTGTGCAGAGAACTTAACTAATTTATATCAGGTTTTTTTAAAAAGCACTCATCTGGGGCTGTTTTGTTGTCTGATCCCATCATAGGATTTAATTAAGTTTTATGGCTCTTAATGGATCCATTTCATTTACCATAACACAACGGAATGGAAGTTATTAATCAGTACAGAACAGCCTCTTGGAACTTGCCCTTCCTCAAATGGATGCAAACATGAAGCTGTATGATAATAAATGTCTCAGAAGTAAATGAAGAATTGTTGGTGTTAGTCTTAATCTTTGAAACAGAGTCAGCTGATTTCTGCTTGCAAAGAATCACAATCTCTATCACTAACCTTTAACTGCCATACTGTTTTTCTTTTGATTGTGGCTATTTAGCTGCAGTGTTAGAAAATGGGATAGAAAAGCTAGGAGCCAAATGGCTCCTGGGATCTGGGTTGTGGGCGCAGAAACAGAATGTCTAGTCGCCATGGGTGGGGGTGTAAGTCAGCAACACTTTTTCGTTATTATTTTGATGAGCGTGAATTAATACGCAATTGACATAAGTGACACATTGTTAATATCACATTTTTAGCATAAATTAATACAGTAGATGTTTAATTTGGTATTTACAATAAAAATATTGGTACCACACCCCGGTTTTCAAAACGCTGTATCTTTATTGTTAAACTCCTTAACGTATATTGTGAGACTTCAAAGCACATACATTTCAGTAATCCTTGAGGGTCAGCCAAGTGCAAAAAATGGCACCCAGACTTTTGGAGGTGCTCGCAAATGGAGAATCTTCAGGCACAAAGCGCCTGGCGCCCTCCTAATTTTGAACCCTGTTTAGCTGTGGTAGGAAAAACTTCCCCACTTATTCATAAAATGTTCATCATGCAGTGAGAACTATCACAGCCTGAAATTAATTGACGACCAGGAACAATTAAACTATTCCACCCCACACACTTCTGAACCCTATTAATTGACATTTCTTTGTTTGCTTCTTTCTCCTCAGGAGGCTACGAAACCTTTTATTTGCAGTATCCTGAGTTTTGCATAGATGTAAAACCCATATCCCAAGAGAGACCTGAAACGGAGAGAAGCACCAGCAGCCTCTACGAGAAGCCGTGCATCCACCACAAACCAGCATATGATCAGGTGTGTTGAGGGGAAGATATGACTAATCCCACCCACGCTCTGGCTCCTCGGGGGCTCTTCCTGTCATCATCCTGTTCGTAGCTGATTAGTTCACTCTTTTATTCATGTCTGGCAATGTGACAAAAGGACTCGGCGTGCATGTTTGTCATGTTTCAAATAAGAAGTCTGAGTGTGATGCACTTTTGAAGACAAGTGGCCTTAAAACGAAGAGAGATAGATGCCGTCAAAGCCACCTATTTCCCCCCCTCCTCTTCTTCCCTAATATGTAAAGAGTTTGTAACTCTTAAGAATTGTATAGTGACATCTTTCTGTTCACACCTTTCCTTCAAGGAGCTATACATGCTTCACTCCCTCACAACAGTCCTGTAAGGTAGTTTAGCCTGAGAGACTGCATATGGCCAAGGGTTTACCCAGCAACCTTTCAAGCTGAGTGGGGATTTATCACCTTACCTCTCCCTCCCATTGCAAGCCAGCTCTTCTATTTATTGGAAGTATATATACACACACATACACAATGTGCTCCCTTAGTATTCCCTCCCACCACCTGCACCTGTTGCTGGGGCCTGTTCTTCCCCTTCTCATCTCTAAATGGTAAAATATTTTCTTCAGAAAGACTAGGAATGGAAAATATTTCTACCTAAGTATTTATATTCTGCAGAACTTAATAGTGGTATTTACATTTCTATCCCACATTTATTCCTAGGAACCCCTATAACAGTTTTTCTCCCCATTTTATTCCCACACCATCCCTTTGGGGTTGTTTAGATGAGAGTGGCAGACACATGGTCACCTCCAGTCAGCTTCAAGGCTGAGTGGATTTGAACCCAGGACTTCCCAGTCCTAGCCTTGACATGTGCAACCACTCGCCCACATGGGATCTGTTACGCATGGCATACTTTGTATTCCCACAGGTGATATATTAAAAAGAGGTTTTCCGACACCTTATGAAATATGAATGGTGCCTTGGCTTGGTTTTCTGGGCACTAAATATAATGCTGTGACGTTTTCTAGCATGTAGCTTCTTTTCTTGTTTATCGCCTTCTATTCAGAAAGGGGGAGAAGACTTGAGTGGCTGAGAGCAGCAGGGGAGAGTGTTGTGTTTCTGACGTGGCAGGGCTGAGGGCCCCATGCTGAGACTGCTTTGGGAGGCTAAGACAGCTTGAAGTCAGAGGAGGCACATGCCAGCTGCCATCCTGCAATTATTAATTAGGCACGCATGAAGAGAGTGTCATGCTAAGCCCAGTAATGTGTTCATGTTTTTCTTTCAAACTGAACTTTAAAACAAATGCACACAGTGCATAGCATTGTCAAGATACCTATGAAGCTTCTGGTTAAAGTACATCATGCCCACCAGGCTCCGTCAAGAGACACTGAACAGGCTTTGTGTCTACATTTTTAGTATGATTCTGTGGGAAAAAACTTGCCCCTGCATTTACATGGTGACAGGAGGGACAAGTAAAAATCCTTTTGGTGTGTGCTTCATGGGGGGAGGGCGGCATAAGGAAACCCACGAGTGAAATTGCTCATGATACCACACATGGCAAATGTGAATGACAAAAACCAAATCCGGTGATTTTTCGTAAGGAGTCTTCTGTTACAGTGGTTTGCTGGTGAGCTACCATGTTAGCCTATACGGGTGGGTAAGCGGTTGACCAGGACCTCCCTATCAGAGTTTTGCATTGCTCACAACCCACAGGTCTTAAGGGGCAGCCCCTGCCAGTACGGAAGTAGCAGGACTGGCAAAGCTCTCATTGTGCCAAGACCACAACAGTAATTCTACCCCCACAGCAGGAACTGCACCTCTTGCAAAGTACTTCCTGTCTGGGTGCTACAGCTCTGATCTCTGTGATGTCTGGAAAACACCCTAAAATTGTCCAAAGCTCAGCCCCTGCTGTCTGTGTTCTACTGCGTCTCTGTGTGTGTGGAAGAAAAAACAGCAAACGAGAGCCTATAATTATATGCGGTTCCTTGCCTTCCAGGGTGGCCCAGTGGAGATCCTTCCTTTCCTGTACCTTGGCAGTGCCTACCATGCTTCCAAGTGCGAGTCCCTAGCCAATCTGAACATTACAGCACTCCTGAACGTCTCCAGGAAGAGCTCCGAGCCCTTTACGGATCAATACTGCTATAAATGGATTCCAGTGGAGGACAATCACACAGCAGACATCAGCTCACATTTCCAGGAAGCAATAGAATTTATTGGTAGGTGTATTTCTCTATTGAAGATAATAGTGACCTCTATGGAGCCCGCCATCAGAGACCAAACCGTATGTCCCGAAATACATTTTGTTGGGGCTAAGGAAAAAGCCCTTCCAGAGCCTGTGATCAGGCTTTGCAGCTCTCTCACTTACCAGGAGGTGCATCTCCTTCCTGCCCCTTCTGTAGGGTGGTTAAAATATTTCATTACAGGGAAGCTTTGAGTGATAAATGGCTGTAGAGCAGGGTTTCCGAAACTTTGGTCTCCAGCTGTTTTTGGACTACAATTCCCATCATCCCTGACCAGTAGCCCTATATATATATATATGGGGAGGCTTTTAAAAAAAGAAGAAGAAAATGATTTCACTGTGTTAAACTCATTTTGCTACCCGCCTTGAGCTAACTGAGGAAAGGTGAGGTATAAACTACAGAAAAACTACTGTGGCATAGGCCTCTGTGGGCTAGATGCATCTCTCAGCCGGCAAACATGCAAGCGTACTGTGAGGCTGCATAGCGGGGACGGGTGGTGAAGGTGACAAGGGAAGGAGTTTTTAATGTGCATGACTGGAAAAGAGTCTGGGGTGCTGACCTCTGACCCAGGGCTATTTGAGATACGTAGAGAGGGCAGGATTACTAAATGATAGAAATGACTACGTCTGCCAGTGTGCCACAAGCAGTGTAACTACGCCCGTTGCTTAAGAAAAAGCTGCACAAACCTGTAGGCATGGTTCTATAGAGACCTTGATTTTTCTCCATTTTTTGAAAGGAGGAAAAACAGCTTTTTCCAATCTACCTGAGCCATAAATCAGGGAGTCCTTGGTTCAAATTTTGTTCCTAAAGCTACCCACTGTCTCTGTATGGGTTTAACAAAGCTGAGCTACCTTATAGTGTTGTTGTGAGAATTTCTGAAAACGTTAAGTGCTTTACATTTAGTGCAAGTACTATTATTTTAATGTCTGTTAATACAGTACTGTACCCTAAGCTTGGGAGCAGGAAGCAGTTTAGGACATATTATTGCATTAACAAGCATTAAAATAATGATTATATTAAAATATATGAAATAGTAACTCCATATTGAAGATGAGAAGTTTGAGGATTCAAGAAATGTTAAGATAGATGGATGCTTCAATTGTTACGGCATGCCTTTGAGGATGTGACCCAGAGCAGAATGCAGTAAGATGAAATGTGGGTAATATATTTCTCACGCCAGCCAAACAGGGCAAGTTCTATTTTTAATCAACGCGTTTTGCACAAGGAGCTTATTTTCAGAATTTTCCTTTTAATCTTATAACAATAATTGAATTGTGTGAGTAACTTGGGGGCCTCCTGTTGCGTAAAATGGTGGTTCTGCCTCAGCCATTTATAGCCTGACTTAAATCCAAGTGCCACTTATCAAGGGTTATAATTAGAGATGTTAGGCTACTTTATTGTGCATTTTGTGGTAGAAACCCCAGGAACCCAGGGACTTTACATCCCTGCTCAAAATGCATGCTGAGTGTCTACCAAAAAGGCCCACAAAAGGTGGGGACAGAAGCAGTACATTTTATGCTCTTACCCAATGGAAAAATAGGCACATCTCCTCATCAGATGGGAGGGAACATGCAGCAAGCCCACACCTTTTGCCGCAAGGTCTGTGCTGCTTTCGAAAAGAACCTAACTGTGAATTCAATTCTTTTGTGGCATTGTAGTATTTGCCTTATTACACATCTGTTGCCATAGTTCGGCTAGATGAGGGGAAGGCAAACCTCTTAACTTTATCCAAATGTGATTAATCTACCGTATAGCTATTAAGTTTTGTTATTTGAACAAATGCGTTAAATGCTTCAGCCAGTGTTAGTGAATAAAGTGGAAATTTCTTCTCTGGCATTCTGACATTAATTCCATTTGTGGAACACCTTCTGTCAGCCCATTGCCTCTTTAGGAGAATTGTTTGCAGAATGTTGTGCTGCCATTGTGGGCATCCACTTATAGTGACAGCTAACATATTCAATGCATCATCACCACCCTCTTCTGTTCTTCTTTTTCTTTAGATTGCACCAGACGGGCAGGGGGTAAGATCTTGGTGCATTGTGAAGCTGGAATTTCCCGCTCTCCCACTATCTGTATGGCGTATCTGATGAAAATGAGAAAGTTCCGCCTGGAGGAGGCTTTTGATTACATCAAGCAACGTAGGAGTCTGATCTCACCAAACTTTGGCTTCATGGGCCAGCTGCTACAGTATGAGTCAGAAATATTGTCCTCGACTCCCAGCCCTCCTGTTGCCTCTTGCAAAAGGGATGCTGTGTCTTTCTTCACCGAAGAGCTGGCTTTGGGCAAAAGCTTCGAAGGCTCCTGTTTTGCTTTTCCTACCTCAGTTTTGAATTCCGTGCCCATTCACTCACCTGTCCACCAGCTAAATATTGCTGCGTCTTCATCCTGCTGGACCCTCCTGGGAGCAAGAGACAATACAGTCCCATGAGCCTGGTAGAGAGTATAATGATACATTTCACCTACATGCAATACAGAGGACCTCATGAATTTCACCTGGAACTGGACACTTGAGGGGCTGTCTATACCTGGAAGGGGGAAAAGTCATTTTACATTGAGATGGAGTCTTTGTTCAGTGCATTTAAGTTTGGGGGATAGCTATGCCATTTCAGGTTGTTAACTTGTGCTGAGTCTAGCCAACTCCTGCTGCAGCTCAAATTGTCCTAGGCTTGTGCTTTAAACTAGAAGATAATTCTTCCTCTTCCCAGAAGTAGATGCCCTTCGTTATGGCTGAGAACATAAGTGTATGGACACTGGCTAGACCAGGCTTTCAAAAGAAGGAATGTTTTTTTAAAAAAAGAAAAGTTGTGCACTGTTTAAGGGTTTTTTAGAATAAATTCTGGACTGTTTGTGCACCCACTACTACTATACTTCCAGACTACGCTGGGGTAGAGAGAACGCCGCATAAAGTCAGTCTGGTCTGATTGCTTCTCCGTTGCTGTCTCCCTCCCTCTCTTTTAATTATAGCCTTGTTTCAAAAGTGTAAGCAATAAACAGCTGTGTCAGGAAAGCAGAGCTGTAATGAAAAGCACAATTTACAAAAGAAGCAAACACTGACATTTCGGTGATGGCAGAAACTTGAATGTTTGCTTTTTCCTGTCTTGTGTGTTTTTAATATGTACTACACCATAGGCTGCAAGTGGGTTAGAAGGTAGGAGCAGAAGACTTCTTTCTTCCCACATCCAATGACCATTGCTTACTGCTGTACAACTGGGGTCAGGTTTCTCCTTCCCCAGAGGCCTTGGGTGCTTGTCAGTTTCTAGTCTGGATAACAAAACGAGGTAGTCTTGCCAAGAGGAACTTGTGCACGTCCCAAGGCTGCAACATCATAGGGGTTCCACTCTTTCTCATCCAGTTGAATCCAGCTTGTGTTTCCAGAGATGCCTTATTTCCAGGGGATGTTTCATTCTTAAAACACCATGGTCCTATCAAAACACAAGAGGTTTCCCTTGTTCCACTGGGAACACCTGCTATGTTCTATTTCAGCCCTGAACACTATAGTAGAACCCTACCAACTCTGTAACTGGATGTAGCAACACATATTCCCAAATGGTACCACTAGAACTGTTTGTGGCTGGCATATGGTGGCCATGTTGCACCTACCCTTTGAGTGAAGTATAGTCAAATTCAGGCTGATGGTGTGCACAGATGTACTGTTACTCGGGGGGGGGGTGAATTGCTGACCTTCCAGGTGTTGTTGGACATCTGCATTGGCATGAGCTTCAGGCAGCATGGCCAAATCAGAGGTGATGAACGTTATAGTCCTGCAACATCAGGAAGGCTACACATTTTCCACACTGCCTAATCTGTTCCTGAAATCCCGTGGTTGAAAGTTCAAGTAGGGTTCTGCAATGCAGAATCTATGTTCCACAGCTTTATTTTGGCTTGATGCAAATGGCCAAGGCACAGACTGGTTCAGTTGCAGTTCAGTAACGGCCATGTGTAGGACATAGTGCTGAGCTAACAGGCTGCAAAAAATAAATGGGTGGAGCTGCACAGGTTGTTCACAGACCATATTGTCACCCCACTCCAGACTTGGACCTCTGTTGAGAGATGACTGCCGCCTCTTCTAACAGTATGCACTCACTAAAGAGCAGCAAAGAAGGAATTTTAAAAGAGCAGGCAGTTCTACAGCAGTTGGTTATGTAAAGGAATGCTTGAAAAATTTTAAATGCTTATTCAATGAAAATTTCTTTTTTTCTTTTCGTTGCAATTAGATTTACTGCATTTTAAGATTTTAAGAAAAAGTTGGAAGGGGGCAGCTTGCAAACAATGCATCTCCCCATTGAAGTGTTATCCATTTATATATTACGTGGTCTTGTTGAACGTCATGTGGCTTGCTTTTCCCTGTATTGATTGATCTCTTCCATAACACATTTCTGGCTGTGGAATAACATCATTTCCAAGCCAACTGGGGTCCTTTTTTCCAGGGGATCTGTGTGTCTAGCTTGTATGTCTACAGGTGGCTCAATGTGCTGCTGTTGCTTTGTTCAGTCACATTTTTTTCTAAATGTGAGAAATGGCAATAACTGCCTGGAAAACTTGTGAATGTGAATATGAGAACTTTTTTTAAAAAAAGAAAATAAAAACGTAAAAAAAAACAGAATTTGAAACTTTTTGTTCCGAGGATTATATGCACCAAGTCAGACAACATGTGAAAATATTATCTGCAACGTTCAAGATGCAATTCATAGAATGGAAAACTAAATGCCAACTAAAATACAGAACCCTTGAAGCTCTATAGAGATATTACTATACCATGTGGGTGCAGGGAAGCGTGTGTGTGTGTGTGTGTGTGTGTGTGTGCATGGGCACACACACCATTTTAAAAGCTCTACCTAATTAAAACATTACAACCTAGTTTCAAATGCATGTAACTATCATGGCTATTACACCAAGGACTTTGATTGCTGCTGTTCTGCAAAGAGAGTAGGAAACTGCTTAAGAAAGCTCTCAATACCCAAACTACAGCAGCTACTTTCTGAAGGAGAGCGAGTTAGGATGATCAAGCCAATAAAAAATAGGTTTCAAGGCAGTTTATTGAATGTATTTATTTATGCCTACCTATGCCCTCAAATGGAACCATGCTCTGGTGAGAGTTCTATAAAATATGGCTCACCATAGGATTTTGATGAGGTTCAAGTATTCAGTACCCATGTAAATAAGAGTGTGCTCTTTAGAAATCCCTCTGTAATGCACTGGGCTTCCACGTTAGATAAATCAAATACACGCAGGTCCCACTTTATGAACACAATGTGTTTCCTGGGAAATGTTCATTAGGCAAGTGTTTGCGTAAGGAGTCTGCAATTTCCCTTGATTGTTGTTGTTTAGTCGTTTAGTCGTGTCCGACTCTTCGTGACCCCATGGACCAGAGCACGCCAGGCACTTCTGTCTTCCACTGCCTCCCGCAGTTTAGTCAGACTCATGTTTGTAGCTTCGAAGACACTATCCAACCATCTCGTCCTCTGTCGTCCCCTTCTCCTTGTGCCCTCCATCTTTCCCAACATCAGGGTCTTTTCCAGGGAGTCTTCTCTTCTCATGAGGTGGCCAAAGTATTGGAGCCTCAGCTTCACGATCTGTCCTTCCAGTGAGCACTCAGGGCTGATTTCCTTAAGAATGGATAGGTTTGATCTTCTTGCAGTCCATGGGACTCTCAAGAGTCTCCTCCAGCACCATAATTCAAAAGCATCAATTCTTCGACGATCAGCCTTCTTTATGGTCCAGCTCTCACTTCCATACATCACTACTGGGAAAACCATAGCTTTTACTATACGGACCTTTGTTGGCAAGGTGATGTCTCTACTTTTTAAGATGCTGTCTAGGTTGGTCATTGCTTTCCTCCCAAGAAGCAGGCGTCTCTTAATTTCGTGGCTGCTGTCACCATCTGCAGTGATCATGGAACCCAAGAAAGTAAAATCTCTCACTGCCTCCATTTCTTCTCCTTCTATTTGCCAGGAGGTGATGGGACCAGTGGCCATGATCTTCGTTTTTTTGATGTTGAGCTTCAGACCATATTTTGCGCTCTCCTCTTTTACCCTCTTTTTCCCTTGATTACTATGGGGAAATTTTTAATGCATTCCCAACCATAGAAAGTGGGGGGGGGGACGGGGACCCAAATGTCCTCTGATTTGTTCAGTCACTCCCCCTCTGTTCCTCAGCCAACAAGGAAGTAAAAAATGCTTTCTGTTCCAATATCTGAATCTGCAGTGTGTATAAGTGACATTTGGGCACTAATGCCTCATGTTTGGGTAACTGAATATTTACAGAGCAAGTGTTCATAAAGCAGGACCCTCATGTATAGAACACTGCATTTCTTACATTATATTGGGCCTTGGCATTTTAAGTACAGTTGAACCTTGGATCCCAAACATCTTGGCTCCCAAACAAATCTGCTCCCAAACAATTGAAACCCAGAAGTGCGTGTTCCAGTTTTTGAACATTTTTTGGAATCCAAACATCCAGTGTGGCTTCCGCGGCTTCCGATTGGCTGCAGAATGCTCCTGGTACAACTGTATGTGCTAGTTCCCTGGCATAATACTACTAATCATTTATGTAGATCTAAATCCAACACAGAATTAGGTATGCTAGTCAAACATATGTATATGTTTTAGTTTAGGCCACAGTGATCTAGGGCAGGTGTCACCTAGTCTGCCAGTACATCCTATGGTCTTTGCGAAAGGTCCCTGGTTAATACCCCTCAAAAACCCACAATGCACAAATAGACTGCTTACTCTTCCTGCTCAGTTTCTGTTTGCACAGGCTTGGCCTCTCCTATATTGAACATGCCCTTTTAAACACTGGATATGCACACTTCCATCTCTGCGATTGAGCATGGCAGTGACTGATGTAGGTGATGTTTCTCAAAATTTCAATGCGCCCACTAGCCCAAAAAAGCTTTGCAACCCCTGATCTGGGGTGTTCAAAGCATTTCACAAATACTCAACCATGCAACCATCCTGTCAGCTATGAATATTATTTTTGTTTTTCAGAGATGGGACTGAGATCAGGAAGTAAGAGCTTGTTTAAGACCACCTGTTGCAATTATTGCTGAAATCAAGATTTGGTGTGTTTGGTTCACATTATGCTGTAACAGAAAGATAAAGAATACAGTTGCACCAAAGATGAATTAGGTTCATCAGTTTTCCTTTCTTATGCCCCTACTTTTATGCATTGATGATGAAGAGTGATGCCACCTCATTCTTATTGTTGCAAGAAAAGGCATTTGCCATGAATATGAGGAAGTAGGAATTTGGGTGTGGGAATTTGAGGTATTACCAGCAGCCTCGCGCATTTCAGTTCTCTTGACATTTGTGCTCTATCACATCGCCAGCTTGCTCTGAGACATGAGTAAATTAAATTTTCCAAATGAGGACTATGAATATAGCTGAGGAGGTGGGGTTGAGTCATCTGAGTGAATCAAATGAGGGCACACAAGTAACGGGGGATTGCAATTGCAGCATCCCATTTTGTTTTCTATCTGTATCGAAATGATGGGGCCATTTTGCTCTGGCTTTTCCAGCTTGCAAACAGAGCTGCTCTGCTATTCATAGAGTGTATTAAGATTAGGAGAGAAATTCCATTTTCCATTACCAGCAATGATGCATTTTCCTCCCTTGTCTGCAGCCTGATATATGTGCAAACTGTGTGGGCGCTTCACAAAAACTATATTGAATTTTACAGACACTGGCTCTGGGCTTGGACAACCTCACCTGATTCATATGTCACAGAGAAACAGAACCGGATGTCATCAGCATACTAATGCTGAGACCTAACAGCTTCATATAGTTAAACGGTACAGGGGCAAGATTTGGGACCCACAAAGCATAGTTGTGGTGGTGCCAATAGGCAGTCCTCTAATGCTACTCTCTGAAACCAACCCTGCAGGTAGGAGGAGAATCGCTGAAGAACACTGCTTGCAATTTTTATCTTGCAAAGTCAGTCCAAAAAGAGACAGTGCTCAATGGTATAAAAAAAACTACTGAGAGATTGCATCAGAATAACACAGCCATGCTCCATCTATCCCTCTCTTGAGAAAGGTCATCCACCATGATAGCCAAAACCATCAGATCAGAACCTTGACTGAAATGGGTCTAGATCAGCATTGGGAAACTCTTGGTTTTCCAGATGTTGCTGAATTACAACTCACATCATCCCTGGCCATTGGCTATGTTTGCTGGGTCTGGTGGGAACTGTAGTTCAGCAACATCTGGAGGGCCAAAGGTTCACCACACCTGGTTTAGATAACCAAAAGCCTCCAACAATATTTTCAGCTGTGCTGCCACAACTGTCTCAATTATGTTGCTCAAAAAGTAGGTGTTAATGACAGGATGATAGTTGTCTAAAACTATTGAATCCAGGGTGGACATTTCCAGGTTGGTAATACTATGCCTCCTTAAGGGCAGCAGGCACCACTTCCCTATATAGA
Organism: Podarcis filfolensis; assembly: GCF_964270895.1. NCBI lineage: Eukaryota > Metazoa > Chordata > Lepidosauria > Squamata > Lacertidae > Podarcis > Podarcis filfolensis. The sequence goes on from NC_139608.1 coordinate 47,395,221, forward strand.
GATGCATTCACCACACCTTGGACCCATCCAATGAACACACACATCCCTCTAGCAATCAGCCAAGAAGGGCAATGGTCTGGATGGAACCTGGTCAGCCTCATTCCTACAAGCACCTCGTCCACATCATCAGAGTGCATCAACTGATGCCACAAATGAGAATTGGATATACCACTGGATACCTCAGATGGATTTGCAGTCAGAGCAGCATCAAGGTCTCCATGGAGAAGAGCAAATTTATCTTCAAAGGCTCTTCTCAAAGAGTAACAGCAGGTTGCTGAGTGCCAAAGCTGCATTCGTGGAGGACGATGATAAGGCTGGCCCAGGCAGGCAGTTTCTTGTAAATAATATAATGTTCCATTAATCCCACAACTCATTTTGAAAAAGAAAATAAATCTTAGTGTTATGTCTATAGGAACATGTCTGTCTACCACAGGAATTGGGAAGGAAATCTTTAAAATAGGCAGCTACCTTACATTGCAGACCCCAGTGTAGAAGATCCATAGAACTTTTCATAAATTAAATAAGTGTGTGTGTTTCTTTTCTTATAGTTTCATATCCCCATCTAGTTAGTGTTCTGTAGTTTATTGTATCATATTTGCAAAAAGAAGAAGAGAATTAATAAATCCTAAATCCACATTACTTCAAAACCCAAATAAAAGGAGGAGTTTGAATTGCATCAGTGGGGGTGCTGGGGAAGAGGAAGGGACCTGGAAGACAGGTGAATGACAAAATCTGAACCTGTACTTTTGCAGTGCCATCTTTGTCATCACATCCAGGTTTCCATCTGCTGGATTCTGATATATTTAAGCACTAATAGACAGTGATTGGGCCGGATCTGGCCCCCGGGCCTAAGTTTGCCTACCCGTGATTTAACGCATTGCCTGGTCAATATGTACATTATCCACTTAGAAACTGTGACATGTGCTGGCAAGTTATGTAACACATCCTCAAATTATGACTTGAGGTTATGCAGATGGAGTAGACAAAGTACACAATTCCCCACTCACCCTCTCAATAGGTGCACATTTTCCACAATGCCAGACAGATGTGCACCATGGCTAGCTTGTGTGTGCATTATCCATTCAATTCATACTGACTCCAAGTTATTTATGGTGTAAACCTGCAATGTTGGCTGCAAATTGTTGGCTGATTCTTCTTCCCTACCCTCTGTAAAATGTCATGTACTTGAAATCAAAAGGTACCAGTCAACACACTTTCTACAATGGCTTAATAGTCTATGCAGAGCACGTTGTCAGCCACTCTGCAGCTAAGTAAACAATGTCAGGCCCCAGGTGGGCAGAAAAAAATGTCTGTGCTACTGAACACTAAAGAGTTGACACGGTTCAGCTTACTAAATCCAGCTGTGAAGAGCAGCTGGTTTTCTGGCCTTCAGCAGGGTGGATGCAGAGGGATATGCTTCGGAGAATTGATCAGGGGGGCACTCCTAGGGAAGAGGAAAGACAGAAGATGTTTTGTTCTGCCTGCTATGGCAGTCATAAAGTGGGCCTCTGACAGTTCTGATTGCTCCCAACAACTGGGAAGAACACTTGCTTTGCTTTTTGTTCTTTGGGCATTTGCCTGAGATGACTTGGAGAAGTGGCTCGAAAAAGTGGAGAGGAGGGGCAGCAGGGGGAAAGGAAGAGAGAGGTGTGGGGAGAGAGAGAGACCTTAAGGAAGGAACAGGAAGCTCTGAAGAAAGTGTATGGCTCATGGGATTCTGTTTTTGCCTCTCTTTTTTTAGGTCACCAAGACAAATGGGAGATGTCTGTGAACCTTCCTTGCAGGGCAAACTTCCCACTTCAAGCAACTTCACCCCATTCTTCTTTGTCTTCCAGCCCACTTCTTCCTCCTCTTCCTGTGAGGGACACCCCCCTCCCCAAGAAAAAATGAGAACAATCCACTCTTATAGAAATTCCTGCCTCAGGCTGGGAAAATCAAGGGAGGCAAGAGAGGAAGTGGTGGAGCATGAGGGGCCTGGAAGAGAGAGCAAGAATACATTAATGAACTCAAGCAGATAAAGCAAGAGAAGCACAAGACACTTATTGAGGCAGAACATTCTCCTTCAGAGCTTATTATGTGGAGTCACCATCATTGTACAGGTCACCATTCATGTCTCCTGCTCTCCCCTTCCCTCCTGCATCATGTGCTCTCACTCTATTTCTATCCAATATTAAAATGCTCAGGAAAAGGTTCCTAACATAGATGCAGTAAAACAAGGACCTCAAAGTGAAGGGTACCAGCACATAGACTGACTACAGGGGTGGGGCAGGGAATGCATGGGTCTTTATTTATAAGGCATGCATGGATTTTCTGCAGCCCTGTGGTCAGTATGTGTTTGCAGCTGGCAAAAGAGACAGATTTGTGGATGTGGATTTGATGCACAACGTGGAATATAAAAGGGTTATGTGCATTCATAGAAAACAGGTCAATTCACAGTTACTGGTTATGAAACTGCATTTGTAAGGTAACAAAACTCGGGAATGGAATATCCATGTTCAACAGCGGAATACCTCTCTGTACAAGAGTGAACAACAGGCAACAATTCAATCAAGCCTTCTTTGCAAGTTTCCCAAGAGAATTTGGTTGGCCAAATGGAAGAGAGAACACAGGCACGGCCAGTGGTCAGGGCTGATGGGAGTTGATGGCAGCAGCATCACATTAACTACTCTTGAATCTCAGGTAGATGGAACTGGGAGCCATCTACCTGGGATTCACTCAAAATCTGTTTTATGATTTCATACCCTCCAACATTTCTCCAATGAAAATAGGCGCATCCCATTCCATAACGATAATTTTACTATTTCTACCTCCCCACACCTTACCGGGTTGCCCCAGCCACTCTAGGCAGCTTCCAACATATATAAAAACATAATAAAACAGTAAATAATAAAACAGTAAACATTTAAAAAAAAAACTTCCCCATACAGGATTGCCTTCAGATGGCCCAGGGGTCAGATAACTCCACACTCTCCAAGGTTTATCCAAAGAAAATAGGGACATCCTAAGAAAATGTAGGACATTTTGGGATCAAGTAAGAAACTGGAATGGCTTCTCTAAATTAGGGACGTCCCTGGAAAATAGGGACACTTGGAGGGTCTGTGATTTGCGCCCTGACAAGTCTATTGTCTTGGCCAAGGCAGTGGAAGAATGTTCAGCCTTTGTAGTATAGAAAGAAGTTCCAGCTTCCCCAGTGCTGTGGCATAACTTAAACACAATTTTGCACAAAGCAAGCTCGACTTAGTTACAATTGCATACAGAGAAGAAAGCTTTGTTTCCTGGTACACCTAATGATCACCCTGCACTGACTGATTCAGATGAGTAAGAGTGTTGTGGAGCAGTTTAGAGAAACCTTTGAATCGCAAAGGATTAGACGACCGTAATTAGGGAGGTCTCTTCACCTCCGTATGAGCTAAGAGGGCTTTAATGGTTTCCTCCCAGGTGAGGCCATGCTCAGGAAGAGAACCCTTTGGGGCATTCAGGCCAGTTGAGGAGTATGAGTCATAACAGCAGCCTGTAGAATCCAGCTGCTTGCGTACCAGAGGCAGTATGCCTCTGAAGACCAGTCGCTGGGAATCACATGTGGGGAGATTGCTGTTGTGCTCAAGTCCTGCTTGCCAGCTTCTCATGGTCAACCTACTGTGAGAACAACATGCTTGACCTCATCCAGCAGGCCTCTTATTATGTTTATGGAGCTCTCATCCACAGAGCTTTGTCTGCATGGACTTTGTAGCAATTGATATCCCAGACATTTCTGTGTATTTCCCTGTCACTTTCTTTACTGCAAAAAGTCTTGATTTTTATTTTTTTAAGTGGGGGGATATGTTTCCTGTGAAAGCCAGCTTCACTTTAATTGTGAAGCCTTAGTATTAGATTAGCCATAAGTGTGCGGTTCATGTGCACATTAAGTCACAAATGACACCAGAGCCCCACCCAGGCAAATAGATTAGACTAATCAATAATGATAATATATTTCAGAATGAAGATCAGACTGGTGTTTTCTGGATTTTATAATATTTAAGGACACAATATTTCTAGAAAAATACTCTCAGTTTTCAACGTTTGTCAAATGTTTTTTGGTCCTCGTACCATATAAGACCTTCAGTAAAGATAAATGTGTCTTACTAATGTACATTGTGCTAACAGAAAACACAAGCATATTTCCAAAGCACTAATTGGAACGTGGTGGGAAGAAGGTCCTAAAGTAAGCCAGAATAAATAGATGTGATTCCCTTGACAGCCCAGACTTGTTTCAGCTCGCACTTCTAGCATCCAGAATATCAATCTGCAAATAATTTTCAGAAAACATTTCCTATATTTTAGGATACTTGACATATCTTAGGTAAGTAGATAGGCTGCAGCCTTAACCATGTCTACTCAAGCACATTTAATTCAGTGAGGCTTACTACCAAGTAAGTGGGGCTAGGGTTGCAGTCTTAAGCATACTTTCTCAAGATACAAAGCTGTTACTGAACTGGTGTGGGTGGTAAGCAGAATGCTCTCAGACAGTAATGCCCTAGCTTGACTGGAAATCATAAAATGGACCGTAAGGTCTGGCAATTCCTTAGAGACACAGGACAGGCTTAGAGACACGGAACATGCACAAAACAGGTTTTGATATTGCTGGCTCCAATGACATAAAGTTGATGAGTCAGATCTCTCTCAAAAGGACAGGACTAGCTTAAAATATCTGGAGGTAATGCAATAATGATAATGGATCACTTTAATGGATTTTTGGTGTACCTTACCACATTTTAAAGCTCTGTATTATTCTGCAATAACAAAAGCAAGGAATTTACTTTCCTGAAAACTCCAGACTGATGTTTTAAACGTGGAACAGCTGGGGCCACAAGCCTTAATATAAAATAAAAGGAAATGATACATTTATGATGCAACTTCGTTTATTTAAACGATTTAGTATACCGTATGTAGACTTTGGAAGTCATGCTCTGAGTAGACCCATTAAAAGCAATGGAGATAAGTCTACTCAAAATAGGACTTGGAGCTTGTCCACACTTATGTTTGTCCCCCAGGAAAAAAACCACTCTTTACTCTTGAATGGGAACAAACATCAATGGGGTTTTCCGTGGGTTGGCGTTTGCTCTGATTCAGCAGTAAAGAACCGGTTTTCCTGGGGAAAGTGGTGGGGTAAGCAGAAAACTGCTTGGACCCATGCCTAAAAAGCACCAGACAAGCAGAAAACGTCTTGAACCAATGCTTTCCAGGCACAGTACAGGTACAGATGAGCCGTAACATTGGATATTACCCCGCAACATGATAAAAAAAGAGGTGGATTTTTTCACATAGTTACACTGAATGACTACAAGAAGGTACATTAAGATAACTGAAAACTTTAAAAATTGAAGTCTGGATATGCAATTCTGTGCAGGAAAATAGCATGTCATTGTGAAGACTATTGCAATGTTGGGAAAGGGGGTAGAGAAGAGGCAAGAAGGTGGAGCAATGAGAAACTATGTTTTTCTGAAATGTATTAAACTCATTTTGATTAGGGGTTTTGTGCATTTTGTATACAGTTAGAGGACAAGTAGGAATATGAATAAATTCATGTTGAGTAGGACTGTTAATTTACTGCAATGTATTAACAAAGAAGGCTGATCGCCGGAGAATTGATGCTTTTGAATTGTGGTGCTGGAGGAGACTCTTGAGAGTCCCATGGACTGCAAAAAGATCAAGCCTATCCATTCTGAAGGAAATCGTCCCTGAGTGCTCACTGGAAAGGCAGATTCTGAAGCTGAGGCTCAAATACATTGGCTACCTCATGAGAATAGAAGACTCTCTGGAAAAAAACTCTGATGTTGGGTAAGATTGAGGGCACAAGGAGAAGGGGATGACAGAGGACGAGATGGTTGGACAGTGTAATAGAAGCAACCAACATGAATTTGATGAAACTCCAGGAGGCAGTGGAAGACAGGAGTGCCTGGCATGCTCTGGTCCATGGGGTCATGAAGAGTCGGACATGACTAATTGATTAAACGACATTAACAGAGTAAGGAAGAAGATTCAGATGGCACGTCTACTGGTTAGACTGAACTACAATATTACTATTTGCCACACATTATGTTTACATAATAAAGAGTAGAAGGCTCATTTCTTGTTGACCCTTCAGAAGCCAGAACACTTAGTGGCAGAGTACGTGCTTTGAATGCAAAAGGACTCTGAGTTTCTGGCATCTCTGGTCGGGGTGGAAAATAAGCCTGTCTGTAAGCCTGGAGAATCATTTCAGGCACTTTAGAACAGAGAAGGCCAATATAGTGCCCTCCAAATGTTAATGGACTAAAGCTCCCATCATCGTTGACCATTGGCCATGCTGGCTGTGGCTGATGGGAGTTGGACTCCAGCAACATCTGGAGGCAAAGGCAGATCTAGAAGAGCACACTTGATGTGGTTGCACTGGGCACGGAGCTTCTGGGGTCCTGCAGGGGGTGCCACAACTATGACATCCAACGGAAGACGAGAGGCATTGTATTTTGGCATCTCATAGGGCACCACTGAAATCTGAGGCATCAAGGTCTGCCATTGTTGGAGGGGAACGTATCATATTGGCTATTCTGATTTATACATTACTAAACTACATAGACCAATGGTCTGACTGACCATACAGCAGCTTCCTGTAATCTGTGTTGGTAGCACAGCCTGGCAAAGAACAGACAACATCTGCATGGCTGTCTACTGTCAGAAGCAGTACCTGTAGCAATGCCCCTCCCTTTCTGTACTTGTATCCCACTTATTTTTCCTGAGGTCTGCTGCATGCAGAACTTGAGGAAACTCAGCCGTCAGAAGTTTCTCTAGTTTTCAGAGATGTAGAAACAACCAAGAAACCCAAAGGAACAACAGAGCTGGAGGAACCTCTTATTTGTAAGGATGTAGGTTGTCATTCCATAATATCATCATAGAAGCATATTCTCTTCATTTCAGAAGTCAGTGCTAACCATTGAGCAGAGAGACAGAAACTTCCTTAGTTTACAGCTGCTTCTGAAAGCCAGACACTCTGGTATATGAATCAATGACGATGAGCTGGCATGTGGGAGAAAAATAAAACAAATAAATCCCAGCACCCTGTGTTTAAAGTATGGGATCTGAGGCTTGTACTTGCACATATTTAAACTCTCCTCTCCTTTCGCTTCCTCCTCCTCCTCCTCCTCCTCCTCCTCCTCCTCCTCCTCCTCCTCTTCCTCTCCTCCTCCTCCAGATTTCCTCACCACAAAGGCTTGTCAAACACTTGTCAGCAGCACCTCACTGTGACTGATTCACTCCAAACGCTGGAGGAGTTACTGCCTTTCACTGCTACTGTACATCTCTGGGCAGACAGGAACAGGGTGGAGAATGAGGAGTGGGAGCTATTAATAAGAAGTCCTTGGGGCTGCAACTGCCCACTGGCTGGTGGATTCACAGCTCACATCAGCAAAGGAGAAAGGACGCCTTCAGGACCTGGAAATGTGCCTCAGCTTCCTAGGGGAGTATTTGTTGGCTTTTCCTCATCCTGCCCCCACTTCCACCCCTACACAATGTCTGGTGATGATTCTTTTCCCAGACACGATTTCAGCATAAAACAGCTGTCTTCCCCTGATGTCTACTGGAGCTGAGCACAAGGAAGTGGTGTGGTTTTACAGTTCTACCACACTTCCTTAAAGGCTCCCATTTTCATCCTCCCACCCCTACCCTATCCTGCATCAAACCTTTTAGTTATCTAGTCTGTCATTATCACCCTTGACTTCATCTGCCTTGTCTGCTCCTGGGCTCTTTGACAGGAGGAGGAGGAGGAGGGGGAAAATACAGATCTGATGCTCAGATGAGGTTCATCCGGTGAGTGAATTCACCGATGTTTCTATGACTGTTAGCTCTTTCCTCTATAATTGGAATGGGTTTGGTGGTGGTGGTTTTTACTGGTTGCTGAACATACCCAGGAGAATGCAGACACACTCTTTATAGCTATATCATTATTCTCTCAAATACCAGGGATATTCCATCTCAGATGGAGAGATTGGGAATGATGAGTAAGATAATTACTTGGTGCTGCCTCCAGAGGGGGACCCTCTTGCTGCCCCCTCCTACGCGTCATGCAAATATGCTGAGTGAGTGGAAAAAAGGAACCCACATTACCATTCCGAGGAGTCTAAGCCCTTCATCTCTAAAGCCGTGCTCCCTGCATTTATTTTTTACTTAAAGTGTTGTTGTTTTTGTTGTGGCTATGATGATATAACCTCATCAGTGAAATTTAATTAGCATATGAAACCACCTTGTACTGAGTCAGACCATTGATCTTCTAGTCTACTGGTGCTATTTGTCTAGAAAAAGAGGTGCCGGAACTCACCATGAACAACTCCCTTGTTCTCTTAATGGCAGTGCCAGAACTGAGTTCCAATGAGTTCAGGCTGAAAAGTAGCCCTGTAGTCCACTATAGTCTACTTTGGCTGGGAGTGGTTCTTCAAGATCTCTCAGGCAGGCCCCCTCTTCCCCTTAGTTGAGACTGGACCTGGGACTTTCCATCTGTTTAAACTTCCTCACTCCCCCCAAACCCCAACAGTGGATATAATGACAACCTTGGACTGAGGAAATCAGGGTTCAAAACTCCATTTGGCATGTATGCTACAACGGCCGCACAGATATTGTTAGCCCAACACTGGAAAGAAGAACAAGTCCCCACTAAAGAAGATTGGCAAATCAAGCTAATGGAGTATGCTGAAATGGCCAAATTAACTGGGAAACTTAGAAATCAAGACGACAACAAATATAAAAAAAGAATGAAAAAATGTTTATTGCATATGTACAAAAGCATTGTAAGGAAGTTAATAAATGAGCAGGATTTTAAAAACACTTGTAAGGTTATGTAGAATGTTTAAATTTGGAGATAATCAAAGATAAAGACATTATTGACATACATAAATTAAGACAATACAAAGGAATCAGGGGAGGGAGTGGAGGGAAGTCAATGGTTTCGAGCAATCCCAAAACGTGGATTTAATACTATGTGAATACAGTTGAATTTGAATTTTTTATGTTTTCTTATTTTTACATTAATGTGATTTAAATTGTGAAAATTAATTTAAAAAGTGTGTGTGTGTGTGTGTGTGCACGCACACACGTGTGTGTATAACTCTATTTGGCCACAAAATTCACTGGGTGCTTACCTGTCTATTAGTATGTATTTACCCAGTGGCAGCTCCCTTGCGTCACAAGTTTTGAGGCTGATTGCTCACAGAGAGATAAAGTGAATTCTACTTTACCAGCCCTAAGAATAGTACAGTCTGCCCTACCACTCTGAAAGCTGGCAGAGAGATTGTACCAGTTCATTTAAGAAGAGGTAGATGAAATGTTGCGGTGCTGGGCAACCTTGGCCCACCATGGGAAGGAACCATAACTCAGTAGTACAGCACCTTATTTGCTGAGATCCCAGGCATCTTGAATTAAGGTAGTAAGTGATATCTGCCTGAAATTGGAGAGAGTCACTGCTTGCTGGAGTAGGCAGTTCTGGGCTAGCTGGACAAGTTTGACCTGACCTGGTATATGATAGCATCCTATGTTCAAAGAAGGGTGCAGAGTGTCACCTACTGATTGACTTGTGCACTACTTCCTGCATTCGTCTACACCAGGCTTCCTCAAACACAGCCCACTAGATGTTTTGAGACTACAGTTCCCATCATCCCTGACCAATGGTCCTGCTAGCTAGGGATCATGGGAGTTGTAGGCCAAAAAACATCTGGAGGGCCAAGTTTGAAGAAGCCTGATCTACACTTTACTGTAGATAAGAACATAGGTGCCAGGTGAAAACATTCCTCTTCAGCCAGAACTTTGGCTGTTAAACACCTTTTAAATGTGTGGTTTTCTTTTTTTTAAAAAAAAGTTATGCATTTTGTATTTTTATGCTGTAAACCACCCTGTGATCTTCCGATGATAGCAAGAATAAAAATAAGAAGAATAGTCCTGCTGGATCAGGTGAGGTGCCCATCTAGTCCAGCATTCTGTTCTCACAGTAGCCAACCAGATGCCCATGGGAAGCCTGCAAGCAGGATCTGAGCACAGCAGCATTCTCCCCTCCTGTGGCTTCCAGCAGCTGGCACTCAGAAGCATACTGCCTTTGACACTCTTAGCAGCCACTGATAGCTTTGAACTCCATGAATTTGTCTAATCCTCTTTTAAAGCTGTCCAACTTGGTGGTCGTAACTTGGTATGCCTCTTGTGGGAGCACAATCCATGCCTCTTGTGGGTATGCCTCTTGTGGGAGCACATTCCATGGTCTATCTATGCACTGTGTGAATAAGTACTTCCTTTCATTTCATAGAATTGCAGAGTTGGAAGGGATCCCAAGGGTCATCTAGTCCAACCCCCTGCAATGCAGGAATCTCAACTAAAGCATCAATGACAGATGGCCATCCAACCTCTTCTTTAAAACCTCTAAGGAAGGAGAGTCCACAACCTCCCAAGGGAGTCCGTTCCACTGTTGAACAGTTCTTACTGTCAGGTGTGTGTGCAGGAGCCAGGCCCTGTGACCAATAGGACTCTGCAGGACTGGGGCCTTCCTAAGTTTGTTCTGAAGAGGCAAGGCGCAGCCTCACAGGTGAGGCCGATTGGTAACTCACAGCACCAAGTGGCAAGAGCCGGGAAGGTATATAGGTCAGCATTTTCGCTTTGGCTCTTTGCAACATGTTCCCTGCCTTGCTGCATTTGACTCCTTGCTTCTTGATCCTCGGACCCCTGACTTCTTGACTCCCTGCTTCTTGATCCTCGGACCCCTGACTTTGTGATTCCTTGCTTCTTGATCCTCAGACCCTTGGCTTCTTGACTCCCGGCTCTCTGACCCTTGGACTCTTGGCTTTCTGACTCCTGGCTTCTGGACTCCCGTTCCTGCTCCCACCCCGCCATCTTGCCCCCGGTCCCGACGTCCCCAGCCGGGTCCCCATGAACCGGACCGTGACACTTACTGTCAGAAAGTTCTTTCTGATGGTTAGTCAGAATCTCCTTTCTTGTAACTTGAAGCCATTGGTTCAGGTCCTAGCCTCTGGAGCAGGAGAAAACAAGCTTGCTCCATCTTCCATGTGGCAACCCTTGAGATATTTTAAGATGGCTATCACATTTCCTCTGTCTCCTTTTTACCAGGCTAAACATACCCAACACCCTCAACTGTTCCCCATAGGCTTGGTTCCAGACCCTTGATCATCTTGGTCCTCCTCTGCACATGTTCCAGCTTGTCAATATGCTTCTTAAATTGTGAGACCCAGAATGGAGCACAGTATTCCAGGTGTGGTCTGACCAAGGTAGAACAGAGCAGGACTATTATTTCCCTTGATCTGGACACTACTACTGTTAATGCAGCCTGAATAGCTTTAGGTTTTTTTTACTGCTGCATCACACTGTTATGCTTGTGGTCTACTGAGACCCCTAGATGTTTTCATATGCACTACTGGCAGTCCAGGGGTTTTTTTGCACTGACACTTCTATCATGTCTTGGTCACCTTGTCTCTAAATAAAAAAGCTCCAAATGCTGTAACCTTTCCTCTTGACTGATCTTGATATGGAGGAGTAGATATTGACTAATAGCAGAGGTACTGATAACAATTTACAAATGCAAGGCTGTGAGATGGAAAGTTGAAACACATAAAGACATTATTTAAGTGTAGGAAAGCATGATTTCGTTAGTTACTGAAGAAACTTCTTAACCATGAGTGGTTGGGACACCAACTCCTCCGCCCCGATTCTTTAATTCGGACCTTTAGAATAAAGAACAAGTTCAAAGTGTGATTTCATCCCCACCACACCCCTAGAATTGAGATAATAGGGGGAGGCTTCAAACACTTGACTTACTGCTTGTCATGCAGCTATGAAAGGCAAAGGAGCCTTCGGAATTCTAGAATGCCTGCCAACAAATCTCCCAAGAAAAGGTCAAGTATATGTGCAGCTTAACAGCGCTTCATTTAATGAAAGGGTTTTATGGATTTACTGATTTTAATTGGCTATTGTGCATGTGCTTTAAGAATTCTTACCCACACTGAGCTTTTGGGTTTGGATGGGATTAAAACCTAAATAAGTACCCTTACTGGCAGTGTTCTCAGCATCAACTATTCCTTCAGGTGTTACAGGTGTTGTTGTTATTATTGCTATTAGAAGAGTGCTAAGAGCACTTTGTGATGTTGGAATGCTAATGATAAAGAAAAGTAATTGGCCAATATCTACTGCTCACAGCAGAGAGACAGGAACCAGGCAATTATGTTCTGAACAGATTTGTTTTAATAGGAAAAGGGCTAGTTGCAAAAATTCTATTATACATACAAATTGATTTTGATAATAATTACACTTCTAAAATGAGATGCTGTCAAGGTGAAAATCCCATTTCCTCTGGTAAATTTTCTTCCCACTGTTGTTACACGTCGTGCCTAAAATTGCTATAATTTACAGAAAGTAGAAATAACAATTTTCTCTTTATTCCTTCAGATTATTTTGTGGCCTTTATAGCACTCAATCAGCATGTTATTTTTCGTATAGTACTTGCAAGTAGTTGGCCTCAGTTTTCCATATTTCATATGGGAAAGACTAATAGAATCCTGTGAAAATTCACAGATGTGGTCTTTGTAAATGCTTCCTTGGTACCCATTCCCCACTCACGTGCCAAGCAAAGTCACTCAGAGAGAGTTCCCTGCTGGTGGTAGACTGTGAAAAGGGAAGATGCAAAGCTGGGATGGCACAAGAGCCACTGGATTCTGAGCAAGCCATGCTGGCATCATGTGGCAGCAGTGGGCCTGATCCAGGGATCTTCATTACACAAGCCTGGGAGCTGCCACAGTGAAGAGCTTTTCCCCTGCCTCCCTTCTTCTGCTATGGTTGGCGTAAGCAACAGGGCTATGGATGGGGTGGGAGCCTCTTCACTCCATTAAGTCCCACACTACTAGCCAAGAGTTTGGATTGCATCCTAAGCATTGATAAGAGGTAAGAGATAAGCAGCAGCGACTACAGAAATTACTACAAAATAATTGTTAAATTTATTATCTATTATATTAATATTTGATAGTAAAAGAATAAAGTAACTTTCCTTTTACTCTTTTTTCATTTACAAACTTAAACAGAAAAATAAAAATGAAAGAGAAATCATGATAGATCTAGAATGCCAATTTATATTGATTAGGGGTGACAGGAAACAGGTAAGCAGAGTGATGCAAGTATTTTCTATTAGACATCCATTGGGTGTATCAATTACCCAAGAAACTAACCCATAGCAAAAACACTCACACTACCTTTCATATATTGCAATATTTGTCATTTCCAAAATGAAGATTATTTCCATGTATGAAAAATGCGCGTGCTATAACATGTGTGGCTATGGTTATTCCTTGGAGCAGTGGACGACTTTGGGGTTTCACATTTCAGCAGTGCCTGGTTTGACACCAAAATTCAGCGGCCCCCCAGCCTCTCACCTTCCATTCTACATCATAGCTGTGGTGCCCCCTGTGGTGCGACTGAACCAGTCACCCTAAATCTGCCTCTGCTTGGAGATTGGAGTCGTCAACTTTTGGGGGCAAGTGGGCACATTTAGAGTTTTGCAAAAGTGTCATGGACAGCTATCATAGAATAGTTTCTGTGGCATAATGCAAAATGGCTGCATGTGGGTGTGTGAGTGTAGAACGGCATAACACAAAATGATATGGGCTTCCCTGGCTCAGTCAACAGAAAAAAGCACCTACATCAGCCACCATCACACTCAGATGTTCTTTGCACCAATGTGGGAATCCAATCCTGGAAATCAAATGTGGGCATGTTTAGGAGGGGGTGAGTGAGTTCAGTGGTGGGGAGAGGCCAACCCACTGCAAACAGAAGCTGCACCCGACGAGCTTGTGAATTGTGAAATTTTGAGGTGATATTTTGTAGGTGCTAAGGGACCTACAGGTTGCGCATACTGCAAGCTTTTTGGGGTGGTTTACATGTTGCTGCATACACGTGCAAAAGAACTACAGCTTGCGGGGTCCTTCAGGGGCCACAATACCCTTGGTTGCTTTTAAAAAGGCGGTGCTTACGACATAAGCAATGTTACATGCATTGCAAGAACCTACAACAAAATGTTGCAGCGTGGAGTGCTCCTGTGCAGGGAACTATCTCTCCATCCTCTTTTTCTATAAGGGTCCATTCCTCTCTTCACCCACAAATTCTCTGCTCCCCGCCCTCAACAACCAGCCATCATTTCGAACCGGGCTGTTTCGGGTTTGCCTCTTTCGTTATCGTGGATTCCCAAGAATGCTGACACTTCCCTCTTGTCCGGGTGGGGGATTTGGCACTCGGAGAACGACCCCCGCCCCGCCTTCACTACAATGACGAGCGCCCTCTAGCGCTCCTTCTGCGCTCAAGCGCCCACTCCATTACCCTCCCGTCTCCAGTTTGGCGCTCTCCTCCCGCTCCCATTGGCTGTCCTCGCCTTGGCGCCCAACACAAGTTCATGTCGGGCTGAACCAATTCCTACGAGGTGGGGGGAGTAAAGGCGTTATTAGCTCGCGGGCCTACTTCACCGAGTCCTGAATGCGACGCGAAAACCGCAGATAGAACAGCGCCTTCAAAACGTGGGAAGGGACGGGCGCCTTCCGCTGCCTCTTCGTGCTTTCCTTTCCCAACCCTCCTATTTCTAGAGAGTAAGTGGTGCGTTCCGCGGCGAACGGGATCGGGGAGGCTTGGCCGCCATTTTGTCCGTGGTTTGTGAGCGGGGCGGGCTCAGGGCTGAGGAGAGGCCGCCGCCAGCATGTATATCAAACAGGTAAACGGAGTGATGGGGCCTCTTTTTTGTGATGAGGCGGCTCCGCTGTCGCAGGGGAGGGCGGCTTCATTAAAGTATCTGATGGGGGAGGGAGACGCTGGCTACGATATTTCGCTGTGGGGGGGGGGGAATCTGGTTTGGGGAGAGAGAAGAGGGGCTTCGGCTCGAGGGGGGCTGCGGCGGCTTTTTGCTCGGGAGGTTTTTTCTCCTCACGGGATGATCCCATAGATGGAGAGAGGGGGGCAGCTGAGGCTGTCATCTCCGAAAGGGCCTTTCTGGCGGATCCCACTTTCGAATGAGGGGCGGGGGGGTCCTCTTTCTCAGACTTGCGGGGGGAGGGGGAGGAGGTGGTTTCGCCCATGGCCTGCGTGTTGCAGTGCATGGCGGGGAGAGATGTAAACACTGGGAAGTGCTGGGGCCCATCTGGAGCGGACGTTCAGAATACCATATTGGTAGCGGTGTGTCATTGCAGGGGTAGACTTTCCTCTTCAGAATCCGGAAGGATCCAGTTAAAAGGCAGGATTATGTGAATGCTAGAAAATAGTTTTTTGGTTTTTTTTTTAAGTATGCATTCCCTTCTCAGGCCTCTCTGAGTTTGTTAAAGGAAGGCCCCTGCCTTGTGCTTAAAAGCAGTAGTAGGTGAGGGGGGCAAACCTGGATTGCAACACTTCAGATTGCAGGTGGGCTTGCATGGTTGGACAGTCTCCCCTCCACCATAGAAGAAAGGCCCCCTGCATGTAGTTGTGCATCTGTCTCAGGGAGAGTTCGCCTTTGGCAGTGAAGTCAAACCGTTGGAAGGTTGCAGCGCCTGCTGTGGCTGTAGTGACCAATAGGGGAGAGACATGTTTTGTTGCAGCTAGATCTGGTTGTAGTGCTGCAGATGCACCATGTCATTTCTTCTCTTGGTGCTGTCATTCCTCCTATGGTCATTGCCTATGGTCATTCCTCCTATGGCACAACCAGACTGTCTTGTCTCCAGGCACTGCAGTTGTCTGCAAAGGACATCCCACATGGTTGGGTTGATGTTGCCAGCCTTCATGTCATGTTTGCAGACATCTTTGTATCACAAGAGCTGGTCTGCCAGTCGGCTGGGGGCTGGAAGCCAGCTACCTGTAGAGCACATCCTTGGGGATCCTGCCATCTTCCATTCTGTGAACATGACCAAGCCAACATAGATGTTGCTGAGACAGAGTTCAAATGTGCTGGGAATGTGGGCTTGGGAGAGCACATCCTTGTTTGAAACTGTCCTGCCATGTGATCCCCAAAATCCTCCTAATGCAGCACATATGGAAGGCATTGAGGCATTGCTCCTGACAGCTCTCTGCCTGCCTGTCTATTGTGAAAAGCTGCATCTCCCAAGGACACTTTGAGTCTCTGATTTGCATTCTCCTTGGCGCTAAGAGAGATAAAAACGTAATAATCTCTAACTGGTTTAAAAACCTAGCCAAAGCTCAACTTTTAACTTTACCTTCAGCCCACTCTTCAGCTTATCAGCTAAAGATTGCAACTGAAACTTGAAATTTACACTTAACTTAAGCTGAAAGCTGAACCTGCAGTGTTGAATTTAAAGATGATCTCCCCACTTTCTCAGTCTGCACTATGTGGAACTACTCTTGCGAACTATGGTTTTTTTGTTCTTGCATTTTATTTACCCTTGACTTATTCTAGCTAGGTGTTCATGGTTTCTTTCAAACCACAAGGTGGGTGCACACAAAACAATGCTAGCACATCAAGAAAAAGCAGGGGAAGCTTATTCATGTTAAACCATAGTTCAAAACAAAATAGGGTTTAACATCATGTGCAAGTGTGACCATTTGGAAGGTAACATGCATCACTGTCAAAAACCAGCACAAAAAGAGAAGCAAGGAACCATTTTCCAGCTTACAACTCTTTGTCTAATTTTCAAAGGACATGGACATTTTATACCCTATTGTGCAGTTTCTTCAGATTTCTTATCAAAACTATTTTGAATCTTAAGTGTTCTCTGGATGCTATCCACAGATCTTCTTTCCTATATATGGGTTCCTTTTCTCCCCACTAGCCCTGGATAATTTTCATTTTTTTAATGAACAGACAGTTTATACAGGCAGTGTCTTTTCCCATCATACATACCTTTCCTGTGTGGATTTGCTTCATTGTTTTCCACTGTTTGGGGAGGCATGGCCTGTCTACAAAGTTTGTGTTGTATGGGGTTTTCAAGGTTTAGCATGATTTTGTTGGTGTCATGTGGACTTTCTGATAGATCAAAAGACATTTCCTACACTCGGGACATTTATATTGTTTTTCTCTTGTGTGCAAGCTGCAATGAGTCCTGAGGTGTGTGCTCAGACTGATACATTTACCACACTCGAAGGCACTCGTTCTCCAAGTGCCAAATCCCCCACCCGGACAAGAGGGAAGTGTCAGCATTCTTGGGAATCCACGATAACGAAAGAGGCACTTGTTAGGTTTTTCTCTAGTATGCACTCTTCGATGACTAGCAAGGAGGGATATGTAAGAGAAATATTTCCCACACTGTAGGCATATGCACTCTTTTTGTCCAGAGTGGGTTGGTTGCCTGGTGACTTTCAAGATGAAACCCCTATGTCATTTCCCACAATCTGGATGTTCATAAGGTTTCTCTCCTGTGTGGACTTGTGCATTCTTAGGTGTGAGTCCTGAGTGAGGTATTTCACACACTTCAAACATTGATAGGCTTTCTCTTCTGTGCGGATTCTCTTAAGTGCTGCAAAATTTGGCTGTCAAGCAAAACTTTCCCCACATTCCAAGCACTGATAAGGCTTCGCTCCTGTGTGGCTTCTTTGTAGGCTGAACTCATGTACTTAAATTACTGAGTTGGGTGTGAAATATTTTTTGAAATTATTGTATTAGCAGAGTTGCAAACATTATATACCGGTATATGATGATAGCTGTTTACATGTCACACTGGCAAGATCTGGCTTTTTAAGGAGTTTATTGATTTAATATGATTTGGCTAAATGTAAAAAAGAAAAGCTATTGTTAAATTTGTGTCTTAATCACCTATAGAATTTGGGTTGAAGAGCCAAAAGTGAGAGGGCCGGTGCAATGTAAAGGGTATGATTTGATGCAGCAAAACCAGGTTTTATTTTCTGTGCATCTTTGATGAGTTGTTGATTTGGGGCAACTTCATAGGATTGTAATAATTAGGAACTGTATAAATAAATATTATTAATATTAATTAATATTAACAAAGTTTTCTCGATGGTATACAAAGTTTGTAAAAAACAAACAAACCTGGAGAGATGATAATAGACAATGTCTATTTTTTTGGGCATTGGATGTTGCTGCTGCTGTTGTTCTAGCTGCTCATCCATTAATGCTTCCTAGTGACTATATAGTCCTTCCCCAAGTATGCTTCCTGCTAATTCTCAAATAACTTGTAGCTTAGAAAGTACAACAATCAATATTGTACCTTTGAAAAATATTGCTCTCTTTTAAAACATGTAGTTATAAAAGCTGCAGATGATAGCAAATAATGATGGTATTGTTGGCCACTTTAAAAACTTGCACTTGTTTATTTCAGGTGATCATTCAGGGGTTCCGAAGCTACCGAGATCAGACTATAGTAGATCCCTTCAGTTCAAAGCATAATGTCATTGGTAAGTTTTTCTAGGACAATGACTATAATATTAAATGTGTATCGTTTAAGTGAGCCTCTTCATGGAGGTGATAGAAATATTATTTGTTCTTCATAGTGAGGTGGTTGCTATTCCTTGAGTGTATATATAGTTTTTCCCTGAAGGGCTTGAAGGTTTCTGCAGACAAATGAATTGGTCTCCTCCTTCACGCTCTCCCATACAGAGTGACTGGCTGTTGCTGGCATTCAAATGAGAAGGGGTAATTATACAGGACAAACACATGTTAAAGAGTCTTTCTCACTCTGCTGAGCTGCAGAGTTGATAACACACAATGGAGTCCCAGGGGGATGGGTCAGGTGGCAGTTCGGCCAACCTTATAATTTATTGTCATTGATCTTCCACTCTTTACATACATTTGTCTATCTGTTTTACAGCTGGTCTATAATCCTCAATTTAGAAACATTTAGTTACTGAAAATACACAATTTAACCTGTAACTTACTTTTTCTTTTTAGTGGGCAGAAATGGTTCTGGAAAAAGCAACTTTTTCTATGGTAAGTAAAATCTTATGTATAATAATCTAAAATGTCTTCTCCAACTCCTTCCATATCCCTATGTGCCTTGCCTGAGAAGTGCATTGCTTGGGGAACATTAATTGCAAGACAGATGAGTTTCTTTTAATCCCCTTCTCTTGCAACCTCCTTCACTCTGGCGATGGGTTCACTTGCTGAGTGGGTGGCATGTTTAGTGGTTGATATCCATGGCCAGACGCTGGCTAATGCCTGGCAGTGGACCTAGTGGAAAGTCCACTAGTGGAGTGTGTGTTTTGGGGGGAGAGGGTAGATGAAAGCAGGAAATTGTGTCTCTCAAAGCGTTATTATTATTATTTAGTTGGTCATTGTGGGGCAGGCATCTGGGTTCTGCTTCAGACTGAAGTAATTGAAAAATTCCTGAAGAGATCCTTGCTTTAACATTTGTCCAAGTTTTGCAACACATTGAATGCAACCTGTGCTGTTATTTATAAGAGATTCATAAAAACTGTTGATTGATAGTTTTGAATACTTCTGAACAGGATCCTAAAAATTAACATCTTACTTTATTTTCTTCATTATAGCAATTCAGTTTGTTCTCAGTGATGAATTCAGTCATCTTCGTCCTGAGCAAAGGTTGGCTTTGTTGCATGTAAGTGAAGATAACAGTTACATGTGATCATGCTATTGTTGTAAAATAGTTAGCTGGAATAATGGCGCGTGTTACTTGCATTTGTTGAAATGATAAGTAGGTGATGCTCTTATTTATACTTTTGGGGTTTAAACTTGATCAGCTGTCTTGGGCACTCTTTGAGGGGAAAGATGGAATAAAAATCCCTTAATAAACAGTAGGCATTCCACTGTATGGAAAAGGTTTACTTGCTTAGAGATGTAGATGTACACTTAGAACAAGAAGCCTTGAACATGCTCAGACAGATTCCCCCCCCCCCCCCCCCCCGAGAATCTGAAGTTAGCTTTGTTTCATACTTGAATTCATTAGTGGTTTCCCACCAAAAGGCTTCATTAGAGCAGGCTAATTTAGAAACCAAATGAAAAAAAAGTTGTTACAAAGCTATTAAATCGCTGAAAAATGGGCATGACATGGGGAAGATTGTAATACAAAGTACACACTTTAAAAAGTGGATTAATATGATGATCTTTCTTAGGAAGGCACAGGTCCTCGTGTTATTTCGGCTTTTGTGGAAATCATCTTTGACAACTCAGACAACAGGTTACCAGTAAGTTAAAAATAGTGTACATCAGCTTGTTTTCTTTAGTTTATATTAAGAGGCATAGTTTGCAATATCTGCCCTTCTGTTTTATTAAGATTGATAAAGAAGAAGTATCTCTTCGCAGAGTCATTGGCGCTAAAAAGGACCAGTATTTCCTAGACAAGAAAATGGTGACGTAAGCGCAGTTCCTTTTTTCTTTTAAACCAAATCTGGATTAAATGTACACCATAACAGGGGTTTTTTTGGGGGGGAATGTTTTATTGTTAAACTTGACAATCATTTTAAAAATCATGTATGTAAGTCAACTAGAGACGTTTTATATTTAGTTGACAAATGAATAGGAGGAATCCAGGATGAATGACAAGTATGTGATGCTTGCTTGCTTGCTCATAGCTGGGTGCTCTTCTGATGTCTGCAAGTTCATTTTGGAACCTAGAAAATCTCAGTCTTCAGTTTTTCTGAAAAACAGTTTTGATTACTGTTTCAGTCTTCATGTTTGCTTGTGGGGGAAGGGGCTTGAAACATTGTAGGTGGAATTCAGCGGTGTGCTCTTCCAATCTTTGTGTGTCTCCAAGACGTTGCAGAAAGTTGCACTTTGACTGCACACCCACCACTTGCTGTTCTGGAGGTGTTATTCCATATTGGGGAAAGAGGTTTGGAAGAGACAGTCCCAACTCTGGCATTTGCACCAAGCACAGTAAAGCTTTGTTAGATTTATATCTGCCCTCATCCACCTTTAAACAAACACTCGCCGTGGAAGTACGCGTTAGAATAAATCACAGGCATTTATTTTTGCAAATAAGTGAATGTGTAACGCACAGAGTTTCCAGCCAACAAGTATTCATCTTCTGGCAGTAAAATAAAGAAGAAAAAAGGTTCCAAATTGCCACCTTGCATTTGGCAAGACACAAACTATTTAAAGGGAAAGTTCTTGGTTTGCTTACAAAAAGGATCCTGCAATCTTTGGGTTAGCAAATATGTCCCACAGAGGACCTTACGGTCTTCAAACAAAAACATCTTGGAGGTCCCGGGCCACAGAGAGGTTAGGCTGGCTCAACCAGAGCCAGGGCTTTTTCGGCTGTGGCTCCGATCTGGTGGAATGCTCTGTCACAAGAAACTAGGGTCCTGCGGGACTTGACATCTTTCCGCAGGGCCTGCAAGACAGAGCTGTTCCACTAGGCCTTTGGCCAGGGCACAGCCTGACCCCCTCCTTTAGCAATCCTCACAGAACTCTAGCCCAATGGTTGCCATTAATCTGATTTGAATTGATTGTATAATTAAATGATTTTTAGAATGATTTTAGAATTTGGAGGACAAGGCAGAGCTTGTGCCAATGAATTGCAAAAGTTTGGTGCCAAGAATTGGGGAAAAGGGGGTAATGATATTTCAGTAGCAAGTATTCTGTCATCTCTGTTCAACCTGTTACTTCCCATGTAGAAGGAGGACTGAGCAGCAAGCACTTAAATGAAACAGAAGAAATTTTCATGTCTGAGTCTAGTGGAAGCAGGCCAATTGTTATTTTTGTCCTGTATTATTTAGCTCATTCTAAACTGATGCACTGAAAGCTTTACTGTTTGAAAACTTGCTTCCAGGAAAAATGATGTGATGAACCTTCTTGAAAGTGCTGGATTTTCTCGCAGCAACCCCTACTATATTGTCAAGCAAGGAAAGGTATGATGATTACTATCCTTTGAACAAAGAACAATAGTAACTTTAATGTGAAGAATAAGTAGTTCTCCAATAAGTAGGCATATTATTTTACATTCTATTTTAATTGATGTATATTTCCTTAATCATTGGATGTGTTCATAATAATTTGAAAAATCCCATGATATGTGACTGTAGCTGCTGTCTGGTTAGCATGCTTCAATTCTTGTGGTATTCTTTCTGTCAGTTACGTTTTTATGGTGCTGGAGTGTAGCAGTAGCATAATGATAGTAACAATTTAAACTGAATATTTGAGCAGTGATAAATTAACTATACCAAATTATTTTTTCCTAAAGAATCTCCTATACAGTCATATTTTCAGATGAGAAAATTGCATATAACTTTGTATGCTCAGATAGACCTGACAGTATCAGTTTTAGGCATATAGATTGGTTGAGTTTTCACCAAACATTTGTTAACACTAGTTACAAAATGTACAAGTCTTTTCCTGACTTTAGCAGAGGGGTAGTCAACCTTTTTATACCTACTGCCCACTAATGCATCTTTCTTGATGGTAAAATTTCCTTACCGCCCACCAGTCCTTGATGGAAGGAGGATTCAGCTTGTGCCATAGAACCTCCTAGCTAGAATCCTGAAACACCCACTAGTGGGCGGTAGGGACCAGGTTGACAACCCCTGCTCTAGCACATAAATGCTTAGTACAGTGGTACCTCAGGTTAAGTACTTAATTCGTTCCGGAGGTCCGTACTTAACCTGAAACTGTTCTTAATCTGAAGCACCACTTTAGCTAATGGGATCTCCTGCTGCTGCCGCGCCACCACAGCATGATTTCTGTTCTCATCCTGAAGCAAAGTTCTTAACCTGAAGCACTATTTCTGGGTTAGCGGAATCTGTAACCTGAAGCGTATGTAACCCGAGGTACCACTGTATTGTGTTGACAGTGACACCTCCTCATCACTGCTAATGCTGCTGCAGCAGTGTCATTGGAGATTTTGTTGCAATAATTTTTCGTCTAAAAAAGCATTTATGAAAAACTTTATAGTTACTTGTTGCTTTTTCAAACTGTGTCCAAAATGTTACATTATTCTTACTCTCTTTTTTAGATCAACCAGATGGCCACAGCTCCTGACTCTCAGAGATTAAAACTGTTAAGAGAAGTAGCTGGCACTAGGGTATATGATGAACGTAAAGAAGAGAGTATCTCCTTAATGAAAGAAACAGGTAAAGATTATCATTCAGTAGCATTTCAAAATATTTTCATGTCATGTTACTTTGATATATTTAGTGTATTTTCTGGCTTGCTGCGAATGCACTGAAACAGTGGATATGAAACAATGAGGTAAGACACAATCTGGAAATTATTGTTATGGTGTAGAATTCTATGATGCATCCATTATGGTCCAACTGCATATCTGCATGTTTCTATCAAGGTTGTGCATATTTAACCCCATAAAGCAGGGGGAAGGAACCCTGGGCCCAGGGGCCAAATACAGCCTATCAGGCCTCTGAGGAGCCTTTTGAGGCTAACACCCTGTCTCCTCAGGCCACACACCCCACCAGCTCTACTGTATGCCCACCTTGAATGTTTTTGCTTACCAGAAGTCTGTCCTTGAACTCTGATAATGACTCTTGCTTGTCCAGATGGAGGAGAGAGGAGTGTGTATGTAAAACTAGTGTACTGTAAAATGGTAAAATTCACATTCATTGCTCCACCCACTTTTCCCTCTTGGTTCTCCCACCCTAGCATGTAGCCCCCAGATTGTTGTCCAGAAGGGTTCATGGTCCTTGGCTAGAAAAAGGGTTCCCTGCTGTAAATCAGTCATGTTGATTCAAGGTGCACGTGACTTAGCTAAATCCAGCTGTTCTCCCAAAGAGCTTACTGGAGTTATTGGTGATTTTCCTGAGAGAGCAGTGTACTGAATCAGACTGGGAACTGCACATTTATCCCTAGTTGCGGTGTAGCTGTTTGCTACCTGCCTTCATGTTATGAGGAGTTTCTTTCAATTAATCTCTTTATTTTTCCTTTAAAATAAATCATTAATGATGCTGTATGTGGTTAACTCTGCTTTATCATTTGGTTATTTTGAACAATAGAAAATATGAATCATTGATTTTGAGATTTAGTATAAATAATGAAATCATAGGCAACTTTTTATCATAACCATTGAGAATACAAGCTATTATGTTTAGTGGATTTCCCCCAGTTAGGACATGTTGTTTAAAAGAGCATTTCTGCCATGTAGTTGGTTTTGTTGTTCTGTTTAATGACAGATTCCTGATACTAACTTAGTCTTCTAAACTCTTTCTTAAATCATTTCTAAAGAGGGGAAAAGGGAGAAAATAAATGAGCTGTTGAAATATATAGAAGAGCGATTACATACTTTGGAAGAGGAGAAAGAAGAGCTTGCTCAATATCAAAAGTGGGATAAAATGAGAAGAGCACTGGAGTACACCATTTATAATCAGGAACTTAATGAAACCAGGGCTAAACTTGATGAGGTAAGCCATTTTAAAACTATTTATTATTTTTTTCGTTACCAGCGTTTGTTTTTCAACATACGTAGTTTTAAAAAATATAGTTATGTTGTGCATGTTAACCCACAACTGATGTTTTTTCAGCTTTCTGCCAAAAGGGAAACAAGTGGAGAAAAATCAAGGCAATTAAGAGATGCACAGCAGGATGCTCGAGATAAAATGGAGGTGAGGTCTTCATTGTTCTGATCAGAACTGTTCTGATCTAAATAACTGTTTTAAAACAAATATTATTATTTATTTGTGTAGCCAAAGCCATTACAAAAAACAAACTATATAAATACCTTTAATGTGAAAAACAGAATAAAAAAATAACACAGTTTAAAAAATTATGAAAACAAGGCAGTCTGTCAGATAAAAGTTTGCTCCCCTGAAGAATTTAACTTTTCATCCCCACAAACGTTTCTCCTTAAAATTGTTCTAAAGGCAGAACAGGTCATTTTTTCAGAAGTGTAGGAGGACCTGCTCACTCATAAAAGTTAATCAAACAGCAGATCTCTCAACTGGGAGATTTAAATCTTTGCACAAGGCTGCTCTTAAGTCCTCATAGATTGGGCACATGAGTTAGTAGTTGCTTCTGTTTTACATTTGCCTTAATCCATAGTAACAAGCAACAAAGACTCTGGATGGGGTGTGAAAAAGACAGAATTGCATGTTTTCATCCATATGATGCATTGTTGATAGAGAGTGCATTTGGTGACATGTCACACTATATGTGCATCTCCCTGGCTAGACCTATCATGTACTGAGAATTGTTTTCGTTTTAAAATTATGTAACCTGTTGTACTTTTCCAATCTTCTGTTGATGTGTTGTGTTTGTAGGAAATTGAACGGCAGGTCCGAGAACTTAAAACCAAGATTTCAGCTATGAAGGAAGAAAAGGAGCAGCTCAGTGCCGAAAGACAGGAACAGATTAAACAGAGGACCAAACTAGAGCTTAAAACAAAAGACTTGCAAGATGAACTGGCTGGAAATAGTGAACAACGGGTAAGGGCTGGAGGCTAGTTGTAGGATAACATGTCAAGGTGTATTTTATTTTGTCTTTTGGGACTCTCTCATTAGAATGTAAAAACTGCAGGGCAAATAATTCTTCTGTTTTATAAAAGGACAGCAGGGGTACGATGACAGTTGTTCTCTGTTATCTGGTTATCTAGACTGCCATAGTGAAAAAAGACCACCTGTCTTTCTAATTAAAACACAGCAAGGTTATTCTTTTTCTCTATTTGGATCAAAACTGGTTTGGGGGGGGGTAACACATTAAAGTACAATATTTCATAAGAAACAACAGAGTAGATATGAATTATGGCTAACTTTGTTTATGTACCACTTTCCAAGCCAATGCTGAGTGTGCCATGGGTGCAGAGTAAACAGAAGTCTGTACATAGTCTACGGTTGGTACATATTGAGAAAATCTATAAAAGCAGCCAATTGTAGATTGATTTGAACTATATCAAGCTTTCGTGCTGTCTGTATAAATTTCTTATTGAAGTTCTTATTTAATAGCATTCCACAAGAAGAGCTTGTTCACAGATTGCTGTTCTTGTTAAAGGCAGCAGTCTATGATAGCTTATTGCTAAGTAGCTCTATTAAAATTGGGGATGCACAGATGCTGCTCTGAAGTTTGGTAAGCTGTAAACTAGACCAAAGCTTTTCTGAACATATAATTTCTAGTGCTTCTATAGCTACTGATTCTTTTCACCCCCAAAAACATTCTGATAAACCACTTCCCGTACTTATTGTTGACCTTCATATTGTCTGTTTTTCCAGAAAAGACTCTTGAAAGAGAGGCAGAAACTTCTTGAGAAAATTGAAGAAAAACAGAAAGAACTAGCAGAAACAGAACCAAAGTTCAATAGTGTAAAAGAAAAAGAGGAACGAGGAATTGCCAGGTCTGTGTGCTGATTAGCAGTGGTATGAAGGGCAAATATTTAGCATGTGCAATGAGGAATACTTCTGCATATACAAGCTCTTCTTTTGTGAAGGAATTGGAAAGGTTCTAGTATAGATCATGCGATGAGCAAGAAAATAATTTGGAATACATTTGGCATGGTTAACTCGGTTAGAGCATGGTGTTGATAATGCCAAGTTTGCAGGTTCAATCCCCATAAGGGACAGCTGCATATTCCAGCATTGCTGGGGTTTGACTATAAGATTCTCAGGGTCCCTTCCAACTCTATGATTCTATGATCTTTGAACTGCCCTGTAAGAGAGAGAAGACACATACTAGTAGAATGGATGGAGCTGTCCTCTGTAAGAAGTAGTGGCACAGGATTGAGTAGAAGAGCTTAGTGTTTTCCTTCTGCCACTTGAAAACAAAATGTTTTCTGTCAACGGATAGAGGCTTGGGATTTTTATGTTTGAAAGTGCTGACCAATCTGAGCCTAACAGTTCAGTCCTAGAGATGTCTGCTCAGAAGTAAATCCTATTGCATTCCCGAGTAAATGTGTTTATGTTTGGAGTTAGAGAGCTTGATAAAATTCCAAAATAATAATAATAGGTATTTGAGCAAAACACAGAATAAAATAAAAGAAATAGTATATATCTTATCTCACTATCAAAAAAATTTCAAAGCGCTCTCTCTCTCTCTCTCTCTCTCTCTCTCTCTCTCTCTCTCTGCCTCTGCTTTTTGAGACCTGTTGAAATAGAAGATGATTGAGTAGAAAGTGATAAAACAAGTTTAAAAGAGAAGCAATTGTTAAATAACAAAATTAAAAGAAAAGAACACAAGTGTTTCTTGAAATGACTTCTTTCAGTTCCCTGCTACAGTTTAATTCAAATTTGATGTGTCATGTTAAATATGAAGAATATGCTTCTCTGTTAGGTTTATAGCATTATAATTTCATGATAAAAGGTTTCAGTTATATTTTTCTCTTCCAACAGACTGGCACAGGCCACCCAGGAAAGAACAGATCTTTATGCAAAGCAAGGTCGAGGAAGTCAGTTTACATCAAAAGAAGAGAGAGATAAATGGATTAAAAAAGAACTGAAATCCTTAGATCAAGCCATCAATGACAAGAAACGGCAGATTGCTGCTATACATAAAGATTTAGAAGACACGGAGGCTAACAAAGAGAAGAATCTGGAGCAGTATAGTGTAAGGATTTGAGTTTGGTGGTACAGAAATATTTGAATCGGTAAATTATAAGTACTGTATATAATCAGGGTTTCTGTATGTTGGGTGTGGCTTCATATGTGTTGGGTTGCGTTGAGCACTATGCTGGCACAGTGGAAATTCCTTGCCCCCTCTCTCCCGTAAATACTCTTGAGATTCAGGGAACCCTTGAGAAACATCTGGAATGTGAGAAGGAGGCATTAGGAGACGCTCCTGTGGTGTTACCCTACAAAGGAGGGTGGAATAAAAGCACTGATCCTTCAGCCAAAAGAAGACAAACTCAGCACGTGGAAGGAGTTCATATTTGTTGCTGCAACATAAATCTAGAGGCCCCAGTAGATATCTCTGAAAAGCTGGAACCCCAAACAAAGGGTGCAGAAAACTTTAATAATTTTATAGAAAAGAGTGCATTTATGACAGAAGCTTAAGCCATCCTAATTGGCTATCTCTACGCATGCTCAAGACATGCTCCTACGTACTGTGCAGTACCATAGTTCTAAGCAAAGAAAATAAATTTACTATTGACTCATACAAATGTTGCATTCTATGCTGCCAGCCTTTCTGCTGTCTGTTACATGAAGCCTAATCTGGGTAAGAAGAATGTACTGCTTCTCTTCTTAGAAGATCTACCAAGGTTAGCTTGCTTTTCTCTGCTTTGGAAGCTGATAAGAGAGACACTGCTTGTTAGCAAAAAGACAAAAATGCAGCTTCTATTCTCAGATGGGGGTTGCAGGGGAAATTAGCAAGCTATCCAAGCTTCAAGGCCAAGACAGCACTGAATTCCTTGCAAAATAAGCAGGCAGGAGAGAGATGGCTATATTTCCAGTACATTTCCAGTACAGGACAGTTGTGGTTGTGGCTGTGATAATGTGTTTAAGCAGCCTCAGCACTTAGGAAGCTGAGGTCACTTGTGTACAGTATCAGAGATGTGTTCTGTGACAGAGGGTGTGAGCATAGGTGTGCTTGCTATGGGTTCTGACATACGTCCTAGGCCACAACATCCATCTGGGTCCCAGGTCATGACACCTAGGAATCGGTGGGGAGGAGGCATACCATTGGTGACTAATCAAAGGCATCTCAAAAAAAGAGACCTTTGACACGATCTGGTCTCCCTTTTTCTCTTTTATTGAAGAAGAGCAGCATAGTTTAATGCCATCACCATCACAGAGGTGTCTGTGGAGGGGATATGTTGATAGAAAATGTATTGTAACTTTCGAATACATTTTTTTGGGGGGGGGAGTGGTGAGGAAGAAGAAATGGCAAGTTCTCCTTGTGTGAGCTACCTTGTGTGAACTCCCTGTTAGATGTAACCCATTATCTTAAGTTCTATGATTTTGTTTTTAAAAACTGGAGGTGTAATTATGGTATAATTAAGCAAGTTACAAGTTCAACCCTATATTTTGTCATCCTGTTTCCTGAATATTTTTAGAAGACATGCAGTGTGAGTTTGGAACTCTACTGCCCAATCCTGCCTCATGTAAACTACTAACCCCTTAACCTGGTCTCTCATTTTTCCATGCATAGGACATGTTGAATGGGGGGGGGGGGGAGGCGGGTTACAGAGCAAAGATTGTACAGGTTGGACCTGGGCTCATTAAATGTGCAGATGTAAAATGGATCTGGAGTATGTGGGGCCAGTACAATATAAAGAGCATACTCCATATCACCTTGCTGTTCACATGGGCTTGAGCCGTGAATGAAAACCTTCCAAGCAATTGGCAAATATGACTGTTCTATCTTTGTAGTCAAATGTACCCTATGCTGAAAGTAGCCAAAAATCTAACTTGCTCAGTTGTAGCTTTAGTTTCTTATCAATGTTCTCTACAAGCTGTAAATAGGATCTTTTATTTTATTCTGAACATAATTCTGCCGCTTAAGGGAACAAAATGTATTGGAGTCAATTAAAATCATGAGATGCTGAATTTTAAAATACCTTCTTTTATGCATTAGAAACTGGATCAGGATCTTAATGAAGTGAAAGCTCGTGTTGAAGAACTGGACAGAAAATACTATGAAGTGAAAAACAAAAAAGATGAACTACAGAGTGAGAGAAAGTTAGTATTTTTTTTTTAAGGGTTGACCTAACCTATGTTGTGCGAATATGTACAGTGATGTATATAAATATTGATTACTCAGACATTAATAAATATGGTTTCATTGTTTAACTTTTATTGGTATAGGGTACCATCCATTGGGGGCCCTCACACTCAGGATAGGGCTTTTGTTCCAATAGAGATGTTTGGTAATAAAAAAGGAGAAAACACTGTTATTACTGATGACTCCTGCAGTCCCCGTGCCACTTTCGACATTGTTCTGAAGGGTATTTCAACTTTATGGAGCTGCTTTTAGCAGGTTACTGGGAGTTGCAGAAGGGAAGAGAGACTGAAAAAAATCACTCATCCTCTAGTGTTAGTGCACACAACTTATGAATCAAAATCCCTTCTGTCAGTGGAAGGGGACCAGTTGGATTCATCCATGTACCAGAAGAGTGCACTGTACCTGGAAGCAAAGATTATAGCAGTGCTTGAACTTCTGTCATCTTATTAGTATAGGCACTGTTATACTCCAGGCCATGGAGTTGACTCATAAAATCTGTGTTGAGATAGAAAACAATTATGGAGTGGAATATAGCTTCCTGGGAATCTGAGCTTTCATAATTTCCAGAGATTATAGCCATGATAGTTCTGGAGAAATGTTTGAGAATGTGTAAGCACTGTTTTACCATCAGAGGGAACCTCATTCGTGGATTCTAGCAATTAGGGCCTGGTTTTTAATTCTGTTTAATTCCAGGTTCCTACATATGATGGCTGTTCTCCAACTTTCCCTTGCACTTCTTTTAGTACTCCAGCTATTTCAAAAATATTCTAAATTTCCCAAAATGTGAAACCTGGAGGCAGGGGGCTTGCATGAAGTAAGGTGTATCTAATTTTTTGTTCTCCAATCTTGGTGGCAAGGATTTTTGCTGTGTTAGAAAAAAGGAGTGATACTTTAAGAGATATGTGACATATTGTCTCTTCTTGTTAGGGATAATAAATCAGTTTGAGGAGCTATACACTGTAGAAGAGATTTAACAAAAGAGTTAATAGCGTTAAAAAATGCGGAAAGCTTTAGATTAGGACAAGGTTATTAAAGACCTTGTAATACCACTACCCTGATCTGGTATTTTATTCTGTTTTTCCTTGAAGATACATTTTGTAATATGGAAGTGTACTATTTTTTCAGTTACTTGTGGAGAGAAGAGAATGCAGAACAGCAAGCTCTTGCTGCAAAACGGGAGGACTTGGAAAAGAAACAGCAGCTTCTTAGAGCAGCAACAGGAAAGGTGAGAGTCATAGCATGCTGTCATAATTATGATAGAGATTTTCAGTAACTAATATAGTTCCTTTTCCTTCTGAAGAATTTTGTGGGGAACGGTCAGGCCAAAAGTAAAAATCAAAACTGTCTAAAGACAAATTCATTTGTATTAAAACAAGTATTTATGACTTACCAAGTCACAAATACATACCAAACTGTTTTTTTTAATTAGCTTCTGTGGTCACCAATCACTTGCTTAAGTGCATACAGTTGCCCTATACCTAAGCTTCAGTAGCTGTGTATATTAACTTGTCTGAACAAATAATGGATTCAGTGTTGTGTGCATTATAATGATCATTGCATAACTTTGCCCTGTTGGTATAAAACTGAAGATAACTAAAAGTGGAGGAAATCCTTAAAGAGAGAGAGAGAAATAGAGATGGGGTTTACCCTATTTCCACAAAGTATAGGAAGCTCAAGTAATTCTGCTTTATTATGACAGGCTATTCTAAATGGCATTGACAGCATAAACAAAGTCTTGGAGCATTTCCGTCGCAAAGGCATTAACCAA
The DNA here is from genome assembly GCF_964270895.1 of Podarcis filfolensis. Taxonomy (NCBI): domain Eukaryota; kingdom Metazoa; phylum Chordata; class Lepidosauria; order Squamata; family Lacertidae; genus Podarcis; species Podarcis filfolensis. The sequence continues at coordinate 47,426,504 of NC_139608.1, forward strand.
CATGTTCAGAATGGCTATCATGGAATAGTAATGAATAACTTTGAGTGTGAGCCTGCTTTCTACACCTGTGTTGAAGTTACTGCAGGAAACAGGTATAGTTCTGATTACTAGGCTTTTTTCCTGTAGAAATGTTCAATGTGAACATATTAACTATAAACCATTGTCTGCTAGCACATAAAATGGTGAATTGGGCGTTTTTCTAATAAATATTAGTGCATAAAACTTTTTGGTTCCATAGGATTTTTTTCTTGGTAGTGCTTGATGGCATGTAGGAGGGGAGACAATGCGGTTTTAATTTAAGATAAAACATTCATTCATTCATTCATTCATTCAACTTTGTTCTCTCTCTTTTCATGTTAGGCTTTTTTATCATATTGTAGATTCTGATGAAGTTAGTACCAAGATATTAATGGAGTTCAATAAAATGAATCTACCTGGAGAAGTAACTTTTCTGCCTCTGAACAAGCTGGATGTTAGAGATACTGCATACCCTGAAACCAATGTGAGTCTGCCGTCATCGTTTTCTTTAAATAGCAAATTGTCCTGCTAGGCCTACATACTTGTAATCGTTTCAGTGCTATTCTGGCCACAAATAAAATGATTGCAAAGGTGGATGCAACCTGTATTTCATATGTCCCTGCATGTTGCCGTTCTAAATCTGTCTTTTAGCCAGGTTATTTTCCTTTAATTTAAGGGAATTGTTGTGTGATTTACTTACATTCTAGATTATTATAGTCTACATTTCAATTATTTGTATTTTTGATACCAGGTTGGCTTTTTTATAGTATACATTTTGTACCTGAAAATAAATGCAGTACTCTTGTACTTCTTTTTAACTGTTTAATATTCTTGCTTTCAGGATGCTATTCCTATGATCAGTAAACTAAGATACAATCCAAGATTTGATAAAGCCTTCAAGCATGTTTTTGGAAAGACTCTTATTTGTCGTAGTATGGAAGTGTCTACCCAGCTGGCCAGAGCTTTTACTATGGATTGTATTACTCTGGAAGGTATGACTTTGGTTCAGTTTTATTTGCAAAGGAAAGGGATTTCACCGTTTACTTGGCTCTTTGTCAGCAATTCAACAAAGCATATATAATTCAGTGTGTTCTGATAAGCTGAATTTGTTGCATACTAGTTCTCTCCCAAACCCTGTTCTGGCTATGTATTGAAAAGGCCAGTTCATACAAATGTAATTGCTCGATTCTTAGAATAACTTAGGTAGAGCTGTAAATGTTTTTCATTAAGTGTTAATAATAATTTTAAAGTAGCAGAAGGGGAATCTCCAGCCCATAGGCCTAACTAGTTCTTCTAGGCCTTTCAACTTGGCTGGCAGGGCCATTTCAACCAAGTCACACTCACCTGCCCTACATCAGATTAGCATCTATTCTTCACAAATATATTCCCCACTCCCAGGTGATCAAGTCAGCCACCGAGGGGCTTTGACTGGGGGTTATTATGACACAAGAAAGTCTCGACTTGAACTGCAGAAAGATGTAAGAAAGGTGGAAGAAGAACTAGGAGAACTTGAAGCAAAGCTCAATGAAAACCTGCGAAGAAACATTGAAAATATCCTTCATAGTGCTTGTTCATATGTGGAGGATGTTGTTGGTGGGATTGCTTATTTGCCTGTTTCTCAGTAAAATAACTGCATTGTGTGTAAGAGAATGGATGACTGAGGTACAAATAGTGTGTGAATGCTGTTGGTAGTTTTGTATGTCTCTCAGTGTACATGCATTTGTCTTCTGCATGACGGCGAGTAAGAGATGACATAATAGAAGTTTATAAAATTAACCCTGGCATGGAGAAAGTAGATAGAGAAAAGTGGGGTCCCCCCCTGTCTCATGACACTAGAACTCATGAGCAACCAATGAATCAGTGTAGGAAGATTCAAGATGTATAAAAGAAACTACTTCTTCATGCAACACATGGTTAAACTGTGGAACTCACTCCCACAGGAGGCAGTGATGGCCATGAACTTGGGTGGTTTTAAGAGTAGTGGCCAAATTCATGAAGGAAAGGGCTGTCAGTGGTTCCTGGCCATGATGGTTATGCTCTTCCTCCAATGCTTCTGAATACCAGTTGCTGGAAACCACAGAGGGGAGAGTGCTCTTGTGGTCAAATCCTGCTTGCTGGTTTCTGACAGGCAGCCGTTCAGCCACTGTAAGAACAGGTTGCTGGACTAGATGGGCCACTGGCCTGATCCAGCAGGCTCTTCTTACGTTCTTATGCTTTGGTCACTGTTCAGGAAACTCAGAAGGGCTGGTTGTTGTTAAGAAAAAGTAGTGTAGGTATATTCTGTTGCCGAGAATCAGTCAAGATTTGCTCAGCCTAGAAGAACAGAAAAAGGGGTCTTAACCGTATATTTGCAGAGAGTAGCTCTTCACCAGTAGCGTTGTAGAAACTGAACAAATATGCCAGCAGCTTTGCTCAAAAAGTGCACATGAGATTGTTTTTGCTGGGTTTGTGGTCAAGTCTGGTAGGTGATTAGCTTGTAAGTACAATTTTCAGCCATACTGTAACTTGCATTTGTTTATAGAAGGTTGTGGCATGTAGTATTTCTGTCATGTTAATATGCTATGATTTGTAAACAGCCTTCATTGCTGTAAAAGGATTCATTTTTTAAGACCAACAACATACTGATTTTATATCATTCATAATGTACATGTTGATCAGAATTTTTCCTTAGCACACTGCATGGATTAATAATGAAATTGATCAGCTAATGAATCAGATGCAGCAGATTGAAACCCAACAAAGAAAATTCAAAGCTTCCAGAGACAGCATCTTATCGGAGATGAAAATGTTGAAAGAGAAGAGACAGCAGTCAGAAAAAACATTTATGCCCAAGGTATGGGATCATAGATTTGTAGAGTTGGAAGGGATCACGAGGGTCATCTAGCCCAACTCTCTGCAATACAGGAATATTTTGCTCAACGTGGGGCTCGAACTCACAGCCCTGAGATTAAGAATCTATTTCTCTACTGATTGAGCTATCAACAGATATAACTATAATCCTAACACTTGACTCGCAAGTGACTGGCTGGTTTAATGGAATAGAGCAACCACTGGTGCATCCACAGCCCAGTCACTTGTGCCAGTCATGTCAGCAGCAGGAAAAAAACGCCCCTTTGCTAGTTCAGTTCCTTTGCTGAATTATGCTAATTGCCATCTTATGACAGTGGTAGGGCCTGCTCAGGATCCAGCAGATCCTGTGCTTACAAGTGAGCATTCCCCTGATGGTGGAGCTTCCCCAGCAGCAGTCTAGTAAAGGGCCACCTCCGCTCCATCCAAACACCCTCCAGCATGACAGTTCAAGGGCTTTGATTGCTCTTCCTGCACAGCAGATTATACTTTCATTATCTGGATTGTTCAGTGTGCTATCCAGTAGATTAACTGGTTTTAAAAAAGGAATGAAGCAAGTGATAGTAATAGTAATGCTTATGATTATTTCTCAGTCCAGTTTCATAGTCCCTGATAGTCCGTAAGGCTGCGGAGTAGGATTTTACTTCTGAGTAGGTACATATATGAGTGAGATCACTGTTGTTGCTTATTGCGTTTAAGCCTTTTTATATGGCATTTGCTGCTAGGTCACATAATTAGATAAATTGGAAGGCTGCTTTCGTGATACTCACATTTAATTTTTTCTTCAGCAACGCAGCTTACAAAGTTTGGAGGCAAGTTTACATGCTATGGAATCAACCCGGGAGTCTTTAAAAGCAGAACTGGGGACAGACCTGTTGTCGCAGCTCAGTTTAGAGGACCAGAAACGAGTTGATGCACTTAATGATGAGATCCGACAGCTACAGCAAGTAAGGACACTTAAAATGAAAAATAAAATTGCTGTGATTAAGAACGTTGGGAAATTATTTACAAAAGCCTGTTCAGAACTATTCCCTTCCCCACTTTCTACCTTTGCTACCTTTTCATTTGGTAGCAAAAATAGTGTGATACCAACGTTCATCATTCATAGAGCTGATCCACTGAAATCAATGCATGCCCATAGATTTCAGTGGGCTTGCTAGAATGTACTTATAAAACATGTATGTAAATAGTGGAGAGCATAAAGCATTTAATGAAATACTAGTAAAACTGTTTAATCTGATAATTTTAGTTTGGTAAACCACTTTGAGGTTTTAGTAACATAAAGCGATGTATAAATATTGTGAAATAAAATTATTTTTTAAAACAATCAGCCAACAATATTTAGTTGTTTTTGTATATCCGTATGTATTTCTTGGTTTATAGGAAAACAGACAGCTTTTGAATGAAAGGATCAAGCTTGAGGGGATCATCACACGAGTCGAGACTTATCTCAATGAGAATTTGAGAAAGCGCTTAGACCAAGTTGAACAAGTAAGATATTTTATTTTGATCCACTCCATTCTTAACATTTTTTTAAAAAACTATTTTAAAATCATCACAGTGACTCGGTATTTACTGGTGTGTCTCTAAGTTAGTGGATGTTCACGTAATATTTATTTATTGAACTGCCAACATTCAACAAATTTTGGAGAATCCTATGATGACACAAATATAAATTCTCTTTATGCAATTTTTGGGGTGAAGCTGCAATCTATATATTTCTAATCAATTATAAAAATGAGCTATTCAATAATATATTGTAAACCATGAAAAGTAACCTCTTCTATGTAGTATAGTTTCCTTATTTGCATCGGCTGCACTTGCATGCTGTTAACATTTTGCATTTTTAGGAACTGAATGAGCTGAGAGAGACAGAAGGTGGCACTGTGCTTACAGCAACAACATCAGAGCTTGAGGCTATCAACAAACGAGTGAAAGATACGCTGGCACGCTCAGAAGGTTGGTAATCAAGAGAAGGCGTCATATCTAGTATATTTTATTAAAATATTCTAAAATACAGTTAACTTAAAGTATTCCAAGAACAATTAACTTAACAAAGTTTAAAACACTGAAATGAAATCATGTTCAAAGAGTACGCAGTACAAATAGCACAAAGAAGGATAAAGAATAACTAGAACTGGTAGCACAAGCCTGGACACATTAGCTGTGCTTCCCATTAAGCCCTCCAGAAGGATACAAACTATACAAGCTTACTGGACTCCCTTAATGCAATGGATTCCATGGCTTCTTTCTGAAGCTGCTGCTAGAAGTTGTAGTGGATGCTGTGCTTGACATAATCTTAACATACCTTCATTTCTTTATACTGGCACATCTGGATTTTGTTGTCTTGTTCTTCATCACCTTTGGGAGTTTATTAACAACATTCCAGAGTACATTCCCACCCTACCCTGGTTATATTTTAAAATCATAGATATTATTAATAAAGATTTATCAATGTTCTGCATTTTCTTTGTATATCAAGTTGTAAGGCTCAATTTCAACTATATGTTTTTATACTATTCTTTGATTTGTTATACTAGATCTGGACAATTCAATTGATAAAACAGAAGCAGGAATCAAAGAACTCCAAAAAAGCATGGAGCGCTGGAAGAACATGGAGAAAGAGCACATGGATGCTATTAATCATGACACAAAAGAGCTTGAAAAAATGACTAACCGGCAAGGCATGCTTCTGAAGAAGAAGGAGGAGTGTATGAAGAAAATCAGGGAATTGGGATCACTTCCCCAGGAAGCATTCGAAAAATACCAGACTTTGAGCCTGAAGCAGGTAACAAAAGTGCTGAGTGCTCATCTCCAGAGACAGTGAGTGGTGGTTCATACCATGCTCTGATGGATTTTCTCAATTCTTTTATACAGCTATTTCGCAAACTGGAACAATGCAACACAGAACTGAAAAAATACAGTCATGTCAATAAAAAAGCTCTAGATCAGTTTGTGAACTTCTCAGAGCAGAAGGAGAAGTTGATAAAACGTCAAGAAGAGTTGGACAGGGGCTACAAGTCCATCATGGAGTTGATGAATGTCCTTGAACTCAGAAAATATGAAGCTATCCAGCTGACATTCAAACAGGTATTATTTGGCACCCATTGTGAGTGACAGGGCTGTTTGATATGTTTTGAATTGCATGTTGGAAACAATTGTATTATGTATTTTGCATGTGTTCATATTTGTAAAGTTCATAAGTTGTCACCTGGTTTTATTTTTACAAGCAAACTGAGGTTACTGAAATCTTAGCAAGAACTTACTGTATGAAAAGGTCCTAACAGAGGCACATGTCTCAGACTAGATTCTAACCAGATTGTAAATAGTTGTAGGTGCTAGAAATTTTTTATACTGTACTACATTTACCACAATTGCTATGAGTTTGATACAGGATAAACCTGCCCTTGACCCCACCAACTGCAGTATTGGCATTTGGTGCATGTGTGAAGAGACTCTGCTTGCATATCAATGCTCTACACAAGAGAAGAGATCCTGAGCCAATCCAGATTCTCTATCCCCACCCCCTCCCCTGTGCACATGTGGAGGAGCTTTGTGTACATATGTTGTTGCAAGCATAGGGTCCCTTATACACACAGAGTATAGGGAGCCAGCCCATACAGTCCCCAGTCTTTTGTCATTCAAGTTTTTTGTTTTGCCACAAGCGCCAGTGGCAAACACCAGTTTGCTACTTTGTGTTTAGTGCACTTTGGAAACACTGAATCAGCAATTATTAGAGTACTTCTTTAATCAGGTGATGGGATGGGATGTGATTTTCTAGGATGAACTCTTATGGCAATACTTTACCAAAGTAGCTTTTGAAATCCTTTTAAATTACTTTTACAAATATTTGTCAGAAAAAGCCTTCAGGTTCTTTGTGCAAAGATTAATATGGATTGAATTACACTTTCTCAAGGTCTCAAAGAACTTCAGTGAAGTCTTTCAGAAGCTGGTGCCTGGGGGGAAAGCTACACTCGTGATGAAGAAAGGTGATGTGGAAGGCAGTCAGTCTCAAGATGAAGGTGAAGGTGGTGCTGAGAGTGAAAAGGGATCAGGATCTCAAAGTAGTGTTCCTTCTGTAGACCAGTTCACTGGAGTTGGGATTAGGGTAATGGAATATTTTACCTTGCACTCTCATGACCACAAATTATATTATGGTAATGCTTAAGAATTAGCAGTAACTAACCTTTCATTGTTCCTGCAGGTGTCATTTACTGGCAAACAAGGTGAAATGAGAGAGATGCAGCAGCTTTCTGGTGGACAGAAGTCACTTGTGGCTCTAGCCTTAATTTTTGCTATCCAGAAATGTGACCCTGCGCCGTTTTACCTCTTTGATGAAATTGATCAAGCCCTAGATGCCCAGCATAGAAAGGCAGTTTCAGGTAGAGTCTTGGGTATTTTATTGTTCAACACAATGCTACATATTAATTCTCTATCTAATTGCAGTTACAAAGAAAGCTCATAATAAAAATAATTGGGATTATAATTTCACTATAGCTGCTTAATGTGGCCTATGTGTGTCTTGTGGCTGTCCTTCTCTGGGGTACAGAAGTGAACTGCTGTTATGCTTTTTGAGAACATGGTTGGCTGTTTCACTGTAGCTGAAGGAAGGAACACAGGGAGATATTTGCCACTTCAAGTTGACCAGTTCCCTAGCTCTGTTGATTCCCCAGATATGTCTGGGTCTCACTGATGGGAATGACATTGTAATAGTAAGGCAGAGTATGACTTCTAGAAGGTAATCTGGCTTTATTAAGATGTGTAAACCTTATAAACCAACCTGTGGCCCTTCTTCGTGTGCCTCCTCTACATGACGTCCAGAGGAGGACAACATGAGAATGGGCCTTTTCTGCAGTGGCTCCCTGTTTGTGGAATACTCTCCCCAGGGAAATTAGTCTGGTGCCTTCATTATATATATTTTTAGATACCAGGCGAAAGCATTCTTCTTCAACCAAGCCTTATTGCTACTGCTTCCATCAGCCTTGGAAAAGTTTTCATAGTGGCAGCCCCAATACTGCTCTGGCATATTTTCTGGAATGACAAAAGAGCAGTGCAGCAGCCAGGAAGATGGATTTGATTTCTTGACTGGTATATTCCCAATTATATCTTTCTTCCAAGTCCTTCCACATTTATTCCATACATGATTAATCAAATGCTGACCAAATCGAGCTCCTATGACAGTTTGCAGAATAGTCATGTGATGCCCACTTGAGCCCATTGATGAAATTTGCTTGCATTTTAATATCACACTTTGTTATGTACCAGAACTTGCTGCATTTTATTACTTACCCACTAAAGAAATGCCTGGAAAATTATTTCAATGTTCATTGAGAAATTTGTTTTACTTCCCCAGATATGATCATGGAACTGGCAGAACATGCTCAGTTTATTACCACAACTTTCAGGCCGGAACTGCTGGAGTCTGCTGATAAATTTTATGGTGTAAAATTCAGAAATAAGGTATGCAGTTATAAAACATGTTAAATAAATTATTGTAGGCAATGGCTGAAATCCCTCCAAAGCATGATGGGACACTGTTACCATAAATAATAAATCTGGAACTTGCTTATAAATCACTTCATTAACAATAAAGGCACATGAATTCAACAGGCTTATGTTAAAGGCTGCGATGGCCTCTGACACATTTCTAGTGACTTGATTGCTAGTGTTTGCATAGATTTCAGCTTCATTTGACTGGCTGAAGGCAAGGGTAGTACTGCACAGATGTCTAGATACACAGACATTTCGGAGCATATGACTGGAGGGTTTTTATTTTTTACCTTTATTATTTTTAGTACAAAGTACGTGCTGTCCTCCTTCTAGGCTGCTTTCTGTAGATGACAGTCTAAAAGTAGGAGAGTATGCACTCCATTCTATTAGAGATCCTGTGCCAAGAGTTTGAATTGTGCTGTTTGTATAAAATACGCAACTCTTGTCATTTAGAGTGCTGACCAAAGCCGTGGGGGTGGTGTGTGTGGATGGGATGGTCACTCTCCACCAGCCCAGAACAGCCCCACTGACTGTGAAGTGTAGCTCTATTAACTTGCTCCATTTTTCTTCCACTGAAAGTGCAGGCTGGCAGAACCACCACTGGCATGAAGGTTCAAAACAGGGTGTTTGAGCGCTGCCCCGCTGGCCTCACTTGATGGCCTGTACCCACCCCTGGGAGGGACAAGCTTGTGGATACAGTGGTTGCTTTGCCACTTCATTGTGTTGCCCTGCTGCCCAGCCAGGGTTTGAATTGCTCTGGCTGATTATTTTGTTCTGCCTTTGCTGTTCATAGATGGTGGGATCAGGTATGCAGGACTCTAAAGCTCTGAGTAATGGAAATCTTGTTCTGACACTCACCACTCCAGTTTCTGAAACATCACAAGGCAGTGTCCATTCACTTTCAAATACAGGCGTCTCCCCACTTATGCTGGGGTTACATTCTGGGGCCCTGCATGCATAAGCAAATATTTTGTAAGTGGAGCTAAAAAGCCTCCAAATGCCCGTTTCCCCCTGCTGTCCAGCAATCTCTTTCCCACTCTCTCTCCACACCTAGAGTTAAAGTTCTGGGGCCAGCTGGAGACTGGAGGTTGCACAGAGAAGTGGCTGCTGTGCTACTGTGCACGTCAGTTGCTAGGTGGGGAGAATGAACAGCCTACACAAAGCCCTGCTGTATCTCTCATCTCCTTGGGGCTTCCTCCACCCTCACTGAAGTCCTCCTGGGGCTCTGGGGAAGGTCTCCTCACTGGCCACAAGGACTCTCCAGCTCTCTCCTGCCATTTCCTGGTTTTAATCTCTTTATTTATTTCCTGACACCGTGCATATTTGTGGTAACGTGCAAGTTGATTGTGTCTAAGTGGGAGGATGCCTGTACATATTTCCAAGCATAAAGGTTAGAAATGGAAGCTGGATTTAGGATGCAGTATTGCATGCTGAGATTTTCAAAATATAGAGTTGTGTGTGGAACATTTGGTAGAATGATTTTGCCTGGCTCATACATTAATTACACAGTTACAAATTTACAGTACTGTTGAGGGACAGTGCTTCATAAACAGCATGGAGCTGTTATGTTGGCTAGCATCTTCATTGATTTCAATACTGTGTTTCTTTTTCTGATTTAGGTCAGTCATATTGATGTGATCACAGCAGAGATGGCCAAAGACTTTGTGGAAGATGATACTACTCATGGATAAGTGGCAGAGAGCTGTCAGCCTGTTGGGAAAGTCTGTAAAATATTTGTTTCTACACTGGGCAGCTGTGTAAAATCTGAAATACATTGTGACTGTTCAAAAGCTATTTTAACATAAGTTAATGGAGCATCTGAATATTATGACTTCTGTATACATTGGATTCCATTTTACATATGTGCTGTTAAATTCTTTTATAAAATACCTGTTAATTTTACCTTCATACTATACCTGTAGCTTGAAAAATGTACTTTTAATGTGTCTTTTTTGCTGTTTTAACTTTTTGGAGTTTTAAATGCCAGTTCTTCCTTCCCAGTTACAATTTTAATGTTTATACTGCCTCACATGGTTTTTTAAAATAGCTTCAATAAAATAATTGTTTTTAATGCTGTAATTTAGATACATGTTCTTGATATTGGGAACTGCTATACTGTCTTCTATCACTTCATGTAGAATGCAGTTTGTTTATGTGTATGGAGATCAATATTTGGCAATAGAGCTTATAGATGAATTTACTCCTGGCTTGTAGGTCACTGGCTTTTTTAGATGTCATGATAGGTTACAGAGATTGGTTGTGAATCTTTATGTAAGCTTCTGCTTGTGATTTATGGGCTTCAGTGCCTCACAATCAGATAAAGATGATGGAATAGAAAACCTGTTTTATAGTTTAGGAACTTATGCAACTCTGTACACCTATCATGCTCCACTTCAAGTTAGTTATATGCACAGCATCTGTTCTGGTTAAATGAAATATCTCATATTTCTACCATTTTCATTGCTAGATAGCATGGGGTGGGAAATTTTGATTCTACATAATTTGATGTATTAGTGCAACATACTTATTCTACAGATGTTTTACAACAGGTGTGGGGAAACTTTGGCCTTCCAGTTATTACTGAACTACAACTCCCATCACTGCTAGCGAAGTTGGCCAATGGCCAGGGATTATGAAAGCTGTAGTTCAGCAGCAACTGGGTCATTCATATAGATTCTCCCACAAATTATATCTAAGATTAAAATCATGAGTTATCCCAATCTATGAGTGACTCCACAAGTATGTTACCTCCTTTCAGGTTTCAGTATAGCCATGTCAAAGAGAGAGAGGTTTACATCCTTCACACATGATATCATTGCAGAAGTGGAGCACTCTGGAGAGCAAGACTTATGTGAGAATTTACCTCAAAGTACCTTCCTTGATCATCTTCAATTGTACAAAGCAAGCAAGCAAACAAAAACAAAAACCCATTCAGATGCATCAGCTGTGCTGCATTAGCAGGAAAAAGATATTAGTTTGGTTTAATACTGACCCCCTCCCCTAGTAATTTAGGATAGTAGCCAAGCAATGTAGGATTAGTTCCATGTTTATGTCTGACTAGATTCAGATGGGCGATCCAAAATATATTATTTGCTATTGGCAGAGCCAAACTAGCAGCTGGTGGCATTGTAAAATAAAACTTTTAGAATGCCAAGCCAGGGAGGCAAGCCAAGGCTTCATTTAGTGTTGCTCGAGTAAACAATCTCTTAATACTTCAAAGTGTTTTAAAAATCTGTGCATAGGTTTACTTTCTTTTTTACAAATTACAGTTTTTAAGGAGCTGATCAATAAATGCTTTTTTAAAAAAAATATGAAATTGCATTGTTGAAGCTGTTGCACGATAAAAACATTTTTCCTTAGTGTCACTATTGTACCAGATTAGGCATTAGCACGTGGCATTCTTGGCAGGTGAGCAGCCACCCCACCCCACCCGCTCAACATGTTTTGTTTTAAACTGTTTTAAATGTTGTATTTTAAATTGTTGTAACCTGCCCTCACCCTTACGGGTGAAGAAATTTATTATTATTAATAATAAAAAATAAAAGTCAGAAAGCTGTGTTTGGGCTTTGTAAGATAACAGCATTACAGTTAGCTCCTTTCCAAAGAACATGAAACCAGGGTAAGCACTGCGACCCTGGAATTTCTTACTTCTTGGAATATAGTGAGGTGAGCCCAAGAGTATTTTCAAATCTTTGTTCTCCATTCTTTTGTGAAATGGAGGACAGGAGACATTCCTATTATCAGCAGCAGATAATATATAATAACTTCACCTCAACTCAGAATCTGTGGATTTTGCTCGAAAATTCTCCAGGTTTTTACACATTCTCTGAATATTTGTTATCGAGCTGGTTCCCCCACACTAGTATTTGCTTAATACACAATGGATGGTTTTTAGTATTGACAAGTGTTAGTTGTTACACCATGGTTTATCACCCTTGTTTTCAGACTCTTGGTCATCAGGGATTCATTTCCACATCTGCCAAGGATTCCCTGCATATCTGGTCACAGAAGCCTTGTAGACCACACAGAATTCTAGTGCATGTCTTAGGAGAGGTGCAGGGGAACTAGTAGCCCTCCAGATTTGTTGGACTACAACTACCATTCCTGACAATTGGCTGTGCTGACTGGAGCTGATGGGAGCTGGGGTGGACACAGATTCTATATCAAGTTCTAGAAGTACTGACTGTGGAGCAGAACACATCCAATTTTAATGTTGGTGGACAAACTAATTTCAGACATGAGATTAATTGAACCTGGCAGGCGTAAAGTGTGCATTCTACCACTGAGCTGTGGCCCCTATCCTCATGATAGGCTTAATTAGTTCTAGAATCTGATTTCAGTGCCAGGGCTGAATCCTAGAATGGATGTGCAGAACTTTTCGACAGTTGATTAGGGATGGGCAAATCTGCCAATTTTTATTTCTCTGTTTTCTCATTTTTCAAAGCTTAAGTTCCATTCTCCACATTTCCACTTTACTGTGTGAATCTTATTCAAAACCCTCATGAACACCCATCATTTTAGCATGATATTTGATTGTATCCAGTTTTCCCTAACACATTTTTGCAAAGCAATTTTCCATTTTATACATACATATATATATATATATATATATATATATATATATATATATATATATATAATATATATATATATATATATATATATATATATATATATGCACACTTTACCCCAGAAGATGCATTTTTGTAAACATTACTAGACGAGACCTGCATTGCAAAATTCAGAGGTCAAATTTGAAGGATGGCTGTGTTTTGGTTCTTGTAATGTTTTGGAAAGTGTGAATTTGATGAATTCTCTTTTAAATGCAAACTGAATCAAATCCGCCCCCGCCCCCCCCCATCTCTATTACTGACCAATTTGGTGTTTTATTTTGTTCTGAAAAAAAGCATGCTAAACTACATCCCTTCCTCATCTGATACTGCACATCTAATTGATTGGCTGAGAAGTACCGGTATGTGGTAACAGCACATTTCAGCATCACTGGGGAGTTCTCAGGGTAGCTTCTAGTTTCCCTTTTGATGCCATATCCACTCCTCAACTATCCTGGGATTTAATAGCTGCAGATCCCACCCTGGACCAGGGAAGAAGATGTGCAAAATAATTCTCCACCAGTCAGCTCCTGCTACTCCCAAATTTCAAGCAACCACCAACACAACAGGCTCTATTTTGTGAAGTGGGCTGCTGGAGCACAAGGAGGGGATCAATTGGAGTAGGGGTTATTTTAATGGACAGTGGGCCCTGGTACCATTCTTGGGCTCAGCTTGTGTCCAGAGGTCCCTTGTTTCTCAGTTCTGTGGCCCTGCCTACGATATTAAGCATTTTTGGCAGCATTTTTGTACAGCCCTACACTTACATTCCCAGGGTGGTTTGCATTTTAATATTTTTAAATAGTAAGATAAAAGCCACAAAACAACAAAAAGCATAAAGCAGCAGGATTAAAAAAAAATATATCTAAAAAGCTTGGGAAAGATGAAAGTTTATTGCCGAGGCCAAAAAGGCAGTGAAGTAGGCTTGCAACAAGCTTCTTTGGGGAAAGCATTCCACAACTGAGATTTAACCGCTCCGTACAGGCCCCACTCGCTCTGGTAATTATATATATAAAAAATTCTGCTATAGAGGCAGTGGCTGGCCTCATACAAATCACACATCTCTTGGCATAATATGAAGAATCAGAGTGTTACTGTTTTGTTGCTTTTGACCAGGTTTCGACCAGTCATTTGTAGGGTTTGTTAGTAGAATCTATGATCTCTAGTACGTTTGTCTTGGTTAATTGGCCTCTGAACCTCTGTTCTGTGTATAATGGATTGTGAGGTTCTAGTTTTGAAAAAGAATGCCCACACTAAATTATGCAAACCTGAAGCCTGCCTACCCTTGCCCTGAAGCAGGGCTGGAGGGACTTATGGCCCTCCAGATTCTGTCAGACTCTCACTGCCAGCAGCCCTAACCAGCATGGCCAATAGTCAGAAATCATGGGAGTTGCAGTGCAGCAACATCTGGAGGGCCAGAGGAGCCTCAACACAGCAGGAATAAGGCTTTCCGCGTCAGAGGGCATTTTTAAAAATACCTGACAGTATTTGGTAGATAAATGTAGATGTTATTTGCTGATGACAGCGTATTTTCTTTATTGACAAAGCTTGACAAAATCAGAACCACCAGGAGTCAATAATATGCATTTTAACTGTTTTACTTTCAAGTGTCCAATTCAAAATGCAAATTAAAACTTGCTTGAAATGGTCTCCTGAGAAAAATTAATGTGGAAAAATGGAAAACTCTGCCATTTTAAACATTTATGGGAATTCATTTCAGCTCTGCTTGCTGTATGTGTTTACAGCCGCCAGGTGGTGTCTCTAACCTGACATTGCATGGCCAAGCCCATGTTTTTCTTTAACTTGCCAGCTGTTTCATATTAGTCAAATAGCAATGTGCAACTTCAAAGTGTTGCTGCCTTCAGGTTCCATTCTTCGTAAGGTTAATGGACAAAGTGTGAAGTAGTTTATGTTTCTTGAAGCAAGCAGTTGCTTTTAGCGTGCCTGCTTATAAGCACAGCGGGTGAGCATCAATTTTCAGTGCTACTGGAAGCTTGACGCAGCTGTTTCAAATTACATTTCATGCACTGGCAATTATCTGCTTTGTTTGTTCCAAAAATTGCTGCATTCCTTCCTTCCTTTGACTCAATTTTTTAAACTAATTTACTCCAGTAGTACATGGCAATATTAGTATATGCTGGAAGGGGGGTGGGGAGGCCCAGCCTGATGGAAATATGATGGAATAAATTGCAAAGTGAGTCTCGATACTTGAGACACTGAGACGCCCAACCGTTCCTTGCTTAATAGACGTGTGATCATTTTAGCTCAGGAAGCATCGCCATCAGGAATCCGGGTATTACTGTTACATAAGTATGCGAACCTCAGTGTTCATTTGTGTTCAAACCTTAAAATAATGTTTTTAAGGTATTTCACAGATTTTTGTCCTGCTTTTAAAAATAATGTCCTATTCAAAGCCGATCACCAATAAGTAACTATATAAAACACACTCAACTGTTCTTTAACAGTTTTTTAAATTAAAAAAACTTAATAACTTCATTATTGTGTGCAAAAGAAATGTGAGAGGAGTGTGTTCTAAACCATGAGAAAGAAAAAAAGAACTCTATATATTTCACATCCTTGTGATTTATGGACCTTCTTTTGTGCCAATTAATGATTTACTGAGTTTGTGCCGATTAACGATTATGAACATTGACAGCAATCCTATGTATATCTCCTTAAAAGTAAGTCTCACTGCATTAAATGGGCCTTACTCTCAGGCAAAAATTGCATACACAAAGTCACAATACCAAAGCTTCACTATTGGTACGTCTGCACCCAATTAGATTATTAAAGGGGTGAACTGTGGACAGAAAAGTTTTCTCAATTGTTAATCTGACTTGCATTGTTTCCTAATAATAAAATTCCACACAAACAAACAGAATTTCGACTCTTCTACACTTACAATTTCTGGTTGTATAGTTGCTGTTTGATCCAGTGTGTACCTTTGGTCACATGTTGTTTCTTCTTAGAGTTAGTGGAGGATTTTCCTTTCCACACTAATGCAGGGTTGTGCCTGAACAGAGAAAAGTTTGATGGGTGTGATCACACCTCTTAAATACTATCATTTTCCTTCAGTCTGTGAATGTCTGAGCTATGAGCATGTGCGTCGGGATAGCCCTTTTGTGGCTTTGCAGGCCGGGTATTGGTATTAAATGTCTAGTATTGCAGAATTCTAACCTTGCCAGAGAATAGGAGATTCAGCAAGAAACTATTATTCAACTGGTTACTGTGACAACATTTTGCCTGTAGCTAATGAATGCTGTCATGGGCAGTACAGTGGTACCTCGGGTTACAGACACTTCAGGTTACAGACTCTGTTAACCCAGAAATAGTACCTCAGGTTGAGTACTTTGCTTCAGGATGAGAACAGAAATTGCGCGGTAGCGGCAGTGGGAGGCCCCATTAGCTAAAGTGGTACCTCAGGTTAAGAACAGTTTCAAGTTAAGAACGGACCTCCAGAACGAATTAAGTTCTTAACCCGAGGTACCACTGTACTTTACTCAGTATCATTATCTTTATTTGCCTCATCTCTCCTCTAAACTGAGCTTGCAAACTGACAGCTCACACCAATCAGTAGGAAATGGCTTGAAACAGATGTCTCCCAAACCTTGCCCACCGACCCCTCCACAAAGAAACACAGGTGATGCTTCTACATATGCCATACAAATGAAAAATACTGAGGATCTGTTCTGGATCTTTCACAAAAGTTGGATTTTTTATGGTAGGAGAAAAAGTGGTTTTTCTAGTACATTATTCCAAAATGGTAGCTGAATACTGATGATGTCATGTAGCAGCATGCCAAAAAAATAAAAATAAAAAAATCCACCCCACCCCTGAACTATACCACTGTAAATGGGAAGTTTGGAAAGGCACTTACTTTAGTGCTGTCATCTAAGCAGCAGGAATTTAAACAGAACTGTATCAGAGGATGTATGTGAGCAATTATTTCTTTTCCATCCAACATGCCATACATTAGACATAGGCAACCTTTGGCCCTCCAGATGTTTTGGCCTACAACTCCCATGATCCCTAGCTAACAGGATCAGTGGTCAGGGATGATGGGAATTGTAGTCCAAAACATCTGGAGGGCCGAAGGTTGCCTATGCTTGCCATACATCATACATCACTGCTTCCTTAGATTCAGGCTTATCCACACTTCCTCTCGTCCTGCTGCTTTCTCCTGGGGAAAGCCACTCTTTAGCACTCAATCAGAGCAAACAACAATTCAGGTTTCCTCTGGACCAGTGCTTTCTAGGCATGGGACAAGCAGAAGTTTGGACGAGCGCTCCGTTTTGTGGATTGATCTTCCCACTTTTGATCTAATTGATTTACTCAACATCACATGTTAGGATTGTAGCCTTAGAGGCTGTACATGCTTATTTTGAGAAGCAATTGGAGAAGCATAGCTCATCCAGCAGTAGTAAAAACAGTACCAGCTCCTTTATACAGGAATCTTTGTAGCAGTTTAATAAGCTTACCCTCATTTATTTCTAAATTCTGTTATCTGCAGTGCAACTTTAGCAATATGGCAAAAGTTCCATCTCTCTACCAGTTCAGGTAAGATCCACATCCCAAATGTCCTAGGAAGGAAAAAAAAGTTAAGTCAGTTCGAGCCACGGCATTAAGTTGCATTCTGGGCATTTATCAGTTTAAAAAGTCCTTTGTTTATTGTGATAAAATTCCAGAAAAGCTGCAGCAGAAGGTTAGGATTCCATGCCAACAATGCAGTCATTGCGGGAATGCCTTTCTACTCCATTCATGCTGTTTGTAATACAAGCAGGCTCCTCCAGAAATAAGACTGAATGTTTGGAATTAAACTGATTAAGGCCGCAATCCTGTGCACCCTTAACTGTGAGTTAAGTCCCACTGAGCTGTTGAATTTCTTTCCCAAAAAAATATGCTTTGCACCAGTATTTAGAATGTTCTGCTGTGCAACAGCAGAAGTTCAGAATCAATAATAGAGCTTGTCTCAATGTCCCCACAGTTTGCACGTCATAGTCTTGCCCCTACAGAAGCAACAGCTTCACTGCTTCACTATTCATTTTAACAGAGAGGTTTGGCAGCACCCAACATTGCAGGGCAGCAGACACATTCAATGTAAACCCCAAATAGTTTACTAAATCTGAATGCAATTAATCCTTTGCATGTTCATTCAGAAGTGCTTTCCATTATAAGCCATGAGTCTTACACCCTACTAAGTGTGTTTCAGATTGCAATCTATGGACCAGTTTGGATAGCCCATTTTGACAGCAGCTGTCTGAGGCTCAACCAGATCCCGATTTACTGCATTCCATATTCCAAAAGCGTTGGTTGTGGTGTAGAAAGTCAGGGTCTAAGCATGCCGTGGAGCATGTCAGTAACTGCTTTGCCATATGCACACACAAAATAAATTGACAAAAAACTAATCACACACTGAATATAAATGGGTCATGTGACTTGGCCCTGTTTCCTGTTTCATTCCTACCTCAAATTTACTTGCTCTGTCATTTGGCCACCCCACCCCCTACCTCATCTACTTCGGAATAGAAAAAGAATCCTGCTATTCCAGCAGAAAGTTTGTCTGCTAAAAGAGAAACCTAGTCATATAAGGTAAAAGTCAGGGTGGGGAGAGAAGGGCGGGAGAGGTCTTTTGATTTGCACACGTCTCGTTCCTAATCAGAAGGAATGATTTTGCCAGAGTTCTCTGATTACAGTGCTTTGGGGAAACGGATGTTGATGTGATATGTCACCTTTTTGTCTGTCCTGTGATCTTCAGCGATGGTGCTTGCTCAGAAACTGCTGGACATTCCAGTTTCTTTTTTGCCTCTGTGCCACATGCCCACACATTCACTCCTGTGAAATCAGTTTTGCACTTAGTTCCTCTGACTTTTGATGCAAATTGAGCAGAATACAAGCCTGAAGCTGGTTCTTTCATTCATCTTAAGTCTCTATCTTCTACACCGATCCTCCTTGAATGTTGCAGGTTACTCAGGGGCAGTTTTATTACATGCAGCATTATCATAATAAAATCATTGGTCAAAACTACAGGGAGGTTTAAAAAATCCCTTTGAGCTCACTCCTCTCCAAATCAGTATTAGAGATGCCTAGCATAAAAAAAACCCCTGGACTTTTTTCTCTGTAATTCTCACCTAGTGGTATCTCTATAACGTTTTCTGTTTTCATACACAGGACCCATAAAACAGTAAGGGAGATTAAGTGCATCCTTTTTCAACCACTCTAGAACAGTAAAGCCTGCTCCTCCAGGAAAACCACTGCAGCCATCCTTCTGGAATTGTGAAAGGTCATCTAATTCTGTTAAATAAATAAATAAAAAATAATAATGGCCTTTCCTTTTTAAATTGTGCCCTGAGCAAAAAATCCCTGCAAATCTCATAAAATTCTGACAAAAAGAATGCTGGGGAGAGCATTCCACAAAACAGGAGCCACTTTAGAAAAGCTCCCCAAACTGCATACCCACTCCTTTAGAGCCAGTGTAACCCAATAAACCTCCCACCTATCAGATAACTCCATCAACCTCCCATCCACCAAGACTAGGGAACCATCCACTAAGAGTGTCCCAGTCTTATCTGGATTGAGCTTGAGTTTATTGGATCTCATCCAGTCCATTACCGAGGCAAGACAATGGTCCATCACATCCACTTGCCTCACCTGCAGACGTGAAAGGAGATGTAGAGCTGTGTGTCACCAGAACACTGCTGACAACGTACTCCAAACTTCCGGGTAACCCCATTCAGCGGTTTAATGTAGATGTTAAGTCATGCTTTGTATCATGAGACACATTAGAACAGCCTCCAAAGCATTTCAACTTCTGCTGTTTTCCAATGTGCTATTATCAGGATCTGAACTGAAACTTGTATTTGGTGTGCACCCTTAGTACCCAGCGCATAGTAACTGAGGCAGGCTCTACCTTCTCAAGACAGGGTCACAGTTGGCAAACCAGCTGAAGATGGTAAAATGCACAGTTAGCTACCAGGGCCATTGCTACTGATGTTTTGGTTACAGGGCAGCTGGGCGCATTGCCAAGTGCAGTGTTGAGACACCCTATATACATTTAATACAGAATTGTATTACGGGCCTGGGCCCTGAGTCTTTAAACTGCCTAGCAATCCTTCTGATAAACAATGATGTTAACTGGGCGCCTGGAAATATGAAATGAAATTTTACCATTTCACAAACACTGAGGGCAACTACACACACACACACACACCTTATCAAAGGCTGCAGGGATAAATGCTTCTCCCTTTCCACTCAGAAACAAATGGGCTGTTTAAAATCAGCCACCTGGCAAACTTCCTGTCAAATAATATCTTTCAGGGGATTTGAAAGATTTGGACTCTGTAAGTAATTAGGGACTGGACACTGTGGGTAATTAGGAATCCACCACTTCTGTTGTTTTTTTATTAATGAAATAAAACCAGAGCCCCATTTTTGTAGACTACATTTGTCAGTCAAGCGTTCATAACTTTGCAGAAAGGAAAAAAACCCCAAAATCTGAATTGTCTAAGATAGTAGCAAGTGAACAAGACAGGCACTAGCAGTGTCCTTAACCTCCCCACCCCAGATCACTGACTTGGCAGGCGTTGATGACTTGTGATCTAGTTGTACAAGGGGGAAAAATCCAACTATAATTTGCAAGAAATTGCCATTTCTGTGCCTTGCAAGTATCCCATACAAAATTTCAAAGTTAAATAATCCCTCCTTTAATGTGGTGGTCATCCTTTCTGCAAGCTGCAGACTAGAAGGATCAAAGTATCAACAAAATGAAAATGTAGCAACTTCTGTAAAATCATAGTACAGATGGATTGCTCTTATTTATTACTGAAGATAGTTAAATGTGAAGTTTAAAGATAAATTGTTTTTAAAGACCACAGCACTGCTAAAGTAAATCTGCTATGGTGTAAATAAATATTTCTGTTTGGGGAACACATTCCTGGAACTAAGATTAAAAATAGCATCGAAATTATGGAGTAATTGACTGCCCTTATGAAGACTTAACACAAAATTAATTTCCTAGACAGGAATAATGTCTATATAATCTGTTGCATGTTCCTATGTTTACACTGTCACAAGTGATGACTGTGACATATGTCTGTTCTGCTGCAGGTAATGCAATGAGAAGCAGGCTCATTCTTCATGTACACACAACAAAATAAATATGTGTGCATTTGCTATATATGCAATTGGGTATGGAAGGCACATGCGTTCCTCTGAGAAGGGATATCCATGTACTAATATGGTCTAAAGTTCTTAAACTAAATGTATTTTCAGCAAATAATAGACAAATCATTTTCTCTCTCCCTCACTTGCCAGTACTTGCTCAACATCCCATGAAGAAATAAACATGGACAGGGGAGATGTCCAATCCTTTCTGAGCAAAGTTGAGTTAGAGAAATGACCATGGCACAGTGGCAAGGAGGATGAGTTACGACATCAGTTCCTGGCATTTCCTGTTAAGAAATAATCAGGTAACAGATGAGAGGAAAGGCCTCTTCCTGAGACTGGGTAGAAAATACTGGGCCTTATAGACAAACAAACTGACCCAGTATAAAACGGATTGAGTATTACAAAGCACTTCTTGCAAAATGAAATATGATAGACATGCACAGAATTACGACGTACAAGTACATAGAGGGTTCAGAAAATAATGGAAAGTTCAAACTGATGAAACGAATTACATCATACTGCAGAGAACACATATCATCTTTTTAATTAGTAATTTGCAACATATGGAATCGTAAGATGAAACTCCTCTAATTATCTCCCGTGCTGCTTCAAAGAAAACAGAAAATTTCTGTATATAGAAATGCCATGCTGTGCATACTTCACATTTTTATGTCTTTGATCTTCTGCCAACATATAGATATGAGTCCTAGACTCTATTGTAAATCCCTCTATACTTTAATGCCTGAAATGTCTTTCAGGCACTTGTTAGTGCAGTGATGATCCAAACATATTCCATAGCCAATTTCCAGTTGTTAACCTTCTCCTATCTTGAAACTGATTCTGTTTTCCCACTTGAGATAAGCCCAAACATTGACTGGCCTAACCATTCAAAAGCATGAAGTAGCTGCCTCAGGTAACAGATAGTAGGGGACAATGTTAAGGTGCTGAAAGACAGAGGTCTGGGAGTTGCATGGCCTGTGCTGTACATCCTAACCTCTTTGCTGGCCTTAGGCATGATGGAGAATGCTGCCCCATCAACAGTGTTGGTCTTTGCTTCAGGCCACATAATAACTTCTCTGCCAGTGGAAGAGTAGGTAGTGTGAGTAATTGTATTATTTTTATGATATAACACATTGATTACAACACAAACTCTTGAAATACAAACACTGCAACTAGCAAAGGGAGGAATTCAGGAAATGGGTGGGACAAGGGTCCATAGCAGCATTCCCCAACTGAGTGCCCTCCAGATGTTTTGGACTCCAACTCCCATCAGCCCCATCCAGTGTGGCATCTGGATCCAAGGGCAGACAGTGGTTAACAACTGGGAACAGACACACAATTCAATCCTCTGATGCACACTCACCATTTGCAAGCAGAAGCATATTGCATTAGTTTTAACATAGTTCTTTTATGTTTGTGTATCATGATCCAGTGCAGGTCTATGCAGAAAGAATAGTGGTTACACACACACACACACACACACACACTGCACAAACTTTGATTACTGGATTGTGTTAAGTATTGGCAACAGGGTAGTTCTAGTTCTTAATGCTTACTGGGAAACAGCTCCTATTTCCTCAAGAGTTACAGCAAGTCCCCATTCACATGGATAGGTAAGTCTGGAGAGTCTGAGTAGACAATACTATTTTTGTAAAATCCACATTGCTTGCCAGCACTAGCTGGAGCTGTTTCTGCTTTTTACATACCATCACATCTAGTTTTCATATGTGGGAGACCTTGAATCCAGGCTCAGCTCAGTGTATAGTTGTATAGTGGATACAGCACCAGGCAACTTTAATGTGACTGGTTTAACTCCTGGCAGTGCTGGTGAAAACCTCTGCAGTCTAACTAAAAAAAAAAAATCACTGCCACAGCTTGGTCAAATGGTCTGTGAATGAGTCAAGCCCAAATTTGTCAATTTCATCATGAGGCTCCCAAGCACAGAAGTTCTGTCCAAGTGAACAACTCACAACTCCAAAGTTCTCTCTTTCTAAAGTTAGGGATGATATAGGTGGATCCTGTGTCTGGTAAAAGTAACAAGAGCAAAATGTTTTTATCAATTCCCCATAGACGATTATTGGGAGTTACTGAGCTAACATAAAATTGCAGCTGTTTTTAAAACACAATTAAATCAATCTTCTGTGAAATTTTCAAATAAGCATTAGCCTCTTCTCCACCCAACCTGTTTCTGTTATGTGAAAACTCTTTGCCTCTTTAAACATTTAGTTGTGTGTAGGAAACAGATTATCCTGTTTGCCTTTATTATGATACATGTCACTCTCTGATCCCTTTCATGATTTGTCAATTCTTCGGATTATTTAACAGCTCCACAGTGAAGTTTCAAGAGGTGACCTCAGGACTCTGCCATTATTTCCCCAACAGACAGAAAAGGACAGGGACCTTGGTGTGAGCCCTTGACCTTAGCTGACAGCCCAGCGGCGCCGACAACATGCCAGCAGGGGAGTGTTGGGGGCGGACATAAAAGACAGATGGCCCAATTCATCATACACTAGGAATAAATAAAAGCAGCTTCAAGCACTGCTAGTGCAGTGATGACTGCACAGTCCACAAATATGGAAGCCTGCCAAACAATTATAAACACAAAGGATAGAATGGCTGATGCAAAGTGAGCCTAAGAAAGAACAGGAGGTGGAAGAGTGCGATGTCTACCTTCCTAAAGAAGTACTTAAACGAATGTGATTTACACTAGCACAATGTATGCAAGCAGGTCTATTTTTCTGTCCTGTAAAAAATTAAACACCACAGTCAGAAGCTAACTTTAACTGTCAGGATAAGGCTGCACACTTAACATGGGAGTAAGTCTCAGTGAACTGAATAAGACTTTTGAGTAGGCAGGCATAGGAGTTCACCATTGATGACTGAACTTTCGCATTTGTGTTAGCAAAGGCACTTCAACACAGATGGTGTCCAGAGAGAAAAGAAACTGAAAATACTTTGCTGCAGTGTTTCCCAACCTTTTTCTGACCATGGCCCCCTTCCAACCTTGTTTCCTTCCTGTGCCCCCTTTTACAATAAGTAAAAACCAATGCAAATCAATACAAATCTGAGGTTCTGCCCCCTAACAAAAATCCTGGCTATGCCCATGTTCTACCGGTAGAAGCATAACTATTTTAATGTTTTCTTTATAAACAGAATATGTTTTCTTTATAATTTTTATAATTTATACAGAATATAATTACATAAAATGATAGGAACACAATGAAATATTGTTGAAGCAGAAAAACATAGAATCATAGAGCTGGAAGGGACCCCAAAGGTCATCTTTCTAGCGCAGCCGCCTACAACATAGGAAACTCAGCTAAAACCTCTATGACAGATGGCCATCCAACCTCTGCTTAGAAACCTCGAGGAAGGAGAGTCCAGAACCTCTCGAAGGAGATCCGTCTTCCATCTATTATAAAAAGTAAACAACACTTATTTGACCCGTTATTTGACACAGGGGGGAAACCTAAAGATACAGTCCAAAAGGTGCACAGGGAGTTCTATATATATGAGAGAATTTAAAAAAGTAAGTGGTCCCCACTGACCTGGTGCAAAAAGATCTTGTCATCCGTAGGAGCCCTAGCTGCCTAGATAAAACACTATAGCCCCACACATCCTTACCTGGGAGTAAGGTTCACTGAATGCAGTGAGGCTTTCTTCTGAGTAGACACTTAGTTATTTACTAGATGCAAGTCAGCAACACCAGATGACCCCTCTCGGCTAGGTCCTGGGGTAGATTTCATCCGGCACCTTGCAGAGCCGGGCTGCCGCTGCTGACAGGCCCTGCATCCCTTGGCAACATCTGAAGGCACCAGTCCGCTAGGTGCTGGTGTGGATTGCTCCCTGTGCCTTGCAGAGTTAGCTCAGGCTGCCACTGGGCTCAACACCAGTGGCAGCAACAAGCAGCTCTGGCTCACCCAGCCCTACCCATTGCCACCCCACCACTGCACATACCTGACAAACGGGTTCTGGGCTGCAGGCTCTACTGGCCAAAATGGGGGCCATAGCAATTGCCCTCTCCCACTAGAAACAAAGACTGCTCCCAAAAAATGTGTATGGCAAAAAGGCGCACTAGGCCCTGGTGGCCTGGCCCTTTCTTATGTCAAGCTGCTTGTGATTGGCCAAGCGGATAGCCAGTTAATCAGGATTTAAAAACAAACAAACAAACAAACATTCTCACTTCCCTCTGTGGCCCTCTAGCCTTGTGCTGTGGCCCCCGTTTCCATGATTTTCACCTGTAGTCCCCTTAGGGATATCATGGGGTTCCCCAGGGGGGCCATATGCCTCCCGGTTGGGAAACAATACTTTACTGGGTAAATTGAAGAACACTGTATAACTTGAAGAGCAATAAACAGAGGGCTTTTGTCTTTTTATGTCAGGCCTTGTTCACATCCGAAATACATTCAACAGCTAAACTTATGGGGCTGAAACTTCCACAGAACTGCACAGTCATTGAGAGCACGAATTAGCTCAGTAAGGGTCATGCCATTCTGACTCATTGTTGCTAGGCAATACCTTCAACTTCACCCACCCCAGGTGGCTAACTATGAACAGAATTAACCCTTTAGTTACTAAGTGAATGATGCCTGCTATTGCACTTCCAACTATTTGTATCCTCCCTTTTTCCCCCCAAGAGCTCAGGGTGGCATACATTGGAATGTCTTATTTTATCATCTCAACAATCCTGTGAAGTAGGGTAAGCTGAGAGTGCATGACTGGCCACAGTTGCACAGTGAGCTGCATGAGTGAACATAGATATTGAACTTATGACTGGTCCAAGTATTACAGTACACTCAGTGTAGGCAGACTTCCATCTTGCATAATCTACTTTAATTTCTACTAGCCCTCAAGGTCCAGTAATGGAAGCTAAGGGCAAAGAGATACACAAAAGACATGAACTCTTGAGCACATGCACAGCCCCAGAACTGTTTTATTATCTCAACTGAGCTCAGTCTTTTTACACAAAAATCTGCTCCTGATTCCTTCCAACAAGCTTTCTTTGCACAGCAGCCTAATTCAGACATTTTGTTATTGTTCTTGTGAAATAAATGGGAATCTGAAACTGTTGTTTATGTACTGCAAACCAGTGTTCTACCAGTAGATCCCAGTCTCTTACATAAATGTTACAAAATTTCCTTTACAGAATCATTCAAAACTAAATCAGGGGCCACATGCAAATAATAATATGTCTGATGGATAAAATGTCATCACGTAAAGCTTTCCCCATAATTGTATTCCCATGCTAGAAAAAGGCTTACCCTGTTTAATTTGTGCTAGCCACACAGCTGGCACAAGGCAACATTCTTTTTGTTCCTGGACCGAGACTTCTTGCTGCGAGCTCTTCCTGTTGGAAGAGAATAAAACGCTTCAGAAGGGAAATTACAAGAAATGCCTCACATGCCTTCCTCCAATTGCTTAACAACAGTGCTGCATTATTAACAACAGCAGCACTTCCATATCTACCCTAATGAGCCTCAGAGAATTGGCTCCATGTTTTGCTTTCTAACTTTCTTTATATGTGTCCAAAATGACTTTTCTTTCTTTTTTAATGGGGGTAGCAGGGTTGGATGAACATGAAGATGAACTAGAAAATATTCAGAGTTCTACCCCCAAATGAACTTATTTCACCTTTCATTCATCTGGCACTTATGGGAACTACTTTCAGGTGCAGTTCAGAGAGTTTTGAACTAGTTCAGTGAACTTCATTCAATTGAACTAGTTCATTCTAAGAACTAAAAGTCCCTACCCACGCACTATGGATGCTGATTTAATAAATGTCTATACTGCCCTTCATCTGAGGATCACAGGGCAGTTTACAATATAAAAACACAAAAACACATAATATAGTAACAAACAAAAACAATAACCACCCACGCTGCCTGTTTGCTGTACAGGATGATAATAGCCTGGTCTTTTTCACATATGGAAAGACGTGATAGTAGTAAAGAATACATGCAAGATAACGTACATCAAATACACATACAATACAGACTCTATGATGAGAGCTCGCACTTCATGCAACACTACAGTCCTAACTCCATTTACCTGGGAGTAAGCCCCATGTAATTCACTAGGACTTACTTCTGAGTCTGTGAATCTACATAATTATGATCTGTGCCTGTCTGCGCAGGCATGCAATTAGGATTGGACAAATCAGCCTATCAGGATGTGTTTTTAATGTATAAATGAGCAATCATTATTTATTACCAGTTGGTAGTATTTTCCCCACACTGTGTAAATAACTTAATCAAACATACTTATTCAAAAGTAGCAATTGCTATAGAAACTTCACCTTCAGGCACAAACAGAAATTCTGTTTCTGATGTTTCCCTTTTTACAAGCTAACGAAAAAGCCAGACATTAAATGTGGCTTCCTTTTTGCAGACATATTTGTTGCTGCTGTTAGCACTACCACAGACTCATGGGCCTCCACAATTTGTTTTTACTATAATTCTTTTACTCTAACAGGTGCTCTGTAACACCTGTGTTTCTGTGGTTTTACCATTCAGCTAGTAGATGTTTGAAAGCTATTTGGAAAGCAGACAGAGATGAAGTATGTCTCTAATGAAGTAGTAACTCAATGGGTAGTGTATTTCTGGAGGATTATCTGAGGCCTCAGACACGTTGTAAGACATGAGGCTGAAGGCCAAGTACTTTCAACCCCCTGCAAATGCAATAATCCACCAGAAATGCTTTGACTGGTTTGTACCATCTTATTGAAGGCTCTGAAGCAACAATAATTTAAGAGAGTGATGGGTTAAAACAAGTGTGCTGCCTCACTTAATGGGGATTATCAGTATTCAGTTAGGAAGTGTGACTTGCTCTTACAACTATAAAATAGGTTTCATTTCTTAAATCAACTTAAAAAAAAAAGTCACATGAGACTTTCCGGACAGCACATTGCAATAAAACTTTTACAAGCCAAGCAATCCACAAATCATTTTGACTGATGCGTCCATGACAGAGCTGTATTTGTTGGCAAGCATTTTCACCTTTCATCCCTTCTAAGGAAGTGCCTTAATTAAGTCTCTGCAGTTGCTTTGGCAGCCACACCCTATGTAAAAATATTCACAAGGCTGTGCTGTGTGTATTAGTTAACATCTTGGTGATGTCTTCGAATACCACAGGATGGCTAGTTTCAAAATCACTGCTTGCTGACTTCCCCAAATACAGCATTCTAGTTTTATGACTAACACTGTTTGCATATCAGAAAACATGCCAAAATTATTCTAAGTGTCTTCGCATGAAACCAATACCCACTCTGTTTGGAAACCATATCTAAGCTATACATATAGAGCTGGAGACAGACTAAGTGTGCAAGTCTGTTAATCTGTACTCAGAAGTAAGCATCGTTGAGTTCAATGGGACTTATTCCCAGATGTGTATAGGTTTGCAAGCTAAATTTATTGAATTTAGCTCTCATAGAAATCCATGGAATTTAGGTAATGACTAACTCATCCCATTGATTTCAATAGGATCTAAGTTCAATTTTCTTAGATCAAGCCCGTAATGTGTGTTAATGGATGTTCCCCTGGAGTTTAAAATTAAGAATAGCAGTTATAAATGCTGAGCTCCATCTTCAATTAATCTGGATATGGCAACAGCTTCACCTTTACTCAAAAAGAAACGTCTGACATCTTCTGAACTGATTTAGAACACTAAGCCCCAAACATCTCAATAATGAGATTTTATGCTTAAAATAAGATGACTGTTATCACTAGCAGAGTCTGATAATAATGCATGTGACGGGAGTCAACTGCTTTTAGTTTTGTAAAACTAGCATGCAAACTTTCTTCCATACCATTGTTTCATATGAAAATGAAACGTCAAGGTATCTTTCATTTACTTTTGATCTTCTCTAGAATCATACTTTGGTACTATAAGCTTCCCTGTATGATTGTGTGTGCATGTATGTATGTACACACACACACACACACACACACACACTTTGTGCTGCTTGGTCTATTAGGTGTGTGGGGGGGGACTACAAACAGCAACACACAACATTGGAAAGATTGTTGTCTGCATTAACCTTTTCAGAAGGGGTTTATCCCTGTGCACTGGGAATTATGACATGAAATACTCCACTGTTGAAATTCGGTGTGAGGATTATCATCAGACTCATGTTTTGTTAACCTACAGCAGTTCCAGGCTCCTGTTGGCACACTAATAGTCTGAGGCTCTTATTGCAAAGTTTTTGAAGCATTAGCGCTTAGTACTAGGGAATGAAAATAAGAAACATTTCAACATCATGGCCATGCGGTGTGCTAATGACTGCTCGGTGATACCTTTTGTGTGTTTATGTCTTCAAACCCATATATGGTTCTTACAAAAATGAAAGCAGATGGATCTGCAGCAGCATAAGTATCCAAAGCCTAGCTCAGAAGCAAATGCGCATTGACCTCAGGGAAGGTTACATTCACTGGTGAACTTTGCATCTAGATTTTCAAATAACTAGATTTTCCTGTGGTAAAATATTTCCAATGCATCTTCCCAAGTGGCGTATGAAGGAGGGTGCAGTGGGTGCGGACCGCCTGGGTATCATCCCTGAAGGGGATGACAAAATGGCTATGGGCTATGTGACACGGTGGCTCGGGCACCTGCAGGCGCCACACTGCCCAAAATGGCAGCATGGGGCTTGCATCCATCCGCTGCCTCTCCCTCAGCCACCCTACAGCTGGGGGGGCAGTGGCGAGGCTCGATGCAGTGCGCCCTGCCCCAGCTTGCCCCGCCCAGTGGGTGGCTTACCTTGCGCACGTGATGCTCCAGGGGCCTGAGCTACGCCGCTGCATGGGGGGGGGAATGAGCTACAGATTGCAAACAACAGGAGCAAAGCATAGCAAACAGGTCTGCAATCAACTACCCCTCTCAGAAGGCTTCAGCTGGGCAATTTGGAATGGGCAGCAAGCAGAGGGGTGCTGTGGGTGCCGTGGTCTTGGGCCCAATTTTGAGAGGGGGCGCAAATAGGCGCCCCCACAGCAGGCTCCTTCATTGGAGCCTGACTCTGCGCCACCAGTTGCTAGAGATCTGTGGATTGCAGATTTAGCACCCAGCGCCGAGGGCCTTCTGGGGGTTCCCTCATTGCGAGAAGTTAGGTTACAGGGAACCAGACAGAGGGCCTTCTCGGTAGTGGTGCCCACCCTGTGGAACACCCTCCCTTCAGATGTGAAGGAAATAAGCAGTTATCCTATCTTTAAAAGACATCTGAAGGCAGCCCTGTTCAGGGAAGTTTTTAATATTTAACGCTGTACTGTTTTTAACACTTGATTGGGAGCCGCCCAAAGTGGCTGGGGAAACTCAGCCAGATGGGCGGGGTGTAAATACATCATCATCATCATCATCATCATTATTATTATTATTATTATTATTATTATTATTATTATTATTCAGTGGTACCTCTGGTTACGTACTTAATTCGTTCCGGAGGTCTGTACTTAACCTGAAACTGTTCTTAACCTGAAGCACCACTTTAGCTAATGGGGCCTCCTGCTGCTGCTGCGCCGCCGGAGCACGATTTCTGTTCTCATCCTGAAGCAAAGTTCTTAACCCGAGGTACTATTTCTGGGTTAGCAGAGTCTGTAACCTGAAGTATATGTAACCTGAAGCGTATGTAACCCGAGGTACCACTGTATATATAATGCAAAAAAACCTTGGCCTCATATGTTTATTTATTCATTTTATATAGGCACTCGTCTATAGCACGGATGGGTTTCAAACATAACAGTACTAAAAATGCCAAATAATAAGTAGCAATAAAATATACATATTTCAGCTGTTTCTGGGCACAATTCAAAGTGCTGGTTATCACCTATAACACCCTACATGATGTAGGTCCAAGCTATCTGAAACACCATATTCCTGCATATGAGAACCTGCCCAGGTTTTGAGATCTTCAGGGATGCCCTTCTCAGTCCTACTACCCTCACAGGCCTGCTTGGTGCAGACATGGGAGAGGGTCTTCTCAGTGGCTGCTCCCAAACTCTGCAACTGCCTCTTTGGAGAAGCTAGACTGTCTCCCTCCTAGTTGTCCTTCAACTGGCAGGTGAAGACTTTCTTTTCCAAAAGGCCTTTGGGAACTGACTGCTATAATGAAAGGACTGGTGCTGTGCTGTTTTTATGTAATTATTCGTATTTTTAAAACAATAAAATACAATGTTTAATTGTATTTTAATGATTGATTTTTCTATACAGTGGTACCTCGGGATGCGAACGGGATCTGTTACGGAGCCCCGTTCGCATCCCGAACGGAACGCAAGACGCGACGGCGCATCTGCGGGTCGCTGCTTTCACGCATACGCGTGACATCATTTTGAGCGTCTGCGCATGCGGCGAAACCCTGAAGTAACACGCTCCGTTACTTCCGGGTTGCCGCAGAGCGCAACTCGAACACACTCAACCCGAAGCACATTTAACTCGAGGTATGACTGTATTTTTAGTGGGTTTTATCTGTAAACTGCTTTGGATTTTGTCAGGAAAAAAGGTGAAGTACAAATAACTGTATAACAACAACAACAACATAAATAAATAAAAATAAAATAAAATAATTTCTTTCCCAGATGTTTCTGGCTGGAGTTAGGCATTGGTTACATGTTTCCAGTTCAGTAGCCCATGGAATGATAAAGGGCAAAGCCTTTGCATCTGAAGAGGTGACCAGTCTGCGTTCTAGATTGGGATTACCTCACCAAAACAATGTTTAGAAGGTGGTTTAAAGTAAGTTAGCTCCAGAGTGTGGGCAGAGTGCAAATCCCAAGCTTGTAAGCAACAATGAGAAACTTTCTTCCAATTATACCTGGGGTGACCCCTTCATACTTTACTTGTGGGCTTTGGGAGACAACTGTTGACCACGAGGGAAGGAGGATTCTGGACTAGCACTAAAATGAAGCCAATGAGGTTGAACCTAAGGTAAGTGTGCATAGGATTGCAGCCTTTATTTTTAGTGCGATCTAACAGGGCTCTTCCTCTGTTCTTATTCCCTTAAAAATAGAGGACATACCCAAGCTAAAACAGAGGTAAATATGTTCCAATATGCTTCTTCTACTTAAATATTTAGACCTTTATGGTGGCAGTGCAAGATTTAGGAAAGATATACCACAGCATCCATGAGTCTTGCGCTGAACCTGCTGGTTATTTTGCAATCAAATACTCTACTGTCACTTATACATGCAAAAAAGCTGACTTACCAGATGGTCCGAGCTATGGCAACTTATTTCTTTATTGACAATATGCATATTTTACTATTACATTTTGGTGAAGGCTGCCACTGATGTGCAATCTTTATAACTACAACTAATCTAGAATGTAGCAGCTAGACTGGTGACTGGGAGTGGCCACCGAGACCACATAACACCGGTCTTGAAAGACCTACACTGGCTCCCAGTGTTTCTGAGCACAATTCAAAGTGTTGGTGCTGACCTTTAAAACCCTAAATGGCTTCAGTCTAGTATATCTGAAGGAGCGTCTCCACCCCCTTCGTTCTACCCAGACACTGAGGTCCAGCGCCGAGGGTCTTCTGGCGGTTCCCTCACTGCAAGAAGCCAAGTTACAGGGAAGCAGGCAGAGAGCCTTCTCAGTAGTGGCACCTGCTCTGTGGAACACCCTCCCACCAGATGTCAAAGAGAACAACTACCAGACTTTTAGAAGACATCTGAAGGCAGCCCTGTTTAGGGAAGCTTTTAATGTTTGATGCATTACTGTATTTTAATATTTTGTTGGAAGCCCCCCAGAGTGGCTGGGGAAGCCCAGCCAGATGGGCGGGGTATAAATAATAATAATAAATAATAATAATAATAATTATTATTATTATTATTATTATTATTATTATTATCAGTTGTTGCTGTTTTAATTGTAATTTTGCATCCACGAGCTGCAGAATTTGAAAGCGACATTTTTGTTTTGATATGCAGTGCTTGTTATTTCAAGTGACTTACACAAATCCGCATGCACCATAATTAAAATTGTGTCCTAATCATCAAAGGAAAGTGAAGGCCAAGGCAATGCATGTCATGCATATCTTGTTTCTCCACTGATCATCCGGTAAAAATAAATCACAACGGATGCCACATAACCTCTCCTTTCATTGTTTAAACAGCTAGAAAGGCTAATGTGCAAAACCCATTCTAGGAATCCCGTATGAGTATGAAAATATGCTGTACCATAACTATTAAACATTTCTATAATAACTCCAATACTTTTTAGTATTATAAATAATGTTACAGCCTAGTTAGTACAAGAGTGTTTCTACCTGCCTCGTCTTTGCTGCTGAAGGGGCTTAGGGTACAGCAGATGTGCATGTCCAATGCCCTCTGCCAGGAGGGGGGCTTTAATGTTGTGGAGGCTTCTTCTGCGATCACATAAATTGCAGTTGATAGGACTGCTGGTGATAGCAAACAAAGAGATTCAAGGCAGATTGTTATGAACTGGGAGTGGAGCAGAGCCAGCCATGCATCTGCTGGTTCCAAAGCTGATCTGTTCCCTAGAGCAAAAGATTATCTCCTCATTCCCTCACAAAAGTCTGCTTTGAATTGATCTGCCCTGTACAGTACTTTCCCCACTTCCTCTGTTGTGTCCCCGTGTCAATTTTTAGATTGTGGATTTCTCAGGGCTAGGCCCTCTTGAACCATGAATGGCACCATGCACATTGATGCTGCTATATGAGTAGTAAATAAAAACATGGCTATCTTACAGCACAAAGAGAAATGAAACTAGTTTATATCTCAGAGTGCTACTGTATAATGGTAGTGTGTAAATGCTGTTAATGTTTTTAGAAGGTGAAACTGGGATGCGGGTGGCGCTGTGGTCTAAACCACAGAGCCTAAGGCTTGCCGATCAGAAGGTCCGTGGTTCGAATCCACATGACGGGGTGAGCTCCCATTGTTTGGTCCCAGCTCCTGCCCACCTAGCAGTTTGAAAGCACTTGAAAAGATTATACCATCCCAATCAAAGTTACAATAGTGACAATTCAAAGTTGATTGAAACCCTAAAATTGTGGTTATGTGTCATCAAGACTCAAGCAGGTGAAGATTTACAGTGGAGTAAAATGGTATTTTACAGAGACAAGACCATCACACAAACTTCCACAGATTCCACATTTGTCCAGGTTATCATGTGATAGGGGAAACTTTCCAACAGAGAGGCTTAGTCAGCTGATGAAAGCCACACACTGTAACTGTCTCCTCCTGATTCAAGAAAGCATTTGCTAAAGTAATATTGTCTTTTGCATGTATAGTGAAGGGATATTACTGCCTTACCCACCACCTAAAGCTGGTGACAGCATAATCCTTGATCTACATTCTGAAAGTTTAGAAAAGACTGGAGTGTGAAACTTACCATACCTTTGATGTTTACACATGCTCTTGGATCCCAAAATACTGCCCCATGTAATGAGTGACTATTTTCTGTTCCCTTCTTAATTCTGAAACAGCAACTGTTCACCACTAAAGCTAAAAGAAAAGAAACTGAGCAAAACATAATATGCTCCTAATTCACAATTATTATTTTAAAATTATTTTTATTGGATTTTACTGTGCACAAACTCTGTGAGATTTGTGGGGCCAAACAGGAATGTTATAGCAGAACAAGCAACATTCAGATCAGTGTGCTAGTTGCTCACCCAAGCCCACGTCTATAAGCAGAACTTGTAGTCAATGAAGTTTACTCAGAGTAGGCCCACTGAAATTAATGAACATGACTAAGTTAGGTCCATTGATTTAAATGGGCCTATTCTGCGTAAAACTTAGTTAAATACCACCCAGAAATATTTGCATTTTTCATCTGGACGTGCTCACTCAAGAAGTTTCAGCCACAGAGACAGGAGGGAGGAGCAAAGCCCTATAATAATCAGGGCCATTAATCCCAGGAACAGTGGGAGTCAGTGCTGCTTGTAACACTTGCATGCTCAAAATATAAGTAAATGAAAAAGTGAGTAAATATCTATTCACAAGTATCTCAGAATTTTCTTTGTGAATTGTTGCATCTGGAGGGCAGGAAACTACCGTACTTTTGGAAAGGAGGATGAACTACCCTCATTTACAGTAAGTTACAAAATACAGCAACAACTACATTTCACTGAAGTTTTCATAGCCCCAGGGGGCAAGAATGGTTAAACCTCCTAACTATTTTGTCTATTGAGTGTGAACTTGCAAGAAATCAATTTTGGGGAGATGATGTTTTTGTAATAAAAAATAAACTTTAAAATGAATTGATCTGTTTATGGAATGTTTGGTGCTGTGTTAGTAAACTAGAATAAAAAAAATAAAAACAGTGAAAGGATATTAATTTTATGAATACCAGTCAAAAAGTTACTAAATAGCAGAATGTTTCTTCAAGCCA
This sequence comes from Podarcis filfolensis, assembly GCF_964270895.1. Classification (NCBI taxonomy): domain Eukaryota; kingdom Metazoa; phylum Chordata; class Lepidosauria; order Squamata; family Lacertidae; genus Podarcis; species Podarcis filfolensis. The sequence goes on from NC_139608.1 coordinate 47,461,960, forward strand.
GTTGTTATGTTAAACAAAAGTAGCAGACAGGATGTGCGTGTTTGCGGGGCATGGTAGAAAAATCCCAGTGTGGGTCAGAGTGTAATTTCAAACATATGGCAAATGCAATTTCAGAATTAGAATGTAAACTTTTATTGCATGAGTTGTGATATTGTATTAATAGCATGGGACTGTGGTATGTGTGATGGAGGGGGCCTGTCTTGGATGGTTGTACTGGGCCCTTAAATTTAGAGCATTAAATAGCAGTTTAACATATAAACAAACTGACACGCAAGTTCTGTTATAGTATAAGCTGATTATTCAGGAAGCATAACCTGAATAGTTTGAAACTTTTAAAATTAATTGGAAAATTGCCTAAAAACACCACTGAAGAAAAACATTGAATTAAAGTAATTCTTTAGAAGAGCTAGTGGCAAAGGTTCTGTGAGCGACTATATTTTGCTGTTCTTTTCTTCCATTGTTTTTGCATGTGGCAAAATCATTTTCACTTCAGCCAAGTGGATGTAAACTGTGTGTAATTGGAATTTTCCACTTATTCAGAGTGGTTATTGTATTTTTACAGCCGCTGTACACACTTCATGTACAGGTGTGAATGTCTATAGGAGACAGGGCAGTTGGAAATAGGCAGGGCATATTTCACAAAAGAGTAGACATTTTAAAATCTGAGAATAAACTGAAGTCTAAAATACATTTTGGCTTACTATGACACAAGACAATCATATAGGATTGGGTTGTGCAGCCTTGGTTCTTTGTTGCTCCGTCTCTTCCAGGCTCTTGTTTAGATCCTATCAACCTCCCATTTTTCATAGCCTTGCAACACAGCTGGCATTTAAGGAATCAAAAGCATTTGAATAATTCAGACCTTTCCTTTTCATCTCAAAGCCCAATATGGATTGCCAGGTTCAAAAGCAAAAATTAAGAAATGATTTCACCTACTTAAAAACATGGTAGGAGAAGGGGGGCAAATCTACAGCACACTTGAACTGGACATTTTCCGTTTTCTGAAACCCTTGGAATGATAGGTTTTCTATAGGGTGCTGTATGGGAGGAGCCCATGGTTCTCTAACTATATGGTTTTCAGAGGGCAAAGTGTGGGAGCACAAAGTTGGACATTGTATATGTGTATGCGTAATCTTGCACCATTTTTTATATATAGAAGATCCCAAGTTTTCCTAAATGATTTCCAGTGCAGGTAATTTACCTCTTGTTCCTTCAGAAACAGGGGAAAATATCCTAAGGCTGGCAAAACATACAAGAAAAAAGAGCAATTGCTTTGAAACTTTAGAACCAGGAATAGTCTGGGACAGGACACTGTTTTGCTACCTTGTTTTTGCTCCTTAACCTTGAAATTGTTACATTTTCATAAACCCTTTGTCTTTTAATTATCTATAGCCTTTTTGTGTGGATAGGGTGTTTAAACTAGTTTTTAAAAAGTAAAAGTGTCTTCTAGATTGTTTAGATTGTTGGTTTTTTACTGCTGGTTTTAATGTATGTTTGTGTTTGCGTATGCTTGCTTGTTTTGCTTAAAAGTCACTTTGAGTTGCCATGGCAAAAAAGCAACAAATAAAATAATACCATGAAATTACAGACACTTTTGAGACTTTCTAATCCTATCTCTAACAGATAATTCTCAGAAGTCTCACCAAACTAAAATTCCCAATATTTTTAATGGAAAGCCATAGCAGTACAATTAGTACAAACCAATATTTATAAGTCTGTAGTGTATATGTGGTCTTGATGAGAAGGAAGCATAGTTTAATGGAATGGGCCAAAAGTATAAAGAAAACTTGTAAAGCAAAATGGAAGTTGATGAAAGGGAACACTACATACCTGAGTTTGGAACTGTAAAAACATTTCTGAGTTCAAGAGGAGACGAAAAGCACAAGCAGATGTAAAAGTTATGAAAGAGGTGTAAATCCTTACTGTAGTAGTAGTAAGGCTAGTGAAATTAGAAGATGGAAAAGCGCACCTGCAGTAAATACAATAGTAAATCAGGCATAGTTTGGGATTACACATTGCAGTCTGACTACTCTCATTTTATTGTTGTGAAATTGTTCTTCCTAGTTTCCCACCCTCCATTCATTTTGTGTAACAGACACTAAATCACCACTTAGCCTGAATATGAAAAAAACTATAATTTAAAAGCAATCCCCTGCCAACTGAACAGCTTTTTTTGTTTAATGCCACCTAAATAGTCTTCACATAAATATTTTCCCGTAGTGTTTAGTTTTAACTACTGAATATAACTGACATTTTAAAGGTCCTTTATCTTGTTTCACTTTCAGATATATTATTCCTTGATATAAAATGGTGTCCCATATACACTTTACCCTCCTGTCTTCTATTTGCATAGATACCGGGGTTTAAATTGGTAATATTGTTTCAAAATTAAACTCCATTATTGTAGGTGTTATTTTCCTTTCTTCTCTACCAAGAAACTTGCGTAGAAAACATTGCCTGTTCAGGAAATTACAGACATATGTATGCACACAGAAAAAGTGCAAGCTTAAGGCACAATGTGAACAAATCAAAGATTAACCTTCTGTAAGGCCAACTTAATTTTTCGAATCTTTATGCTTTATGAAAAATCAATTAGCTTCAGAGGCTGAAGCAGGTAGGCAGCTGCTGAGCCTCAAGAGAGCCGCCTCATATGGGTCACACCGATCTGACTAGCTGCCACTGAGGAAAAACAGACACTGCTGTTGAGAGGGCCCCATGGGAGACTTAGTTCTACTTGGGTGATCCTCTCTCTGTGCTAAAACGGTACACCCTGCAGCAGCCCCTCCTTCCATCCCATCCCAAGCAAGTAACTGAGCGACAGTTCAAGAGAACAGCCACCTCCACTTGCTTGCCTGCCCTTTCCTGCTGCATTGGCACTGGGGATTGGGCCCAGCACTGCCACTCAGATCGGTAAATGAGCAGATGAGTGATGATGGGAAGGGGCAACCACCACTTCCGCAGTGTGGAAGCTCAGATGCTACACTCTCCACAGACTCACATTCCCTCTGGGTAATGCAGCGAGCCCTGCACAGAGATAATGACCACAGGTGGTAGCAATTGCCATGGCAAGCAGCAGATGCTGCCTCCTTCCATACTTTATCCCTCTGGGTGGCACAGTAGGTCTTCTGGGTCCAACTGCACCCACTGCACCACCCAGAAAGAATGAAAGCAGCAATAGCTGCTCCTTGCAGGTGCCTGCTTAGGTGAGCAAGCAGTGGAAGCTGCAACCAGCGGCTGCCTCCTGCTTCTTGCTACTCTCAATCGCCCTCTGAGTGGTGGTGATGGGCCTCCTAGGGGAGTGAGGCAGGGAAGCAAAGGAGGATGAGACCTGCCAATGCCATGTTGCTGAGGAAATTCCAGAAAAATGACATGTGCCGACCATGTGACAGTCAAATACACTTTGTGGCATGACTATTAGCTGGGAATTTTCTCAGTGCATCTGTAAGAAATGCATGGATGTGCAATCATCCAATGCGGCAATCTACTTGCAGGTTTCACAGTTAACCACTGTATATGGAAGGGATTTTTGTCTAAGGGTCCTTCCAGATTGAATCCTATGTGAAAATAGTGACAATCACATATTGGCAAAATCAGGTTGCGCAATGGAAGCTGACCTGGCGCTCTTGCTCAACAAACCTGCTTCTTCAGAAAAACACAAATCTTTTGCGATAAGGAAAGTGACAGGGAAATGCACTCTATTGACTTTTCGCAGCAACGGTTGCTTCAAAAGTTTACTGAGCATTTGTCTTGATTTGTTCACACTAAGTTTGTGAGGAGCTCATATGCTGCTTATTGAACACTCAATGGAGATGTCAAGCAATTGTTTCCCCTTTCCTTGGGGTAAATAACCATGGGGTGGGGAAGGGGAGCATATTTGCTGTGCAAGAACAGCACAGAAACTTTATTTGTGCAACCTGAATTTGTTGGTATTTGATTGAATTCCACCCTAAAATAAGAACAATCCGAGGAAAGGGGAAAATACACTGGAAATGGCTTGAGGCAAGGCCCTCAAGCTCCCAGGGAACAGATCGAAATGAGCAATCAGCAAAAAGGTCGTCTGGAAACATAACGGGGCGAAAAGTCTCCTCAACCACTTTGGCTGCAATGTGGGGTTTTAGGGTTCCTGTGAAGGGCTGAAACACACGCTGTCTTGAGGAGGCGAAACAACGCTGCTTGAGGCGCGAGGAAAAGGCCACCTTATTCCCACAGGCGAATAGAGGCGCGCAGGCGGCTACGCGAGCGAACCTCTCGCAAAGGACAGGAGGGCGACGCGAGTGGGCCAGGCGCCACGTGCGCGCGAGAGTGGCTGCGCGCGCCAAAAAAAAACCCCTGGCGGGTGCAGGCGCGAGGCGCGGAATGGCGCCAAAACGTCCTGAGGGGAGAAGGAAAACAACATGTCGCTGCGCCCCCCGAAGGCCGCGCAGGGGGGGACCGAGACGCTGTTGGCGGAACCGGGGGATTTCTCGGTCCGCGCGTCCCAGGAGGAAATGATGGAAGCCTCCCCTGTCCGTTATGGGAGACTTCTTACTACTATCCTAGGTCACGGGCGCCCCGTCGCCTCACTGCAGCGCCCCTTCCCCGTCAGCAAAATCCCCGCCATGGCCATAAGCCTCCGTCCTGGCGTAGGAGGGGGCCCCTCCTCCCTCCATTGGCTCCGCTGCACCAGGCATCGCCATAAATGCCTCTCCGCAGCCTCCCGCTGCCCCCTCAGCACAGACACCTTCCAGAAGGGCGAGCGGCCGCGAGGGGCACTTGCCGCCACCGCCGCCTGCGTCGAGTTCCTGCTGCACACGCTGCCCGGCCGGGGTCGGGTGTCTGGCGCTCTCCCCGCGGCTTCCCAGGGAGGCTCGGGTGGTGCTGGCTGACCCGCCGCCAGCTGCCTGAATGGTCCCCGCGGCTGCCATGAACCAGGCCCCGGACCCCAATGGCCCCGAGCAGCCTGAGAGCAGAGATGCCCGCGCCTCGGCTCCTCTCCAAGCCGGAGCCGGAGGCGGCGGCGGCCCCTCCAGGGGGATGCCGCCGCCGGCGCCGAACCTGCCCCAACTCATCCAGAAGTAAGAGCCGCGCCGGGACGTTGCTTGGGGCGAGGAGGGCGGAGGGCGGCGGGGGGGAGAGAGAGACGGCGGAGAGGGGGGTCTCCGAGCTTCCCCTTCGGCTCGGTGGCGCTTTCTCTCCTCCCTCTTCAGCGCAGGGCCAGCGAGGTTTGTTTGCATATAGGCTTCCCTCAGGGGTTGTTTAATAACTTCAGCGGTCTTTCCCCCTCCTTTCCCTGGAGTATCTCCTCGTGGGGCACATACAAAAAAAGGGATCCCCATTTTATTCTCCAGGGATTAAAAAAAAAAACCTTTCTGACCTTCCGCAGCAGCCGTGAGATTTTCTTTGATATATAAAAGCCTATGGATGTGGCTCAATTTTATTCCTGCGCTTTGGTCGCCCGCTGCATTTTCTTTTAGGGAGAAAGCCTCGCTCAACTTATGTTTACAAGCATGAGGGTATTTCTTCTACACTCTTCTTGTTCACATATTAATGTTGCAGCTTTCGCGTTTCTTGCCCACTTTTTAAAGGCTCCTCTTGCTAAGGCCTCGATGGGAATTAGATGTGCGGGAATGGAAATCCAGGACAAGTTGCTGCTGTATATAAAGAGCAGCAACCCCAGTGGGTGAAATGGGCTTGCTTTTTACAATCGTACTGGTCGTAAAAACACTGATAAGAAAGTTTGCATAATTACAGCAGACTGATCTATTTCAATTTCCGCATATATCCATCGTGGAGGAAAATTGGTATGTTAATCTGCCCATGGGCTCTATGTATTTTCTTCTTAATTAAATGAAACGCCTGAAGATTAGCTGAAATTGAAATAACACTGTGTAACAGATGCCATTGGCCTGAAGGAAAATGGTTATATGTATTGGATTCCACCCCATCCCCCCCAAAAATCTGGCTAGAACATTAGTATAAAATAAATCCTGGCTAAATTTTAAATAAATCGGAAAGTGGTTACAATAGCAGACGTTGCTATAAGAGTCATCGTTTGCCTTGATGACTAAAAAAGACATGGTGGAGGGATAATTTTGCATGTGGTAAAAAGTCAGCTTTTAATATCATTGCCTAGAGGTCCCAGAGAAAGTAGTTCTTTCTGTTGATTCATCAAATTTGCTTTATGAAGAAGAAAGGCTGTGGTGGTTTGTGGAGTAATCCTAACTTTCTTAATATTTGCGCACTTGTAAAGCTGCCTCCCATTGAGAAAGATGATCTAGGCCTTCAAAATATGGTATGGTGCTGTAGACCTTACTTATACATTATTTTGGGGGGTTCCACAACCACAAAATTTGATGGAAGCATATTTCAGTATTATTTTCTGATTGTTCTTCTATCCATGCAATCCTTTGCATAATTTCTCAGAACTAACTATTTTCTCACTGAACCACTGATTTCAGTGGGGCTTATTTCTTCATGTTTTTGATTGCAGCCTAAGCACGACAACTTTATTAGAAATTATAGTGGTCTAAAACAATATATTTTTCAGAAACATTTTTGTTGGTTAATGCTGAAATACACAACCTGCTATCATTATGTGTCTTAAAAAATGAAGCTAAAGAAGATAGTTCTAGTCATTCTTTATCATGGCAGCATGGCGTAAAATTGCAAATGTCAAACTTCCATCTATGGTAGTGGAACATGATCGCGGTATTTGTAACTGCGTTGCATAATTTAATCTCTTCTTGCATGTTGACATAATTAATATGCTTCAATATTAACTGTAGTAAACAGAAAATGAATAGATACATGTTGCTATTGGGTTCATTTTCTGAAATAGTTGGAAAATAATATAGAAAGTGATTGGCATAAGAATTTTGAAAAGTGTTTTGCGAACTGAACATGCTATTAAATTAAGTTAAATTAAAACAGCTATTAGAGGAACAACTCAAAGAGTAGGCCTTCAAATTATTTTGACTTAATTATTTTCTATTACTTTTACACATGTAGAAAAGTTCCGAAAATGGCTTTGCTTGTAGGTACTTAATTGTCATCACATACATTTTGTTTTGCTCTATTTATTTTCATATTGCTGAAGCAGAAGTGAACTGTGTTTTACAAGATTCACCAATATTCTAATATTCCTACTCATAAAATGGTTAGAAATTGATATTATTGTAAAAATATGTAAAATGGTAGGTAAAATGTTTATTATTTTATAGTAAAACAAATGAAATAGCAGTCTTAACTCTTTATAGGAAAGAACTTGATTACACTCTGAGCAATTCAGTCCAGTATACTGGTAAGGAAGTATTCTGCGCTTTCTGGACAGAAATATTTTTCACAGGTGTAATTAAAAGCATTATACATTGAAAGTTATATATTCATTTATACACAACCATTGACTAAATCTCATAATTATAAGGTTTTAGCTAATAGCTTTACATTTACATTTATAGAAAGGGTACAATTTCAGATGGAATATAGTAATTTTTGCTGTGGGGTGTGGTTTTTAATCTGGAAAAATACGGTTTTGTGTAGTGGGGAAATTGCAAGGAAGAGAAGGACTAAGAATGCAGCATCCTGTATCCTAAATTAATATGGAAGTTTAAATCTTTTAACAAATCAAATTATTACATATTAAAAGTAATTTAAAACATGATGAGAAATAATGAGTTCTGTGTTCATGGGAGACTCTTCAAATCTCCACTCAGATATCGAATTTGTGTAGCTCTCTGGGTGGCCTTGGGCAAGGCAGCATCTTCTGCGGACTTCGTGTTAATTCTTTATTACCCATGTCCTGCAGTTGTAGATTTGTATTCCGGTGTTTCAAATATAATATCAGTTTTGGTTAGGCACCTGCGATATACTGATTACATTATTTCACCTGTTCTTTGTTTGAGTGGTAATGCATAAATGCCACCTGATTTAGGATTTTTAAACTGGGACATCTGACTTCCTAGGGGGTGGAGGATTAGTGAAGAGCCGAGGTCTCAGATGGGGAAAGCAGCCGCTCCTTAAGAATGTGGAATCTGGATGAAATTACCAGTATATGGGCATGTTTAGGCAATGGTATTACAGACATGAAAAGGATTTGGCTGTATTCTGGCTGGGTGAGCGGAGTTCTGAAGAGAGGGCAGAAGGTTGTGGCAGCGCAATGTTTGAGAGCTTGCAATCGAAACCAATGGATCTTGGATATCTATGGGGCATTTACCGTGGTGGTACATGATTGGGGAAAAAATATTGAAATAACGCTGATGGGAAACAAACAGCATCAGAAGGGACTGGATGAAACAAATTTTAGAGGCAGCAATCCACTTCAAGTTTAATCAGACTTAAATTGAAATCCTCTATGTGCCTACCCAGAAGTAAGCCATATTGAGCACAGTGGGAATTGCACCCAAGTAAATGTGTATAGGATTCCAGACTTAAAAGTATGATTGAGGAATGTGCGTGCACATCCTTGATGACATCCACAGTAGAGGTTAGTTCTGGGAGAATTCTGTTCTCAGACCAGTGGGAGTAAGAAAGGAAGACTGCAGCAAGAGATTGGATTGTCCCTTATAATCCTGCCATCAACATGATTTAAGCATATCTGGCTTTTTCCCAATTTCTAGCCACTATAAGTTGAAAAAAAATGACAAAGCTGTGTGAATAAATCCTTCAAGGGAATGTCAGGATTTAGTCTGGGCCTTTTCATGGATTGCAGATTTTAAGATGAGTTCTATACTCCCTGCCCCTTGTACACAGTGTGACGTACTTCTGAGAAGACCTGTATAGAGTTGTACTGTAATATATGAACAAGTTCTATACTCCCATTTCTTCCAAATGAGCATGCGTAGGACCACATGCTATTAGTGTTTTTGTTTTACATATGTTGATACAGTATTAAGATTTCCTATCAACAATTCCCTAAAAACAAACATTTTGGGGAAAAGTAAGTACTGCAAGAGTTGTGGGGAAAGCTCACTTAATGAAATACCAAGAATAGATGTGGCCTTTCGTACCTTATGTACTCTTGAAATAATCTAATTTAGTTGCTCTTTTTGACATAGTATTTAAGACAAAGTAGTGTAAGATTTGCTTATTGAGTTTCAGTTTAGTTATTTAAAACTGATTTATTTTGTTTTCTGTTGACTGGTGCGAGGCATCAAGATGTAGGATTAGTCTTTGTAACAAAAAAAGCTTTTGATGTAGTTTGCTTATAATTATATTTCTAGTGGTTTGACTTTCCAAATGAGTTTCGTATTATCATTCCTTTGTGGGTGTTTTATATGTATTTGAAAGTTTCATATAAATAACAAATAAGTTTCTCCGTTTTGGGATTTTGATTTCCACTGCCTCAGCCCACCCCTCAGTCCACATGAAGGACACGTCAGATAAACTACCCCCCCCCCATCTTGCCACTTTTGTAAAAATAAACAGGAAGTAAATTGATGTTCATGCATATTAAGAAACAGCAAAAAGAACTAATCAGAAGCTTACTAAGCTACATTTTTCTTTATGGTAAGTTCCACATCGAATTACTTTTACCGCATGTTGTGTCTAAATATGTTAGTTTTGTCTTAAACATATCACATAAGACATTGTATACCTAATGAACTACTTCTTTGACAGTGATTAATAAGATAGTCAACCAGAACTAAGAGTTCTTAAAACCCGGTGGTAGGCATGGTAATCCAAACTGAAAGATGTTGGCGTTTAAGAGAAATAGAAGATTCAGGGGGAAATGAAGGTCCACCATAATTTTATGGTTCTTTCATAATTTATTTCACCTGTTGCTGTTTGGTGTACATGAGGAAATGGACTGTGTATATATCAGCTGTTGTCTGATGCACAGTATGGAATATAGAAACAGACTAGTTGCTGTTTAATATCTCATAAGTATACAAACTTTTTTCAGTTTCCCTGTGGGATATGAGATGTAACATTTGGAAAGACTTTCATTGTGAGATTTATGCAGCATGGGAAAAAGCTTTTGAAGCCTTTTAGAGAAAGTTCTGAGGTAGAAGAAATGTAATATTAAGTTGAAATGCTTTCCTTTCAAAGATTGCGGAAACCCCTTATGAATAGAGATTTCCCTTCTTATCTGTGTTTCATTGTTAGTTCTAGTCATTAGCCAATTTGGAATGGTCCTGTAGAACATGGTGCTTTTGTAGACTGTAAAGGGGAAAGGATCATTGATTTCCACAGAACATGGATTGGAATTGCAACAATGCCTGTAAATTCCATGATGTGTTTTTTCTCAATAGAATAATGAGAATTTATCTAAATTAAGCAAACACATGACAGTGAATTCCTGTTAACTGCAACAAAATTACCCAGAGTTTTTAGAAACTGAGAATTTAATATTGCTGTTCCCATGAGTGGAGACACTAGGAAATGTTTATTTTATTAAATCAGTCTACTCTCTAAAAAAATTGAGTTCATTCAAATGCTGAAACTGCCTATGAAATTAGCACATTATGATCAATTTTCTAAATACTTCTTATGAAGTGTCTCTCTAAAGAGGAACAAATCACAGAAAAATATTTCAGTTAATATATTTTTTCTTTAAATTCATAAAAATTATACATTAGGAATTTTAAGGGAGCAAATGCTCCACAATTGTACATTATAGAGACTAATTTTGGAATTCTTCACAGTCATCATTTTAAATTGTAGTTTTTAAAAATTGTGACAGCATTTTATTCTAACTGTTTGCAGCTAAACATTGTGATTACAGTTATGATTTTTTTTCTTTTATTACTTTTATTATTCCCTTTATGGGCTTTGTGGCAAGTTCTAATGTATAAAGATATGATCAATCTGTTGTCCTGTGCCCCTTTAAGTTTATTAACTGTCAATTACAAGCTGTTGTTTTAAATCCTTAATAAGATCTAGCAAAGCTCCACTTGCATTGTAGAAATGTTAATGCCTTCATTGTTTTGGCAACTCATTCATAATTACTGTCATGGCTATTTCATGTCTCTTGATGGGATGCAATGGACAACGGTTGTGCTTACATGATGACAGGGTGCATATGTGTTCTAGGGAGCCTCAGGCTCACATGCTGTTCTGCCTTCCATGCAACCAAGAGGAGGAGCTTGCATATCTAATTATTGGAGTGGTTTGGCAGTAGCTGTTGTGTCTGGAGTTCTAAGGTGAAGCAGCTGAAAACATCTGAAACAGATCTGGGATAGGAAGTTTTCCTAACAGTCTCTTTCTAATATATGTTCTGAGACAAGGCTGTTTGCATGAGGTACTTTTTTTTAATATGAGTGCTCTTTTTCCATAGTTCCTCTTTGTGTGTTCTAAGTGTACATGATGTGTGGTCAGTGTCTGCGAGATATAGCTGTGTGCCCCTGAAATGCGGTCTCCTTGTCTAGGGTTCATACACTGCTCTTTATGATGGGCTGAATTCTGTACTCTGTTGTGATGATGTGGGCAAGGCAGGATGAGGGGAGGATTTTTAAAATATTTTTTTTGGCTCTCTGTTGTTTCAGCAGGTAAGTTTTTGCTTACGTTAGATTTATGGTCAGTGTAGCATTATACTAACATTGTAGGTGGGATGAGGATCTGAGTGGCATATCTCCACTCTTTAGCCTGTCACATCCTTTTCTCTAGCCAGTTTTGGGCTTTCTATTAGTGGATTCACACCAGGTAATGTGGATTTGCATGGTGTATCTAAGGAGCTGTGCTATCGGATCTACACTAGCTGCACCGTATATGAAAATATGCCATATTCTAGAGTTCTGCTGCTGATATATCTTATTATAGGATTATAATCTTGGATTTATTATTATTTCATTTTGGCTGTTTGGAGATGGAAAGCATTGTTTACCTACAGGATAACTAGTTTTTTTCCTCCCATCAGGTATTCATTAAATTTGAAAAGATTTTGCAGAGAGATTTAACATAAGAATTCTCATGAAGTTGCAAAGCCTGTACTCCCCAAGGTTTCCAGGGGGAACCACAGGTAGTGAAACTTCTGTTTCTCAAGGTATTTTAATTTATTCACAATTGTAATTCAATCTGAACAGTTTTTTCTTGGCTAAGTGATTTTATATGTCCATCCTACATTCTAATTATGACCGAGCCCTTTGAGCACTGTTGCTTATGAAACCAAAATGAACAACAGGGAGATATTAGTAGACTTGGAAAAACACAAAGGTTTGCAGAAGTATACAAATAAGGAAAAAAGAACTCTGAGAGGGTAACTTGACAAAACAGTCCAATGAAGACCAAGTATGCTCAGTGCCATTGGAATTGTTTTGAGGGAAACAGTCATATGGTAGATGGAGAACAGTGGAGTGGCCGGGAAAAGAGGATGGAGGAAGAGCCACATAGAATCATAGAATCATATAATTGTAGAAAGGTTGGACAAAACTGGATAGCTTATTTCCAAGTTCACACTGATAAGCTACACAGTGGTACCTCTGGTTACGTACTTAATTCGTTCCGGAGATCCGTTCTTAACCTGAAACTGTTCTTAACCTGAAGCACCACTTTAGCTAATGGGGCCTGCCGCGCTGCCGTCACACGATTTCTGTTCTCAGCCTGAAGCAAAGTTCTTAACCCGAGGTATTATTTCTGGGTTAGCGGAGTCTGTAACTTGAAGCGTATGTAACCCAAGGTACCACTGTATTTAAATGTATGTAAGGAACACAAGAGGGACGCGGGTGGCGCTGTGGGTTAAACCACAGAGCCTAGGACTTGCCGATCAGAAGGTCGGTGGTTCAAATCCCCTCGACGGAGTGAGCTCCCGTTGCTCGGTCCCTGCTCCTGCCAACCTAGCAGTTCGAAAGCACGTCAAAGTGCAAGTAGATCAATAGGTACCGCTCCGGCGGGAAGGTAAACGGCATTTCCGTGTGCTGCTCTGGTTTGCCAGAAGTGGCTTAGTCATGATGGCCACATGATCCGGAAGCTGTACGTCGGCTCCCTCGGCCAATAAAGCGAGATGAGCGCCGCAACCCCAGAGTCGGTCACGACTGGACCTAATGGTCAGGGGTCCCTTTACCTTTACTAAGGAACACAAGTGAGAGCTGCCTGTAGAAATCAAGAGCTACCCATTGAGAAATCCAATATTTTAATGCAGGTTGGATTTAGGCACCAGTGTGCCCACCCCGGCCTAACCCCCTCTCCACAAATGAACCAACCTAATCCTTATTAGGCTCAGGCATGCTCAGGAAGCATTGAATGCTAGGTGATGGGGGGGGGTAAACTGCAGGGGAGGGTGACTGCAATGGAATAGCTGGAACTCTGAACAAAAGCACACCATGTTGAACATTTTGTGTGTGTGTACACACACACACACACACACACACACACACTTCAGTTCTGTAAGTGCCGCTGCCTATGCAACTAAGACTGCATCACTCACTCTCAAGAGAAGAGGTATCAGCATACTCAGTGTAAGTTGCAGCTTTTAATACAGTGGATTATTAAACAGCTTGGGAGTTGCTTTTCTGTGATTCTGTTCATACCTGTATGTGACTGTTCTGTGTATGTTTGTCAGTGTCAAGTAAAACTGCTTTGAGGTTTTTTCTTACAATTCAGTGGTATATAAATTTTATGAAATAAATGACTGAAGTAGCCACAATTATTTCAGAGGCATTTACTCTCATATGACATTTTAAAGAGTTTAGGATTTTCCCTGCTTTTGGGGACTTTGTGTATATATCATGGACAAAACTTTTTCCACACTATCCCTTATTAGATATATTTTCTGTAACTCACTGCTTTCTCTCACCTGGCCAAAAATAAATAAAAATAATACGGTGGATGGTATTCATTCATTATGATTACAATGCCAAAGGGTGTTTAAAGATAAAAAATAAGTAATTAATATTCATCAGAGTGTAAAAAAGTAAAGGAGATTGCTTTATAATCTCCATGTGTACTTGATAACAAATTTAGCATTTTATCATTTAATTTTTTAATAAAAGGTCATGCCCAAATGCATCCCCTGTAAAGAAAATTATGTGCTGACAACTTAAACCATCTATGAACTCTTTCTGTTATTCAAAAAAGATTGGTTGTCTTTTTATAGCTATTTCATGCTAATGGTTATAATGTTTCATGCAAGTTCAGAAACAGTATACTTTTGGTCAAATAAAATGAGGCCTGTTGATAAAATAATCCACATGTCAAAAGAGTGCTGGAGATTTGGGTTTCATTTCTTTTATACAAGAATAAAAAATTGTATTGGTTAACAAGTATAATTCTCTACTCTTATCTCTATTTATCTTCTTTAAATGCTTCCTATTAGCACTTCTTAACATTCATGAGTATCCATATTCGCCAAGCCACCTATTTGTACTCTACTCTTTCGCCACCTGGGCACTTGGCACATTCTTTGCCGGTCACCACCCTCCTCCCACTTATGCATCATGCTCTTCCTTCACTTTACAGCTTTATTCAAGGTCACTACACATACAGGAGCTTTCCTTCCTATCTTCTGTGAGAAGTCTGACCCTGATTGTGAGTTGTGAAGGCATGTAAATGAGCTATCCAGAAATAATTTGTAGTTTTATCCTCTTAATTATTGGACTTCTTTTTTTAAAAAAAGAAAGATTTTTTTTCCTATGTGAAGAGAATTCTTAAATATTTTTTAAAAACAAAGTAAAATTAGCTCTACATTCTAGGCAGCTCATCTCTTTGTGATTGGCTGGAGTGCAACCGAGTATACTGAACTCCCAGCACTGTGATAACAGATCAAATGAAAAAGCTGGTGCTACAAAATGAAATCAGAAGCTAGGACAAACTTTGGGCCAAGTATGAAAAATTGGGTAGGGAAAAATATTTAGTCTGAGATGCTTGAGAGGCCTCTTTGGAAACACTATACCACAATTTTGATGCTAGTATAGAGAATGCTCTGCCATGCTCAGTCAGATATTTCACATCCTAAAAATGTGGGACAAACAGCAAGGCCCTTTGAAAGGGTATTAAGATGTAGGGAGTTTTAAGACAAAGCTTTCAAGTACTCTGAGAGAGTGAATGGAGTGGAGAGAGCAAGAGATTGCAGGATCTTCAAAGAGCAAAATAAGAGTATGTATAACTCAAGAGAACCATGAACCAAGTTCTTCTTTTGCAATGCTTTTTATCCACTTCCTACTTGCTGCTGCTTCCCTTTGCACCATGGAAAAGCCGAACTCGGGGGTTGCCTCTCACTGAATAGCATGAGCTGTCGCACATGAAGTAATACGTTGGAAGGAAGGAGAAATACAGTGGAACCTTGGGTTGTGAATGTGATCCGTGCGGGAGGCACGTTCGCAACCCACAGCGCCGCATCTGCGCACACGCGGGTCGGGATTTGGCGCTTATGCGCAAAGCGCGATGTAGTGTTTTTGCACGAGAGCCGAAACCCGGAAGTAACCCGTTCCGGTACTTCTGGATTCGGCACAGTGCACAGCCCGAATCATGTAACCTGAAGCGTCTGTAACCCGAGATACCACTGTAATCTGATTTAAGATATGCATGCCTTAAGTACCAGAATATGCTATCACAATTAAGTAATCATTTTCAATAATGCTTCTCTGCTTTTTGAGATAAGCTCAGTTGGTTAGAGCATGGTGCTGATAATGTCAAGGTTGCAAGTTTGATTCCTGTATGAGTCAGCTACGCTTACCTGTATTGCAGGGGTGGACTAGATGATCATCAGGGGTCCTTCCAATTCTACAATTCTTTGAATTCTATGATTTAAAGGATAATGAATTTTTGTACAATAAAAAATCCCATTTCCCTCCACTAAACCAGAATTTTGCCCCACCCCTGCTCCTGCTGCTCACAATCAGCTGTAACATAAGAAAAATGAACTAGAGCAGTAACAACCATAGTCAACAGGTGCAGTGGAAAAGGGGGCTAGTGGAAGGAAGAAAAGGTGAGATGGAGAAAGGCTTCCCATAGGCATCAGGTTGGTCACTGTGAGAACGGGATGCTGGACTATATGGGCCACTGACCTGATCCAGCAGGCTGTTCTTATGCGGTTATCTTAAGTTACGTGTACAAGTACACCTATGAATTGTCATGATCCAGAGCAAGGATTCATACTGTTCAAGAAATGTAGACTAGAAGGAAATAATATTTTTTTTGCATATGTCGTATTAATTCATCGCAACCATGTCCTAAACAATAGATCATTCTAGATTCTAAAATCATAAGAGTTCCTTGGTTAATATCTCAGCATTTGGTGCAAGTGAGACCTTCCAGTACTGAAGGCAGAAGCATTCAGCATGCAGTGTTACGCCACACAACTGAGCTCTCTCCAGCTTTGCTGCTGCTGCAGTATGGAATAGTGAGAGGTGAAATCAGTATGGTACAAACACAGTAGCAGAACCAATCTGACATTCCTGCTGATCTGTTTTTATACTGTACTATGTCTATGCTCCTCCATCTCTCCATCCCTGTATGCAGCATTGATGCAAACAGAGGGAGTTAAGGTGAGTGGTGTAGCTCCACTACACTGTCTGCTACTGATTGAAGGTTGAATATGAAACTGGCAGAAGGAATTTGGGAGTAGAATATAGGAATGGAGGTATACTGTGGATGTGGTCAAATATGTGCAGGAATGTTATAGTGACCTAAAATTTTAAATCCAGGAGCATTCTATCTGTGGACTCAAGCAAAATAGAAAAACATTGCTTACTGATGTGCTGGGAAGTGTCACATGTGATGTGCAATTAGTAGAATGTGCATTTAATTATCTAGGGGGGGAAATAAAAGAATGCTTGGTTATAATTTCTCCCCCATTTTTATTCCGTTATGATGATTAGGTAAGTTATATGTCATCAGGAAAGCTTTGAATTGGGAAAGCGCAATTCAACATTGAAGAACTAAGAAAAGCTTGATGAAATAAGTTTTACAGCACAGTCCTAACTATGCCTCTTCAGAAGAAATTCCTACTGAATTCAGTGGGGCTTAGTTCCAGATAAATGGGGTTAGGATTGCAGCCAGGATAAGTGTTATCCCAAGGGACACAGAAAGCACCAGATACCCCTTTCTGAGTGTAAAACAAGCAAGTAAGCTGTGATTTCAGAGAGGTATAACCAATGTCAAATTCCTCCTCCTTCCATCATAGAAACTTGCCACCACAGAAACCCTGCCCCTACCGATCTTGGATTCTCCCTGTTGGTAGGACTGAAAAGGAGTTGTGCTGGATGTGGACCAAGGGCAGATTCAAAGGATCAAACACCTGCCCAGTTCCCCCAAAAGCCCCCAACAGGGGAATTAAGTATTCTAGCTATAGTGTATTTCCCTCCTGCTGTTTCTAATGGGCGACATATTAATTAAAGGGGGAGAGAGAAACATAAAAGGATAGTAGAGCTTAAGAGTGATGATCTACTTCTGCCCTGCTGATTAGAGCCCAGCAAGGTTTTGAATGAGGTGTATCAACTTTTAGGAGTGCATCCTAAAATTTTTTTTATTGCCATCTGATTAATGATTCATAATTTCACATTTCATATTTCTACTCATTGTTGCCATGTCAATTTGAATGCCTTATCTGTGATGCAGCATTTTTTATACACAGAAGACCACGTGCACAAGTAATCTGTCTATGAACAAAGCAAATATTTAGCATGCGTATTGACAAATTATTAGGTACATGGAGTATTTCCTTTCACACAAATGAGTGAAGAGCCATTGGGTCACACACAGTGGTTGCTTATGCTTCTCAGGAGAGAGCATTTGGGGAGGATCATCCAGTAGGTCAGGTTGAGGAATGTCATGTCCATGGGCCAAATGCAGCTCTCCATGTCTGTCTGGTCTTTGGGACTCTCTCCACGCCTCAACCGCTTCCTAGCCATATCCATTCTCTCTAGGCCACACCCATCATTGGCTCTGCTTCACACCTACCTACACTGAGTGTTTTCGCCTGTCTGGAATGTGTCCTTGAACTCTGATAATGACGCTCGTTGGATGGAAGATAGAGAGAGGTGTGTGAGTGTATTCTCTTGTACAAAGGCAACTTTTACATCAATTGCTCTGCCTATTTTTGCGTCTGGCCCTGACAGTCACTGGCATGTGACTATCCCCCTCCTGAAAGCTGCCCAGAAGGGAATCTCACCTTTGAGCTAAAAAACTTCAACACATCATGCTTCACTTATGGATCATAGCAGAAATTCATGTGCCCCTTACCTGAAGTCCTCCAATATACCAGAACTATCATTCTCCTTTCTTCTTTACAGTATTGGTCTATTTGTAAGCCGGCACTGTTAGAAAGTGTTATGCTGCTTAGCAATGCACAGTTTACCGAATTAAATTTGACTGAAGTTTTTTATTAGATAATAATTTTTTTTGCATATGCTGCTTACTTGAGATAATTATTTTGCAGCCTCTGAATTTGACAATTTTAACTTTCTAGTTTGTGGAATTTTCCTGTTTGAATCGTGATAAACTGAAATCTTTGCTCTTGGGATTTTCTCGTTGTAATCAATTTACATTAGAGCATGGGCAAGGAACTTTGCAAAAACATAACTCTGCCTGCCTTTTCTTTCAGTGTAGACAAAGAGAAATAACTTTTTATTGGCTGTGTCTGAATTTAAAATCCCTTCAGCCTTTTCTTCACAAGGTAAAACTGAAGCTCTCCCATAAATCAGTTAAAAATAATGCCTGTATTTAATAACACATGAAGGCAAAGTGAAAGAAGATCTCTTAAACTATATATCAAGTAGTAGAAAGAAGAAAAGCTGCTCGTCTCTCTCCTTTTATATTCAGGCTTTCGGTTGTCCTCTACCTCAGGAATATTTCTGTCACCAGCAATAGTACGTTACGCACGTATTGACCAAATTGTATTTCAAAAGCTAATTTAAATGATTGTTCTTTCACTGAAAAGTTTACCAGCTGTTTTACTGATGCAGACAGAAAAGAAAAAGAATCAAAATAACCTTTGAAAAACATACTGTCTTCTGACTAAGATTATAAAGACGTTTTAAAATGCCTGGCAATAAGACAGCATATTTGATTTAAGAAAGACATCCAATGTAAAATAAAAGGATCACTTACTGTCATCGATCCAGCTTTTAAGTGGTCTTGCACTTCATTTGTTGCAAGAGTATCTTAAGCAGAGGTCATCACTCTCATAGCAGAAATATGATGTTACTGATGCCTGAGCCAGGGAGAAGAGGGACCTGTGCCTAAATCAGTGTTAGATGAAGAGTTTGAAGGGAAATAGAATATAGCAATCTCTGCATGCTAAACAAGAAGTCAGGCCTGGATGATTGAGTGTCACTGAACATTGAGTGCTTCTATGAGAAAATATTTCAGAAACATTGGAGGCATTTTCAAAATTATGAAGCAAGGCAGAGTTATAAAAATGAAATCAGAATAGTAAAGAAATAGGGATACAAACAAATCTGAGATAAAACTGCAATTGCATTAGAATGACAAAGATTTATGTTAGCATCTCAGTAGGTATTGCCACTGCAATGCCAGTATGACATAATTAGTTTAATGTCAGAATAGAGGAGTAGCAACATTTTTCCATCTTGAGTTGGGATCCAATGTGTTTCTTAGAGTACTTCTTCTGCTAGCTCGGTGGAGGCCCCCCCTTTTGAATAAATGACCCCCATGCTACAATCTGCTTTTCAAATGCTCTTCCATTTCAAAAGAAGCTTGACCCCATATATTTACATTACATTTAAAAGCCTATACAAGTAATACCTCCATTTATCCAATGTATGATTACCTGAATAGTTTAGATTTGGATAATCATGGGCTGTTAGGATTACTGAGATTATTGTACTATACAGGAAGATCTAGAGTGCCTTCCATTAATACATGCACATACACACTTGAAAATTCAAAGATGAACAGTTTTAGAATATCAGCTGCTTCTAAAGCAGGAAATAAAATCACCCTGTAGTCCTGTTCCTACTTTCTCTTCCAAGGCTGAATGCCTGGAGAGCGATCATACTGGCTGAACCAGCGCCTCACTTCTGCATGTCTTCTGGCTCTAATTTCCATGTTTCAATCAAAGAGTGGGAGTTGTCCTATGTCTGTATAACTGTACACCTATTGGGACCTCTGATATGATAGGAATTTACATTGCTATTCGCACCTTTGGCTAATATCTTAGATGTCAAGCACAGGGTTAGCCAGTGCAATCTTGGTTCCCCTCCGTGTGTTTAGTTGTGTGGAATAAGGGGTTGGAATTAGCTTTTGCACCTCCTGAATGTTCCAATTGTAGTTCATGGCTGAAAAAAGAATAAAAATGTTTTTAGAAATGCATTTTTTGAGAAAGAGCATGTTTAAAAATACTATTCTTTTTGATCATTTTTTCAATTAAAAATGCAGAAGCAGGATGAAACATTTTTACAGATGAACATATGCGAAAGTGACATAAACTGGAAATCTGCCAATTGTCCACAATGATATATTAAAGATACAATGTTTCTTCTCTAAAATAAATGAAAGCTTTATACAGTGTTGCACATTATTTTTCTGACATTTTTGCACATTATTATAGTTTATTAACTAAAATGTTGATAAACATATTTTCTTAGGGGAATGAATAACTAAACTGTTAAATGCTTTGCATTTCCATAAAGTTCTACAATTGCATGTTGAGATTGATTGACCTATAGTAGCTAGCAAAAGCATTCTCCTGATGCACAGGGTATACAGATTTAACCGTGGCTGCAGGAGTTATTAATAGAACATGCTACATTTCCTTCATATAAACATATGATGAGCACTTTGCTGAAGAAGAAAAAAACTGCTGTGCCTTTCAGTATTTAGGGCCAGTTCATCACCAAGCTAAAATTAAAAAGTGAAGTCAGACAGTTCTAGTATTCTATTTTTAATCCATTTAAGCATGTGAATGTGAAATCTTTCTTTAGGATTCTGTTAATTCAATTACCCACTTATTCAAAACATTCTCTTCTCATGTTACTGTACTGTAACACTGTAAACTTATATGCTGGACATACTAAAAAAGTTTGCATTTAAATGGGCCTTTTATTATCTTTTGTAACCCTGCCAGTAATATTTTTATTGTGCTTTGTGGTTGAGGAACAAGAGACAGCTCAGTAATCTGCTTATTTTCTATACAGTACTAACCATGCAAACTTGCAGCCTCTGTGTTTACGTGTGCAGAGCAGTCAGTGTTTATTCTCACATATGTGTCTTTGTGTGCAAAGGCCTATTGCATTATGTCCACACGTGTTAAGTTTCCTACCTTTTTGCTCCATGCACTACTTTCACAGACAAGAATCAGGCCTTCCCATCCTTTGAGTTGTTATGTGATCATGGCAGCCTAAAGTACATTTCTGCTTCTCAATGTTTTCCTTAATGCAGTGCCTGCTGAGACCTTCCATGACACCCATGAGATCCTGAAGCCTTCCAAAACTAAAAAACAACAACACATTTGTGCTGAGTGGCTGGGTGTGCTCCAGAGCAAAGTACCAGACAAGGCTGCAGTTGCCTGCCATCTTCATTTCTAAAATAGCCCCTGGATGCCACATGGGCCCAAAGGCATTTTGTAGAAATTGTGGTGTGTAGCTGGAGCCTTACCTGCTACCTTGCTTTGTAGTGCACCTGGCTGCCAGGGTAAAATGTAAGAAAGGGGAACCCCCTTCTAAACTTGGGCGGCAGGAAGGAAGGCAGCAAAACACCTGAGGTTGGGGGAGGTAGAAAAGTTGGGGATGTGTGTGTGTAAAGAGTAGGGTAGCGGACCCCAAGAGATAAGTTTTCATAATTTTAATTTGATAATTTTATCTGCTTCGTAGTGTTTATACAGTGGTACCTCGGGTTACATACGCTTCAGGTTACAGACTCTGCTAACCCAGAAATATTACCTCAGGTTAAGAACTTTGCTTCAGGATGAGAACTGAAATCGTGCAGCGGCAGCTGGAGGCCCCATTAGCTAAAGTGGTGCTTCAGGTCAAGAACAGTTTCAGGTTAAGAACAGACCTCCAGAACAAATTAAGTTCTTAACCCAAGGTACCACTGTATATGCTTGTACTCTGACAACATATTGCAGTGGCTAGTGAATGATATTTATCTATCTAAAGCCCATTCTATTAGTTTTGGAATGAGATCATTTTGGAGCAATTTTTGCTAAAAGATTTCAGAGCCTTTCAATGTAAATGGATGCCACTTATTTCTGATGTATAATGATGGTGGTACCTCCATGTCGCCATGTCCATGTATGCATGTTACCCTACAGAGGGAGTCTGGAAATATGCCGGTCCTCTTTAGCCAAATAAAGACAGCAGCGTCATGGAAAGAGTTCATATTTATTGCAGGCTGCAGCAAGAATAAATGACCCAGAGGAATTCTCGAAATTCTGGACCCCGAATACAAAATTCAAGACTCTTTTATAACAATTACATGCATGATCACCTCATGTGCGATCTTTTCAGTAATATGATTGGATAGCAGAACACATTGGCAGCTTGTGGACTCTAAAAACTAATTTCATTGGTCAGAACACTTGCCCCTAATTACTATGGCAACAGGTATCTTTAAGCAAAGTTTGTAAATTCACTATTCTTCTGTCGCATACAAAATGTTGCTTTTCTGTGATCTGCTACATGAAGCCTAATCTGGGTCAGGAAAATTTACTGTTTCTCTTCCTTGACGATTTCCCAATATTTCTTCTGCTCAATGTTAGCTTGCTCTTCTCTGCTTTGGAAGCTGATAAGAGATGCCCACAATGGGTGCTATGCCAGCAAAATACATAAATGCACCTTCTTATTCACAGGTAGGGGGTTCAGGGTGAATTAGCAAGCTGTTAGAGCTTCAAGGCAGCAATAAATTCCTTGCAAAATAAGCAGACAGTAGAGAGATTGCTATATTTCCAATACATTGCCAATGCAGGGCAATGGCACGGATACCTTGTGGTTGTGGCTGTAATAACGTGTTTATGCAGACTGAACACTTAGCAGGCTGAGGCCAGTTGTGTATCAGAGATGTGTTCTGTGACAGAAGGTGTGCTCATAGGTGTGTTTGCTGTGGGTTCTGACATACTTCCTGGGCCACAACATTCACCTGGGTCCTAGGTCATGACACCCAGGTATCATATAAACATGAATCAATTTGAAAGTCAACAACAGTTGGATGCAGAATGATTATGCATAACTGCAGAATGGTTATGCACTCAATAGTTTTAAATGAAAAGGGTTGGGTAGGGAGGAGAATTATATATGGTTGTTATTGCCTAGTTACAGATAAGACATGTACACATCTAAGAATGATGAGCAAAATCACTTACTAGAAGGCTAAGTTCACAATCCTGTGCATCCTTTTTTTTTTTTTTTTTTTGAGAAACAAGTATCACTGAAGAAATTAGAACTCTCTTTTGAGTAAATATGTGCATGATTGAGCAGTAATAATTTCCAGAACTTGCCAAAATCAAGCAGTGGTAGTTACTGTATTTTTCCGTGTATAAGACACCCCCATGTATAAGACGATCCCTATTTTTTTAACCCAAAATTAAGTTGTTTAGCTTTTTTTGGGGGGGACGTCACTTCCACCAATCGCTCACCTGCCTGCCCGCTATTGCCGATCGCTTGCCACAGTCACTGCCAATCGCACACTTCACCGCAGCCACCAATTGTCTGCCCGCTTGCCTCCACCAACAGCCCGGCCACTTGCTGCAGCCGCCAGTCACCTTCCCAATTGCCGCAGCCACAGCCAATCGCCAGCAGGTCTTGCTGCAGCCAGCAATCACCCGCCCAATCACCGCTGCCAATCTCCTGCTTTCTGCTGCCATTAATCACACATCCCCCCTCTGCATAGACTATCTGTGTATAAGACAACACCCAATTTTTGCCTAAGTTTTTTTTAGCAAAAGCATTGTCTTATGTACGGAAAAATACAGTATTATACAAAATAATGTTTCTCCATAAGATGGAAGATGAATGTACGTGAATATTAATAAGTGCCAGAGTGGTAGTCGTGTTGAATTATTGTAGAAACACATGCACACAAGCACATTAATGATTAACAAATTTATAATGACATAAGTTTTCTTGGGACTGTCCTGAGTTGCAGGTATAGATATGCATGATAGAGGTGTATTTAAATGTAAACAGTAGGTTGGAAGGGAAGGAAATGCAAAAAATGCACGGACAATGGTAACTGCATTATTCATGGCCATTCTCTCTCTCTCTCTCTCTCTCTCTCTCTCTCTCTCTCTCTCTCTCACACACACACACACACACACACACACACACAGTAGCTATACATAAACTTCCTGACATTGGTAAGCCAATCAACACATGTCATGGAAGAAAAGCTATATGTCACATGAGAAAAAATGTATTTTTAGCAGACTATATATGTTAATTTGCTTACCAGTGCGAAAAAATCTTGTGTTATCAATTGCTATATGTTGTGAATGGGTCCTGTTTGTGAGATAATTGGGAATCTCTGAGCCCCCCCCCCCGAATTTCCTTTCCTTATGGCATACCTGTTTACAATTCCCTGCTATATATCTACTTGCAGCTCAGAATAACATGCATCTGTTGAAGCGGATAATAATAATAGTAATAATAATTTTTGTCATCTTTAAGATGCCAAACTCTCAAAACTGAACACATAACCGAGCTTAAGTAGCTGGGAATGAAACAGGAGTACATAATCTGCCACATGGGCTCAATGTACGATCCTGGTAAGATACAGGTTAGCATTAATATGGGTTCAAGTACCTGTGGCCTCAAGTATCAAACTACAGGTGGTGACCATTTTAGGCACATCCAAATGACTTACGATTGCTGATGCGTGGGCCCTTTTGGACCCAGAACAGGGAAGAACAGGAGGCGGGGCAGGGCATGTTTAGGCATACTCCGCTGATGCGTGCAGTGGCTGGGAATGGAATCCCTGCAAGAAATGGTTGTCACCCTTATTACATCAATACATGAACGATACATGTGCTGTGAAGCTGTTTCCTGTACAAGCCCTTAGTAAGAGGTTGAAAACTTAGTTTTAGAAGATGGTAAATTTACATCAAGTTTAGATTTCATTTTAAACCAGGTTATTTTAAAAAGAAAAACTTCTTATAGCTGAAATTTGGGGAAGAAACCAATTAACATTTTCAAAAAACCTGATTTAAATAATATTATCTATTTTTTTGTCAGCTCTATACACTATGGAATATACGGTAAGCTGTAGTCTTTTGAGGGGGGCAGTCTATATTTGTAATATAGTCTTCCCTCGCACCAAGGAATTCTGGGTGGCATATCTTAATTAATCCTCACAATAACTGTGAGAACACTATGAGATGCTGGCTTGTCCAAATCCACTCAGTGAGTTTTATAACGTTGTAGAGCTGTCTTATCCAAGTTGCTTACTCTGTGTCATTCTCATTCTTACTTCTTTCATTAGTTACTGTAGAAGAGGAAGAGATAATTCCTTAGGCAATTTCAGCTGAGGGGAAAAAAATGTCTCTAAGGTTCTGAAATTTTTATTTGAGAATGAAAAATATATTTAAGAACAGTTGATTCTGCTGTATGTTTTCTACAAAGTGCTGTGTTCTAGTAACTTTTGGAACCCTTAAATGTGAAGCTATTGTATTTAAGAAGAAAATCATTTTCTGAGTCTTAAACTTATAAAAAGTTTCTACCTTGGCATGGTCATGATGCAAAGAGTCTGTAACGAGAATAAGATATAAGATACTGATTAAATGGTGTAATAAAATATCATCTAAAATTGGTTAAAATAGAAGAGAATATAATAATTACTGCTTAAAATTTGTTAGATGACAATGATACCAACATTGCCTATAGCTAATTACTGTGTGAATGTCTGCAAATCACTTTAAAGTAAAAAGTGAGCTTTAGGGAATGGTCCGATTACTTTCAAAGAGATTAAAAGGGATTTACAGTCAGTAAGTTAAGGGAAATTGGGATAGTTACATGAAAAATAATGATCTGTTTAGAAATCACAGCCATATGTTTAAGAATCTTACTGGTTTCAGTCTGTCTGGTGTAAGACATGTAGTACCTGGATTAAATTACTAGAAAGTTAGAAACCTTGTATTTAAACTGCTTGTATTTTTATTAGAATGCTGTACTTCTCTTATATAGATTAAGGAAAGAAAGTTTTCTGTTTTCAGTTTTGTTAAAAAAACAATTCTTACTGTGTGTGCACATACTAGAAGCCTGTAGTCAAAGAACTAGCTGGTTAGTTCAGATGTAAAATTCAGGTTTTTTCCTATTCTACCCTCACTGCTAATTGCCATTTAGTCTTTTTGTCTTGCTGGGTCACATTGCTGCAATGGCATTGGAAATGACAGCTGACAGCACTTTCCTATTAGGGACTAAGCTTTAGACTTGAAACCTTATGTACAGTCCTTAGTCCTTCCTCGATTTCCTACTTCCCACTTCTCACTGCACTTGTAGTACACATTCCCAGTCATACTTTTTCTTTGGCCCTTCCATTTCTCCAGTACCCGTTGTTTCCCCAGATCACACTTTTCACTTGTATTTCTACATAATGCTGAGACATGGTTTGTTTTAACCATGGTCTGTTCAACAAATCAGGAATCACCTCACAAACAAGCAGACCAGCCACAGCTTGTTTTCCAGCTGCAGTGGCGTAGCGTGGGGGGTGCAGGGGGGGCCGGCCGCACCGGGCGCAACATCTGGGGTTAGGGCAAATCCACGGGTTAGGGTGCGCAAATCCACGGGTTAGGAGGCGCAAATCCATGGGTTAGGGGGTGCAAATTACTTGCCTTGCCCCGGGTGCTGACAACCCACGCTACGCCACTGTCCAGCTGTTCTTGTCGTGTGCCTCTGTAGTTTAGTGAACATATGTGATTGGCTGGCTAAAGAAACTATGGTCAAGCAAGGCTGTTCAATTTTGCCATAATGGTAAGCTATGGTTCATAAGCAAAGAACAAACATGACTTCATATTGTGGCTGGCAACCAGAAAACAAACATTTGCTTATGTTAGAACCAGGTCATTGCCTATAATAATTTAATAATTTATTATTTATACCCCACCTATCTGGCTGGATTTCCCCAGCCACTCTACCTTGCCTACCTTGTCAGTTCCTTTTGCCAACCTGACCACATTTCCTTACTTCCACTCCTCTGTAATATTGACACCATCAGGTTTATTTTAAGCTCTAGGAAGTTTATTCAGAACCATGTCTGATCATCCTCTCTGCCCTTTACATCAAGTTCTGTTCTTCATTTACTCTTCCTACTTCTTTCTTTTTCCATTACTTACATTTCCTTCAGCCTCTGCCTCTGGGTTGCCTACCCCTTAGCTTTCTTTCATTATGGTCCATAATCATCTCCATGTGAAAAATCCATCCTCTCTCAGAAACTGCAAACTTTTGTCCCATGAATTATTTAACAGTGCTGGATAGTCAAGTGATTTGCTAGTGGAAAATGCCAATCATTGCTGTGCAGTGATAATGGAAAGAATGGAATTCCTGCCCGTAACTGCTAGGCAGTGGAGACAGAGGGCACCTTAGTACCGTGCAAATGTGCAGTTACTGACTGACTAGCAGCCCCTGGTGTGAGCTTCAACTATAATCGAGGGCAGACTGCTAGTTGGCAGTTATGTGCTTCCTCAGTGCTGATTGAGGCACCCCCTGTCTACAACAAAAGAACATTCAGACTTTATAATGGTGTATTGAAAAAGGGATACATTTTAACTGTAATGCTGCTTCCATAGCTCCATAACAATGGTGCTCAAAGCATGCATTAGTTAATCTTTATTAAAGCTGCTATAACATGCCAATCTTCCTGCTGTTTAATCTAGGTATTTATTACAGTCAATCTGTTGAGTACTTAAAGTAGATAATTGGTTTGAGAGTCATTCTCAATGTCACATTAAGTTAAGATACCTACAGGATTGACTATTTCCCATGGAAAGCTGGTTTTGAAGAGCACATTAGCAATTAACAGATCTTGCCAGTGTTTATGTACTGGGAAACTGGATGAATGAAGGGCATGGTCCAGTCCAGGTTAAGTACTTTTAACCTGTTGATTTAAATGGATTAGTTAGCATTTGTTTTAATCTCTGGTTTTGGAATCAATGGGATTTTAGTTTGTATGTGGATCATACTTGCTGTTATGAATCTAATTGTTAAAATTACTGAAATCTAGTTTGCAGTTTGGGAGTAATCACACAATATATGGCATTTCATTGGCTCTTTCCTATAGAAATAATTAGAACTTTAAAGGGCCTAACTTTGGCTGGATTGTGCTCCAGTTTTTTGGTTGGAAACATTTCTCAAAGTAAATAACAAGTCATCTATGAATATCTAGATTTTTTTCAGTGGAAAAGGTACTATTGCGGATAGGAACCTGAGTTCTAAGTTGTTGTAGCCAGACACATGAGGGGCAACTGGATGATTCACATAACCATTTCATGACAGTCACTGGAAGGACTAATTGTGACTTTTAGCAGTTTTAGCTCCATAATGTTGCTTCAGCTCCCTTGATGAATTACACATTAAGCCCAGTTTTGGTTTTTTATATACTGGGAGAGGGATTCTAATGACGTACCAAGAATTGAATTCAACCTGTGGCAGTACCTGTGGCCAGCTCTGTATTGACTGAAGCCCTCAGCTGAAGTCAGCATAGGCTAGTCTTTCCAACAGCTGTGTAAATTGACACTTACTAACAGCACTGTGGATTTTTCATTATAGCGTATCTTCAGACCTGTGAGTGGATAATGCAGTTTTAAAATCTTGTAAACAATTTCTTGTCTTTCAGCAGAAACTGTTGATTGTATACCATATCTGACATATAATAAAAAGGTAAGGTTGTTGTCATCATGGAGCAGTTTGTTTGGTGGCTGACAGGTGGTGCCACAAGGTACAGCATGACAACAGCCTTCTGAAAGCTACTGGGCCATCACTGCAGTGTTGAAAGGTGAGGAGAAGGGAAGCAAAGGGGAAGATTGAGACAGGTGGCTCAGGCGAGCCACAAACAACTAACTTTAAGGGGAAGCAGTAGTGGATTTGGCAGAGAAGATGGTGGGTTGGGGGCTGGGGATAGGCAGGATTAGTGAGTGAAGTGAGCAGGGACACAGCACTAGGTTAATCACAATCTGAATAGATGCACTAAAATTAATGGACATGACTACCTCAGATCCATTAATTTAAGTGTGTCTGCTGTAAGTAGAGTATAGTTGGATACAATCCTGTTGCAATGTGGCAGTTTTCACATAGTGTCCAATAACGTGTTTTATCAAAGCAAGTGATATGTATATGGAATAATGGGTGGGGGTTTTATTAATTAATGAGAGAGAGAGAGAGTGCTTATGGTGTTTTTCTGGATAGGTATAAAGCTGCTTTTCAAAATAATTTCATGTGGAATTGTGATATTACTTCTAACAATGTTTGTTTTACATTACTGGTTGTTACTCTAGCTTAATTAGCCATGGTGTTCTATTTTGATTTTCAAGAAAACATCCAGTCCTGCCATTAAAATATATTATTCTGTAATCCGAAGTTATTTAAAATATTTGTGCTTAGTTATTCCAAAGTCTTTCATTAATGTAATATTCCAAATTTTATGATTTTTTTGTGAGTGACAGTTTGCTGTTAAGATTATTTGAAACAGTTGGTACATTTTGGAAGAGGGTACAAATTCCTTTTATCAATGATTCCTAAGTGGTATACCATGCATTGGTTATACAGTGGTGCCCCGCAAGACGAATGCCTCGCAAAACGAAAAACGCGCAAGACGAAAGGGTTTTTCGGTTTTTGCGTCACTTCGCTAGACAATTTTCCCTATGGGCTTGCTTCGCAAGACGAAACGTCTTGCGAGTTCTTGCGAGTTTGTTTCCTTTTTCTTAAAGCCGCTAAGCCGCTAATAGCCGCTAAGCCGCTAATAGCTGTGCTTCGCAAGACGAAAAAACCGCAAGACGAAGAGACTCGCGGAACGGATTAATTTCGTCTTGCGAGGCACCACTGTACATAATTTAGTTGTACATGGGAGTAGACTGTAACATGAATTTTCTCCCAATTTTCTTTTATTGCACATATAATGAATTAGTGAAATATGTTTGGTGACATTTCTAGGAATAACATTTTAAACACAAAAATACTGTAAAAGAATGAAGCATAATATATTTGTTATATTAATTTCTAATGTGTTCTGGCTGCCATGACTGATATTGTCTGTCTCAAACCATATTTTTGTGAAAATAGCATTGCATTCAGGCCTGACTATCCTTTGTTTTGTTTGTTTTGTATTGTATTGATTCCACGTGTCAACTATGTTTAGAAGCCTTTCTCATGCAACACTTCCTGGTTAAGTAGTCATTAGCTTCTACTGGGCAAATGATCTCTTTGCCACAGTTGGATGTCATGGAAAAACCACAACTTGAATCTTCAACTGGCTTCACTGACTTTACATAGTCTGAGAGAGCCAGATGGGCACTGCTTTGCAGAGAGGATGCCTAGGGGCAACTGTATTAATTCCCTGTTCCAGCTCAGGGTTCAAAACCTCTGAGCTAATGAATTTCCCACCCACACTGTTCCATTCAACAAAGAATAGATGCACCCTCTCCCCCCTCCCTATCATCCCTTGAATGCAGGTTCCTGTAAACAGGCATGGCCAAACTTGGCCCTCCAGATATTTTGAGACTACAACTCCCATCATCCCTAGCTAACAGGACCAGTGGTCAGGGATGATGGGAATTGTAGTCCCAAAACATCTGGGGGGCCAAGTTGGGCTATGCGTAACATCTTCTATATGTAAGATGTTAGATACCTGATTTCCAGGTCCCAACCTTTTTTTATGTGAACTGCCTGTCATTCACTTTCTGACCAGCAGTCTTGGTGGAGCAGGGAATATATTTGAGCCCCATGGTGAGTGATACTCTTTCATGGTTCATTGCATATTCAAACAGCTGTTGGGCTTGATAAATCAAGTCAGGTTGATTTCAAAGCAGCCTTGTCATTTTATAATTGCTTTTACAGTCCTAAATATGCTACTATCAATTAAGGCTGATTTCAAAACAAACTCATCATTTAATGATGAGCTTTTGCAGCACTACAAAAGTATTATATTTAGATAATAAACATACAAATAATATAGATATACATAAATAGATATACACATATTATATATTAAAATAATGTTTTGTGATTGTTTTGAATAAATCTGTAAAGTTTTACTGCAAATGATTAGACCAGTGGTTCCCAGCTGGTGGTCTGTGGACCCAAAGGATCGACATAACCCACCCAAGGGATCAGTGCACCATTCACATAACAATCAGTCTGCAGAAATTTGTTATGAAACTCAAATTGATTCTAATGCGCTTGATATTTTGATATTATTGGTTGTTTTCTTGCAATATTTTCCAAAATGATGTAACTTTACTATGCTGATTCATTCAGCAAGATTAAAAACATCCCCTGGAAGCTCAGGAGCCTAATACAACTGTAACTTGTTTAATTCAAACTCGCCGTTACTGCGTTATGAATAACGTAGATTAACAAGTCAGCAGGCAGTGAATACCAGAAGATTGATTACCTCTTAAATCTCTCGTATAACAAGAAATCTTGTGTATTAAGTAACACAAACTGTTCACTAGTTGATAAATTGCATTCTAATAAATTCTCAATCAACCACATGCAGTACCTTCCCACTATAAGGACTTTTTGGTGGACTTCTTTGTGGGTATTATAATAGTCTATATTTTAAGTTTATCAAAGTTTTTCTAGTTTAGAATGTGCACAATATTTTGTTGCTTATCTTAAGAGTTTGCTCCCCGCCCCTATTTGTTTGTGTACCTCTTGTGTTTTTCAGGGCATATGGTTTATTCCCAATTCTATTTTCAGCATGTATTTAGCCATATCTATTCTTGGGAGTAGAGTTTGAAGTTTTTGCAAGAAGTTCCTAGGTAATTTAATACCAAATGCAGTGTATTTTTAGGATTTGGTGTAGTTGAGTAGAAGTATTAGAATTGTATTTGTATTTGTATTTTAAAAAACCATTTCAGACTTTTAAAAAAACGCCAGAGCTAGACCTTTGGAATGTTGAGAGGTGCTGCTTGTGGATGACATCAAATAGTCATAGGCTGGTGTATATGTTTCTGCATAATAAGCACAGTACATAAGACAAAAAAAGATTGTGTTATATATGTTCGCCATCTTGCATTACTCACATATTTTCACTTATCTGTTTGTCATTTTAAGTGCTCTTGGCAAGTACTGTGGCAGTTATAGCCCCTCACTCATCTGGTAGGATGCACAAAGCAGTTAGAGTCAGTGGCGGAGGTCTGTACCTTTCAATGTGTTCTAAACTGGAACAACCCCTCCAATTTCTCTGCCTCAATTTGACCAGATGTGGATATGGTCCTCTCAGTGGCTAGCAACTGCCTTTTTAAAATCCCCAAGCATCCCCTCAGAATGATGAGAGGACTTCCAAGATTGTTTGTTTGTAGTTACTGCTAGCTGCTGCAAGAAGTGCCGCTAGCTTTATTCAACAACTGGGAGAAGTGAAGAAAAGAAATGTGAGCTTGGAGTTTCAGTTTCAGGGGACCTTTTGCTCTCTCCACATTGCAAGCTGAAAGTTTTCTATAGCAAACATTTGGCTCAGGTGTAGTGGCATGAAATCTTGAAGAACACTTTCAAAGTCTTTAGCTTTATTGGCTACATAACCAGATGGTGAAAAGAAACAATGCAATAATCAGCCTTACCTCTTAACCTAGACTCAGAAATAAAGGTTTCACAAATTTCTTCTCTCCTCTGTGTCTTGTTAAAGTGTCAAAGGAAATGCCTGTTTTTGTTAGGTCCACTTGTCAAGGCTTTATTTCAGATTTATTGGTAGGAATTTAGTATTCTGGGGCTTGCCCTTTAACCAATTGAAGGGGAATAATGCAGTAGCTGAACACATGTTGCTTATATTCAACCAGTTGTAGCTCATTTCTGGAAAGAAATAATGTACAACTCATGAATTCCTGCTCGACTGAAACCTAATTTATGGTCAATTAATGGTATCCCTTTAGAGCAGGTCAGTTGCTTCAAATACCTGGGTCAGGTTGTACGATCAAATAGGTCCTTCTTGGCGCACAGAGAATACATAGCCTCGAACGCATCCAAAGCAGCCTTGGTGATTAGAACCCTGTACTCCAAGAAACAGGCACAAACTGTCAAAGTTGCCTTGCGACTCTTTAAAATGAAAGTCCTCCCTCTTCTGCTGGTGGGCATTGCCTTGGGCTCACGTAGGGACTTTGAAAAATTGGAATCTATCCAAACCCAATTCCTCAGGGCCATACTCAGGATCCCCCCCTCTGTGGCAGGCGCGATCATGAGATTGGAAACCGGTTGTCAAGCCTTTAGGTATGTGGCCCTGAAAGCGAAGTTATGGCTATGGCTCAAGCTCTGTTTCAGACCGGTGGGTTTGGCCCCCTTGATTCTGAGGGATAACTTTAAATCTCCATGGGAAGGGGAGATAGTGGAGGAAGTGCAGAAGTGCGGGTTGTCCTCCCTTTATACAGAGTCCATGACGTATAGCCACGCAAAGGCGGTGATTGCTCAAAGATTAAGGGATATTGCCAGACAGGAGGACATAGCCCGTGTGAAACCTGGGTTGTTTCTGGGGGAGCAGTTGTATCGGGCTGCTCCAGCTCGCTACCTGGCGGATATCCACTACGTGGAATACCGCAGACTATTTACTGCGGCTAGGCTGAATGTTCTTGACTCGGCGGTTCTGAAGGGAAGATACGGAGGAGTCCCATATGACCAGAGATTATGCCACTGTGCATTGGGTGAGGTAGAATCCACAGAGCACATTTTACTGAGCTGTCCCATCTACAACAATTTAAGACAGTACCTTATAACTCCATACTTACCCCAGCTCAGTTCCCGACAAAGAGGAAAGCAGACAGCATATCTGCTAAATAAGTCTTCTGGGAAAACAACTTTGTCAGTGGCTAAATTCCTTTTCCTGGCACTTAAGTGTCGGAAACGTATAACTGAATGCTTTGATGTGGGTTATCTGTGAGAGGTCTAGTACTGTGGCCCTACCTTATTTATGTACCCCTATGATGTTATAGTTTACAATTATTGTGTAATGTTTTATTTTTAACTATCGGTCGAATAAAGGAAATTGATTGATTGACTCATGAATTCTTGAAACTTTGACAAGCTATTGCTAGACACACAGTTGGTTTTGTCCAAGAATAAACATTCACAAATTTATTTACCTTTAGGAAGTTTTCAAAAATAGGAAAGCCACACATTGCTTTATTGTGTAATTTTAGGTGTGTAGCCTTATAGCTAACAACATTTAGAAGAGATTTATTCAGCCTGTGTACTCACCATACATGTAAAGCTTATTATTTTCCCTAAAGAATCTTTGGAAATGTAGGGTACTAGGAACTGTCGCTCTGTGAGGGTAAACTACAGTTCCCAAGATTCTTTGGAGGAAGCCATGTGCTTTAAATATACAGTGGTACCTCAGGTTACATACGCTTCAAGTTACATACGCTTCAGGTTACAGACTCCGCTAACCCAGAAATATTAGGGTTAAGAACTTTGTTTCAGGATGAGAACAGAAATCGTGCTCCGGGGGCGCGGCAGCAGCAGCAGCAGGAGGCCCCATTAGCTAAAGTGGTGCTTCAGGTTAAGAACAGTTTCAGTTAAGAACGGACCTCCAGAACGAATTAAGTACTTAACCCGAGGTACCACTGTACAGCCTTACTCTTTGGGTAGCATCTTACCTAATGAAGGGTTCTGGAGTACTCTAAACCAGGGATGTCCAACAGGTCGATCGCAATCTAACGGTTGATCACGGGGCATCCCCACAAAAAGCTCAACAACAACTTTGGGTCTCCCTTTCCCAAAGAAGCTCAACAACTTTGGGTCTTCCTCCCCAAACAAAGCTCAACAACTCTGATCAATGCTCCCCCAAAAAAGCTCAACAATTTTGGTCAATACAATGAGTAGAGCACTGCCAGTTTTTTTTTTTAGTGGGAGTAGATCGCAGTCTCTTGGAAGTTGTACATCCCTGCTCTAAACTAAAGCTTGCTACTACTTTGTGACTTTTTGGATTGTCTTAATAAAGGTACTGTCCAGCTGTGGTTAGTAGTTCTTTATTTTTAGTTGAATTTATTTCAATCTAACCTAGTGCTTAGGATCACATTCTGAAGAGCTGTGAAAGTGCTAGATCCATATTCAGCTGTACTCATAATCAGATTCGGGAGGGGCACAGAGCTATCCGCCTGACAGTGGTGTCACAGCTGCTTACCAGGATGCAACCAATTCCATGTGCTTGTCAATGTGTTGACACAGACCCAACATCTTTGCCACCCTGCATTGTCCCAGGAAGTGGTAGTGATGCCATGATTGTGACAGTCATGGCTTCAAGGCACTTGATGTGTTTATTTACCTGATCCTATGCATTTGTATTTTGGACTAAAGGATAGGAATATGGCTTTGGGCCAGCTACTGAGTCCCTATTATTATAATGATTTCTCTTGAAAAACTGCATATTAATGCTCACGATCGCATTGTTTTTTCAAGGCTTTTGGGAGAAAGGGATATTTTTATAGAGGTAATAGCAGTACCAGATTCCTTTATATCAAGTGCTTAATAGATTCCATAGAATTGACTTTATCTGACATAACTATGGAAATGTGTGCAGCTGCTTTCCCAGTTAAGAGTATCTATTTTTGACATTGAAGTGATTAACCAGACCTGGCTTTTGTCAGGTCAAGTGGCAGAAACAGAGAACCTTATCACCTTTTCTTTGTTGACAGCATATCATTATCCATGGTAGGTCATAGGGGGATACATAGATAGTTGTGGTATTTAAATACCTAGATAGTGCCATAGCTTTTGGATTTCTATTTTTAATTTTACTCAGTCATGGCTGCTATCGAGGCCCAAGTAAAGAAATGGGCTGGGGGAGTATTTGAAAAAAACCATTAGAAGGTTTAAAAGGTCACAAACAGGTATATTTTGATTACTTCCTAACAAGCTTTTTGAAAAATACAAAGGTACTGGGTATGTAAAGCTTTGAAAACTAGTTAGTGATGTGTAGAAAGCTGTATTTTATATATTTTAGAATGTGATAAACTTTTAACTCTCCCTGCTCCCGCATTTTTCTTGGTCTTCAATTTAGAATGCAAATGTTTTTTGTCAGCGTGTACTACATTCAGGTTAATCTTAATCACGGAAACAACATTTATGTGCTTGTATATGTTAATATTTTTTTTCCTGAAAAACCCAGTGAAGGCTAAAAGAATGGAACACTAGTTTGTACATCAAACTTTAATGAAAAAAATACTGAATGTTAAATATCTAATCAAATGTGTGTTTGTGTTACCCAAGGCAAACAAATTATACAATAGTTGCAACAGTAGACCAAAAGCCACATTACTCATTAAAGAGTATGAATATACAAAATGTGTTCTGTAAGCCAAAAATTGAGCTGAGTATCTATGCATGTACTCTAAATCGGCTTATTTTAGATAGTGGCTAACAAAATGGTATTAAACTTCTTGGAGGACATATTTTAAAATGTTAGCCTTAATATAACTCTGTATGCTTCATTTATGCGGACAGCAACTGTATAAATTTGCTGAAATAATAATGCCTCATTCTAAAGGAAATGTCTAACTTACAACTGTAACTAGAAGGTACTAGCAAAACAATATGCCAAAATAAATTGCATGAAATGTACCAAGAAAGGAAAGAAAATAATGCCAAATTAATATATTTATTTTTAATAAATTTTGGCAGAATTGATAAAATATATAAAGTTACAGAAATCCTAAACAAAAGATATTACTGCTTTTGGTTCTGAGATGAGGTTGTACTGAAGAGAGATGGATTAGAGTTTTTAATAATCTGATATACATGCCGGCCTAATAATTCATAGAATCAGGCCTTAAATATGCTAAACTAAAGAGTTTCTGGAAGCAGTTGGCTCATAGTCTCTGGATTCAGGAGAAACAAGTTATCTGTATTTAAATCAGACTCTTGTGATAAGTGAGTGAAGCTCCTTTTGCTTTAGAACATTTTTTTTTTTTTAGTATTTTAACCAGCACTCTCCGAAACTTTTTTTTCTTTTATAGCCTAATCCTAACCATAGTTACTTGCAAGTAAGTGTTGCTGATTTCAAGACGACTGGGTGTCCAGTAAGGCTGCAACACTATGCATACATTTACTTTCAAAGCATGCATAGCTACAGCACAATCCTATATTTAAGGTTACAAGCTTAGATATAAATATTAAAGTACCACTGAAGACAATTGGATACATATACTGTGTACAATGAATATGGGAGAAAGCTGTACTTATAAAAGGGAGATGTGTGTACAAGTTAATTGTTGTAAAGAAACAGACCAACAAATACATTACTTTTTGAAAGCTGATAAATTGGATTTGTTACACTTTGCTACATTGGAACTCGGCAGTCTGGATTCTTCAGATTTATTCTGTCTCTGCTGTTTCTTCCGTCACTGAGAGCTGTGCCAAACGGGTTTCCAAGATGTATATAATGTGGGTGCTTAAAGTTGTGCGTCTATATTTTATTTTAGGCACTTTACTCATTTACTGCAGGAAATATTTGTATAACAGTGGAATTTCTTGCTGCAATTATATGGGTTAGCACTGCCCTGATTTTTTTATTTTGTAAACAACTAAAAGGGGGGAAATAACAATTTGAAAAGTATGAGTGGAAACAGTTTTTAAAATAGGCATGCTTTCCCCTTTGGATTTGTATTACAAATCACATCCTCAGTACTGTTCCAATAAAATACTGTTAGTTTCAGTTGACCTCTATTGGAATAATCATCAGGGGACACTAAGAGGTAAAGTATGGCTCAAGCTCACCAAGTGAGCTACATGGATGAGCAGAGATTTAAAGCTGTTTTTTCCTAGTGCTTGTTAAATGTTCTAACCGCAACATCACTCTGGTTCTTCAAACTGGGACAAGCAGCAGCAGCACATGTGAATGCGGCTGATGACCGAATATGTGATTGTGTTGAATAGCTGGAATTACGCTTATATGGTTTGGAGGCTTGAAATCTGAACAAATACATTGATGAATTATTATTAGTTTACTGATAAAATACCATGGTTCTATGCCTTGCCTTCCTGTTCACTTGCTAGAATACGTTAATGTGTGTCAGCTGTTTAAGTTAAGATACTTCACTCATGTACTTTCAAAGATCACTACTATAACTTAAACCAAAGAAAACACAGGTGCAGAGATCATAAATAAGATTGCACATGTGCTAGTCATTCCATGTAATGAACTAGTTAATTATACACTTCTCTAGTTGTAACTGAATATATCTAAACCAGGCTCATGTTTATGGATAGCAATGAGTGATATTTCATAGGAGATTTCTTGATGAGTTTACCGTATCGCCTATCTGACTCTCTTCCTCAAAACCTGCTTCCTTAGTTTTGTGCCTGACCAAAGCTGCAGCCTCTTTGGTGGCTCAATGACAGCTAAGGCTCAGTTTTCACTTGAATGTAAACTGGCATCTCTTTTGATCTTGATTTGAAATAGTGCTTTGATCATGTTTTATGTCATTAAAATATCTATTTGATTTTAAGAATAATTGATATCATTGTTTTCAAAGCATTAATAGTAAAGTAAATACATCTGACTAGGGAACACATTTATGATAGAAAACATAAGTTTCTGTGTTCAGATTAGAAAGTTGAACCCACATCAATGGGGGTGATGGATTTTCAGTTTTTTGGAGTATTGAGAGGTGTCAGTATCAGACAAAATTGATGCCATAGCTAATCATAAAGACTAATGGTGGGAAATGAATTAACTTCTGTTCTTAATAGACAGTTCTTCATAAATTGGAAAAGGAGGGAGGAATACGTAACTGGAATACATAACAGTTAAAGTTTTTGCTACTTTTGTTTTGTGGTTAAAACAGCTTTGAAACTTTTGACAACTCAAAGTTTTTTATTTCCAACGCTCACAAATGTTCAGATTTTGGAATTATGTACAGTTGTCTTAGAATAACATTCTGCAAATAGGAATACGTTTCATGTATCGTTTTGTCAAAATACTGTAACAAATGTAGAGAATGCAATCCAAGGAGAAATAATAACTTGTGACATGTTTAATATTAAAATTTAAATACAAAATATATATTTTAATATAAGAGATAACTGACATTGTCGATGACTAGATCCTTAGTGAAATTACCAAATGCAGAGTCCTGTGTGCTCATAAAGGCATTGGTGGCTAGGTCCATAGTTTTGCCAGCTTTTCTATCAGGTATCATGAGCAATTTGTGCCTTGAGCATCCCTCTTCTGTAACAGTTATGTGAGTCATATTCTTGTACAGAAGAGCAAGAGAAGGACTCCAGAGTCAGCATCCAGTAGCTCAGTTATTGCATTGCTTTGTGCTTACCAGGATTGTTTCATACTTAAAATTGTTTTCTGCTTAGCACTATCATACAGCTCAGCACACTCAGAAACCAGAAAGTACCTAGTTAAACTATGGAATTCTCTACCACAAGTTGTGGTGATGACCACCAACTTAGATGGCTTAAAGAGGGGATTAAGACGTTCCTCTTGGAAAATAGGACAGATATATAATAGAGAATAAGGCTGGCAGTGGCTACTAGTCAATGTCTATGTCTGCAGTCCTGGAAGTGCTATGCCTCTGAATAAAGGTAAAAGGTAAAGGACCCCTGGACAGTTAAGTCCAGTCAAAGGCAACTATGGGTTTGCAGCGCTCACCTCGTTTTCAGGCTGAGGGAGCCGGTGTTTGTTCACAGACAGCTTTCCAGGTCATGTGGTCAGCATGACTAAACCACTTCCGGCACAACAGGACACCGTGACAGAAACCAGAGGGCACGGAAACACCGTTTACCTTCCCTCCGTAGGGGTACCTATTTATCTACTTGCACTGGAGTTCTTTCAAACTGCTGGGTTGGCAGGAGCTGGGACAGAGCAACAGGAGCTCATCCTGTTGTGCAGATTAAAACCACCGCCCTTCTGACTGGCAAGCCCAAGAGACTCAGTGGTTAAGACCACAGTGCCACCAGTGTCTCTGAATACTAGCTACTGGGGAACAGGTATAGGGTTGCTATATGTCTGGATTTTCCTGGACATAACTGGAAAACTGCAGTCAGCAGCAGGTTCTGGGCAGGAATTGGACAAATGTCTGGGAAAATCCAGACGTATGTTAGCCCATGTCGGCAGTGCCGTTTTTCCAGAAAAATAACTCAAAAATGGCTTCTTTTTTTCTTTGCAGTTTTGCCCAAAAAGCTCAACTTTGGGGGAAACTAAAAAAAAAAAAGCTTTGGTCTGATCCAGCAGCATTCTTTTTATGTTTTTATGAAACAAATACATGTTCTTCGGATGTGGCAGTGAAAGGTGGATTTATATCCTTAAATAGTATGGTAGGCTTTCTTCCAAGAAATTGAAGCAGCAATATATTCTTCTGTAAGTTGTCCACATGAGAAAATGTGTGTTGAATTAATGATTTTTATCATAGACACTATAAATTGATATTAGAGTGGTTTGTTTCTTCACAGAAAACTGCTTTTTGTTTTCAATTCTGGTCATTTGTGGTTGTTTTTTTCATTTTAAAAATGTATTACACTTTCGTCTTACTAATGGTGAATTAAGTTAATGAGTACTAACAGGACTGAAGCCATGGTGAAACATGATGGATTTACTTTGAGGCTTTGCAAAAGTAAAAAAACAAAACAAAAATTTTCAAAAAATAAGACCTATGGGAGAATCCTCCCTCCCAAAAAATGCTGAATGAGGAATGAGCATGCTTAGTAGTTATAGAATGTTGAGTGCTAGTTGGACCAAAAAACCCTAAACTAAACTAAACTCTGAAAATGTGACTATGGTGGGATGGATTTTCTTGAAGGACAGCAAGACTGGCTGGCTAAAACCCTAAAGAACTTTTGCTGGGAGGTGAAAATCCATACCAGAATGTTATTACTTACCCCACTTTCAAGGAATAAAATTTCAGGTGTAGACCTTTGTGGGGGGCTACTTGGCATTTTGCCTTTGCTCCCACATTCTTCTGGAGACTCCTAATAGTAGACAGCAGCTTGAACATTGTCTTGATATAGTTTATGTGAACCAGGTTCACACTCTCACTGGCTATGAGGAAGGGTGCAGTAATCCAGGGATGCGTAACCTGTGATCCTTCAGATGTTGATCAACTCCCAAGTACCATCATCCCTAGCCACTATGATCAGTGGTCAGGGATGATGAGAGTGTTGTCCAGCATCATCTGGAGGACCACATGTTCCCTATCTCTGCAGTAGCTTAAGTGAAAATGTATGAAAGAGGAAACACAATGCCGTGCTCTTGTTTTTAATCCAATTTAGGCTGCTATTTCCCTGGTGAGAATAGGTTCTTAAGTTTCTCTCCATTGAGCTTGCTCTGGAAAACTAGTAGTGGTAATCAGAAAGAGGCCAATCAAACAAAAAATAAAGTAAATTGGAATTTTTTATTAAAATCAGAGCACAAAAATGATGAAAATATACAGACTGAGCTATAACTGAAATATTACAATAAAATTAACATATGAATGAAATACAACAGCAATATGTAAATGGAAAGCCATATTAGATTTTCAAATAAAAATAATTAACCAAAGAGCTACAAAATTGCATCCTATTAAAATGGCCACGAGTTCATCTATGTTCAATTCACCCACTCCCCCTCTTCCCTGACCCCCTTCTTTGGATTGTTCTGTCCATCTAATTTGATCAGTATAGGAACTTTGTGAAAATACAGATTCCTTAAACTAGGTTAGCTTTGGAAATATTTATTGCTAAACATGGTACCTTGAGAATTTTAAAAAATAATCTAACAATGTTTCTTATATCTCTATGCAAAATGCTATTTATATTTTAGAGTTTTCAGCTTGAGTTTTTATAATCACAAAATGTTCAAAAAATTCCAGTGGTTTTAAAATATAAACTACAGTACTTTGTGTTCTTTAATAAGAAAACTGAATCCTTAACCAATATTTGAGATATATAATCAGATACAATCTCTAGCATATAGTAGCAGTTAACTATCACAAGGAATCTGATAAGAAAAAAGCTCTCTAATTGCAGAGATAAATACAGTTAATAAATACAGTTAATATAAAATATGCTATAATTAAAAATCTAATAATATGATAAATTTGGTGTTAATTGTATGCTTGTCCGATATATATGAGAACTAAGGTGTATATTAGAGAAAGACTGCTCTCTGAAGGTGTATGACAGAAAGAGTTTGCTGTTGCTCAGCTGTGCCAGTAATTTCATATGCTCCTAGGAGTCACTCCATTTTTATTCCAGGAGTATGATACATCGTCTGGACATAAGCTGGCATTATGCATATGTTTGCCAAGTCACGCACAGTGGAAGCAATAAGCAAGTGTTGAAGTTGGATTTTGTTGTTGTATGTGACTTGTTCTCAACCTATGCTTTGGATTGCATATTATTTTTTGGTCAGCCTTCTATTACCTCCATGTAACAAAATGTAAACCGTCAAATACATTAATATTCTAGAGGTTTTAATACCATGGAAAAGTCCAAGTGAAGGGTACATAATTCCCCCCCCCCAACTTCAACAAACGGTTTGTGGCTTTGTTGATAATTTTTATGAAGTGTGAAGAATATACAAGGTTGTATTCTTCAAAAATCTCAAGGACAAGAAGAAAAAGTTTCGTTATGGAAAGTACCTCCCCACTTTTCTCACTTTCTTGGGAATATGGAGTTTTCTCAAAGCACATCAAAGTGAATCTCCTACTTGAAACATTTTCTCCAGAGCGGGATTCCCATGTGTGCTATGCCTGCATGACTGGCCATTCCTATCATGTTCTGTTGTAGTAATATTGCAACCCTTCCAGCAGGAAGGGAGATGGTGGATTCAGAACAGCTGTCTTGTTTGATAAATGTCTCTCTGTGGAATAACCCAGGCTTTGACACTTCTGTTATTCCTTCCTGATAATCTGAAAATCTGCTATGCTAGTTTTGCCCCAGGCCTCTCTCTTTGGAATGTCAAACCACACTGTGTTTCATTTGCTGGCCCTTGCATTATGAGCTTGGATGGGTTGAAACTGCTAAGTTTCAAGGCCACCCCAGTAGTTCAGAAAACTACATTCACTGGTTATATTTCCAAGAGATATGATTAGAAGCAGCACGTTATATTTTACAAAAAGTTTCCCTGCTTTTTCTCAGATTATAAAATAGGAGAAAATGGTGATACACACTTTTCTTTTTGCAGAATGCTTACATGAAAACATTCTCCTATCACTGTCATAATGTCACTAATCTGCTT
The DNA here is from genome assembly GCF_964270895.1 of Podarcis filfolensis. Lineage (NCBI taxonomy): Eukaryota > Metazoa > Chordata > Lepidosauria > Squamata > Lacertidae > Podarcis > Podarcis filfolensis. The sequence goes on from NC_139608.1 coordinate 47,505,127, forward strand.
TATTCTTTATACTGCCTGTGCATTATTTTGCAGAATGTCTCATGAGTAGGGAAAAACTCTGGCTATGATGGTTTAATTGCACCATTCCCTTGTGTGATAGAGTATGTCACACAGCCATTGTGTCATTGGATGTTCCCAGGATGTGGAACAATTAAAATGAGAGTTGATCTTATGAGGAGTAGAGTGGGCATCCAGATCCAAGGAAATGGGACACTGCCTACTCTGTTGCTCTTGATAGTGAAAGTGGTGTGGATGAGGGTTCTCTATCTTCACCCTCCGTCCTGTCATTTGAAATGGAAGGAGGAACTAGACATAGAAGAGGAACTGGAGTCTGGAAAATGTTCTCACCAACACCATTTACGTGTTTTCTACTTGGAAATTTTGACAGGACCCTTTCTGACAAGGTGATTAAGCTAGCCCAATGGTGTGGTGAGGGGAAAGGGCAATATAGAGACACCATACATTTTTTGAGTTGTTTGAGGCAGGTAAGTTCAAAGTGTGAACAGGCCCATGGGTCTTTTTCAAAGACTGTTGTGTCTGGGGAAGAGACAATGTTGATGTTTCCTTCTGGCCTCTTCACCTTAAGTTTTTTGGTACATCTCTTGGCCTGAAGTGTTGCTTGCAGAGTGCCAACAGAATTCTCTAGACCCTGTACAGTGTATGTGGCTTGTGTCCTTTGACTAATCTCCAGAGGAGGACACAGATTTGTATAAAAATTGCATTTGTTTTGTGTCATATCCAAATTAGTGTCCTCGTTTGCAGGTGGCCCAAAAATAAACCAGAGGCTACAGAAAACGAGTCAGAAAGAATGTGAATGGGCGAAACTTTCCCCATAATTGTATTTCCATACTAGAAAAGGCTTACCCTACTGAATTTCTGCCTACCACACAGCTGCTAAAGGCACAAGAACCTTGTTTTCTTCCAGTGCCAACCCCAAACTAAAACCTAGGCTGCAATCCCAGGGAGTAAGTCCAATTTAACACATATATGTACTTCTAAGTAGATATGTATTCCATTGCACTGTAAGTTAACTACCGTATTTTTCGCTCTATAGCACGCACCCGACCATAACACGCACATAGTTTTTAGAGGAGGAAAACAAGAAAAAAATATTCTAAACGAAACAGTGGATGTATGATTTTTGTGGTTCATGCTGTGGCCACAGACATGTGATCTGACAGTGAGTTTGGAGTAGCCCAATGCAAAAATCCTGAGGATCCATGTGGATCCGTGCTTTGTAACCATGTTTTAAGTGGGGAGGGAAGGAAAAGCACTCAAGGGACAAGGAGCATGCGTGGGGTGGGTGGAGAAGGATGCTGCTAATAATGAAGAAGAGGGGTATAAGGGGAGAAGGCTCCTCTCCTCTCCCGCTTTGCTCCTTTAAAGAAGCAGGCTCTCTGTCCCTCTCTCCTCCCCACTCAGCGGCTCTTCTCCCGCTTTGCTGTTTCAAAGCGAGCCACAGAGGAGGAAAGGAAGGGGAACCATGGATCCTCTGCTCACGACTGCAGCAGATCCCCCCCCCGCCACCTGTAGGCATTCCCTCCATAACATGCACAGACAATTCCCCTTACTTTCTAGGAGGAAAAAAGTGAGTGTTGTGGTGCAAAAAATACGGTATGTAGGGAATTCGTCATGCTTGCCTGCCGTTCAGCTCCTAGACAGCAAGAGGCTTGTCTAAGCCTCTTTGCAAAGTTTTCACATTTTGCGCTTAGTGTTTGTGGGTGAGAGTTGGTTGATCCTTTTTAACATTCACCTGCACATACTGTGTAGTTTTATTGACAAAAATAACTGTTAGGGATTACCTGGCCACCAGATGAACCTCATACAGGAAAGATGCATCAGAGTTGCTAGGGGGGAAAAGGAAGGACAAACTATGGAGATTCCAAGGAGTAGAAAACATGACAGAAGCAGGAAAAGTGTGCTAAAAAGATAGGGGAAAGCAGCACCTCTTTTGGACCATACGCATCTGCCAGTTGACTCATTGACTAAAAACACTGAAGGGCAGAAGCAACCAGGCAACTCAGATCTCGCTTAGGAGGTACCTGCACATTTTGCTTCATAATTTTCTAGGAGGGCTAGAGATGCGTATGTGTTTTAAAAAAAGAAATCTCAGAGACCGGGGCCCTGCTTGATGTTGTTTACTTCAGGATAAATGACTGTGCAATGGTCTTCAGCATTGTGATATCTTTTATCCAGCTATAAAAGGAGATTGAAGTTGAATCTAAGCTTCGGCTAAGGGAAGCAAAAGGGTAGTGAACAAGAATAATCAAGGAAATAATTATACGATTTAGAAAAACCATTGAAAATAGAGCAATTCTGAATTTTGAATGTGACAGAAATATATAATATATTTAGACCTGTTTGTGTGGCATGGCATTGATTCAGAAATTATAGTAAGCAGTCACCCATATTGCACAATGCAGTATTACATTAATTATAGCGTGAGCAGCAGGAATTCTGAAGTGTGACTGTCTTAATTGCCACACATTCCTGATTTTAAAAGATTAATCTTTCATATTAAACTTTTCTGTCAGGCATCTATTCTAAAATTTGGATCTGTGCTTTTTCTTTTTGCTTCCCTTGTACAGATGGTGGTGTTTAATCTCCCAAATAATTTGTCTACTGTTTTAGTAATGCCCTGTGGGTTTTTTTGTGTGTATTGTAAACACAGCAGCTGTACAAAACTGTAAATCTCAAAAAGAGCAGTCCATCTATACATTTTTGTAGCAAATAGATGCATTAAATGTTGGGAAGTTTTTCAGTTGGCCAGAAAAACTTATATGTGTTTTTTATAACGCTCTGTAATAAACAACTCTCACTTGAAATAAATAAGGCAACATACAAGTGATAAGCCATATTGTTAAAATGTTTATTTTGCCACTTTTACTATGCTCGATTTAACAGCCAATAAACACTTTAGTTGATTTCATTACTATATAGTCAAGATTATACTTTTCTAAATTCTGTTTTACATTTTTAATTTTGTGATTAAAATAAATAAAAATAACTGTTTGGAATATATTTACCCTGGGAAGAATATAAATGTAAGAATACTGTGTGTGTGTGTGTGTGTGTGTGTGTGTGTGTGTGTGTATACATACAAATGAAGGGTGACAGAACAGAATAAAATCTTAGACACACATACGAATCAATATAGATGCCACTGGAAAATAGTTTTGCATGGCAGTGCTCTGTGTGAGGATTATGAGTATGTTTCTTTGTACTCTTTGGAGCTGAAGAGCTCCATGTTTCTTATCATTATACGAATTCAAACGTTAAAACTCCATGCTCTGAAAACTCACCTCCCCAGGAAAGCATGACAATAGTATGAATGACTGAAGTTATCTGTGTGAAGACAGGATTTCCATACCATCTGCCCTCCCACCTGCCTCCATGATATGCTGTGCTTTCGACCAGCTTTGGTTGGTAGGCCACCGGCATCCTTTCCTTGACAGTGGTAGCCTGGCCGCAATGATCAATGCCATGGTAACCTCTGGATTAGAATATATGTTATTAGCGTATGAGGGACGACCTTTGGAAACCATAGTTAGTACAAAATACAACTTGTAAAATCTAATGTTAACTAACTGGATGAGTATTTTTATGTTTTGTTGGGAATTCAGCACTAAGGTATTCTTTTAAAATATATGCCGTTATAGTCATGTTGCAAGTTGTTTTCATCTTTTTAAAATATTCTGTTTTAATTTTGTAACCCACCCTGGGACCTTAGAAGGGCGGTTAAAAAAATTAGTAACAATAATAATATTATCTGTGTTCTATAGGAAAATGCCACAGATAGTTACCAAATAATACACGGGTTTCTGGGGATCTCTAGCCATTTCTGTGTGTCTGACACTGTAGCCTTATATCACTATTCTGGCAGTAGTTATGCTACTCATGGTATACTTGAAATGTTAACTCCTTCCAGGAGTTTATGTGATTAGACATGGGCATAGCCAGGATTTTCGTTACGGGGGCAGAACAAGCTGTTAGTTAATAATTTCTATTTATTTATTTGATTTGGGGGAGAGCTTCTCTCCCACCCCCTTTTGGCTATGCCCATGTGACTAGATCCCATTGTAGTAATATAAACCAGACTGCACAGAAAATGCAAAATGAAGCTAAAAGCTAAACGTTTGTGGCATTCCTTGCTATGCTGGAAAATATTCGTGTATTTTATGTTTATTCTGAAATATTCATGCATTTATTTTTAACCTAATTGATAAATCCCTTACAGATTAAATTCTGTGCTTTTATTAAAAGTATAATGAATAACGTGTAGCTTTCATCAGGGATCCTGGTACAGTATAAACAACCTGCTTACCAAGGGCCCCTTTTTGTCCCAGTATTGCTGGGGGTGGACAGTGGACCGTCAGAGAGTTCTGTAGTAGGTTTGTGCACGGTGACACAGTCCAGCCGCTGCTTGGCTGTGCTGCAGCTTAGCCTCCACCAGGGGAACAAACAGGTGCACCCTCTGATTTCCCCAAGGCGTGACTGTGGCATGTACTAGATGGAGAACCTATCCCATCTAGTCTACTTCTGAGCAATAAATTTAGATGACCAATTAGACCTCAGCTAGTGCCAGTTTCACTGTCCTGGGCTGCTTCTCTCATCTTACACTGTTTATCAGTTACCTTGCTATGGACACATGCTAGCTGTCAGTTGATGGGTCTGGGAAGGAATTTTACCCGCAATCGCATTTGGCCTAGTGAGCGGTTTTGCCTTCTCAATACAAAATGTATTTAGTTATTGGTTCTATTTTGGTGTTACCTGTTTTTGTCACAACTGTTCAGATTGGTGTTCAAAACATGGGGCAGGATTCATAGCAGAGCGTAAGTGGAGTCGGCTCTCCAGATTCCACTGGGAAATCACTTTAAGGAGTCCTGGGAGTGTCCATTCAAGGTCTAGCACAGGTCAGGTGCTGGCATGACTGTTTCATCCCAAGTTGGCATGAATCGTCACAGTATCGGTTGTCTTCAATTTGCCTTCCACTCATTAAGATTTCCCTAGATTGGGTAATGGGACCGACATAAATACTGTGATTAGTTTTTACCCACCTATCATTTCAGTGTGGTTCTTGCTTTCCCACTGTGGCTGACTCACACTGTGGAGCACAATCCCAATTAGACATGTAAGAGCATGGGTAGGCAAACTAAGGCCGGGGGCCGAATCCGGCCCTATCGCCTTCTAAATCCGGCCCATGGATGGTCCAGGAATCAGCGTGTTTTTACATGAGTAGAATGGGTCCTTTTATTTAAAATGCATCTCTGGGTTATTTGTGGTGCTTGCCTGGTGTTTTTATATGAGTAGATTGCGTGCTTTTATTTAAAACACATCTCTGGGTTATTTGTGGGGCATAGGAATTAGTTCTTTCTTTTTTTCAAAATATAGTCTGGCCCCCCACAAGGTCTGAGGGACAGTGGACTGGCCCCCTGCTCAAAAAGTTTGCTGACCCCTGTGTAAGAGGAAGGGAAAGAGCAACTGCCCCAGATTTAATACTGAAAAGACACAGTTAATCTATATCCTGCTTCTCAACTCAGTTAATCTACATCTGTATGACCAAAACCAAAAATTAGAAAGTTAGTCAGGGCAGTTGAAGACCTCTAGCCATGAGAGGGACTCTCTACACTTCGAAAAGCATAATGCCCCATTAGCAATGCAATGCTTGCTAAGCATTCATATCTGGGAGATTTGATATGGCTTAGCACATAAGCTGAGTTCTGCCCCAAGGCAGTCTCAGCAACTCTACTTGATTAGAGATTACTGCCTCCCTTCTTTGTCATTTCTTGCCACTGCCCCATCTGTTGAAGGATAAGGGGTAAGGAGGGCATTTGGAGTTCTGGGAGAAAAGGGGAACTGGAGAAAAATAGTGTGGGGAAGGAGCAGGTAGACATGGTGATGTGTGCATGGAAGAGAGAGCATTAAAGGACACTCCCTCTGCCATTTTCAATTCACTTACACTGTGTGCCCATGTGTATTGTATAATGTGTAGGTATGCCCATTTGTAAATTTGTGTGCACATGAATGTGAGAGCATGTGTGCGCGCGCATATACACATGCATGTGTGTGTGTTTGTGTATGTTTAGTCGTTTAGTCGTGTCTGACTCTTCATGACCCCATGGACCAGAGCACGCCAGGCACTCCTGTCTTCCACTGCCTCCCGCAGTTTGGTCAAACTCATGTTGGTAGCTCATGTTTTGTGTGTGTGTGTGTGTGTGTGTGCGTGCGTGCGTGCATGCATGCATGCGTGCAGTGGAGGAGAGAGCGGATTCATCCTTCTGTCCCTTCCCTAATGTAGCACGTAGCATAAAATAAGCTTTGCACTTAGAGTTTTATTACCCTAAAGGTTCTCTTGTTGATGGATTCGTACCAGGCTCATTCCAGCACTCCCAGCTACACCATATCTTGGAGTGAAAGATCATGTGATGCAGATGAGGTCAGTAGCTGCTGTTGACAGATATGTGGGCCAGTGCCCTGGCTGGATATCACAGCAGTCTCCACAGGATTGCGTCTGCTGTTCTCAGATCACTTGATTATAAAGAATGAGGCTTGACAAATGTTTCTTTGTGTGGAAATTATTTGGATTATTGGTCATTGTTCAGTCCTGAAGATGATAGCGCATATGTGTAACACTATCTAGAGTAAAAACTCTACTGATTATTTTTTAGAGAGATAGCTTGTCTCAGTGAAAGCGAGGATGTTGCTTTACATGTGCAGTACATTGCAAGATTGTACAGGGAGTGCAGGAGGGATAAAAAAATTCAACAGGAAATGTGAGGATTACTGATGTAGGTATAGACTAAGGGCCATTTCACTTGTGATGGGGAGGCAAAACTGGATTCTCCAGTCAAATGTATACCATATAAAGAACTGGAGCCAACTACAGCTCCATGATGAGTGTACCTGAATGAGTGTACCATGATGAGTGTACCTGTATGTATCTCTAGACATATGTTTGTCACAACCATACTTTACAAATCTGGGTGTGAACAGGTCAGGCGTAACTAAAAGGGGATGTTGTGGGAAACTTTTTTTCTTATGTAGGAAGTGGATAGTTTTTCATTGGAAGCCATTAAAGGTCTTAACAAGTGAAGTGCTATGGATTAACAAGCATGTTTTCTATTCCTTTGCTCACATTAAAGATTGTAATGTTGGGAATGGGAACATGTTATTTATGTTTGCACATTGATAGCCTTGCATAAAGTATCAGATTAACCTCAGTACCTCAGCATCTCAAAAGCACAGGGTTATTCCTTGTTCTTTGCTGGATTGGAAGTCTCCTTGCTAATACATGTCTTTTTTAAAAGTAGAGGAAACTTACTTTTCAAAGTGACAGACCTGTAAGTTTTATACAGTGCCTGCTGTTCAGATGTAAATTAGTTCCCTTTTGCATCTGTTTTCTGTGAACAGTTTGCTGTTCCAGGTTATTTATATCCTGTAATATTTGCCAAATATATGATGTAATTTCCTAACTTGTGGCATCATGATTAGTTGCCAGTGGTCTTGTGCTTCAGAAATAGCATGAATGAAATACAGACTTTACACATCTTTAAAACTATCCATTCCTGTCCAATTTTTCCTCCTTTTTTACCCATTTATCTGGGCCATCCAACAGTCATATCTAGAATACTTTACCAGGATAGATAGATAGATAGATAGATAGATAGATAGATAGATATTAGAAATACCTAATGTATCTTGATTTTAGCAACCCAGACCTGCCAAAAGTGCTTGGCCAGATATACCACATGTCACAGTCATGCATTTTGGGGAGTCTAAAAGTCCTGTGGTTTGAATACAGAAGAGCAGCTTTAAACCCAATGCTGTTATAAAAACAATAATGTTATGGTTTATTGCTATGTGGCGTGTGCACAGTAGGTCAGGCTGATTGGTAACACCAGGGCTTCCCGTGAAACCTCTGGGATTGACAGCCACAGCTTGATAACGATGACAGATGGAAATCTGCTGTGTCTGCAAGCGATCACACCCAACAGATTTTAAGGCTGTAGCACTGTGAAAATCGTTCAGAGAGCAAAGCCAAGTCTTCAGTCCCTGGATCAGTTAAAATTCAGAGAAATTAGTACTCTTAATAATGATAGGCGTGCAAAGTTATCCCATAAGACAGATGATCATTTAAATTAGTTTGTTTCTGGAGTTTTCTTGGGGTGTACCTGTATTTCTTTTGCTTTCTGTTCTTTGTTCAGGCATGATTTCCCTATGCAGGAATTACTTAATTTTTTTCCTAATTCTGCCTGGACACATGGTTAGTAATCCCTTCCATAGCTGTACCAGTTTCCTGTGGTCATTGGCTTAATTCCATTTTCCAGGGGAAAGATTTCCGTTTTTCTTAATGTTCTGTGTGCTGCTATGCTGTGTTACAGTGTTTGTTAATAGTTGATAATCAAAAATATAACTTGGATTCACTCCTTTTATTTATTTGAATAAAAAAAACTTATATATTACCCTTCTGTTTCAAAAACTCCTAGGGAAAATAACATATATTAATAAAACAAATGAATTTTTCAAAATTATAGAAATCAGCAGAGCACAGAAAAATAAGCACTAGCAAACAAAAGAACATATTTCAGAACTATAACAAGAGCCCTCCTGGGTTAGCCCAAAGGCCAAGCTGTTTCCCCATAGAGGTCAGCCAGATGTCTCTGGGAAACGTGCAAGCAGGACATTAAGGTAATAGTCTTTTCCCAAAGTTGTCCCCTTCATCATGGAGGTAGGATATAGTCATCATGGCTAATAGTCATTGACAGCCTTATCCTCCATTAATTTATTGAATCCCCTTTTAAAGCAGTCAAAGTTCATCATTGTCAATTTCACTCTTGGATAAGTACCTTTTTTTGTCTGTTCTCAATCTTCCACTATTCCACTTCATTGGATGACCCCAGATTTTAGTGTTATGAGAATGGAAGAAGTGTAGTTGTACTACAGTGCTGTATAAAGGACTTGTGATATTGTCAGTTCTCTTTTCAATCCCTTCGGTAGTAATCCATAGCATGAAATTTGCCTTTTTCACAGCTGCCATATACTGGTTTGGCATTTTCGTTGTGTTAACCACCATGACCCCAATATCTTTTTCTCCCATCAGTCACTGCCCCATCAATGTGTATGTGAAGTCAGGACTTTGTGCCCCAGTGAGTATCGCATTACACTTAAAAGTATACAATGTTAACTTAATTGTACATTCCTTGTGTTGTCCAGTCAGATGTCAAGGATCTTTGTGAATGCTGCATAAAAAGCTGTACTCTCACAGAGGTTGAAAAGAAAAGGAAAAGTCCAGGGAAAGGAAAAGTCCAGAGAGTCCAGCAAGTGGGAGTCTCTTGTCCAAATAATTTTCTGCCAACTGCATATTAGTGGGTTTTCCTATTGTAAACCTTCCATCTGTTCAAGCTTTCCATGACAACCTGAGCAGCATCTATATGAGGATGCCCTGCAGTGCTAATGTGGGAGCTCAGTCAACTCTTACCCAAAATTTCAAACCTTGTGTCCTGTAGACAATAGCCATTGGATGTTATTTTCAGCCATAAACCAATAGAAGCCGTGGGCAGTATCCAAAGAAGTACTTCTGTTAGCAGAAGGTATTCTGGATGCTGAGTGGAATTTCCTCTCCCTCTCACTACGCATCCCCCAAAATCTGTTCAGGGGCTTTCCTAATCCTCTGGAGGAGATTTGGAGAGGGCACTCGAGTGCACTAGTGGAAATGCTTGTGCTAGGAGATGTACTTTGTTGGATTATTGCTGATGAGTTTTCCTTGCACTATGAAATCTTGGGGGAGGGGGCGTTGTCCCACATGCAATTGTTTGTTCTTCCTAACATTTTCTAAGTGCTTAAGAGTAAGTACAGTGTTTCAAATGTGAATTTATGAGTAGAAATTCTAACATGGTGATGTTATAAGAAGATAGTATTGAAAATAACAAATCAGTGAGGCTTACTTTGAGAAAACAAAATATTATTCTTGGCTTAACTCTTAAGGTTATGAGCAGAAATATACTTCATGCCTCCCTGCTGTGTGTGTGTGTGTGTGTGTGTGTGTGTGTGAGAGAGAGAGAGAGAGAGAGAGAGAGAGAGAGAGTTGGATATTCATTTTACAACATTGTGACTATGCCTTTTAATTAGACAAACCTTATACTAGAAATGTTCAGATATCTGTCAGAGACCATGGTAACTGATCTCTCAGACTCACAGACAGTAGCTAACATAAAATGATTTATTGTTACTGTAAATAGAAGTGCCCCCACACTAGCTTGCATCCCAGTGTTGGGCATAATTGTAAAGGTCAAGAAGTCTATGTGTATGTCTGTGGATCAGGAGAATTTTTTCACTGGCGACCCATATTAATTTCATATCGCACTGAAAATACTTTAATTATTTTAGGTTATTTGCATTAAGCAAGCAAATCTTCAAATTGGCTGTGTGCCGTTTTTGATGTCTGGCAACCATGTCTATAACTTTACGGAGCATGAAGATATGCTTATCTAGCTCATTTTCTCATATTGAAATATTATATCTTCTAATCTTGGTACATCAAATTTAACACCAGCTTTTGTGTTTGCCTTTTCTGAGCAGCCTGCTAAAGTGAATTCAGTTGCAAAGCAAGCCCCTAGAGTGTTTGAGAGCACTTAAAACACAGTAATATAAAATTAAAGACTACACTATCATGTACCGTGCTTTAAGCAATCAAAGGAGATTTAAGGTTTTCTTTGCTTTAAGCCTGGGATACTCAGCGTAGTGTTCTCCAGATGTTGAGGACTACAACTCTTTATCAGCCCCAGCAAGCATAGCTAATGGTAAGGGGTGATGGGAGTTGTAGTTCAGCAACATTTGGGTAACACTGTGTTGGTTGTGCCTGTTTTAAGCTTGGAAAAGCTGATTCACTCTAAAGGTGCCCTGTGTTGAGCAGAGAGTCACATAGGTTGTTCAAGTTGCCACCCAGACCTCTGCCAGTTTCTTCCTCCACATCCCAGTTTATTTTAGAAGTGCAAGCCAAACAGTTATACTTAACATCAGGCAATATTTAATACAGTGGTACCTCAGGTTAAGTACTTAATTCGTTCCGGAGGTCCGTACTTAACCTGAAACTGTTCTTAACCTGAAGCACCACTTTAGCTAATGGGGCCTCCTGCTGCCACCGTGCCGCTGGAGCACGATTTCTGTTCTCACCCTGAAGCAAAGTTCTTAACCTGAAGCACTATTTCTGGGTTAGCGGAGTCTGTAACCTGAAGCGTATGTAACCTGAAGCGTATGTAACCTGAGGTACCACTGTATTTAGAAAGGTTGGTGTACAACTCCCAGAAAATCAGATTCCTTTCTATGTGAAAAGCTAATCGATTACATATAATTTCAGTTCACATAAAATATATATTCCTGAAAGGTTAATTGATAATGGTGTGGATTCAGATGCTGCTTCCTACAAACTTCTAATCCAGTGAAGGACTTCAAAAGAGGGGAGGAGGAGATTTTCATTAAATCTGAAATATCTTGGAAAGTGCATAATCTTTCAGTGGGAAAACATTATTTTTTCACATTTGTATCCCACCCTTTGTTCAAGGAATTTAGAGCAGGGTACTGCCCATTTACTACTCAAGGCAGCTTATGACAATTTAAAATCACAGCAGAATAAGCCCATAACTTGAATTTACTGAAATTAGGGTTGCTGCTTATACCAGCAGTTGGACCTGGTAGCTTGGATTTATGTAGCAAATTTAAGACTTAATCCCAAACTAAGAGAGTTATGTGGAATACTCCCAACTTTTCTAGGGATTTGTAAGAATTTGTAAGAATTTAAACAACCTCTGTAGAACTTTTCTCTCTGTTTTATAGAATTCAGTGGAGCTAGATGGTGAATGCTAGATGACAATTGTGTTAGAAAAGTATGCCATATTTTGAAAAAAACAGGGCATATCTTAAAACAAATAGGCTAAAATGTGGGTGTCCAGGTTTTTTAAAAAAAAAACGATAAGAAAAAATAAAAAACCGATAAAAAACCCCCGATAAGAGAAATAGCATGTGTCATAAAAGGTAAAGGGACCCCTGACCATTAGATCCAGTTGCAGATGGCTCTGGGATTGCAGCGCTCATCTTGCTTTACTGGCCGAGGGAGCTGGCATACAGCTTCTGGGTCATGTGGCCAGCATGACTAAGCCGCTTCTGGCAAACCAGAAACGCCGTTTACCTTCCCGCCGGAGCGGTATCTATTTATCTACTTGCACTTAGATGTGCTTTTGAACTGCTAGGTGGGCAGGAGCTGGGACTGAGCAACAGGAGCTCACCCCGTCACGGGGATTCGAACCGCCGACCTTCTGATCGGCAAGCCCTAGGCTCTGTGATTTAGACCACAGCTCCACCCGCATCCCTAGTATGTGTCATAGTATTATACAAAAACTCTAGTTTTGTATGCTTGGAAAGAAATTCAATCTTTTGGCAGCAAATGAAAAACAACATATGTTGAAGTATGTTAAATTCATAACTTCCCAGGAGCTTGGAAGGTGTGGGAGGCACATATTTTTGTAGATGAAACATCAAGGCTGTTTGACTTGTCTGGATAGGATTTCAAACATAACTAACCTTCTGCTTCATGTATTGCTCTTGAAGATAGGCTGCCACCAATGTGAAGCAAACCTTCCCTCATCACTGTAGTCTTTGAATTACACAGCTGTGATTAAGACTCTTCTGTTTTTTATTTAACACTCTATTTTTATGGCATTAAGTAAAAGTTGGTTTTAATCTAGTGTTTTATGATGTCCTGCACAATAAAGCTTGTCCCCCATTATCAAACCAGGAAGAATCAAAGAACAGGTGTAACAGCAGCAAATTGTAAATAATGTTAAATGTGTCTCTGCATGTAATATGTGCACTAAATAAATAGATAGATAGATAGGCCAGTTGTGGTGGTGGTGGCGGCTGGTAGATTTTAGACCTGCAGCAAGGGTAGAAAAGGGATATTTTGTCCATGCATGTGATTCTGATCATCCTGATAAGATGACAAGAAGGAGAAGCATGTACACTACCTTGAGTTCCTGGAGGAAAGGTGGGATATAAATGCAATAAACAAATAAAATAATTACCACACCACCTCCAGCAGTTGATGGTTAGATTTTTAAAAATGCATTTTATATTCAAAGCCACATTTGATATGATGTCATATTTGGGCCTGAGTAACAAATTATTAAGAAACTGAGGAGTTTCTCCCCTTCCTCCTGCAAAAACATATTGTGACATTTTTCCTAGGTAAATATAAAAAGAGGAACTGTAATGTCTTTTGCTAATATGTGATAGAATGTGCAGTTCTCAAACCCTCTGTGTTTACTCTTTTATTTTAAGTTTATTTTACTTTGCACTTATTATACACATAGAAGATTCATGGAAAACTAAATATAATATGTTAGAACATAAATAATAATTTATTTTTTCCTTCTATTTTTCTATCTTTTAACATATTTTAAAAAAATAATAAGTTATATCTTTTTCTTTAATAAAAATGAATTAAACATGACAAAATAAAAATAAAGACAAAATAAAATAGAGATATAAATTCAAAGCAACAGAACTAAACAGATGAAAAAGCAGTTGCTGCCTAAAATTAAATCCCATCAAATGCTTTAAATAAAATTGTTTTACCTGACACCTTAAGAAATTGAAACAGGTGCTATGCCCAAATTTCAATTCTCCTCCCTATACCTACCTACTGAACTCCCTTTTACACTTTATTTCCGAACATCTGGAACATAATAGCACTGCCTTGGTTTTCTCTCTTCCAGTTTTTCTCTTGACCTTCTACATTCTCACTTTCTGCCTCTGCACTAAAGCTGCCATGATCTCAGCACCATATCTAAAGAACTCTTTTCTGATCTCATCGTACTTGAGATCTCTGCTGTCTTTGATACAGCCAACCATCTCCTTTAGTCCTACTAGAGCACCATATCTAAAGGACTTTTCTCTGATCTCATTCTGCTTGAGATTTCTGATGCCTTTGAACCATTTCCTCAAGTCCCTCCATGACCTAACTCTCTGTGACTCACTTCTTGAGAGGAGTTTAGAAGTCAGTGATTATAATGAAGACCTGAAAATTGCATGTACTTCAGCGTTTTCATCACCAAGTATCTATGGGGGGATGTCAGGAAATTTCAATGAAAATGGAAACAGGGGAGGAAATTGCTGATGCTCACTTATTATCCCATGTCCGAAATGGAAATCAATCCAGTGAATATGATCAGTAATAATAGTTGCTCTTGCTCAGTCTGCAAATGATATGTAATTGGTTGTGGTATTTCCCCCATTTGCATTGCATTTCCTTTGCAATGGAATGAATGAGGTGGCATAATTTACATAAGTTACATAATTTCACCACAACAAGATGAATAACATAGTTTTGGGCAGAAGATGAATTGCAGTGGAAGGGAAACAGTGTTGTATGTGATAAATACAGGGCCGAATGGAAAATGATGTTTTCTTATGGAAGATATAGGACCAAATGTAAAATGATGTCTTCCCTAATAGGAAGAGAAAAAGTTAATTATGTGTCTGTATCCAGCAGCTACTTGAGATAGAATTATGCATCTCTTCTGCAAATGCATGTTCTGTTGCTCCACTTTAAACAAATAGGTTCAGTATCTGCCTGGTTGGAATCTGCACCCTGGTCTCCCAGTGAGATCTTGCTTGCTTGGCTTGCACCACAGCAAGGTTTAACACTGGCTGACTCCCGTAGTTCAGGTTTGGAATGATCCAAACCCAGCAGATCCATTCCATGGGGCTTGTGGAATGATGAACTGATCCTGGGACCCAATGCCATGCCAACCCTGGCCCTGCCTGCTTCTGTCAATAAATATTTGGCCTGATTTTATCCTATCACTATTGTTGTTTTTGTTGTTTAGTCGTGTCCGACTCTTCGTGACCCCATGGACCAGAGCACGCCAGGCACTTCTGTCTTCCACTGCCTCCCGCAGTTTGGTCAAACTCATGCTGGTAGCTTCGAGAACACTATCCAACCATCTCGTCCTCTGTCGTCCCCTTCTCCTTGTCTTTCCCAACATCAGGGTCTTTTCCAGGGAGTCTTCTCTTATGAGGTGGCCAAAGTATTGGAGCCTCAGCTTCACGATCTGTCCTTCCAGTGAGCACTCAGGGCTGATTTCCTTAAGACTGGAGAGGTTTGATCTTCTTGCAGTCCATGGGACTCTCAAGAGTCTCCTCCAGTACCATAATTCAAAAGCATCAATTCTTCGGCGATCAGCCTTCTTTATGGTCCAGCTTTCACTTCCATACATCACTACTGGGAAAACCATAGCTTTTACTATACGGACCTTTGTTGGCAAGGTGATGTCTCTGCTTTTTAAGATGCTGTCTAGGTTTGTCATTGCTTTTCTCCCAAGAAGCAGGCGTCTTTTGATTTCGTGGCTGCTCTCACCATCTGCAGTGATCATGGAGCCCAAGAAAGTAAAATCTCTCACTGCCTCCATTTCTTCCCCTTCTATTTGCCAGGAGGTGATGGGACCAGTGGCCATGATCTTCGTTTTTTTGATGTTTTTTTGATGTTGAGCTTCACTATTGTACAGTCTGATTATTTTACTGCTCTTATGGGTCACATAATGTGCCTGTCTGAGCAAACAAATATCATAGCACTAGAAAAAAGAACAGTACAAATAGAGCTTATTTATAATGCTAATTTTGTTGTGGGAGTTATAACACTGGAGCTTACAGTCACTCAATGAAATAATGATGATGATGATGATGATGATATACTAAATTTTTGTATACCACCCTTCATCCAAAGATCACAGGGTGGTTCACAACACAAAGTTACAAAACGAGGACACAAAATACATATAAAAAACCCCCAAACAAACCAATAGCTCCCTTCCTACAAACATGTTTAAAAAGCCTTAGATTGTTTAACCAGCCAAAGGCTTGGTATCCATGTCTATTAGCCACAGTAGGTAAACTTGCCTCGGTAATAAACTGGATGAGAGCCAACAAATCAAAGCTCAATCCAGATAAGACTGAGGCCCTGTTAGTGGGTGGTTCCTCAGACTGGATGGTTGGGAGATCGCCTGCTCTTGATGGGTTTACACTGCCCCTGAAGGAGCAGGTTCATAGCTTGGGGGTACTCCTGGATTCTTTGCTGTCGCTTGAGGCCCAGGTGGCCTCAGTGGCCCAGAGTGCCTTCCATCAGCTTCAGCTGGTGGCCCAGCTACGCCCCTATCTGGACAGGGATCACCTAACTACTGTTGTCTATGCTCTGGTAACCTCAAGGTTAGATTACTGCAAGATTACTCAAGGTTAGATTACTGTTATACGTAGGGCTGCCTCTGAAGATGGTTTGGAAACTTCATCTGCTGCAGAACTCAGCGGCCAGGTTGCTCACCAGAACAAAACAGATTGAGCATATTTCATGATCCTGGTCCAACTGCACTGGCTACCAATTAGTTTCTGGGCTCAATTCCGGGCCCAATCCAGTGCTGATTTTGGCCTATAAAGCCTTAAACAGCTCAGGACCGCAATGCCTTAAGGACTGCCTCTTCCCATATGAACCTACCCGGACCCTGAGATCATCTTCTAAGGCCCTTGTTTGTGTACCTCCTCCTCGAGAGGTCAGGAGAGTGGCAACACGAGAATGGGCTTTCTCTGCCAGGCGAAAACATTCCTCTTCAACCAGGCCTTTGCCTAATCTGACATCCTATACCCTTTTTAAAATGCTGGCTCTTTTCGGGTGGGGGTGGGGGTAATCTGGTTTTTGTTTTGATTTTATGTAAGTGATTTTTAATGTGAACCGCCCTGAGACCTTTGGGTATAGGGTGGTATAGAAACAACAACAACAACTGGTGAAGCTGAAATATGAGTAATTTGCACAAGAGACTTGAGTACAAGGCAGAGGTGAGGTCTGAGCCACAGAACATAGGCCATCTCATTTGAACTCTGCTTTCTGTTCCAACAATATATACTTTCAGAGAAGGCAAACTCTTTTCTTTCTGCCAGACAACTTACCCTCCTCATCACTCCCTCTCCCTCTACACGCATGTACATCCTTTCTCTTTTGTCACTTGGACGCAATTGTGCTATCTTTTGCTTTCCAGGATTATTGCTCAAACACACATGGCCCCCTCTTCCCTTATGGCTGTTCCATTTCCATCCCATTTCTCCCCTCACAGATTTTCATTCCCCTCCACCCATGGTTGCTGTTTTTTTGCTTCTGTCCTCTTCCGCAAGGCTACTTAAGGAAGGGTGTCTCCCCCTTATGTTTGCTTAATTTTTTAGAACCATCCTCCTCGCTTTATGGCTACTTAGTGGTAGGCAGGTAGCAGAGCTGGGGGATATATCACTATGTCATCTAAAAGCAGTTTGAAGTCCATATCGTGATATCAGTTTCATAATTTTTGACCTGGAAATATATCGTGAATCATGGTGTGTGTGTGTGCATGCTATGCAAAAATCACAATGTAGGAAAAACTGTGAAGCCAGCCAGTGCTTCTCTTGATTCCAGCAGCCCGTATTAACACTGCTGACTCAGCTCTTTTTTGGTTTGCTTGGTCCTCTTCTCTTACCCCCTTCTCTAAACAGGCAAACCCACCTCTTCCTTTGTTTCTTTCTATTTGCCTCCCCTCCTCTTTGTATGCTGGCATCCAGTGAAAATACTCCTAGTGTCTCTCCTCCAGTCAACACAGCAGCCGGGGGCCTTAGCAGACAACATGGGAAAGCTAGCAGGGAGGACTTGGGACTGCTTCATCAACTTTATCCTTAGAATCCATCACAGAGGGGGAGGAAAAGTGTGCCTTGGTAGGACTTCATGGTCACCATGGTGCCCACAGGCACCACACTGGGGAACCCAGATCTGTTGTATGGGAATCAGATCTTTGAACCAGGACTTGCAGAGTTATGCTACAAAGTTATGTTTTGAATGGGTCATATACCTGAATCCTAAAAAAAACCAAAACTTGATAAGCTGCTAATGAACTGTTTTATACTCGTATGTTGCTTGTATTATGGAGATGGACTGAGAGTTACTGTTGTTCTCTTCTCTTGCCTATCCATATGTCCTGAGAATACCTAATTAGGATTTTTTTCTGATAGACAATGCATTTATTTATTTCAGACAAATTTTACAATCTCTCCCTTCCCACCGCCCCATCAATTACAATGGAATGCAGTAGCGTTCTGTTTTGAATAGTTTCCTTTGTGAGTTATGCAAAGGAATTTAGTCTTTTAGTTAACTTCTCTTTATCAGCATTTGTCCATTTATTTCCCTTGAAATGTACAGTATGTCTTAAAATCCACTGGTGGCATAAACGTAACTATAAACCCATTTATGGGGGAAATATTCAGAGATCAATTCAAGGGCTTTGTTTGGTTTTAAACCTCAGTCTTAGGGATATACTTGCTCTGAATAACCATAAACATAGACCTCTTTCTGTCTCTGGAAAGAATAGGTTTTTAAATTTGCATGGCAAGTCTCATTTGCATTATAAACACATTGTAAATGAAACAGAGAAAACCTGTTGAAAGTACAAGAAAGAGAGAGGCATATTGCATTTCCCCAAAACATTACTTGGGATTTTTTTTTTGTAGGGTCCTAAAAGACTTAACTATGTTTCTGAAACATATAATAGGTCTTAGGTGAATGTAGTTTTTCTTCTATGTTTTTATTGAGATAATTTTAAGGAGATAAATTCCCTCCAGTTCCTAGATTTATCTTTCCCTCAGTATAGATGCATACAACACAAGCAACCTATTTAATATTGATTTAGTCAGACATCTCCATCTAGTGGTGATTTGTTTTTAAATTCACAGCTTGTGTCCACTGATCTCTCATTTAGCACTGCCCAGGTGGGAAAAATGGTCGACATTTTCCAACATCACACCATTAAGTTGGATTTGTGGTGTTGCAAAGATATTTAGGATGTTTTGGAGATCATTCTCTGAGTGTGCACACTGTACGTTGTCATCAGCATACTGAAGCTCTATGACGGAAGTTACAGTAACTTTACTCTTTGCTTTTAGCCTACTCAGATTAAAGAGCTTTCCATCTGTTTGATATATGATTTCTACCCCAGTGGGGAATTTCCCTTTGACAATATGTAGGATCATGGTGATGAAGATAATAAATAGAGCTGGGGTGATAACACATTCCTGTTTAATGCCTGACTCCACTGTGAATGGTTCACTTTGAGAGCCATTGTTATCTGCAATTGTTGCCATCATATTATCGTGAAGGAGCTGAAGGATGTTCACAAATTTACCTGGGCAGCCGATTTTCAGAAGGACAGTCTACATGGCAGTGTGTTTTACAGTGTCGAAGGCCTTAGTCAGGTCAATAAATGCCATATACGGGGGGTTGGTTTTGCTCTCTGCATTTTTCTTGAAGCTATCAAGCATTGAAAATCATACCCACTCTCCCCCTAGAGGTCGCAAACCATTTTGGGATTCATGAAGGATATCCTTGGATATAGTTAGGGGATGGTTTGCTAAGATCCTTGCAAGAATTTTGCTGGCTGCAGCTAATAAAGAGATGCCTCGATAATTTCCATAGTCCTTTCTATCACCATTTAAAAAAAATAATGATGATGATTTTGGCATCGCTAAAGTCTGGTGGGATCTCCTCTCTCCCCCAGAGTTTTGTGATGAGCTTGTAAAGTTGTTGTGTAAGTTTAATTCCGCCCACTTTGAAGATTTGTGAGAGGACCTCAGCAGCTACGGGTCCACAGATGGTCTTTGTGGCTTTAAAGAAGACCCATGCATCATGAGTAATGATGCATGAGCTAAGTGCTAGATCTCTTGAGCTTTTTTTATCCACCAGGTGTTCTTTAGTTCTCTGGTTTTTCTTTGAACCTCAACCTTAGCATTGGCATAGGTTTTTTCCCCTTAGTGGCACAGTTTCTATCTCTTTGCCAGATCTGAAAGACCTTCCTTTTTTTGTTGATAATGCATTCAATCTTGGTGTCATTCTCATCAAACCAGTCCTGGTGTTTCTTGGTTTGGTATCCAATAGTTTGTTCACAACATGGTCCAGTGTTCCTCAATATTGTCAGGGAACTCTGAAAGCAGATGGCCCTTAAAGAGTCATTTGGAAGCAGTCCCACTTATAAGATCTTGAAGGGTTTGAGTGTTCATTTTGCGCCTTGGTTTCCTTCCTTGAAGCCTGCATTGAGATATCATTTTGATAACCATCATGGAACATATTAATCAGTGATCTGTCCAGCAGTCATCGGCACTCGTCATCGCTCTGGTAAGGAGAACATCGCGGCAATCTTTGGCTCAGACAATTACATAGTCTAAGAGGTGCCAGTGGTTCTGAGGGTGCTTCCATGATGTTTTAAGAGTGTGTTGGTTATAACAAGTTTGTGCGCTTGACATACAGTGGTACCTCGGGTTAAGTACTTAATTCGTTCCGGAGGTCCGTACTTAACCTGAAACTGTTCTTAACCTGAAGCACCACTTTAGCTAGTGGGGCCTCCTGCTGCTGCTGTACTGCCGGAGCCCGATTTCTGTTCTTATCCTGAAGCAAAGTTCTTAACCTGAAGCACTATTTCTGGGTTAGCGGAGTGTGTAACCTGAAGCGTATGTAACCTGAAGCGTATGTAACCCGAGGTACCACTGTATAGTCAAAGAGTAAAATTCTGTTCTTGTTGCTTTTGCCAATTCCTTCTTTCCCAATAGTCCCTGGCCACAGATCGGAATTTTGCCCAACTCTTGCATTAAAGTCACCCAGGAAGCTAATTTTATCCTCCTTAGGCATCTCTGGTAGGATGGCATCCTGCTGAGAATAATTTTTTTCTTTAATGTCTTCATCAACATCCACTGTTGGTGCATTAGCATGTAAAATATTTGTCTGCTGGTTTTTGGTGTGCTTTATTTGAAGGGTTGAAACTCACTCATTAATGCCAATAGGGACTTCTGACAAGAGCTTTATAAGATCATTTTTTATAGCAAAGCCTACGCCATGTATTCATCATTTTTGTTCAGGTAGACCATTCAAGAAGAATGTATTTCCTTCTTTTTCTTCCTTCAGTTGTCCCTCTCTTGCTCTTTGAGTTTCTTGAAGTGCTGCATTATTGATATTAAAACTTTGCAGCTTACAATGATGACACTCCTGTGTTCGGGATATTCATTATCTGTGTTATCCAGCAAAGTCTGTATAATCCATGTTGCAAATTTCACTTGTCTTTTACGACCGCTGGGTGGTGACACCACTGGGTGTGGTAATCCATTCAGGAGAAAAAGAGGCAGACTATGTTTAGCCCCCCTCCCCCTTTTCGGGGTGAAGAGAGTGGATCCTAAATAGGGCTGCTCAGTCGTGGATACAGCCGGGCTACTCAACTGCCTCATCCTTAAGTCAGAACGACTGAATCTGTATCCACCACCCATGTTCATGACTAGGGGCTTCCAGGTTTCATGGTCCTGCCCCTGTTATCATTTGCCGATCGCCATGGGGCTTTTTGGGGGATGGGTGAGTTGGGCTTGGGGTGTGTTTCTGGAAGACGCCTGTGAGCCTTATGTGTGGAGATCAGTGCACGCTGACCAATGCACAGTCTTTGCAGTAAGGCTCTATTCTGATGGCATGAGTATCACGGTGACTGGTAGATTCTTATTTGCTGCAGCCTTCATCTGCCGTCACAGCCATTGTAGTATTTCCCTTGTTATCTTCCGCCTGTTTTGCCATTGGGGACTTCTTAAATCATTCTATGCCTAGCTCTTCTCCCTTGACCTTACCATCTTGCTGGGAGTACGGTACTCCTGACAGTTTCGCTCACAAGGATCACAGGAACGTGCAAGCCCACTCACCACTACAAGGTGATGATCCAGAGAGTGGGTCATCAACAACTTGGGCAGTGCTACCAGAATTACTCAAGCTGGAGAAAATAAACATCACAACCTCACTGAGAGCAGTTGCTGGTGAAATATCTTATAAATCTGCTTCTTTCTCTCAACTTGCCTGTCACAAGCTTTATACCTTTTTCTGTAATGGGAACGCTCTATGATTTTATTGTCACCTGCAGTGTGCCTTTCTGTTATCTTAAATAGATCAATCCTGCACTGGTAGTAATTAGCTTTTGGTAGCTGTCTTGCTGGGGTACAAGGATGGGGGAGTGAAACGGCTGATGTCTCATTAAAACAAAAGATGTGAACTTCATTGCTGAAACCTGAAAAGAACTAGATAAAATTGGGTTGGGGGGGCGGAGTAAAAAATAATGAAATGGCAGGACAGGACAGTATGAAGAGGCTACTGTACTTGCACCTTAAAAAAAGACCAGGTGACTGCTTAATGAGAATTGTGATGGCTGTGTGTGCATCCCTCAAGTGGAATCATTCATTCATACAAATAGTACCTCCATCTACACACCTCCTATCTGCAAGTTTGGTCCTTTCTCCTGAGATGATAATTCCTGAATTGCTGACCTAGGTGTGTCACGAACTGGTGTAAATTAGGTCCTAATATATTTGTTTTCATTTCTCTTTTCTTTTTATAACCAAAGACTTGTTGTGTTTGGTTGTGTTTGGTTGGAAAAGAGAAAAAATGCTCTGGGGCTCATATCTGACTAAGTAATCATACTTTGACTTAAAGACCATTAATTTTAGGGGGCCTGTTCTGAGTATAACTAAACATTGGATGTCACTCTTTATAGAATTTTCCCATCAGCAGTAGTGTGTTTCATACTATTATTATTATTATTCTTTTTCTAGATTCCCCCCCCCCAAAATATCACCACTTACATTTTTATTAAGAATGCAGTTTTGTATTGAAGCAACGGGCGTATTGACTATACAGATACATCAGTTTTGGATTTTGATTCAAAATACAGTAAAATGTTAAAATGCCTCAGCAAACAGTGCAGTGTTGTAAATTATTATAAAACGTGGACATGTCTACAAAATGAAAAATCCTAATTAGTTTTTTAAAAAAAGATATACAAATTTTTAACCACAGTAGTTAAGAAACAAGAATCTTCAGATTCTCAGCTTATAAGAATTGTCTGTTTTCTTTTTATTGAAAAGCCACTTATCAAATCAGGAAATCCAAATGAATGGAAGAGCTACTGTATGTGATTGTCCTGATGCAGAATAATAAAATGACGGACCTTTTAACAATAGTTGATTGATAGTATGATCCCATTCATGTCTACTCAGAAGTAAGACCCACTGAACTCAGTTGGTTTTACTCTTAGCTTTATAGGATTGGAGCCTAAAACTGCTGTAAGCTTACAAATCTACCACAAGCTTTCACCTTTTCAACTCTTACCACAAAATTGCACAGTTAAACGGTATCATTTCACTGTTATAATGTGGAACCGACATGGCTACAAACGCCATTATTGAAATTTGTCGTATCATAGTAATAGAGCAGAACTATAACTGGTGAAGTATCTTGGGTTTCTGTGTTTGGCAAGTTGCACATTCTAGCTTTAAAGGTCTACTGCTGAATGAGGTTTGAAAAGTGTTGGACCATGCTTAATTTTTTAAAATAATGCATTGCAACAGTTTTGTCTGCAGGATTGATGAGCTTGCTATCATTTCCCTTTCTTTACCAATGAAATTTTAATCCTGTTCTGCATGTAAGTCAGTCAATCAATCAATTTGTTACGATTAATAGACCAAAAATAAAAAAACATACAGTACAAAAGAATCTCAGAGCAAAGGAGATTTTTCTCATGTTATACTTTATTATCATGTCAAGCTACATTAATCTCAAGTTGGTCGCTGAAGGTAGTCTTTCAGGTGGTGAGTTGTTCTCTTGTGTCAAATCTGGGTTCAAATGCAGATTAGCACACAAGAGGCAGAGTCTGTCAGTTCAGTTAATCCTTTATTCACAAAAAATGTCATACATCTCAGCAACACTTCCCAGCAGATCTTGCCCCTTTATAGCAGTTGCCAGGACTGACGGTGCTCACCTTCTACCAAGACTCCGCCCCTGCTGGGTGTTCCCCAAGCAACCTCCAACTGTGTCTGGGAACCTTTAATCTCTGTTCTGCTTTACACATCATCCTGCATGTCCTTGGAGACAAGGAGAAGGGGAGCTAATTGCATCAGGAGAGGCAAACTCCTGTTGCAGTCTCTTACCCCACCTCCTCTGCATCAGCCTCTGAGTCTGAACTGCTCCCTGTCACCAGCTCTCCTTGATCACTAAATTCTGTTGCCTCTTCAGCATCCCACAACTCCTAATATTCTTCTCCCTCTGACCTCTCCACAGAATCAATTATTCCTTTTTTGCATTACCGACAATAGGAGGTCTCACCCAAAAAATTTTCCATGCAAAAAACAATTTTAGGAAGAATCCATTGTTGGTATTAGTTCAGTTGTGTAGAAAGTCAAGAAGTTGCTGCAGCTGGACTTGCCTTCAGGCCAGGTCTTCCTTGGAGAGTGTGCCAAACAGAGTGGATCATCACAGCAGTCTGTGCTAGGCTCCATGCTCTTTGACAGTTTTATAAATTACTTGAATGTTGAAGAGTGTATAGATGTGTACGAGGGATGCTTTTCAAATTTGCAGATGATCCAAAGCTGGGAGGGGTAGCTGACACCATAAAATACAGAATCAAGTTTCAAAATGATCTTGGCAGGCAGGAATGCTGAGCTAAAGCAAGCATGATAAAATGAACATAATTGTAAAGTTCTGCATTTAGGTACAAAGCATCAAAGGCACAAGTATAGGGTGGAGGAGACGTGGCTTGGCACTAGTGCATGTGAAACAGATCTAGTTTTAGTTGATCACAAGCTAAACATGAGCCAGCGCTGCAAAGTGGCTGCTAAAAACAGAAGTCTAGTGTCTAGATCACAAGAAGTAATAAGTCCACTCCATTCTCCACTAGCCAGGCTGCATCTACAATAATCTGTCATAGGAACAGAAGAGCTTTGCTAAATCAAACCAAAATGTCTTCTAGTCCAGCATCCTCTTCTCACAGCAGCCATATAGATGCCTATGTAAAGCCCACAAAGAGGACATAAGTGTGACAGCAGTCTCCCCACATGTGACTCTCAGAATTAGTATTCAGGGACATTGTGCCCCTGACAGTGGAGGTAGAACATAGCCACTGTGGCAGAGAGCCGTGGGTAGCCTTATCCTGCATGAAATATTGTCTAATCATTTCAAGCCATCCAAGTTTGTGGTGATCTTTTGGGAGCAAATTCCATAGTTTAAACTTTGAACAAAGCCTTAGTCAGAAACAGGAAGTTTATATCAAAATAGTGGAAAACAGTGATGAATATCACAAGTCTAATTAAGCTACTTGGAAAGGAATAGATTCTGTTCCATCTCCAATAAGTTTGTAGCTTCAAAACCACTCTTATATGGTGGCTCTGACATCACTATAACCTTATTAAACGTGTAGCTCTGTCAACTCACTCAAACTTGAATGTGTAAGTATATTTGAAAATGCTACCATGTAGGCCCAAATAGCCTTTGACCTAAGCGCCTGAGTTCTGACATTTATCCTAGACATTTTCCTTGCCTCATTCTTCCACCCAAAAAGATACAGAATAGGTGGGAATGATCAAGAACAATAGTATTTTATCTTTTCCTTCAAGAGAAGATTATCACAGGCATATACCACATACTGGATGCGGGTGGCGCTGTGGTCTAAACTACTGAGCCTCTTGGGCTTGCCGATCAGAAGGTCAGTGGTTTGAATCCCGTTGCTCTGACCCAGATCCTGCCAACCTAGCAGTTCGAAAGCCTACCAGTTGCAAGTAGATGAATAGGTACCACAGCGGTGGGAAAGTAAACAGCATTTTCGTGCGCTCCTGCACTCGTCACGGTGTTGGTTTGCGCCAGAAGCAGTTTAGTCATGCTGTCCACATGACCCAGAAAGCTGTCTTTGGACAAACACTGGCTCTCTCGGCCTGAAAAGCGAGATGAGCGCCACAACCCCATAGTCACCTTCTGCCCAGGGGTCCTTTACCTTTCCTACCACACACTATAAGAAAGAGGAGGACTTTATTGTCTTGATTATTTTTGCTGGAGTCATTGCCATTTAATGCTTTGTTTCTCTCTAGCATTTTTTCACACTACAGATGGTTTTAATGATTTTCTCTTACACCCGTGCAATTTAAGATGTGTCTATGAATTCCCTTGAGTTACAGATTGTTCAGACACCCTATTACACAAACAGCTGGGCATGCATGTAGACAGATGGTTGACCATCTATATGGATCAAGTGTGGGTTAGAGATTAGACCAGAATTCCCATCTGAAAACAGTAAAATGGCTCCTAGTCCTGATGTTACATATCAAGTACAGAAAGGCTGTACCATCACAAATCCATCTCTCCACTGGATTAATTTTCAGATGTCAAATAAGGCAAGAACCCTTAAAAGACTTTATTTTGGTCATTTAATTGTAGCTATGAGCAAAGGGAAAGGTGCATTATACTTCTTTATATTTTATGGGGAGCAATGCTTTCTTGAAAGGAAGAAATCCATATTTGGTGGTTAAATTGAAATTCCTTATTGGGGTGGGTGGGAAATTACATTCCACAAGAGTGAGGCTTGCCATGGTTCATTGAAATGCTGTTATTTGGGGCAGTTTCTCCCCAAGGTGCTGAGTGAAATAAAAATGTTGGATGACAAACTAAATTTTAGACTGTAATAGGGGACAACGTAAGACTAAGCAATTGGAATATTGCTTGCCCTAGACTTAAAATACTGGGAGCAGGCTGTACGCTAGGTAGAAGGAATCTTACTAATTTGGGTTGCTTTACTCTGTCGTCAGTCCATCTTGACTTGTAGGAGACGGACATTTAGTCTGTGCAAAGAACGGGTCTCAAGATCGACCCATGCTGTAGGATGGCTGAGTCGCTGGAACCGAAAGGAACCCCAGAATCCAGGTGCTAGTTATACTCAAGACTTTGGTGAGGATTGGTTTCGTTGTTGGATTTAGAAATCGACTGTGATTATTAGGCTAGTCATACCATATGTATTTCCGCACGCTTCTCGGAAACTTTACGTGAAACAGATTCATTGTGGAGGTTTGATAACGATAGTATGTAATGTGTTTTTAGTACTCTTAATAGGATATGCCCAGCATGTTCATATATATTTTTTTGACACATGTGTTACGGAGCTTTCTATAGCTTTTTCTGGACTTTTCGGCTATTTTCTACTGTTGAAGTTTCATGCAACGGAAGACCATCTGTTGAGGACTCTCCATTTTAGTTAAACTTCAAGCGAGCTTCTATAGAGATACGACGGCCCTAAATCATGCCATTAAATTCTTTAAAGAAAATATTTTTGAGATGTTACAAATAAAACACAGCAAAAAGTCAGTCTTGGAGCAAATCTATAATGTTACGAAAGCATTTTTAGCAAATTGAGTTTTCTTCCAAATATATTTTTAGTTTGATTATCTAAGGTACAAAAACTTAGTAAACTACAAATAAATGCCCTCTATGGTTCAACAGATTCATAGATTAACAACGCTTACTAAATGATATTTGGAAAAGAGATGTCTTTCTTAGGATCTTTTAAAGATGAATCAGATGAACTGCAAAAAAATTAATTGTAAAAGAAATTATCTGATTGGTGCAACAATATGCTTTATTTAAAAAACCTCATATGCAAAACCCGTAGCCCACACACACACACTGCCTAAAAATTGTAGTTAACTGAATATTTGAACTCGTCTGTTACGTAAATAAAAGGTAAAGTTTAACTCTTTAAAAATATTTATTTTATAATAAATCTTAATAGCAGGGCAATTTAATAAGCTACTTTTTCAAGCCTATCTATTGAAACAATCATTCCTGTTCTTTCAGACTTGAATTATAATACTAAATTTCACACTAAAGTTTTTTAATGTCAGTAATTATGTAATTCCAGTTAGAGCTTCAGTAATATATATGCTTACTGGTTATATATATTTATTCTGATAGTAGCACAAGTGTATTCATTTTTTCTACAATATTTATTGAGTGTAGGGGCATCTCCTGCCACTTTCTGAATGTATTAGGAATATAATACAAAACGTGTTCAATAATGTATGGTGTACAAGTATATTGTATGAGGTATAAATATAAATGAAGGTATTAAAATATGAGATTTGGTAACACTGCGTTTGGGTGACAATTTGGCCGATCGAGTACAATGTAAATGTTCCAGTGCTTGCTTTTAAGCTTCATAGGTTTATTCATTCCAGTGTTTTTTTCCTATTCAAAAGCAAACTGATTCCTTTTTGCTATGCAGAATCTATTAAACTAGAATATCCTCTCCTCTTCAGGATTCTTTGAATTATGTCTCTGCTGTGGTGGTAATAATGTGAGGAGACGGAACATATGGCATAAACATCAACTGATATTGTTTGCCATTTACACTCAGTATGTGTAATGCAATAAGAATGGCACCCAGAGCCATGTGACCTATCTTCCAGTCGTGGATGTAGCTGTGTGTGTGTTTGTGTGTGTGTGTGTGTGTGTGTGTGTGTGTGTGTGTGTGTGTTGTTTAAGCAGGGAAAACGTGTAAATGAAATTTTACAAGACTGTGTATAACACCAGAAATGACTACTTCACTATCCTTTTTCATGATCAGAACGATATATTATTTTCATTTTGGTATGCTCCAAAAGGTAAGATTCTCTTATGTCATTCAGTCTGCTGTTATGGAAGTGAAACAGGTTTCTATCATCTCCATAATGTTGTTCTTTCCCCCTGTACAGTAGTGACTATAGTATAAAATTGTCTGATTGGTTTATAATTTAAATTGAAACAAAACTTTGTGTTACAACAGAAGTTAACAACTGAATGTTCTGTTAAATTATTCTGTCACATTTTAAAAATGTGTTACATTACCAAGGGATTGCGTTTTTATGTGTACATTTTACTTGTTGATATTTAGGCACTGGGCATCGAACTATTTGAGAAAAGTGAAACTGAATAACAAAACATGAGCCTAAGTTATTTTCATGTTTCATTTCTGGAAAACAAGAGTTATGAAATCTTATAAAATTATAAACAAGTATATTTCTTTTTATTAATATTTGAATCTTATATATTTAAGATTCAAGCGTTTCTTAAAACAAACAGTGTAAACTTAAATACAGTTATACGTAAAATTCATTTATTTCCATGGGACAACTGCTCATAACTGAAAGTATACTGCATCACAGTTTTAGAATAATACTACAGCAAAAATAAATGCATTTAATCTAATGTTAGATTAATAGGAATACTGATACATTTCCAAACTTTTTTCAGCATTTTCATAATATAAAGGAATACCAATATTCACCTAAAATTCTTTGGAGCGATAGAGTTTGGGTAATAACCTTTTGCTACTTTCTCTTTCTGCTGCTTTCCCACGCAACTCTATGGAATTTGATATTTTGAACAAAATTCAGGTCTACTTTTCAACATATTATACTCAGTTATCATTTTTGCTAGCAGCAACTGCAAACATTTTTATTAGTAGTAGTAGTTATTAACCTTCCACATTTATATCTCAAGGAAATATAATAGTAATAATAATAGTAATAATAATAATAATAATAATAATAATAATGGCACAAAAATAACATAAACAACACAAAACGGTAATATTTCAGAATCTCATCTACATGTAGTTAACAATGAAAGCTGGAATGGGAGAACATATCAGTATAATAAATGTTTTAAAATTTATGATACCTATTTCATAAAAAATTGATGGGTTCATTTTTTAGTATTGCTAGTACATGTTTATGTGGTTTATTTTATTTTATGGTTAGTTGCAGTGAATTATATTTATGTACTTTGTACCGGGACAGCACTGGAACAGGTGCTATTTTTTATTTAGCTGTACAATAGTGTATTTGTTTTGTTTCTATACTCGCAGCAGGCAGATTTGAACATTTTAAAAACACTTGCTTAATCAAAAAACACAGTCGCTAACACAGTTTCAGTCACTAGTAAGGTTTGCATTTACTGATCTGAAGGGGTTTCCCTTAGAGAGAGAGACCCTTGGCATATGCAGGAAAGCTAGTTTTTAACCCCCACCCCAAACCTAGGGATGTAAGGAGGCAGGGATTTCCATCCCATCCTGTGTTTGTCAAAGTCAACACTGTTTCCCTTCCACTACAATTTGGCTTCGATTAAAACCCTCATTATTCATCTCACTATTTGTGAAGGCCAAAACTAATGCAATTTATTCTATATTTAATTTCTAGGGAAGGGAAATGTCAAAAACAATGCAGATAATAATGTATTTACAGTGGTACCTCGCAAGACGAATGCCTCGGAAGACGAAAAACTCGCAAGACGAAATAGTTTTTCGTTTTTTGAGTTGCTTCGCAAGATGATTTTCCCTATGGGCTTGCTTCGCAAGACAAAAACGTCTTGCGAGTTTGTTTCCTTTTTTTAAAAAACCGCTTGAAGAGGTGCAGTTGCGACTGACCGTGCTTCGCAAGACGAAAAACATCGCAAGACGAAAAGACTCGCGGAACGAATTAATTTCGTCTTGTGAGGCACCACTGTATTTATCTATCATTTGCGGACTACAGAAACAGTAATAGTAAATATCGCTCATATTCACTTGTGCGATTTCCATTCATGGCTTTAGATGAACATGCAAATTGTGGGCAATTTTTGCTCACATTTCCATATCCAACAGAATTATCTGACATTGCTGACTAAACCACAGGTCCCAAGAGCTGAAAGTTATGCTGAAAAGAAACAGCCTGATGCTTGCTTCCCATCAGCCTAGGAGAAAAGAGTTGACTAGGGATGACAAGCATGTATCCTCTGAGTTCAGTTCACTGCACTACTCCTTAGAATTACTGGAACTGTGAGGCAGACAGATGATTTGCAGCTTAAAGGTAGGAAGACTGCTCCCCCACCCCACCAGCTCTCTTAGTCTCAGCTAGCACTGGTCTTCTTGTTTACTGCCCCTAGTCTCTGCTAGGCATCAGCTACATCCTGAGTCTCAGTTCATGGCTGCCACTAGCTGCTCACCAGCTATATGAAGCCACAGACCAAGCAAGACAGCAGTCTGCCAAGCAGTAGCCAATTTTTAATTTAACATTGTAGTGTATTATATATGTTAGTAGCATATTTAAACATCTTGTTTGTGACTGGACTAGCCTCTTCTGTGGCAAAAAGCAGCCACTGAACAGAATACGCTGTTTTCCTGCTAAATCTGCTATTTGCCCCTGAAGAGCAAATATGTGCAAATAGCAGACTTAGGGAGTATTTTTGGCAGCAAAGATTTAACCCCCCTTCTCTGCAGCCCTGAACATCACTTGGCTGGTTTTTGTTAGGAAAGAGTCAAAAGCATGATATTTAAACACCCACTAACAAACAGGTAGGAAACATGTGGCTTGGGAATCACATGCACTCACAGCCTCATTTTATATAGCTCCCAAGGCTTCTTGTAGGTATCCCATTCTCAGTTAATAACTAATGCACCATGTAGTTTGGCCCCCAGCTTTCAAGCTTCTCCATCTATAGAACTGAACCCATAGTAAATTGTAAAGGTAAATACACATCTGAGCCATGCTTTGAAAGTTCGTTTCTAAAAAGTAGTTTGTTCTATTTCAAGTTCATCTTGTCCACAAGGAACTAGTTCCAGTTTTTTCCTTTTATAAAAGGAACTGGTTCAGCTCAAGTTTATCCAAATGAACTTTTTAGTTCATAAAAAGTTCTTCCTCAGCATTTCCCCCCCTAGCATTCAGAATGTTGCAAGCTGTTGTGATGAAAAATCATGGGTCACAAATAATAAGATGCCTGGCAGACAGAATGTCAACTGGTGAAGCTTTCCCTATAATTGTATTTCCAGACCAGAAAAGCCTTGCTTCTTTAATTTGTGCCAGCTGCACAGCTGTTAAAGGCACACAGTTTCATTCAGTATGTTCCTGGACTTGTGTATGTGTTGCTGCAAGCTGCTCCTGTTGGAAGGGAGTGAATCTCTTTAGCAGGAAATGTCTCACATTCCTTCACAGCTGAAATTAAGGTGGAATTCATATAAGTTTTACTCAGAGTAGACCTACTGAAATCAATGAACTTAATTTAGTTATGTTAATTTCAATATGTCTGCTTTAAGTAAAACTTAGGTGACTAAGTGTCCCTAACAACAGTTGGGCCTCTGTATTTACCTAATAAGCTTTACAGTGGTATCTCAGGTTAAGTACTTAATTCGTTCCGGAGGTCCGTACTTAACCTGAAACTGTTCTTAACTTGAAGCACCACTTTAGCTAATGGGGCCTCCTGCTGGTGCCACGCCACCGGAGCCCGATTTCTGTTCTCATCCTGAAGCAAAGTTCTTAACCTGAAGCACTATTTCTGGGTTAGCAGAGTCTGTAACCTGAAGCGTATGTAACCTGAAGCGTATGTAACCTGAGGTACCACTGTATACTGTTGCCTCCACATTTTGCTTTCTAACTTTTCTTATAGATGTCCCATTGACTTTAAAAAACAAAAGAAAGCTAAGTGTTTGGGCCTCTGGCCGGGGGTCGAGAGGAGCGGATGAATGTGAAGATGAACTAGAGGGCCCATAGAATGACAGCTTAAACATATTTTCCATTATCTGTAATTGCTTCAGAATCTGCATGTTTCTCAGTTTCTTGGAAGCATGTAGTTCTGGTTCGGACATAATAAGGGGCTAAATTTTCTATATAATATTTTAACTAGAGCCTGATTTTTCCCTGTACTTAAACTGTACAAAAAGTATGCTTAACAGTTTAGAGAGTGGAAAAAGAAAGATTAGGGGCCTAGGTATTTCATCTGCTTCAATAAGTCTAGGTGCACAGGTGGCTGTTTTGGGCAGTGGCAAATGAGCAATTTCATAAAACACCAAACACTATTGCAGCAGCTACAACAGGGGTCGGCAAGGTTTATCTCGCCTGGGCCAGTTCACTCCAGCAGAGATACTTCTAGCCACGATTTCCAGAATCTGTGTCTGCACAGACACGATTTCCAGCATCTGCACAGACGTGATTTTCAGCGTCTGAGCATGTGCAGACACTATTTCTGGCACTGCGGAAGCGAGTACCCATCTGTGCTGTGCCAGTTTAGCATAGCGTGTGGGGACTCACCGAGCGGGTTGCTCGGTTCGGGGGTAGCTTGTGGGCCAGTTAAACGACCCCCGTGGGCCGCTTGTGGCCCATGGGCCTTAGGTTGCCTACTACTGAGCTACAGTATTGCTAATGGATAGCTATACTTTATCATTACAGTGTGCTAAATATGGAGCTGTCTGTAAAAAGAATTAGAAATTGTTAATTTGTAGTTGTTAATCAGGAACTGTCATGAATAACATATTTCCCCAGTAGTTAATGAATGTCACTGGATTCCAGTTTGTATCCAGGCACAATAGAAGGTGTTGATTTTTACCAGAAAGCCCTTAATGTTGTGGGGCCAGGGTTTCTAAAGAAGTGCTTTCTTCCATATAAACCTGCCCAACAATTGGGGTTTTTTCATTTGAGAGCCTTCTCTGAGTGCCTCTGGCTTCAGAGGTCATGTGTGTAGCCACCAGTGAAAGTACGTTTTATGTGAAATTCCCTCTCTAGGCAAATTTACTTTGCTCATTTGTTTTGTTTTCCCCGAGAAACCAGGCTCAGACTGTTCTGTTTACCAGAACTTTTAACAACAATTGAAATCCAGTCAGCTTTTAAAAACTTTGTTAATAGTACTGCTGTTGGTATTTTATTGTGCCAGCATCATAGAGTTCATTTTCCAGGAGCAAAGACTACACATAGGATAAACAGTTAAGGTTATTGCAGCTCATTGAGTTTGGCAGTGCAAGGATTCCACCATCAGGCAGCCTACCTGCTGGCAAATGCAACCCCCCCCCCTTACTAGCACAATGCTGATAAGAACGCCTGGCATATTGAGTCCACTCCTCTATAAGCAACCTGTGAACCTGGAGATATAGCTGGCACGCCAGACCCTGCGCTGGACCTGGACTAAGAAGCAAAATGGCAGGATCGCTGAAGAGGATCTCCATTGGGGACCAGGGTTTCCACCCCCACTTATATATATTTGTCCCAATACCTTCCTTGTAAGGAATAAAGTTAAAACTGTATAATGGGACCAAAATCATAGAGCGATTTACTCTATTATTGTTAAAGAACAAATCATAGTCATGCATAGAGGAGGAAAAAAGCCCACAGCCTGCAATGCAGAGCCAACTGTGGGTAAAATTCCTTATAGCAATATCCATAGTCATGTAGTAGGGAGAATGGGTAGGGAAGCCAGTGACTTATCATCCGTCATTTTTAAGGAATGAGACATCCCACATATCCAAAATACTAAGATCTGTGTTAACTTAAAACAACAGCACCCTAATAATCATAAGAATAGGATGGTCTGGATTAAGTGTAGTATTTCCACAGTTGGCACCATATCAGCATCATTCACTGGCTAGGAAGTAGACTTTGCTCAGAGAGAGGAAAAAATGAGATGCTGCCAATTTTTGAAGTGGTGTGTTGAATAGATAGCATGTTGTTAAAATTAGTGCTATGTCCATGATAGTTAAACATTACCATCTGCGTTAGCCAGCGGATTTATGTACAAGTACTTCGTACAGTGTTAACTGCCATCACCTCCTAATCCTTATTGTGGAACTAGTTTTCAGTTTACCTTTCAGACCCTTCCTTGCAGAAATATGTAAAAGTTTGGCGTTATAGGCTGTCACTGGTTTGGGAATCTGATTAGACTCCCTGTGAAAATTCCAAACACACCTGCTGATAGTGAATTATTGGATGTAAGGCTTGATTCCCATTCATTCATTTTATATACTGCCCTTCATCACAAAATCTCTGGGAGGTTCATATCATAAAAGACAAGGTAAAAACACAAGTAAATAGTTAAAACTACAACCTCTCCCCTTCCCACAAACACATTTAAAAGGCTGTAGAATATAAATCAGCCAAAAACCTGATTCCTCTGATCCTTTCTTCATATTTGTTTAAAGCAGAGCTTTTCATGTTGGTGACACACTTTTTAGACAAGCATCATTTCATGACACAGTAATTCAGTTTTGCAACATTTCGCAACACAGTAATTCAGTTTTACTAGCAAACTGGAGGTTAAACTAACCCCTTTCCAGCCCCAGGACGCGCAACATACCTACACACTGCAGCCAACACACTAGCGTGTTGTGCCACACCGTTTGGAAAGCTCTGGTTTAAAGGGATAATTAATTAAATGCAATGCCTACTATCATAGTTACAGTGTGGTTTGCAAGACAACTAGGTTGCAGACTAATTTAATATTCTGTTACCTAATGGTCAGCCCACCAGTTGAAGTCAATCATTCTACAAATGTTATTCAAAGATGTTTTGTTTCTAAAAATAGAAATATAGTTTTTTAAAGCACATGCACAACTACTTAATTTGCTATTTATTTTGGCTTTGAATAAGCAATCATCAGATTATTTGAATGTTTGAAGGGGCATATTTTCTGCTTAGCTTTTCATCACTTTCACAGAAGGGATTACTTTACTAATCCAGAGATCTAGATAACTTACCATAAACAACTATAGGTTCTTGAATGTTAATGGCGGCAGAAGTGGTGGGGTGACTCAGCTGCACTGGTTGTGTGGTATGTATCAAAAGAAATACATCCACAATTTTCCAAAATGCAATTAGTTGTTTATTTAATAAATTTATATCCCACCTTTCTCTTAAATTGGAATTCAAAGTGGCTTACAACATTTTAAAATATAAAATAATAAAACAACATTATAAAATACAAAATAATAAAAACTAGCTAAAAGCAATAATTAAAACATATCCAAACACATTTAGAACCAGCAATTAAAAACAGTTTCCCCTAACAGCAGCCTAGTGATCAGCATCATCTGCAGCTTAATTTTCAAAGGTCTGTCGGAATTAAAAGGTCTTAAGCTGCCAGCAGACAGATAACAAAGAGGGAGCTCCATATTCGTATTCCATATTCGTAAAACCTTTTATTGGCATCACATACAACATCCAAAACAAAACAAAATCAATACAGAATTGCCATTTCCCCAGTGGCACAAAACATTTGCTAAAAGAAAGGAGGCAGAGCAGTCTGTTGTCACAACTCTTGGTCTCCAGGGAGATCAGACGTCTGCAGTGGAAAGAGGGAGCTAGTCTAACCTCCTGGGAGAAAATGCCACAATATGGGAGCAGCCACAGAAAAGGCTGTCTCTTGCGTCACTCTGTGCTTCTATGATTGATGCATCCAAGAGAAGTTGCTCACCCAAGGATCTTAGCAGGTTTGTATAGGGAAATACAATCTTTCAGGTAGTTTGGGCCCAAGCCATATTGATTTTTCATATTTTTAGTATTTCGAAAAATGGTTGCGTCAATATTAATCATGATGATGACAGAATGAAAATGGCAATAGACAACTATAAGCCTGAAATAATACTAATCACAAAATGTTCATTTCAGCAGGCTTACTTTAAATCCAGCCTTTCTCATCTCTCCAGATTCCTATCCACTTCCCTCTTGCAGTTTTCTGTATGACATATTGTTCAATTTTTCCACAACTAATGTGAGCTACAAGGAGATGAAACAAACACCCCAAGGAAATCCCCTTCCTGTCCTGCTGCTACCCATCTCTCAATAGTCTGATCTAGGCCTTTTGCTAAGTAGTCTAAGTCTAACCTTAAACTTCGTACCTGTTACAGACTAAAATGTATTTCCCCACCTCATGCATTTTTTTAAAAAAGAAGCTGTGTTGTCTGTGCTGGGGACTTCTTTTATATATCGAACAAAGACTAGTCCCATAAAATAGCTTCCACACTTGGAGGGACAGCAAAAAAGCAAAATAAAATAAAATTCAGCCTCTCAAGGCTGTGGCACAAGGCCATTACATAGGAAACAAGCAAAAACAAACCCTTCCTAGTTAGGGAATTCCAAAGTCTGGGTGCTGCAAAGGTCACTTGTACTCTAAAACAGCTGCACAAAACAACCCAAACATTTTGCCACAGGGACACAACCTCACCTTCTGTTCTGCTACTAAGCAGACTCGTATTTGCTTTAGCAACTGAAGCTGGATCTTCACACTATCCTTACCCGCTGAGTTGTTCATTTTGCTCCTGTAATGAAATTTTGGTATTCTAAAACAATGTCCTTAGGGATGGATCAGCCCTCTCAGATTAACTGGTTTATTTATTTATGGTGTGGAAAGCCCCTGGTGCATTCAAGACTTACTATGACAGCATGCAGAAGAGATGAATGATTTTACTGTATCTCTCAGGTGCCCATTCCATGAATCTCACAGATAGTAGAAAGTTTTAGACTGCCACT
Organism: Podarcis filfolensis; assembly: GCF_964270895.1. Lineage (NCBI taxonomy): Eukaryota > Metazoa > Chordata > Lepidosauria > Squamata > Lacertidae > Podarcis > Podarcis filfolensis. The sequence goes on from NC_139608.1 coordinate 47,542,312, forward strand.
GCAGCTGTTGAACTAGTCTGAGTTGTGCCTGCTAATGCATGCACTTTCGTTTGGTCAAATTAAAGAAACACTATTTGCTCTTCTAAAATAATAAGGAATTAAAAGGTAATTCAAACTCCACTTTTAAAATTGAAATTACTATTTCATGTTCATTAACACACATTTGAGTCAAGTTGCCTAAAAAACATTTGGTATGATTAGCAGAATATGGATAAGGAATAAAACAATAGTTGTAATTGTTGTGATACCCACATAGCAAAGTATAAAATGTAGCATTCCAGATGCCAGCTACACAGTCTATCTTTCATAGCATATAATTCGGCATGAGTGTGCCTAATTCTCTAGTAGGAGTAATGACATGCATGGGAGTTTCTGATCAAATCACATATGTTGGGACGCTAAGGTTTGGTACATAATGGCTTGAATCTTGTAAAGCTGAACACTCTCAAATCTTGACATTAGTTTTTATAGGTTGGGTGGGTTGATGGGAGAAAGCCTTGGCCCAAGCAGAAACAAGTTGGTGTTTATGAATGTGAAGTATATTATTTGTAAGCAAGTCTTAAGGTTAAACTCTCATGAAATCAGTTGAAATGCTAAGCGGTGGGGTGTCTGTGAAAGGAAAATATTATTTATTTATTTATTTATTCATTCATTCATTCATTTATTAAAATAAATAAATAAATAAATAAATAAATAAATAAATAAATAAATAAAGTGAAGCCAGTTATTTAGAGCATGTTCAACTGATACGAAGTTGCATAACTGCATTACAAATCATTTGTACCAACTTGAGTTTTTATTTTTTTATTTTTCTGGCAATAAATATACCCTCTTTCTAGTCCAGATTTTGTATGTTGGGTGTGAAATATTCCTTTCCTCATAATCATGTCATTTTCCAGTGTGGTGTTATTTAATCGGTTCATTGCTCATCAGTGAAGCTCCTTACTACACCAGCTCCCTTTACCACTGTTAAGCCATTATTCTTCCAGTTGGTACTCTTCAATCAGTTGAAAGCAGAATTGAAATTGCAGTTCCATATGACACATTGCACTGTATTACCCATAGGACAGCTCATATTTTCTCAGAAGTACCGTAAGTCCCATTCAGTACAAATTGTGTTCAACTTTCAATCATCAATAGTTCAATACTTTTTTAAGCAGCTGCTTTCTTTTTCCAGGCACTGCCATTATTGAAATTCGTTGTTTCAATTAGCTGATTTCTTAACTGGTTCCTTACCATGCCTGAAGTTGACCTTTTAATTATTTCCCTAGAAACAGATTTCTAGTTTTTCATCATCTGTGAAGGGGTAAAGGGGACAGTGGGATAGCAAGGATGAAAGCCTAATGGCTACGTCCTCTCCTCACTATAGAACTCTGAAAGAGATAAGTGCCATATCTGAGTGAAGATCTGGCAATCCTGTTTAGTAAATGGTTTAAATTTTCATCTGCCAGTATTAATGATAGCAGAAGTGCAGATGAAGGAGGACAGGAAAGTTACAATCAAATTTGCTTTTGAAATCCACGTTTGGTTGTTTGGCTCATCATTCTTGTTCATTTCAGCATTATAAGTAGTGTAACTAATTGTGGAAACGGAGAACAACCATTTGAAGCATGCTGATTATTTATGGCACAAGTCAATGAGGCAGTTAACAGTGTAAAATCCAACAAACAATGTTGCAGATATGAAAAGCAGCTGTACTCATTCCTCTGCATCTAACTGCCATCGTTTGAACAATAGAATGTATTGCTCACAGAGTGTAACTTACAATAATAGTATAAGCTAGATATCTTGGATTTGGAGATATGTAACTTGGTTGGAATGACAAAGGATAGTCATTTGTGTTCCATCAGTTCCTCACTTGACACTCAACTGCTATCAATTTCCCCTCCAAAATATGTCAGATCAACTTCCTATTTTAAATGAAACACACACATAAATGTTATATTGTGAATTCTTTGTATACTTTGAGTAAATTTTCCCTACAAATATGCATTTCATGAGAACAATAATTAAACTAATAAAGTTGGTTAAAATAAACATCTGTTTGTAAATAACTTTTGCCAGAAAGCCATTCCTATTCTATATGCTTATAGTAATTACAGTAATAGCAAACAATGAAACAATTTGCCATGCCTATATTTTCAAGGTGTTCATTCTCAGTCCCTTGAACCCAAGTTGACCAATAATCCTAAACCAGAAGCCCATCTCCAAAATGCCCTTGGGTGGGGAGGGTTAGTGAAGAGTGGTCAGTAGTTGCATTCCTGGAAAAAATCATTATCATGTTTCTAATCTAGTAGTCAATGGACGTGTTTACTAGCTGTTTTAAGGATGAATATGATTTTATGGTTTTAATTTACTCTATTGTATATTTGGGTGTGATTTGTAAACTGCTCTGGGATTTTTAAAAGTAAGAGTGGTGTCTGAATTAGTCTAATAAGCAAATGCTGATCCTTCAAAGCCTTAAGGCATAATCCTAAACACAATAGCCTATAGTTGAAGGGCTAAAAGGACTTGGCAGAAGCCTCACTGGACTGGCAGAACACCTGATACATCACTGCCATTGCAGATAATACTGGCAGAACATCTCAGATACACCACTGGAACATGCTGTTGGGCAGGTTGCCTGAAACAGGGAAACAGTCATGTGAGTTGCACATGGTTGGCACAGGGAAGGACACTTGCCCCTTCAATCCACAGCCATGCCTTAATCAATGGCACTTTACACTAGCCCTAGATTATAGAATACAGTAATAGAATTGTAGAGTTGGGAGGGACCCCGAACATAATCTACTCTAACACCCAGCAGTGCTAAAACTAAAGCTCTATATTTGCTCTCTGTCGTTTTAACACCGTTTTTGTAATTTTTGTCATGTGTATTTCCCCTTCCTGCCTGAGCATACATTGGAAACAGTGACAATTCTGCTTGTGCAGTAGCAATGAATATCTGGTACCTTAAGAAACTAGGAAGCTACCTTCTGAGTCATACCATTGACCCATTTAGCTTAATATTGCTGGGACTGATGGGACTTGTTGTCATAGCTGTCAACTTTTCCCTTTTCTTGCGAGGAATCCTATTCGGAATAAGGGAATTTCCCTTTAAAAAAGGGAAAAGTTGACAGCTATGCTTGTAGTCCAACAACATCTGGAGGACACCAGGTTGGTGAAAGCTGACCTGCACTGACTGGCTTCTTATACTTGGCAAATTTAATTTTCACTGGCTTATTTGTTACAAGGAAAGCGCCCATCTATTAACTGCTCAGTAATGGGCTTATAAGAAAACCCACTGGATTCAATGAAGTCCTTCCATTGACCTTCACATAGTTTTTTGGCTTGGGTCCCAAATGAACATAAGCCTCTTTTTAAATCTTTGAAACACTGATCTGCCTTTAGCATCATAACTGAAATGAATATAGTTCCAGACACATTAGGGGACGGGCTGGGTTAATAGTATGTCATAAATCACTTTCCTTCCTTCCAGGGGTTTAGCAAGGATAGATATCATGGGTAGCATCTTACCACTTAGTCATGGTGACAAGGGTCTACTGTTAAATTACTAATTTAAACTAAAACTATTGCCTGTTGTTTTGCAGTGCTGCCAAGCTTCTGGACAAGAATCTGTTCTCTGTCAGCACCCCGAATCCTCTGCTTCCTTCTCCTGCAGGTCTTCAGCTTGCTCAGCTGCAAGCCCAGCTTACCCTGCACAGGCTAAAATTGGCTCAGACAGCAGTCACCAACAACACAGCAGCTGCGACTGTCCTGAATCAAGTTCTCTCCAAAGTGGCCATGTCTCAGCCTCTGTTCAACCAATTAAGACATCCATCCATGTTTAACGCTCCTCAGGGACATGTTGGAGGGCCTGGAGTTACCAACTCTAGATTCCCACCTGGTGGAATACATTTTCCAGCACAAAACCCCGCTTTGGCAGTACCGAGTGGAACTCTGGGGCCTGTAAATAACCTTCAAAATCAAAACCCAAATGCTGTTGTCATAAATCCTTTTGGAGGTGTAATATCTCAGACAGCTGGACAACAGGCTGTAGTTATGGGACTAAATAAGTCTGGCATCTCCTCTGCTACAGGTGGATTTTATGACTATGGTAAACAAGTATTTCCCTCTGATACAGAACAGTGCAGCCAGCATGGCTTTGTGACCACTGCGTCTCATTCAGTCCCAACTTCTTCTGGAGTTGGAACCTATGATGGTCATTTTGGTAAGCATGACAACCATCCAGGATTTCAGAAAGACTTTTATGGAGTGAGTTCTAAAGGCCAGCATACAGCTGGTGTACAGACTTTGACTTTTGCTGCTGATCCACATAATTCTCATCAGATTATAAATCAAAAAGGCGAGGCGGGTTCTGTAATACATGAAACAGAAACAAAGCAGTGGGAAAATCCTTCTATTTTCCCTAGCCAAAATAAGCCTGACACCATGCCCAATGCCAGCATGTGGCCATCAACAAGTGCCCCATATGAAATAAGAAACGATCTCTACAACCCTGAAGAACCAACGCCTGACACAAAGTTCAGTGCTGGCGCTCCACTTCCTTTCAGCAGAACCAAAAGCAGTAAGCAGAATTTCAGCAACTCACGAATGAGACAGAAGCAGGAAGCAGATTTGTCAGTGAGACCTCTTCAGTCTCATGAGCTAAATGACTTTCATAGTATAGCACCTGTTTGCTTCCCTCACATCTGCACCTTATGCGATAAGAAGGTCTTTGATCTAAAGGTACGTCTTGGGGAGAACTGGACATCTTTCTAGTACTTGGAAGTGTGTTTCATTAAATTAACTCCAAGGCATTCCTGATATAAGTTGTGTAACTGTTGAGTTTATTAGATTTTTTAAATCTGTGTATTTGTGGGTTGTTACATGGGTCTTACAAGTTTACTCAAGAGCAGACCCACTGAAATGAATGACCGCTACTATGTTGTGTCCATTCATTTCAATAAGTTTCTCTGAGTAAAACTTTGTTAAATATCACCCAAAAGCTACAATCCTAAAAAGATTTAGCCATTAAAATTAGCAGGGCTTGCTTCAAGCTAAATATGCTTTAAAACATTCTGTTAGTTGTACACTGAGGAAATTTATTATACACACAGATGGATTATAAATGTAGAACTTTCCTTATATCTGAAGCACTTTGGGGAGAAGAGCTGTAGTATTTCAATGATTTGTCAGACTGCTTCACGAAGAGCAGATATTAAAATAGTAGATAAATTAAGCACGATTCTGCAATAGCTAGGTTCTGCTCTCATCCAGTTGTCACAAGTAAGGCCATGTTATTTTATTTTACAAGATGGCTGTTTTTGTGAAATGATGAACTTCCTCCATAAGAAAATATTAATACTAATGGAGTTACATTTCTGGTGTTAGGAAAAGTGTATCCTTTAGAACAAAACTTGGTAAGAGAAATGTCTGTCCCAACCTAGCTTCCCATCTTGCCATGGTACTGTAGTAATCTACCAGCTTCTGGTACCAGTTTCTTATCCTCAGGTAATATGTATTTGGAGCCTGATTCATATTTGTAAGTGATTTATGTCAGATTGTTCCTCATATGGTGAGAAATAAACTGTTTTTAATGTTGTAACCTTCCGTGATACCTTAAGGTGACAGATAGGTAAGAAATTAATATTATTATCATCAATAAATACATAATTTGACATGTTAAGAAAAGAATCATATCTCAGGGTTGATATATTTTTCATCTTTGTTGTCAAAAACTCTCCTTATTGGAAATTTTGGTAAATGAACAAAGATTTTTTTTTAGTTTGTTTTTAAATGTCACATACATTGAAATAAATATTTTTAAAAAACATTTGTGGGCACTCAAAGTATATTCGGCACTTCAGAAATTTTCGCTACATTAATTTTACTCAACCTCCCTTATATAATCCTTTTAAAAAACAGAAATATTGCAGTCAGGAGATTTCTTGTCACCCGGCTTTTTTGGTTCTTATATTTTGCAATTAAAAACAAAAAGCCTGAGTACCAGTTCTGCTGCACTGTAGGGCACTGTGCAGATAGGCATGGAGGAGGAATTTGTCTGGTTTGCTCTTTTACAGTTGCTCAACCTGATCTAGTGCTCGTAATTTGCTTGTGGATAAGAATGTAACTCCCAGTCTGACTATACACTTCTTCAGATGCAGTTGAGATGCAGTTTCACTGCACAGAAATATGCATGAAAGCAATATATTATGTGACACAAAATGTTTATTTTACAAATGAATGCATTGAAAATTGTGCAGTTTATGTTACAAGCGTGTACAAAATACACACCATTTAAATGTAGACTTCTTGTGTATTCTTTCAAAAAATAAGCATAAAATGAATTAATGAGTGAATGATGTTTGCACCTTGCTGTCCATTAGTTGCTGCATTTGTTAATTGTATGTCTACCCTGAGGTATTGACTGCTGCTTTAATACATACTGTGATTTTAATATATTCTTTATTGTACACCACCTTGTGATTTCAAATGAAATAAATAAATAAATAAGAAAATGGGACAGAATGAACCTACAACTGAGCACCAGCAAGACTGAAGTGGGATGGATTTAGGTGGATCAGATATGGCTCCTTCACATATAAACCCCCCATCCAGAGTAGGGGTTCAGAAAACATCCTGTCCTGTTTCAGTGTTCCTCCAATGATACTGCTGTGAATGGGATGAGCAATTCCAGCAGCTGTTGGAACAGCTTAATTCAGCCACAGTAGAGTCACTGGAAGGAGCACAGTAGTAGGGCTTGGCAGTTTGTGGACTCCAGCTATGGCTAGGAATTTATGGGCCTCGATACTTGCATAGTGCATGTTTGCAGAGTTTAAGTGGGTCAGATTTGTTTCATCTGGAGTAATTTCATGTCAAATTTTGGAATAGTATGGAATTTTCTACAAAAACAAAAATCCCCGGAAACTTCTAATACAGCCATTCATATGGCCTATTATAGCAAATGCTGCTGCACGTGTTTTCTTCTATTTTCCCACGATTTTATTATATTTTCTCACTATTTTTACGTAGGACTGGGATCAGCATATTAAAGGAAATCTTCACATTCAAAAATGCATTGCTTTCTCAGAGAAGTGAGTGTTAAGTAAAGAAACAATTTTGTGCCTGCTTTGTGACTTATATTACTGTTTTATTTAGTTTCTTGTACATGCTTCTTGAATTAAAGTTGTGATCTAATCATAAAACATGTTAACCATAAATACTGTGTGGATGTAAATTCTAGTAATGAACACAGGAACCTTTTGCAAATGAATGTATGTGTTTCAAATCTTCTACAGACAATGCATGCATGACAAATGACATCAAGATGTAGACTAGAGTACCGAGGTACAATTATTTGTCTTGCAAAACAACTATATTGCAAGACAGATGTATATGCACACATACTGCTGTTCTTACTGGAAGCAGAAGGAATGCATGCTATCTCCAGATACAATTTTCATCTGAAACCCATAGCTTCACACTGGCTTATGCTATTTTTGACAATCCTAACCATTATTTTGCCACTCCCACTTCATTTGCATGCTTGATCCTTATGGGTTGACATTCTTGAAGAGGCTGCAGCGAAACCAATAGTGCAAATGCCCTACAAAGCAGTCCTAATACGTCAGTGATGTAATGTCCCTGGAATAACAGAATAATTTCTGGTAGTGAACAGGGGCGTTTCTGTGATAACTTTGAGTATTTAGGCCAAGATCTTTTCCAGTTTTCCTACTGTGTTGCTGAATGTCAACCTTTGTTTCTTTTTAGTTCCAAGATACGGTGTGTGCTAAGTTCAGCAGAAGGAATGCTGCACTCTTCTCCAAATAACACATCTGCATTTAATCTTTCTGGTTCCGAAGGTAAATTACAATATAAAAAATATATCATTAACAGTGCACTCCTATATGTGTCTACTCAGAAGTAAGACCTTTTGAGTTGAACAAGACTTACTCCTGGTAAGCGAGCATAGGATTGCATCCTTAACCTTTTCCCAGTTGGCATACTGTTGCAGCAAGCAGGGTTACGTTTAATTGTATGTTTATTCGGACATGACATAATATTAGCTATACGTTAATGTATTTGTGTTCAAAGTTTAAACAAAAAAAAAGCTTTATGCGATAATGTAGCATTATGCAATAATATATAAAGAAAGAACAAATATACTGTATATTTGGATATATTTATAACTGTTCTGATTGAGCCCATCCAGACATTTTTGATAGCAAATGAACTAGATCATCTGTCCAGGAGGCCACCTATCACCCAAATCATGCATACAGCCAAAGGAGAACGCCCCATAGCTCTGTCACTGTTGCCATACTCTAATAAATCTTTTAAATGAATCTAAGCCTTTATAATGAATAGCAAGTCTGGTTTTATTCCTCTGACTGCTGGCTGACGATGTGTTTATTTTTGTATACTTTACTGCTTTACTTCAATTGGATTTGTTGGTTTATCTGCTTTTTATTGCCATTTTACATTACTTCAGTTTTTATATATTTAAATTTATTGAGATTTCTTAAATGTAGATTTATTTTTAATACTTGTTCGTCACTCTAAAAACTTTTAGTTGAAAAATTGTTTAAAAAATATATATCTGAAGACAGGCATGGGGAAAGTCTGAATCAGACTGCTATGCCCCCTTGGCTGTTTGCCTTTTCCAACAAAGATCCTAAAAACAACAAATAGCACATCTCAAGGTCAGACAATGGTGCTACAGTGAATAAATCAGAATGGTGGGAGATTCAGGACAGACCAAAGGAAGTACATCTTCATTCACACAATGCATAGTTAAACTATGGAGCACACTAAACATTCTTAGCCAATGGAATTTGATACTAATGTTCTGGTGATGGCTACCAAGCTAGATGGTTTTAAAAGGGGCTTAAACAAAATTCATCACAGAGGATGGTGCTATCAGGTGCCATCAGTCATAATGGCTACATAGTATATCTTGGATTAGAAGTACTATGCCTCTGAATACCAGTTCTGAAGAACAAGAGAATGCTGCACTCGTTTCATATTTGTGGGCTTCCCATAGGCATTTTGTCCATTGTGAGAACAGAATTCTTGACTAGATAGTTGCTTGGTCACTTCCAGCAGGGTTCTCCTTATGTTCATCTTGCCCAGCATAAACAATACCATGATGGATATTGACTTGATGCCTCAGTGGGCTCAGGAAATCACCCCAGCCCACCCTCTATTTGTAGAATTTCTCCAGAGAATCATTGACAGTGGTAGCCTATCATTAGAGAAAGACTGCTTTGTAGGATGGGCTTATACCTCCATGAACCTGAAAGGCAGTGACAGATAGGATTTGCTTTCCCAATGTTAGAAAGATACTAGTTATTTAAGAAAGTAGCACTTCTTCATTTTTTTTACATTATACACATTTCTGGGTTGTCACTGAATATGTTCCATTTGTTTAGATTACTCTTTAAACGTGGGGACATCATACAACTCTACACCTTCATTTGGCCAGCCCGGTTCTACGTTTTCTTCTGTACCATCCGGAGTAAATGTGAGTATCTCACACAATATACTAAGTATAGTTCATCATTCAGCTCTTAGTGAACATCAGGGTTTTCTTTAACAGCATTAAAACAATATAATTGAATATACTTCAATGATATAACAGTATTTCTAATTAATTTTGAATTAATTGCTGGCCTGCATGTAGCCCAGGGCTGGGCCCATAGTCCTTCCACATTCATGTATATGCTTCCTCTCTGGTTAAGTGATATGTAGAAAATAAAATTAAAAGGCTTTAAAAGCACCCTGTAGAACTGTGCAGTGTTAGGTTTTCAGCATTGCAATGTATCACCAGCCAAAGATCGTGATCTGGTGCTACATTGTGATGTCAGAAGGGAGGGGCGAGCTGCTTCATTCCCAGCCCTGCAAGGCGCAGGGGTGAAACCACCTCAGCTTGGAGCTGAGGCGGTTTCCTCCCAGTGCTTTGGAGGCCCAGGGATGAGGCAGCTTGCTCCTCCTGCCTGGCACTTGTCTGCTGAGAGGAAGGCAGCTGTGTGCGCCTTGATGTAGAAGTATAATGGAGCCCCCGCCCCACCTCCAGCTTGTGCAAGCCAGAGGCTAGGTGGGGGCTCCTTCTCCACTGAGGTGCACACAGCTGCCCACCCCTCAGAGGCAGGGTGGGGGCTCCATTGTTTTATGGTTTCAACTTCATTTTAATGTTTTTATTATTAGCCACCCTGAGACAGGAAAGTCAGTGTATTTCATATTAACTATTTACAGTAGTATAATTATGGCTAGGATAGACTTAAATCCCATTCTGTCCTAACTGTTGATCAAGGTGTTTATTGTTACTAGATCTGATCTTAATGTATTTTGAGCAGTGTATGGAAAACTGGTATGTCTGAGATATGAAATGAATGCATAGGATTACAGGAGAAAGACAACACATAGATTTGCCTTTAAGGCTTGTATTCCTATACAGTGCAAGTTAAGAAAGAGGGTTTTTTTAAAGTATGCGTCTAGTTGGATGCTGTTTTAGATATCTGTATATACATTTATTTTTAATAATTTCAGCTGCCACAAAGGAAAAGTACACCAGGTCGAGTAGTACACATTTGTAATCTTCCTGAAGGAAGCTGTACAGAGAATGATGTTATTAATCTTGGACTTCCCTTTGGAAAAGTCACTAATTATATCCTTATGAAATCTACCAATCAAGTATGTCCTTCTTTTTATTGTTTGCTATAATGAAAGCATAAATATGTAAATGTATTGTTTGAGTTTTTAACATAAATTGCATTTTCTTAAAGTGCAGTAGTTACCGGTATTTCAAAAGTGACTGTGTGTAGATAGCTCTTTAGTTCTTCCAGAATAATTGCTTGTTTTATTTATAAGGTGAATTGTGTATACTCTAGTTCAGATGCCCAGTTTAGATCGTTGTATTTTCAGATGCCTGCATATTTTACAGGAACTTTGTAAAGCAAACACAGGATTGCATTGTAGGAGATTAGTGGCTTTAGTGACCTTTTCTCAGTGGAGGAGAACATCCTTGTATAGGTTAGGTTTTCCTGTCCACTCTTAAGAGCCAGTCTTAAGGATGGATAAATCTGTTGATTTTGTGTCTCTCTATTTCTCATTTTTCCTACCTAAAGTTTGCATCTCCACATTTTCACACTAGTTTGCAAATTTATTCAGTAACTTTCATCAGAACTGTAATGCACATTTCTCCTGATAATACACATTTTGGATGCAATTTTGGCCTTTATCTAGATATACCGTATTTTTCGCCCTATAGGACGCACTTTTTCCCCTCCAAAAATGAAGGGGAAATGTGTGTGCGTCCTATGGGGCGAATGCAGGCTTTCGCTGAAGCCTGGAGAGCGAGAGGCTTCAGGAAGCTATCCGCAAGCCTCACGCGCCCGGCGGGACGAGGCTTGCGGGCAGCAGCCTGCAGCCCGAAGCACGGGGAGAGCTGCGGAGCCCGCCCCATGCTTCGGGCAGATGTCCGCAAGCCGCACGCGCCCTGCAGGAGGTCCTGCCGGTCGCGCAAGGCTTGGGGCGGCAGCCCGAAGTACGGGGCGAGCTACAGAGCCCGCCCCGTGCTTTGGGCAGATGTCGGCAAGCCTTGCGCGCCCGGCGGGAGGTCCCGCTGGGAGCGCAAGGCTTGGGGCGGCAGCCTGCAGCCCGAAGCACAGGGCGAGCTGCGGAGCCCGCCCCGTGCTTTGGGCAGATGTCCACAAGCTTCGCGCGCCCTGCAGGAGGTCCTGCCGGGCGCGCAAGGCTTGGGGCGGCAGCCTGCAGCCCGAAGCACGCCGGGCTCCCAAGGCTTGCAGGCAGCAGCCTGTTCTGGGGGATGGTGCTGTTTTCACTAGGCATGCTTTCTCCCAATATAAACATTTTTGTACACGTTATTTGGTTGGAAAAATGCATTGTAAAATCCAGAAGTGTGAAATTTGAAGGAAGGCTGTTTCAGTGTGCATGTTGTTTTAAGGAATGTGATTTAGGTAGGTTCATATTGAAATGCAAAGTTAACCAAATATCTCTTCCAACCCCTATCATGGTTGAGGAAGAGAAACTTTAAACCCGATGCCCAGTTCAGATGACATGCTAAGCCACACCTTGATTTAGCTGCTGCACTGTGCTCAAAGGACCAAGGCAAAGTGGGTACAGGCTGCTCTCCAGAATGCATCAGTTTGCACAGCTTCAGTAAACCACTTTTTGGATTACCATGATGTGTCAATGAGGCCAGTGTTCCTTTCCTTCTGCATATAGTTTATAGTTAAACTGTAGTAATCAATTATCATTCTTTTAAAACCCACATTTATGAGTTTCCGTTCTACTAATTTTTTTGTGCCCGGTCCCATGAAAATTACTTGAAATCTTTCACAGGGCTCGGGATAAATTTTTCCTTGTGTGGCTAGATGCAAAGGAGGGCAAGGCTCTTGTACCGTTAGTACAAGATGGAAATCTTAGCAGACTGTCCTTTCAACGTCCCTGATTACAAGATGCATCTACCAAGCTACTTTCTTTCACATATCAGTGGAAGCTACTGGTGTCCTGTCTTTCTGTGTAACTAAAATTATGCCTGTGTGTGTGTGTGTGTACGCGCGCACCCACACATATCTTGATTAGTAGAGAAATAAGTGTGTCTACTTACCAACACATAAATATCACAATATATTAAGATAATCTTACTATTTATTCTAATGATCTTCACTTTAATATACTATGAAGATGCAGTTTTTGTCATGTTTTTCTTTTTTTATTAATACAGTTTCTGTATTATAACAGGCTTTTCTAGAAATGGCCTACACTGAGGCAGCTCAGGCTATGGTGCAGTACTACAAAGAAAAACCTGCAATGATAAATGATGACAAATTGCTCATTAGAATGTCTAAAAGATACAGAGAACTTCAGTTGAAGGTAAATTAATTAGTTATCCTGTCTTACTGTGAATTTTGCTGTTAGTTGTTCAACTGCTTTCATTGCTAGTATGCTGTTTTCAGATAAGCTTTCATAAATTCTTTTCTACTGTTTTCCCCTTCACCATGTCATTGTTTAGATACCTGTGGTATCATTTATTGGGCAAGCCTGCCTTTTCTGCTTAGACTGAGTATTAGACTAAAGTATTGGACAAATAAGACCCCTGATTTCTCCCATAGACTCCATCTGCACTGTGTATACATTTAAAGAGCTATCATAGTATTTTAAACAGTCATGGTTTCCTGCAAAGAATCCTTGGGAACAGTAGATTGTTAAGAGTGCTGAGAGTTGTTGGAAGACCCCTATTCCCCTCACAGACCCTGTGTTCCCTGGGAATTGGGATTGATAGTTAACCACTCTTGGTAATAAACTCCTGTGTAGAGAAGATTTCAGCAAAACTTTATCTATGGGGCTTTTCTGTAAACAATACATCAACGGAAACGTGTAGCTTGTGCCATTGCTGATGAGTTGTGTGACATGTTTGTAGTTTTTATTAAAAAGGCATTTTTGTAGCCGGTGTTAGTCAGTGGGCTCTCGCATGTGCTCAGTATGAGCCTGCTGTGAAAGGAGTGAGTGTGGGCTGAATGGAATGTTGGGTGGGTAAGAATAAATGCCCAGTAAAGATGATCAGTTTGGTACTTGTAATGTGGAATGGTAGCTTCAGCTGCATGGCTGCTTCAGTTCTGTAGGCTCCATGTGTCTGTTCCAGCGAACAGACAAATCTGGGACTTCTTCTTTTATGTGTTCTGGAACCTCTGTAGTGTGGTGGTGCCGACAGAGGCAGAGGTCAGCACAGCACTCAGGTCAACAACTTGGGGTGGGTGCTCCCCCTAAGAAAAAGGTCAACAAGTTCTGGCACCTCTTTCTATAGAAAAAAGCCCTGTCCAGAACTAACCACAGGATGAGATACTATACCATATAAATATTGTCTAAATAATGTGTCTATTAGGGCTCTTAATAGCTGTAATTTCTCAGCAGTTTGAGTGGAAATGTAAAGCCACTAGCCAGCAATGGATGCTATAGTGGGGCAGCGGACTCACTTGACCTGCAACCGTATCACTCCTGCTTACCAGCAGGGGCAAGGCTGGTGTACTGCAAATGCACTGGGCCCGCTTCGCTCCTTCTCCTCTGCCTCCTGGTTTGCAGCAGCAACATGACTGATGCAATGTCAGGTATTATGCTGCTGCCTTCACCACCATCTTGTACTGTCCTTAGCAACTTCTTTAACCAAATGGTTTCTTGCCAATTGAATAATTGTTTTTAGTTGATTAGTTTTCTCTTATTCAACAGTAAGAAACTAAGTCATAGCATTCTGCAAAGTAAGCATAATAAAATAATTGAAAATATTCATACCAGTGCTTCTCTTTAAATAGCTTGAAGTGTGAAGCTTATTTACGATTATTAATCTGTATGTTTATATTTGGCTTAGAAACCAGGTAAGAATGTGGCAGCAATAATCCAAGACATCCATTCTCAGAGGGAGCGGGACATGTTGCGGGAGACAGACAGGTATTACACAATGTTAACAGTTGATGGCAGAAAGACGCTGAGATTGCTTTATAGAACAGAGATGCTTTTGGATAATACAAAAATAGGCAGACAGGAGACATTTCTGCAAGTCTAAAGCTAGGAACAACAGCTTTTACTTTTTTGATTTGAAATCTTTTTTTTGAAAAGTTAAGAGACTTAAAAATTGTTTGGTATACAGCGGTACCTCGGTTTACAAAATTCATTCTGGAGGTCCATTCTTAACCTGAAATCGTTCTTAACCTGAGGTGTGCTTTCACTAATGGGGCCTCCTGCTGCTGCTGCGCCACTGGCGCGTGATTTCCATTCTTATCCTGGGGCAAAGTTCGCAACCCGAGGTACTACTTCTGGGTTAGCTGAGTTTGTTACTCGAAGCGTTTGTAACCCGAGGTACCACTGTGTTAAGAAAATGCATGCTGAAATACTGACATTCTCAGTAAAATCTGCTGAGCACAAACTACAACGTGTTTCTGAAATTTTCAAGAAGAAAATGCCAAATGCACAGACACTGTGAAATACCAGTTTTAAATAAAATATTAATCCACTTTATATTATTTCCTGTTTATTGTTTTCTATAGTTAAGACAAAAAACTAGTAGATAAACTCATAAATTATCTTTTTACTTGTAGTTAAGGTACTTGTAGTTAAGGTATTTTAGTCATTCTCTAGAGCTAATATATGTAGATGGCTGGATATGCATTCAGTTCAAAATCATCAGATTGTTTGGTTATGTGAACAAATCTTAATGTCCTTAAGATTGTTACTGGATAGTGTAATGTTTTACGATGGTATGAACTGCTTTGGTGTTTCTGTCTTGTGATTGAAAAGTGGTATAAAATATTATAAAATTATTATAAAACAACGATAAGAATAATAAGTAGCATCCTTCTTTTTCTTTGTGTTATAGATATGGACCTGAAAGGCCTCGGTCTCGCAGCCCTATAAGCCGTTCTCTTTCCCCGAGATCACACACTCCAAGCTTTACTTCCTGCAGTTCCCCACATAGTCCGCTGAGCACAAACTGGACAGACTGGGGAAATGGAAGAGAGCAATGGGATCAGTCTTCATATTCCCGAAGGGAGGAAGAAAGAGACTCAATGCCCTGGAGAGAGAATGGGGAAGAGAAAAGAGATAGAACTGACACATGGGTGCATGAGAGAAAACATTATGTGCGCCATTTGGATAAACTAGACTCGGAAGAACGTTCTGAAGGAACCAGAAGCTACAGAGAAAAATATTTAAGAGGGGGGTCACCCAGTGCAAAGGGGATTCATGGTTTGCCTGGATATAAGAACAGAGAAGAAGACTATTATAGGAAACCAACAAAGCAAAAATCCGATAAGTATTCAAAACAGACACTGGATACAGCTCCAAAGTGTAAAAGGAAGGAAGAAGCAAGATTGAAAGAACACAAGCATTCTCACTGTGAAGATCCAACAAGAGAAGAAAAATTAGAACAGAAACCCAACAAGGTCCCTGACAGTATCAAGCAAAAGCAAAGTGATAAGGAAAAATTCAAGGATTCTGATAAAAAGTCAGAGGAAGAAGTACCTGATGAGGCTGAAAGAGTTAATGTGAAGACAGGGGCAGGAACTGAAAATGAGGTAATAAGTGATTTAAGTTACTATTGGAAAATTTTATGAGACACACTGTAATTAAAAGTACCTCTTCTATAAAATAACTTGGGTGTGAATTTACAGAATGAACATGCACAGATGTAAATTAGACTCCCATCAACACTGTCTCTCCTTGCTTATTTCTACATATCAGATTAAATAATCCCCCCCCATGTTGCAGGCATCACCTCCTAGTGTATATTTATATTATTATATTATATTATATTATTATATTATATTATATTATATTATATTATATTATATTATATTATTATTTTATTTTATTTTATTTTATTTTATTTTATTTTATATTATTTATATTATTTGTGTGTGTGTGTGTGTGTGTGTGTGTATCTGTTGTGTTGATTATATGTCACCACTTTGTCATTCTGCCAGTGAACAACCTCAACGGAACTGACTATTTAAGAATTTGTGTGTTGTTTATTTGTTAATTAAGGGATTTGAAATTAGGAGCAAATGTTGTTGTTAAGTAAAATCACAAGGACATACAAGCTAAAGTTTCCAATGGAATAGAATAGAAAAAGATACCCAAGAAGCATATTGCAACAGTTTAATTTAGAATTCCTGGTGCAGATTATCACTATGGAACAGCAGTCACATTTGATAAAACTTGCGTAAAGCTATTTACTGCAATGTTCAGTACAGCTGTATATCCCTGCCCAGTGTATCATTACTTATGCTGAGAAGTGACTTACTGTTAATTATAATCAAATTACTTTTACAATTTTCCCCATTATAATTATTGTCCTGAGAACTGGATCACATTCATTTTTATTTCATAACTGTCATAATGTGGAAGGTAATTCACTGATTTTGTGACATTTTAAAATAGCAAATCCTGATAACTCCAGTATTCAGCATTATTATTTTGCTCTTTGTAGCTGGGAACCTAAGATCAGCTTAAGTTCACAAAGAGGTGGTGAGGGGAGGGGAGGATTGCAGAGTGCAGTAAAAATTAATTTAAAACAAAACAAAACAAAAACCAGGTAACCCATCTCATAACCTGGGAGAAAGGGCAATACTAGGAGCTTATCCACACTTCCTCTTGTTCCACTGTTTTCCCCCAGGGAAAACTGCTCTTTAGAACTCAGTTGGAGCAAGCGACAATTGGGTTTTCTGCACATTCCCGTTTGTTCTTATTTAAAACTCAAGAGCAGATTTTCCCTGGGAAAGCAATAGGACAAGGGGGAAATTGCTCGGACCCCTGCCTAGAAAGCATGAGTCAAGCAGAATATTGCCAAGACCCATGCTTTCTAGGCACGGGACAAGTGGAAGTGTGGATGAGGCCTTCACTAAATCAGCATTTGATTTTCTGGTATGTACATCCATCCATCAAATTGTGAAGGCGGGAGGAAGAGGGCTCACATCAGGAATAAGGGATGCAATGTAAGTTCACTTTTTATATTACATCTGTCTTCACCCATAGACAATCTCTGTCTTAGGTTAAAAAAATATATTCTAATATGGAGATACCCTTTCCCGCAAATAAGCAGATGAAAGAAGCAGAAGATTCTATGGAAAACTCAAGAAAAGAAAAGGTGAGATTTATAC
This sequence comes from Podarcis filfolensis, assembly GCF_964270895.1. Classification (NCBI taxonomy): domain Eukaryota; kingdom Metazoa; phylum Chordata; class Lepidosauria; order Squamata; family Lacertidae; genus Podarcis; species Podarcis filfolensis. Next base: position 47,559,966 of record NC_139608.1, read on the forward strand.
GTTCATGGGCCTTGATATCTGGTGTAAAATTTGTTTGAAAATTTCTTGAGTCACTTGGCTGCCACATATTCAGTATATAATCAAAACCATGAAAAATACAAACAACACTAAAATCAGATAGAAACACATAGCACAATGAAGGTGCAAATCTTCAGGAAGGCAACACATTCATGAGCATGGCCTGTGGTGTGTTGCTTTAAAACAGGATCTTCACAGTTGGCAGCACCTCAACAGTAGGACATTTCCCTCCACTAGGGAAGTGTGATCATATCTAATACTGTCAAATTTCAGATTTTAGCTGAAAATGTTTTTGTTCATCCAGACTTTGGGGACATATGTTTTGTATGGGGTCTTGTATTACTTTGCTGCTGTATAAAGTTATAATTTTAATCATGCTGTTTTAAAATGTTTTAAATGATTGTGTACAATTGCTGTGTTTTTTATTATGCTGATGACTGCCCTGGGTTCCATCATGAGGAAGGGTGGTCTATTAATAGTAGCAATAGCCAGTACGGTTATATTAATTTTAAAAAACAGCCACCAGATTTATTTGATTAATTAATTTTTGTAAATAGTTAAGTTTTTGTGTGCCCCCTAAAATCCAGAAATGCAATTACAATCTGGGGAGCAGAGTCTAACTTTTACTGAAAAGAAGTTAATGCAGAAGGCGGCTCTCTGTATGGCACAGAGAACCCAAGCTGTTTAGGATTTTAAGGGCAATAAGCAGCACTTTGAATTGGGTCTGGAAGGGCACTTCCAAAAGTATTTAGGTGTGGGGATGACACTCATTGTTGTGTGAGGAGGACTTCCCTTTCATCTCTTCCTCCCACAACTCCCCACATCCAAATCTGCTCCAGAAAGTACCCCAAACCTCTGCATCATTTTATGGGAGTATGTGGGATGCTGCAGGGGTGAAGATCCATTGCTCCAATGGTGTGTATTCTGCTTGTAGAAGGACACTACTGGATTTCACCCAAAGGCTTTACAAATTATGTCATCATGACCTTTGCTTCTTTGGACAGATCCTCAGACTCTTTTTTTAGTTGTTCTCTACATACTTAGATTGATTTGAATACTTGGCACTGGCTTTCAAAAATGTGGCATCTTTGAAAAGCTATAGAGTTTTAAAAATTAAATCCAAGCATTAGGCTAACTTGTCACTTTGAGCAGGAGCAAATTAAATAAAGTTAAAGTGAGAACTTATTGAATGGATACATAAGTGAAAAGCTAGTCCCTCAGTCCAGCTCTGAAGAAACATAGGCCAATGTCCTTGGATGTTTTCCAGCATCATATCTTTAGGGTCATGAGCTGATCATCAGATGTGAAAGCTAGCAGTATCTATAGCAGCAGGAAACTGATCTCCCAAGAGTATCTAACCTCCGCGCCTTTCTAGGACACTAGAAGGATAAGTTTAATAGAGCAAACAGGAGAGAAACAAATAGGCTTAGCTTTTATATTTTTGGAAGTTTCCTTCCCCCGACCCTTTACAATTGCTCCTCCCAGGGCATATGACAAAAATTGTCATAACAATGAAAAATAGTAAGGTCAAAAGTTCAAATGGGACTACAACAGCAGAGCCATAGGCACACTGCATTGGGCACACATAAGGATTCTAACAGCTGATGTGTGCCATATGCAGCCTTTTGAACAGAAGCAAAAGTTGTTAGGCAAAACGTTCCTCTGGCTGCTATCAAAATCTTTTTTCAAGTTTGATTCATCATCCATCTAAAAATTCCTAGCATTTCTGCCAGGCTGTTTTATCATAAATGATAGGGGGGAAAGGGGGCTAGTGAAAACCATACAGATTCTTCAATGCTGGCTGATGCACATTGGGACTGGTAGGGCAGAAAGCAGGGAGGCTGAGAGTAGGCAAAGCCAATGAGGGGCAGAGCTGGAACCAGTGAGGGGCAGAGCCAACTAATTCTACTTTTAATCCCTTTGTTGTTATTTATTAAATTGATATATCACCCTTCCACCTAAGATCAGAGTGGTCTACAGTATAAAAACACAAAATATATAACATAATAACAAAATAAACAAAAATCATACCCCCCAACATATTTTAATGGCCATAGATGGATTAATCAGCCAGAGGCCCAGATAAAGAAGAATGTTTTCACCTGGTGCCTAAAGATATGTAATGAAGATGCCAGGAGAGTCTCCCTGGAAAGAGCATTCCACAAATGGGGAGCCACCCCAGAAAAGGCCTTTTCTTATGTGGCCACTCTCCAGACCATCTTCATCTACAAGGGCAACACTGAGACACTAAGGAGAAGGTAACACACAGTGCATCCCCTGGACTGGTTGTAAAAAAGCAAACAGGTGGGGCAGACTGTGGATAATGGGGCAGTTCCCCACTTGGCCTAATGGAACAGCCTCACCTGCGGTTCCTCATTGTTGCGATATACCAGGAGTGGCAGGCTATAAAATTGACTGAGTCAAAAGTTATGCACAGGCATGGAATCTGGAGGAGGTTATAATAGAGTAGAGAAATTGGATTAAAAACAACTGCTGGTGCCAAGAGAGAAAAATACCTGGGCTTTAGTATTAGTGCAATGTGCAGGACCTGTATATGGTAACCACCTTGGTCTACAAACCCGAATACAAAAGGTGTGATCTCTTAGAGCAATCAAATGAAACCTTAACACATGGCATGATAAAAGTCCATAGTTTTATCAGGACAAGTTACTTGTTCTTTACTGTTATAAGAATTGTTTTCTCACAATTTATCTTCTGTTCTATGAAAATAAATAAAAACAGCATTTTTAAAAAGGGGGAAGCAGAAGTTTTCAATCTCCACATGTGCATAATAATAATAATAATAATAATGAGAGGGGAGAGAAGGAACGTGTTAGCCTGTGACTTGCTGTGACTCATTATTAAAATAATGAACCATGGTGTGTTGTTGCATCTGAACTGGACCTCCAATAATATCCTCTTTATTGGCATATTGACAATGGGATGTACATCTTTGTTACAGGACTGGGAGAGCGGAAGTGAGATGGAAGCTGAGACCTGGTATCCAACTAATATGGAAGAGCTTGTAACTGTAGATGAGGTGGGAGAAGACGACCTTATAATGGAACCGGATATAACTGAACTTGAAGAAATAGTAACAGTAGGTCAGAAAGACCAAGAATGTCCTTTAGTGAGTTCTTTAGCTGCTGGATTACAGGTGAAGAATGAGCACAGCTTATTAAGTGGAAGTAAAAACAAATCAAATGCAATGGAATCAAGCTTAGGGTCAGAAGAGGAAAACGCAGGGGATCTCCCTGGCTCTGAAGGTGATAATGCAGCTGATAAAGCACTACATCTAAATCTGGACACTGAGCAGAAGCCAGATGAATTGCAAGAAGACAGACCTCTAAGGGATTCTGATTACCATGTTAAGCAAAGAAAAATAAAAGAAAGCACTAACATTCATTTAAGGATGGAAGAGCAGTGTGTATCTTCTGATCCTCCAAAAGAAGAGCTCTTCCAGCCAAATGACACACTCGTAGGTGATGATAAAGCAATGGAATCATTAGAAAGCGAGAGTAGAAAAGCTATGGAAATGCTGGTAAAAAACTCCCAGGAGGAAACAAGCTGTGGAAGTCAGGAACATCAAAAGGCACCGGGTAACTAGTATATTTTTCCTTCTCTCCCTTTGCTAGATCAGTTTTGTTGTCCTTTTCCTGTTCTGTGTTTTTAGTTATTTTGTCATTAAGAGTAAACATTGTTCAAAGCGTTGTGATTTTCCTAGGAAGAAACTCAGTTGAAGAACAGGACTGTCAAAATTAAGCTTCTTATTCAGTTGTGTCAAGGAAATTAGATATGTATCAAGCAAATGTTCTGGAAGAGACATCCGTTATTATGGTCACTTCTGGGTTCATACAAGTTGAGCTGAACCTTTGGAGCACCCAGCTTAAATTACTTAGAATTGTTAATGGGAAGACCAGGTCAACAACTAAATTATTTATGTCTGGTTGATAAAAAAATATTCCTTAGATATCTTTAAAAGATTAATTTGGCATGAAATGGCTTTTGGGATTGCCACATTTCATTCTTTTTTCATGCCAGAGCATAATAATTTATTTTTCCTGATTTGTTTTTGTTACCCATATGTTTCTTTGTTCATGATTTATGTTAATAGTTCAGAATTTATTGTTCTAGTCAAAGGCCATGGCTGTAGCTGGTATTCAAACAGTGGGATTGTGGTTCAGATGTTGTATAGCCTCAAGACACAGCTAACTTCAGATATCTTTATCTAGCTGATCTTTATGACAATTTGAATTCAAATGTGTCCCATACAGGCACAGCACAAAACAACCTGTTACTTTTGGCAAACTATCATGTTTCTCTTCTCAATAACTGAGGCTCAGATTGTAGGAGTCCTTCTGACAGATCTTCAAACCTCATATAGCTTGCCAACTTCTAAAGCCTAGAGTTGCCATCTGTTCACCTAAAAATTATAGCTATTCCTTATTGAGGTCTGAAGCAAGAGAGGATATGTATATACATTGTACCTCCCAAAAAACACTGGAATGCAATGTATGTCAACCATGTCATCTGAATTCTCTTTAAAACTTGATGGGGGGGTATTTAGTGTAGAAGCAACACTGGATTGATCTAGAAAATATGTTGGGTTCAGGTTATAAATATTGCATGGAAACTGATTTTACTCAGTGTGCTTTTGCTTTCAAAGCAAATTGTAGGTATCAGGAAATGAAAACTACTGACTTCCCAGAGGTAGAATCCAAAAGATCTTACTTTTCACCATCATGGGAACAAGAAGATGTTTTTACGGAGCTCAGCATTCCGCTAGGTATGTCTTATTATAAGCGATACACATTAAACTCTTTACAATACATTTGTTTTGCAAGAATACCATGGTATCTGTTTCAGATTATTTAAAAGAGTTACTAGCTTCTGAAAAGAGAAGTTTCTGTTGCTCTCACTCAGTTGGCATTAGGCAATATATTAATAGCAGTGTTTAGTCAGGTTAGGCACATAAGGGGAAATAATAAATTAAAAATAGACAGAGTCAAGTCAACCTTCTGATTTTCTCCAGAGGCACTGAATAGCATTGAAACTGGGACAGAGATGTCAAATACAGGAGGTGAGCCTCTATTTAGTCAGTAATTTGGTGTTCAAAGCCCTTCTCGTGAATTATGTTATGTAATTGTTAATAAGAAGACTGCAAGGTAGGTCAATATTTTAAAACTTCTATTTATTATTAATGCATATACAATACCCTGCAAAAATATAATCCATGACAAGTATAAAAGATAAACTTAACATAAATATCAGTCTCATTGTTATCAGACAAAAAAAAGTACATCTCTAAAGACAGATACTTAAAATAAGCATCATTTTTAATATGTGACAGAATGTGCCCATCTATTTAATAATTCATGACAGTTTATATTCACCTCTTGAATGTATATCAGACTTGTCACCTGATCCATTTAAACTACCTTCAACCATTCTGGCAGCACAAGGCCTGCATTATCTTTATTCATTCACTCATTCATTCATTCTATACCACCCTTCATCTGAAGATCACAGAGCTGTTTACAATATAAAGACACAAAAATATATAAAGTAATAACAAAAAAAAAATAACACACACACAGACTTTAAAAGGCCTCCACTGGACAGAGAGCCTGGAGAGAGAGAATTTCTATAGACCACAGCAACTCTCCCTCCCCAGCCTTCAAGTCTGCCCTGGTGCTCCACAGGTGGGTACAGCTGGGTGAGACCAACTCCACCCTGTTCACCCACCCAAAACTCAGGAATACAGACCAGATCAGCCTCCTCATTGACAACCAGGTTAGACCTAAAGGCTGACTAATGGGACAACCACAATTCCCTAGGTTACGGGAAGGGCTGGCACATGGCACAGTCAGGTAGGAGAGAGAGTAAGAAAAAGTGACTTAGCCAAGACCACTAGTGAGAGACAATGGACCCATGGTCTGACTCTATATAGGGGAGTCCTCCTATGCTACATTGCTCTATATTATTTTTGATAGAGAAATTATAAATATCTGAGAAGTGAAAGCACTATACTTTAATAAATTCCGGTGACGCCAAAATAAGTTCAACCATTTTTCTCCCCATGGAAAGAAATTTTCTTTATAAGGCTATCTGATTCCCACCCCACCCCACCCCACCCCCTGGTAATAATTGCAAGTCAATATTGTTTTATAGGCATGGAATTTGTTGTGCCCAGAACTGGCTTTTACTGCAAACTCTGTGGACTTTTCTATACAAATGAGGAGATAGCAAAGACTCGTCATTGCAGAAGTACTGTTCACTACAAAAATCTTCAGGTAACAACTGATTTATTCATGCAAATTAGTATCTGAAATGTAATGGCACGCATAAACAAGTTTGGTGCATACCTCCTGCACTACTGCATGTTCACCACCCTTGTGATGTGAAGCACTTACCACTGTCTACTTGTGAATCCAAGTTAGATTATTTTCAACCCATTTTTCAGTTCTACAGCTCATTTATTGCAGCATTTTATAGTCTATGGGCAGTATTCAACTATAGCAAAAAAAATGACACAGATTAGGGGGATGGATCAGTCTTGCCCTCTAGGATCAACCTTTCAAGCTTCTTTTCCTGGAGCCTTAGGAGTTATAGCAGCTATGGCAAAGCTTAGAAATTGTTTCTAGTAAAGCACCTCCTAAGGGTGGCTGAAGCCATGGCATCTATGCTCTGGGAAGAAGCATGATGCAGGGGTGTCTGGCTTCCTTCCTACCTGTTACCTAGGTGTTTTGGAACATCCTCAGCTTGGTGGGTGCCTGGTTGAACATCTATAGGCAGTGCAGTCATTGTCAGCAGGGAGTATATGAGTATGTGTGCTGCACATCATGTACAAATAATGGGATATTGATTGTTAGCTGTTGAGTTCAGTACTGAACACCTAGTATAAGACAGCAGTGAGGAGAGATGGGTGTATGAGTCTAAGTTCATTCTGTGAACATTCTAAGCCTACATGTAAATTGTACACATTTTGTACACTCTCTGCCTGTGAAGTACACATTTTTCAATGCATTTCAATGTATTTTGATTAATTTCCTCTAACCGCAGCACAAAATCTAGAGAATTGCATAATCCAATTAATAGTAGTCTTCCAATCTGCAAGCAAGTTCAGGAACGTAGAATTCTGTTGATCTACTAACAAAGCAGACCAAATGAACTCCTCCTATATCTCTAATAACTAAAAAGCACTGGTCTTAATGCAATCACACCCAATTCACTTTCTGAAATCCACCTTTTCTCTCTTTGCTTTCTTCTTTCAAAATGTATTTATTTATATTAAATTTATATACTGCTCTTCATCCAAAGATCACAGGGCGGTTTAGAAATATATCTTACATGTCAAATGAAGTGAATAAAGAAGTATGTCACTGGAATTTTCTGGTACAGAACAACCTATAGATAACAAGAGCTGAAGATTTACTGTAACCACATGTTGCATACTTCTGTTTCAGATAAATAAGCCTTTTCTATTTGGATATGTGTTTGTCTACAGCTCTCTGCTCTGACTTTCAAGAACTTCCATTGCTGTTTTCATCATAAATTCTGGCCATTTCAGACCTCTATATTTTGTGTGATTACAGTTAAGGCCTTCTGTTAAATCTCGCAAGTTGTCAAAACCAACTAGAAGCTAAAGAGCTTTGGTTCAATTCCCTTGCTGCACATATCAAAAGTCATTGCGCATCAAATTGTTACACATCACGAGAAGATTAACTGTCACCCAGCCTTGGCCTTTCTCTAGAAAATGAAGTGCATGCTGCAAGTTAATACAGAATGCTGTGTAGAGCACGGTAGCAAGTCACGCACAAGTCTAAGTGAAAGGGGAGATGGCAACAGGTGAAAGGCTTGCCTTCGGGATTCTTTTTCTCCCTTTAGGGCAGCCACTAATCCAAGACCAAAGCAGTTTTAAATAGCTGGAAAAATATGCATTTGCTCATTAAAAGTCTATATACATTAATGGTTTTAGTGAACCTAAGCAACAGATGAATCTCTTTTTAAGAGCGTGAAGTAACTGGCATTTCCTTGGCAGCGAGTCAGGAGAAGAAGCACTTAGACAGTTGTCAGCTTCACCACACCCCTTGTGTGCATTTATACTGAATCCAGCTTCTCATTAGGTGCACAGCTGGTCTATACTAAGAGCACTGCCCTGTGTAGGGCTGTGATGTCATTGAGTAGCAGAAGAGAAGTGACGTCATGTGTGATTCATAGTTGCTGTTGCAGCTTGGCATGTAGGAGTTGGGGGCTGATCAGAAATGATGTGAAGCACCCTTCCTGCTACAAAAGTAGGGCCATAAAATGGGGAGGGGTAAGGGAATTAAAGGAGAGCCACCACCTCCCCTTAATATCAAATGCAATAGATAAACTGGCCCTGATTCTAGATGTAGTTTCTAAACGGTCTCACTGCCATTATATAACAACCCTGCATTGACTATTAGGTGTACAGGGCAGCATGAAGCCACATCAATCCCAGTTCCCTGGCATTTCTATATGAATGATATGTGTGGTGGGAAAACATATTTGTGTGTACACAATTCCATCTCAAATATATATCTAAAACATGCTGTGTATATGTATGTTGTGTGAAGCAACTCTTAGATGGGCTATCCTACTCTCCTTCATGGCTGAGCACTAGAATGGCTGGACATTATGAACTTTATAAATGTCATATTGACTGGTGTGTTTCACTTCCTTTCCTGGTACTGCAAATAATGTGGACAGTATATTCATGGGATTATTACTCAGTTTGATGGGAGAAGGCTCGCTACACATATTCAGAAGTACTTTGCTTTAATACTTCACATGTTCCCAAGTTTAGACCTTGTTCAAATCAAGCTCTGAACAGAGCTATTGTTACAGAACAAACCAATAGTGAATTAACGTTTGGCTAAATACTAATGATGTGGCTCCCCCTCCTTGCACTGCTCAGAGGTGCAAGCTGACAAAGCAACCTAGTTATGAGGAAAAAGAGGACAGCTGTTCCTACAAGCTCACAGTCACTGCTGTGGCAGTATTTCTCATCCCTAGCTAGTTCCTGTCCACCTGTTCCTTTGGGTGGCAAAATAGGTAGTGTTTTCTTCCTGTTGGGCAGGAGGTGAGGTGAGGTTGCAGGCAGATCAACAGTAATAAGATGTGGTGTAAAATAATGATCTTTCGTTCAGCTGTGGGGTCCTTTGGTGGCATATGAGCCTTGGTAAATGCCTGGTTATGCTGACTTCTGTTTTTGGGCCTAGATATCATATTGGTATTTCCTTCATTTTAGGAGTTATGTGAGCATTAGAATCATAGAACTGTTGGAAGGGACCTCATAGAGTTGGAAGGGACCACAAGGATCATCTAGTCCAACCCCCTGCAATGCAGGAATCTTTCACCAAACATGGGGCTCAAACCCATGACTCTGAGATTAAGAGTCCCATGCTCTACAAGCTGAGCCTATCCCTCAAGGCATCTTCAGCCCTATGGAGTGACATAAGCATTTGTGGCAGTGGCTTGAAGGCATGAAGTTATATGGTTGAAAATCAAATTACCTATATTTTCATTATTTCATTCACCACAGAAGTACCTATCCCAGCTTGCAGAAGAGAATCTGAAGATGAATGAGAAAGAAAGCAGTTTGCCACAAGATGATAATGGGATTGTCCCTCACTTTGAGGAGAAAAAGCTATGAGGTGAACACTAATGGTTTTCTGCTGATCCTGCTTATGCACCTTTTGTTTGCACTGTTGAAAGGCAAGCATAATGAGAAGCTTGTTCTATGCATCTACACTGACAGCACCATTTAAAAACAATGTCTGAAATACAGTGAAGCAAAGTGACATATCTGATAGCAGTAAAGCTCCACTTTCCCAGCCTGTAATAGGCACAACAGCTCTCTTTAAACTAGAATTCTCAGGGATTCTCTCAGTGTTGGTTCAGGTAAATTGTTTAGTGAAAATATTCTGGGAGTGAGGAAGAAATAACCTGAAAAATCCTTGGTTAAAATACTTTTATTTACATCACCTAGTCCAGCAGTGAACTACGGGTCTTGTAAGTACATCTATAAGTTATTGTTGTGTTACTGCTGATAACATGGGTTCAATCAGATGATAACAATATCCATGTCTTGTATGAAATACTCACAGTTCATATATTCAAAGGGCTTACAATCTACATTGGGGTGGGGGGGCAGAAGCATTGAAGCCCTTTCCCCCTTCAGTGCCTTGACAACATTTCAGAAGACTAAATATGTTCCACGTTTTGCCTCTGGTAGGATTACTTATCTCTTCTCTTCTTTCCTTAAGGTTTTATTCTTCCTAATTTTAGAAATCAACCAGGCACTTAATTTTGTTTCATTCAGAGCCATCGCCCAATTTAAGAAACCTTAGTCGACTAACAGTATAAGTGTATTAAGTCTGCATAAATTTGCACATGAATAAAAGAAGTCCTAAAGTAGGGACATCTTCCTTTGTCTCAGATGATGAACATACTTGTTGCACCATCTTAGAATGTGCAATGAGGGATGCAGGAGGGAGGTGGTGGCGCATGATGGTGGGAAGGTTTGGTCCCAGGGCATGGTTGAAAACAAGATGCAGCAGCCTTGCTGAAACTAAGCAGGTTGGGTGTGGTCTGTGCCTGCATGGGGAAATGATTGAGGAGCATCTGGTATGCTTTGAGTTGCATAATGGAAGAAAGGCAGATATACAGTTAAAGAAAAAATATCCTGCATTTGCCCAGTTGATCAGACACACCATCTAAATTAATTAAAATGTTTTTAATGATTGATCAGCTAAAGCTCTGAGCAGACTTTGAATTTCACTTCCATTAATTTCTATGTTGATGATATAGGTGCCCAGTATAGTATTATTATAGTTGTGTTTCAGCAATATGTGTGTTTATATCACCCAGAGTTCCACTAAAGTAAACTGCTTTACTTTTTTGTTGTTTTAGTAAGGCTTGGAGTGGTAAAATGCATAGATTCTGTAAAACTGTTAGTAGCATTAATCACAGGATGATCTTTTAAAAAATGTACCAGGTACCATTTGAGTTGCTGAGCCATATCTAAAATCAGAGCAAGTGTATTTGTTGCATTTCTTTTTTTTAATGTTTTTAAAGAAAATTTGAGAAATTATAGGAAAAATATCTGTGAATGTATCTTCCCATCATTCACTGCCTTTATAAAGTTTACCATATTATATTTTCTTGCTATCGGCACCTTTAAGCATTTTCTTATCTATGAGTAAATTAACACAAAAAAATTGCCCAGTTGCCAAGATCTCCCAATAAAAATATATTACCTGTTTCATATTAAAATATTTTTTTGTGGGAGGAAATGGAACCAGCATCTTCAGTTAACTTTCTTTGTTATCTTGTAAGTGTGTGCTGTCACTAGGCTAGGTTCCATTTCATTAAATGGCAGAAACATTCCATTTATTACCATCAGAGATGAGGTCAAACAGCACATTTCAGATTCATAAACTTTAGAGCTTTTGAGGTCCTGACCTTCGGCTAGGCAATGTAAGTAAGAGGCAGGGGCAGACATGGCTTTCAAGCACACATCTAATCCCACGTATCAGGTGTACTGAACTTTGCATCCATCCACTTTAAAACATTTTATTCCACCTTTCAGCATAAAAATTTCAAAGGTGGATAAGAGAGTTTTAAGTCTCTTAAAATAGAAAAATGAAAACCAGCAATAAAAAATAAATGTTTACGGCTGGCTTTTAGAAATATGAATACTCTTGCACTGTTACAGGAAAGTCATAATTAATCTGTGGAGGGAGCATGGAGATCTTTATTTTGCCATCAGTAAAAATGCTGACATGGGCAGTTCCCAATGAAGGATGCATATCCTGCTGGGAGATAACCACACATAGCTGTGGAGGTGGGAGGCTCTTCTCTTGCAACAATGGGCCACCTTGGCTTGGAATTTTTGCACCAAAAATCTGAAACTTAAGAAATGCTATTTTCATACCTGACTGAATTCTTCACAAATGTCATTTGTACACATTAAGTTGTATGTATAGCACAATGCAGACTATTTATTACTACTATGTAAAAAGCTTTCTTATTTATAAAGTGTTGCAAAATATCTCAGATAATTTTTTTAAAGTATTTAGAACTAGTAATAATTTCTTATTTGTCTTTACTTACTACTGTAATGGGTGTTAAGTATCCCATGTATTATTATTATTATTATTATTATTTTTCATTCTAAAACCAAAGAATCTAAGAATTGCCCCCCCCCCAAAAAAACTTGACAACTATGCTACTGGCCTGCACACTAGTTTAGTATCAGGCTTTCAGGGTTTTTCTGTCTCTGTAAGTCTGTGTTTGTTGGTATATACTTGAACTGGACCAGACGTTACTATTTATTGAGTTCACACAATCTTGTTTAATCATTGGCTTGTAAACATTTAGAATGTATTAGAATTTAAGTTATTTAGGAAGCATCACAAGTTTTAATTGCTCTGTGTACCTGAGATTTCAAATTGTGTTTATTAAAATGGACAAATTATTGTAATAAAGAGAATTTTAATGGCTATGCAAGAACTGGTGATCTTTTCTTTCAATGGCACATGCCTCTCTCTGTAGATGTAATGCTACTGATCCTTTTAATTACAGTGTGGAGGTCAGGAGCAAGCTGCAAGATCACATCCTGTTCCCCCAGATCCTTTCCACGCAATGCAACCAAAATATTTAAGCTTAATTTGTTTAAGCTAACATGCAGAGTCCAGACTTCACAGTGTTCTCATCCTGATTCTGCAAGTGAGATGGACAAATCCAAAGCCCAGGACAGGTGCCTCTACTGCTCAAACAAACATTTTGTTTGTCTGCATCCAGGCCAAGGCATTCAGAAGGTCATTCCAGAACAAAGCCTGACCCTAGCTATAATCATGTTCATATCATAACTGTGGCACATCAGGGTATGGCTGAAGATTTAACTGTTCATTTGTCAGAAGAAAAGAACTCTGTAAACTGGCCTTAAGCAGGTATTATGGGGTAGGGGATATAGATGAAAGCTTACTAAAACACACTTCTTTTTACAGGAACCTCAAATAACTTTCCTGTGTAGTGCTAAAGAAATAAGTCAGGTGAAATTCATTCTTGTCCCCATTTTTAAGTCTTTTTTCCTTTTCCATTTTATTAAAATATATTGCTTTTCCTTTTTTAGATTTGATATGTATATTGTATTCCCCCTACTGGACAGTTAATTATTGCAGCAATGGCATGAGTCAGTATTTCAGCTTTTAATCTAACATTGTGTATGAAGTAGTACATTTAAAATACCAGTGGCAAACTGCTGTACAATCCAATTATCTCTTGGATAAATAATTTGAATTTCATAATTTTACTTGATGCATATTTGTGAATGAATGTCTATTAGCTACATTTCACTGGTTTTGAAACTGATACTCAAATGTGGCATTTAGGAGTTACGTACCAGATGTGATGCGGAGACTTTTAGGTTTTATGCATTCTTGCATTTTAGGGTGTGTGTTGTTGTTTTTTGCATTGCAGTCTTGTGTGTGTATTTTTAAGACACAAATTCCATTGCTGTGTAGACTGGGAGCACTTCGGAAGCAGCGCTGTGGAGGAATGCAAACCATGTGTTCTACAGCAGCCTAAACCGTAACAGCAAGATTTTTAAGTTCCTAAAAATCAGATTGCTACCCACAGATTATTGGGAACGATTTCACTTCTGCAGTTTCGAACCTTGAAAGTTTTTGTTGAAGTTGCTAGGTGGAAACCCTGTAAACTAAGTTTGCAAGGCAATTGGAAAGTGTGCAGATGCCATGCTTCCACATAGTTCGTCAATTAAAGACCGTTCTCATCCTCTGCTCCCATCTGCTGTGGAATAAGGCCCAAATCCCTGCTTGCTGCACAGGGAACAGGGAACTGTGAAGAAACTGGGCTGCAGGACATAATAGTTCTACTTCAGTCTACATTGCATTGCCCTTCCATTTATTAATTATCCTTGTGGGCATGAAGGCCAAAGTGGCTTTTTGTCCAGTCACCTTTGTTTGTAGGGCAAATATTACACATCTGATTAAACTTGACCGGTCAACGCTACTGCTTTCCCACTAAGCCACAGAGCTGACCTTCAGAAAGCAGAAGACACGCAATCAGTAAACCATATTGATTCGGATTCAGTAACGGATAAGGTGACCCAAACCCAATATCAGATCAACATTTGCCAATGGCATACACCATTTCCTCTAACTCAGCTCAGTCAGGAATGAGACAGGTATGTATGAAACCTCATGCTACATTAAACAAGTTATAGCCTGTTTCCATGTACTGCAACCCATTAAGCAGGTACTAGTTACCGTATCTTTAGCTCTATAAGACGCACCAGACTACAAGACGCACATAGTTTTTGGAGGAGGAAAACAAGAAAAAAAATATTCTGAATCTCAGAAGCCAGAACAGCAAGAGGGATCGCTGCGCAGTGAAAGCAGCAATCCCTCTTGCTGTTCTGGCTTCTGGGATAGCTGCACAGTCTGCATTCGCTCCATAAGACGCACACACATTTCCCCTTACTTTTTAGGAGGGAAAAAGTGAGTCTTATAGAGCAAAAAATACGGTAATTACCAAGTTCTTCCACCAGGTGCTAGGTGGGGCCTGTGATGCAAATGTCACCTTCCCTTGGCATAACATTTACCCTTCATCGTTCCAAAACTTGGGATCTGTCGTATCTTGGGTTATGAAATCTCTCCTTGAGGCTTTTTGGAACTTGTCTGAACGTGTATTCTTTGTTCTGGTCTTAAAAGAGAAGAAAGAAGTAGCAACTGATTCTGTTGTTGGTAGGCTTGGCAAAGCAGCTTGGCTTACTTAAGCTTATCTTCAACAGATAGCAGCCAGCTGGTGGCCACAGACGCTTACCTTGAACTAGAGGGGAGGGTGTTGCCTCAGCTGAAAGATCTGCATCTGTTGACGGGAAACCTGGCCTGGCTGCAAAAAGTGAAGTTGCACAAATGGAACTGATTACAGCACTGAAAACACAGTCGTATGTCACATAGCTACGGCATGCTGGCAGATCCAAATCATGTAACAGTGTGTTGAGGTGAAAGTGGGAACTTGCCGTTATTGTCCTCCAGTGTCATCTTTCAAGGCAAGAAAAATAGGTGAATTAAGAATTGATGCCATTTCCCCATTTTCACCTACTGTGGTATCACAGTCTGCTTCAAACAAAGCAGAGAGACTCTACAAGCACTGTGAGGAGTAACTGGGTGTTTCAAGAGAAAAGCCATGTTTGTGTTGGAGCATGAAATGAGTAGGCCACCCATGCAGCCTGTAGTCACAGCTTTGAACTAAGTGGTGGAGCTGGACCAGGATCTCTTAACTTTGCCCAGTAATGGAGAAGTGCCTCCACCAAAGTAAGCTAAAGACGGAGTGGGAAAATGAAGTTCAGCAACACCTCTCCTGGCTTAGGTCCTGTGGGGTTTGCCACAGGTGTTGCCCCTTTCAGATTTCCACTAGCCTGCCTCTAGTTCCTGTGTCTACTTCCTATCCTCCCCCCTTCCTCCTATCTCCCTGCCTTGAAACCTGCTTGAAGATTCATGTGATGCCCCACAGCAGAAATACGTTGCAATAAATTAATAATAATTTTTAAAAACAACACAACTTCTGACTAGACCATAATATTGGCTGGAAACTCTGCTGTTGGTGACTTTGATGAATATGTTCTGGGTTGGAAGAGGGAGAGGGAGTGTGGTACATGCAGTAGAGCATACTTAGTGGTGGCATCTCATGTGCAAACTCCAAGTACAGGTCAGATTGTTTCCCATTTACATTCACATGCCAACTTGAAACATTTATTTGTATTGGCCTTTGGAGCATAAGGAGGGCAGCTCTATTGGCTTATACTACTGTGCAACTGACTGTGTTGGTTTGGAGTAAATGTATTTTATGCTGGTTAATTCATTTTTAATGTTGTGTTTCTTAGGATTTTTTTGTTGTATTTTATATTTGTTGTTAGCCACTCTGGGCTCTGCTTTGAGAAAGAACCAGTAAGCTAGTAGTAGTAGTAATACCTGCACATGATGTACAATTTTTCTGTAAATCATGGGTGGGGAACCTGTGGCTTTCCAGATGTTGGACTCCACCACCGATCATCCCTGACCATTGGCCATGCTGGTTTGGGCCAATGCAGTCCATCACCATCAGGAGGACCAGAGGTTTTAAAGGGAAAGGTGGTTCTCAACAGCTCTTTGGCAACTTGTTTTTCCTGTACATTCATTGTTGTATTATTCATGAAAAATTTCCTAGGACAAAATCATAGCCTACTTCTAATAAAAGCTTTCTATCTGAGATGTGCTAGATGTCCTCATCGGGACTTTGGAGCTACCAAATACCCCCTGGTGTACCCAGTTGTTAGAGGCATTGCAAGCATCATTGCAAGCATGGCACTTTTATGTGGTGTATATGATTAGTATTGTTCTGCAGCAGGTAGAAGATGAGATATTAAGTGAGTGGCCTAAGGTTGCATGCCAAGTCAGTAGTTAGATGGAAGAGAATTACCTAGACATGCTCAGCCTAGACCTGTGCTTAGTAGCAAATGATATCATTTGTGGCATTTAGCACATGACTCATTGTATCTGTGCATTCTGTTGAAGCCAATGATTGATAAACAAGTAAACTTATTACAATTAGAAGACCATTAACAGTGCAGCTGGCTAGCAATCCATGGCTATAAGCCATCCTACCAGGCCTTTGGGTTGGAAGAAGCTGTGAGATTATTTTGCCCTGGGGGGTTTGAGGACAAGGATAATTGAACACTTGGAGATGGCTAGAAACAGGGTTAGCCCAAGAGCTTTCTTTGTCCTAGGCAAATTAAATGTTTGCTGTTCTTCTTTCCATTGTGATAATATCTAGGGAGCTCCTTAAGATATCATCTCATGAAGAGTGATTGGGAAGAACTTTCTGACAGTAAGCTGTACAACAGTGGAACTGACTACATTGAAAGGTGGTGGACTCGCCTTCATTGGAAATTTTTAAACAGAGGTTGGATGCCCATTCTTAAGTTGTGATTTCTGCATTGCTGGGGGTCGGACAAGATGACCCTTTGGATCCCATCCAACACTACAGTTCTATGATGGGGCGGGGGGTCATGTCATACGTTTGCCTGTAGAAATACAAGAGCTTTCAGCTACTGGCTACTTAGATTTTTAAAAAAAAATATAACTCTTTTCTTCCTCTTGCTTCTGCCTAGAACTTGTTGACAATATTGAACTGCTGATCACATTTTAGCACCACTTCCCAGTTAAAAAAAACAAAGAAAGCTTATTACAGTTGGCAAAGGTGGCACTGGAATCAGTCAGGTGATTTCACTTGGCTTGGATGCTGGATCATGTGCAGCCTCTGTTGATTACATTACATCTTTTCCAAACAGAGGGATCCGGATTTCCTTTTAAGAAACTTAACTCTTTAGTTGAGACTGAAGAAATGGGAAAAGGCACAGCAGCAAACAAGGACTCTTCAGCGAGGGGACTGGGATAACAATCTTATCTTAGATCCTTATCTTAAATGTCAGCAGCAAATGTCATCCTGTCATCTCATAAGGCCCTTCTTGTGGCCAATGTGCAAGCCAGACAAAAAGATACGGTGATATGAATAAACTTATTGCTAAGCCTTCTTGTGGGCTGCCAAACCCAAACCCAAAAAAACACAATTCAGCCACACAACTGTCCATCTCAGAAGATGGAAAGTTAGGTCATTTTGGCCACCATGAGCATCCACATCCTGCAGAAAAATGCTATGAACTTCAAAGCTTGCACACTCTCCCAAAAGACCATTATTCTGCCTAGGGCATGCACCATCAGATTTTCTTGAGTCAAAGAAAGAAAAACTTCATAATATAAAGCTCAAAGGCTTTATCATCAGTAGGCATGAAGTATTCGTCCTATCTTCACCATTGTTAGCAGTTTTAGCTAACTAACAGAGCCCTTGAAGATCACATGCCTAGAAACTCTAGGCAACTGTTGTTTTCCCATCCAAATCTACTGAGACTCTCTTACTGATAACTGAAATCCCAAGACTGATTGATGAATACTGGTTACTGTTTGCAAACCCATTACTCTGCAATTAATTACTGAGGGAGAAAGTAAACGCCCAAATGACCATGCTCTACACAGCTGCAAACTTTCACATACATGTTTTGCACACTTATCTCCAGAACGACTCAGTCATGATAAGTATGTTATATAGATCCATAGGCGCAGCACTCAATAAAAGGTTGCTGTGTGACTGTGATACTGTGCAATCAGAGACACAACAGCACCTAAGACGGGATACAGCTCTGCTATAAGGCAGCTTCTAGGACACTAATTACAGTTCCAGCACTCGGGGAACCTGTTAAGTGCCTAAAGCATGAGTAAGCAAACTAAGGCCCGGGGGCCGGATCCAGCCCAATCGCCTTCTAAATCTGGCCCACTGACAGGTCTGGGAATCCATGTTTTTACATGAGTAGAATGTATCCTTTTATTTAAAATGCATCTCTGGATTATTTGTGGGGCCTGCCTAGTGTTTTTACATGAGTAGAATGTATGCTTTTATTTAAAATGCATCTCCGGGTTATTTGTGGGGCATAGGAATTTGTTCATTATTATTTTTTCAAAATATAGTCCGGCCCCCCCACAAGGTCTGAGGGACAGTGGGCTGGCCCCCCGCTGAAAAAGTTTGCTGACCCCTGGCCTAAAGTGACTTGCAGTTAGGGTTGCCATATTTAAGCCAAATCCAGACAGCATTGTGATGCACCAACCCCATGCACCACAGGCAGCTACTAGTGGCACATAATACATCCATGCAGTGCTTTTCTTCTAGAAAAAAAGGTGTCGGTACTCACCATGAAGTTGTTACAGTATGTGCCACACTTCTAACCAGTGCTTTTCTGCCAGAAAAAGGTGCCAGTATTGCACACCCTTGAGTACCCCTAGAAAAAAAAGCACTGCATCCATGCATCATTTTATTTGTATGCCTCTTTTCCATGCTCAAGGCAGCTTCTGAGAAAGATAATTACAAACATAACAAAAATAGCCATAAACAATAAATACAAAGTATACAACCAAATTGAAACAATTTCCACATAAATCATCATAAGATCTAAAATAAAGATACAAAAAAATTAATATCAATAACAACACACACACACACACACACACACACACACACACACAAACCCAACAAAACTTCCTAAACCATATCCCAGCCCTAGCATCTGTTCAGCAGTCTCAACTTTTCGAGTCAGTCAGGGCCCCGCGCTCCCAGACCAGGTAGGAAAAGCCTAGCAAGGCAGGCAGCAGGTCTTCCAGGACTCACAACTGAGATGGTCTCCAGAGCTGGATCAGGGTGTCAGTGTTGGAGTGCTGAGGCCACAGCTTTGCCATTAGTTGGCCACGTAGCCTTAGGCAAGCTGTTTTCTCTCAGCCACTGTCCCCCATCTGCTCTGTGTGTGTGTGGGGGGGAATAATCCTCACTTCACCTTGCAGGGTTGTTGTAAGGATTATAACTAGATAATGCATGAGGAGCACTCTGAATATTTGAAAGCACTATGCAAATGTTAAATATGATAACAAGTGGGACCTACAACAAAATGGTGCAGCGTGCGCACTCACTGTTAAGTGTTGAAGCTATTCCCTTGCCCCATTCCTGGTTTCTCATCCCCTCTCCGCAGCCAGTCAGCATTCCATGCCTTCTAAATATACTCAGTTTTTGGTCTCTCCACTTTTAGGTTTTCCCCTCCCCTAAAGGATTTTTTTTGGGGGGGAGGGGAGTAACTTCTGTGAACCACTGGGTTATCCTGCGCATACCAGTGCTGCCTCCTTGTATCTGGGTGCTGATGTATTGGTTACTTATGCAACCACACTCTGGTAACTGAGATTTCTGTTAGTATGTAGTAATAGCAGCAGCAGCAGCAATAATAATAGCCTCTAATAGTACAAACTTGTGGGTGTAGCTGGGAAACCAGACATGTGACTCCTTCATGCTGAAGCAAAGTCTGTTCAGCGTTGTTTGTTTCTCTCCGTGGAGAATTCATTCTGGCTCAATCAGATCATGGTGCACTTTCTCTTGCGCTGCTCTTGGTAGGTGGAGTGCTTCCAAAGTGCATGTCTTGTTGCGGCAAGAATGGACAGAAAAACAAATGACTTGTGATCCCAAAAGACGTGTCTGGCTCTGTTATCAACATATTGCAAAACACCCTGGGCCCCTCTTCCTTTTTTATATTCAGCATATATTTTAAAGAGGATCACCTGGCTGAAAACTTAGGATATATTATTCAGCTGTTGATTTACACACCGTGATATCACATCTGCCTTTTAATAATCATGTGGGAATCTTCTTGGGTTCGCGTACATGACCACCACTCACAAATTCTGCTTTTCATAGTGTAAATGTCACTACAGGCAGCTCACCAGCTACTTTGCCCTCACCCCCACCCCACATGGCCCATAATGCCTATAATCAGATACTATTCCATAATACAGGGGGGGGGGACACTGGTTTTCTGAATTGCCACCCTGCAGAGTTCGCAAACTGTGGTCCACATGAGCTTCAGTCAAGTGGTCTCTGGCATGTGTGCAAAGAACATCCATTGAGCTAAAAATCCACTTGTTGCATTTTTCACATAGATATTCCTATTGATTTTTAAATGTATTGAAATTTCACATGTCGCATCTAGCGCAGTGCATTACATTTGCTAAACAAGACGCAGAAACATCCTTTAATTGTCTGCCACGAACCTTAGCGATTTTCAAGTGACGGTGGATTCATTCTTAGTTTATATAGAGCAGTGACTCCTACTGGAAAGAAGGCAAAAACTTTCCAGTAGGAGGCGTGGTCCTCAGCAGGAACGTTTTCCTGCAGCATCTACACGCAGAAAGCCTTAGTAAGTCAAATTTCCGTTTCCCCCTTCCATACTTCTGAGAAGCCAGCGTGTTCCTGTTTCTTCCGTAACCACCCAGGCACGCCCACCCGTCGCTTTCGGGTATGCGTGCAGTTCCTCCATTTTTCAGTTTAATTTGTTGCACTTCTTAGCATTCAGGGAAGCTTTTCATTGAAATCAGCGGCACTTGCTTATCTGCAAATATGATCACGATCGATCTGCAAGTAGGTTCAAGACCAAGGTTTGTAAGGCAATCGTGGCTCTCTACCCAGCAGGGCTCGCGGGAGAGTTCCTTCCCAATAAATGTTCTGTCGAAGTCATTACTTTTGCACGCAGCAGAATATATGGGGAATATTCAAATGTTAGGGTATGCCCTCCCACCGCTGTAAAAATGTTTTGTGAGATTATAACTGCAATGCAATCAAAAAATTAAAGTAACGAAGCTGATCCATTGGCATGTTAACTCTCTTTGGAAGGTTTGCAACTGATAAATTCTGACGTTGGAGTAAATCGGCATGTAAAATACTGCAGCGTTAAAGGAATCTCAAAAGCAAACTAGCCTTGCCAACAGGCCGGAAATCGACGGAACGCCTCTAAGCAAAATCATCTGCGCCAGTGAAAAATGGCTGTTAAAGGAGCTTCTGACAACCCCGGAAAAAAAGTCTCACAAACACCCGCCCTTCTCGGGTGGGAAGGCCCACTATTCTAATTATGCGGGCAACCTCGTCCAATAGCTTTCCTCCTTCCGCTCCGTAGGCGGGACTACCCCGCCACTTTAAACGTGGGGGGAAGTACAAGGTTGTTTGAAAACAGTCGCAAGTGGAGAAATCTGGTGCTGATCTGCCGAGGAGAAAGCTAGGCGAGAGAGAGAGAGGGAGAGTTTGTGGGCCAGAGTTTTATGATCAACAGCTTCTGGGTAAAAGCAAGAGGAGGAAAAGGGTGACTTTCTCACATTTTCATTCTTTAAGTAGCTGTTGATTTAGGCTGCTACGTCTTTGCCTCTCGTTGTCATTTGCTGCTGAAAAGAAACCCAGACATGCAAAGCAAGCGGCGTGCGAGCTCGGTGCAAAAATGTGAGCGGAAATCCCCGTATCTGAGCAAAAGGAGCTGTTCCTAAACGGCTTCTCGGCAATCGAGTTCGGCTCGATTTTTTTAAAAAGCGAATTGATAATGCATTTTGGCTATAACGGTTGGGAAAGGGGATAACAATTTTATGATTGCTGCCTCTTTTTTAGTGTTTCGTCATACTGCACCCCGATTTTATGCATGCTTTTTCGAAATTAAGTTCCACTGTATGCAGTGAACTTTGCTCCAGGCAAGGGTGTGTTTCCTTAGACTGCGCTTTTTGCCGATCCTGTGCTGTTCTGGGACATAAATTCCATTGTGTTCATAGATTTTGCAAGCGAGAAAATGGGCATAAGACTGTAATCTGTGGGCGGCATGTAACCCGAACCTCTGCATCTTTCCTCGGAAGGAAGCCCCTTTCGTACAAAGTGCATAGAATCGAAAGTGGTGTCAGCGGGACTTTTCACCTGGGTCCTGTAGCAAGTCATTTCGGAAATTAGCCCAATGGCGCCCAAGGGGGCATGCTCCTAGGTAAGCGTGCAGTGGAATGGTGTGCGCCTTGCTGCAGATGCGCCCAGTTGCTTTAAGTAGGATTGTGGTGGGGAAAATGAAGTGCTGCTATTGCGTGTCAGTGGTCTTTTATTCGGTTTTCTGAAGGTTGCTGCTTTTGTGATCTGTTCTGGCTACTACTTGGGCTTGTTTAGATGCATCTAGACTTCCCACCTAGTTTAATGGAGGCTTCGATAAACTTATGCAGGGTGCATTCGGATTCATTTTCAGTGCTTCAGTTAGGGGCTAGTGGTATTGTGAAGTGCGAGGCGACGACATTGGCGTTTAGATGGCATAATTTGCAGGTAAGTCGAGAGAACCAGTAAACTCCCTAACTGGAGGTAGGACGCTGCGTAGCACAGTTGCGATTGGCCAGTGCAACTTCTCTTCCAGAGACTTGCCAATAGGTTTCGCTTATCTTCATTGCCTGATTGGGAAGGAATGTTTTCCCCGTGTCTGATTGGCTAGCGACTTTGATGGTGTTTTGCTTTTCCTGCAACACGTGGCTTGGCATTTGGTTTGCTGGAGTCTTGTGGTGCAGTGCTATTTGCCTAGTTGGAGTGCGATATTTCTAAGATATCCTTTCTTTATGCTTGGGTCACTTTCTGGTTAGATGGCTTTGGATTTGAACAAGGAAACTGACTAGAGAGTAGCTTTGGTTCTTTCAGACAGCATGGTTTTGTGACTCTTTGAGAAACAATAAGCCAGGTTTCAGCCTCTCATAATTGCTCAGCTACTAAATTGCAATTTAGACTCTTTACAGAGTTTTATGCAACGCTTCAAAGGACACCTTGTGGGAACTAGGGCAGTGGAGTGTTTAGGGCAATGTGGAGACAGGAGTTTGAAAATATGCTTCTCTTGGATCACGACAGCAATATTCTTACCTCCTAAGTTTTCTTAATGGTGAGACTTTAATGAGTGATACAAATTTGTGCATCAATAGAAACTCATTTTGCAGCATTTCCCCCCTTTGATTGCTCACTGCCACAGAATCTAGTGATGGCCACAGACTTGAAGGATAAGGCTATCAGTGGCTATTATTGTAGGTGGTAGGCCAGTGAATACCATTTTCAGTGAATCACCTGAAACCGTGTTCATGTCCTACTTGTGGACTTCTCATCTTTAGTCTGACCCAGAAAGGCTCCTCTTCTGCTTTTAGGATGTAGTTCCAACCTGTGGTACGGGTAATGGATTCTGCAGTACCCCTGGATAAAAACAGGAGGGTGCAGCAGAGGCTGCATATTTTATATATATATATATATATATATATATATATATATATATATATGCTAGCAGTGTTTAAAAAGCTCAGCACCAGTGGTTTAACATATCCCATGTAGCAATTATTTTCTATAGCTAGAGGATTTGTGTGCTTAAATGATTCCAGGGAATGGCTGGATGTGAAGAGGCGGTGGGATGATATTCTGTTTGTTGTTAGGAAGGATACCAACTTTTGATTTGTGGAGATTCTGCCTGGCGGAAGCAAATTCTGGCATCGGTGAATCTGCTTGCTAGGTAAATGTTCACATGGTAAATTTCTGCCTGTCATATAGCTCTAAAGGCAAAAGAGGCCTGCGAGGTAAAACCTAGCAGTGCTTAGTTCTTGAATGTTTATAAGTTACAACTTGGGTGCTTGTGCTTCAAAACATTTCAAAGACAAATCAGGAAGTGACTTGTGGATCTCAAACTGTTGTCGGTGTGCATTTATAATTAAGCCATTAGAGTGGCGTCATTACCTCTTTCCAAACTACATCTGGGAATCTGCATAAACACAGTAAATATGTTACTCATGTACTTATACAGATTCCCTGATGTTTACATTACAGGTTAGGTATGCGTTGCATGTTGACATACAAACAATTACTGACTTGCGTTAAGAACCTGTAGTAACAACACTAGCCTTTTAATTCTTGTATAGCTCTTAACTACTTAAGTTTATGTTGAAGCCTGTGCTATTACAGTTCAGAACCTTACATTTAAACTGCCCTGTACTCAAGGGGGTGCATCTATAGACAGATCAATACATTTGCTTACAGAGGAGAAATACAGTCACAGAATGGGACTACACCATATATAATCTTATCCCTAAAAGAGCTCTGGGATGTGGCATCCTGGGAGAATCAGTGATGTATATCAGCTTGTCTTGGCAATGAATATCTAAGAGTAATAATATTTCATAACAACATTAGCATTAAGCCTTCTAATTAAGTACGGCTGTACAGCATTCAGTGTTATGCACAGTATGTAATTAATAGGGAGGCTCTGAGTATACTTTAAGAAAATAAATTAAACTGTCTGTAAGGTCAAGAAAAGGTCTTTTTGAGAGGGTGGAGGTTGGTTAATCATAAGCTGTGTGCACATATCAATCTTCAAACTGCTTAAGCCAGCCATTTCAGAGACTCTGACTACATAGGATTTAACTCGTTTACTTGCAATTTTGTGACCTTTGCATTTTTTATGCGAGCTTAACATAAATAGGATTTTGTAGGCTCACTTTCATTTTTTAGTACTGACTCTGAAGACTGCAGTTGTGAATCAGTTGTTCGAAACTTCAGGAACAGCCATCTTCCCAACCATAGCCTTGTGCTGGCTCAGTAAACTTCAAACATCAAAGGGCCTTCATGATTTGCTTGGGGCAGGAATAGCAAGGAGAGGAAAAAGAGGCAAAAGGTTCTTGTTTCAGACATCAGACAATAGCATGAAGATAACAAAGGGCCAAATACAGAATGACCTTGACAGCTTGAGACACATTATCTAAGGCAATGTCCTATGTTCCTTGATAGAACAAATTCACTTGATTTTACTAACTGCACAATCCTGTGTATTTTTAATGGTATTTATTATTACATTTGTATCCCATTTTTTCTCTAAGTTCCTCACACAGCAAACCTGTGAGGTAGGTTAGAATGAAAAACAGTGACTGATCCAGCGTCACCCAGCTGAGTGAGGATTTGAACCCTGGGCTCCCAGCACCTAGTTTAACAATCTAACCATTACACCACCCTCACTCAGTAGTAAAGTATTTCTCATTAAGTGCAATGAAAATTACTTCCTAGTTAGTGAGCAGTGCAGCCTAAAAGTGTTTTGAAATGTGTGGTATAGGGTTGACAACCTTTTTCAGGCTGTCATGGAGCTGACACAAATGCTTTTTTAAAAAATGCAGCAATTGCATTCTTTCTCATCATAGCAGCTCTTTACTGGGTACCGGTAAGTGCCACCTCCTTAATTTTTTCTCATGTGGTAGGTGTGAAAGGCTGAGCTCCTCCAACTTTAAGCATAACCATTTGCACCTTTACCTGTAAGCCCCAATAATGGGACTTCCTTGAAAGTAAACATATGGAAGCTCGAGGATAAAATGTAATAAACAGATCTCTAGGCCATGTGCTTCTCTATAACTTGATAGCCTCTGGGAAGAACTGGAGTTTTATTTGATACATGACTGGGAGCCAAAGAAGCGAGAGCCCTCCACCACACCTTTTTATCAGCCCCAAGCAGAAAATGTTGAGTGGGCAAATCTCCAGGCTACAGTGAGGCAGCTCTATGGCTTCCTCTGTGGCCCCTTGGCTAAAGATACTTCCCCCACCCTCCACCCCCACCTGGATTTTCGATGGTCTCACCCACCCGTCGCGTCACGTCACACGCCCTTTCCCGTCCCCTCCATTTTGACACTCATAACTCATTTGTTTTCCAACTGGTTTTTTGTTTTGAACGCCCTTTCGGAGTCCCTTTTTCCATTGGCTGTTGCGGGCCCCAGGGCGAGGCTGAGCCAATCAGGGTCGGCCGCTCGTGGCCGTGTTGCTGGGCAGAACAAAAACAAACACCGTGTGGCGCAGCTCCGGGGCCGCCGCCTACGGTAATGTCCCCACCCCCACCACGGCCCCAGAAACGTGAGCACGGGAATGGGGGGGGGGTCTCCCGTTAGGGCTGTGCCCTCCCGCCTTTCGCGACGCCGAGCGGAGAGGGACGTACGTGTCTGCCGACTCCTCAGGAGGAGGAGGAAGGGGGCCCATTTCCTCGCCTTTCCGCCTCCCTCATGCCCGTCATTTGGCCGGTGTATTGGCCGCCCTGCCCCACCTTAGCTCATGAACTGGCCTCACACGACCGATAACGCTCTCCGTAGACAGCGCTGGGCTAGATGGACGAACAGCCTGGCTTGGCCTAGTGCCGCTTCCCGTGTATTAAAAGGGAGGGGAGAGCTGCTGTTATGCTGAGTACAGGCCGTATCATTTATTGGGGCTTCCCATCGTTTTACCTCAGGAGTATATTCTTTCCCTCAGGAAGGGCTTTCTCCGTGATGTGAAGACCGTGCTCAGGAAAATCCTGCTGCTCTTTGAAAGCATTTTTATTTTTGTTTTGAGGCCGCGTGTTGATTTCAAGGGTGGCAGTTGGGTTTCCACGCAAAAGGCAGTTTGCCTTCCACTGCTGGCCTCACCTCCTAATGTGTGACTGCTGGGGAGCACTGAGGGGGGCCCCTAGCGGCTATGCTCTTTGTGGAGCAAATGTGAAAACCAGCGGAGACCTAAGTCATTGAATGTGCACCTTGTAACATGCCCCAGAACTCTGCTGCACACAAGGGGTTTGTGGCAGGCAAATCAATGTCGAAATGGTTAATTGATGTTTGAAAACCACCATTGTCCTGCCTTATGCATCAAATGCTGATTCACTTACCTGCCAGCTTGCATCTCAGCAGGCTAGATGGTTGATCCTGCATTTTAATGCTTTTGGGGTCAGGATGAAGTTGCACTAATTTTTGTACAACACTCCCTCCACTGGATTATATCAGTTTATGTGCACTGATTTTCCCCAACTTGTTCTTGGGACAACTGGATATCAGTATAGATATTGTTATAGTCCTCTGTATTTCTCAAAAAGATACCCCGTTACGTTTACTTTTGCTGCTAAATGCTTATCCTTCTGAATCTGGTTAAGCATCGGAATATCCCCTTCTGTGAAATGCAGTAATAAGGGACTCACTGGACTTGGAAGTTTAATATTACAGAATCCATAAGATTTCATTGCCAAAATCGTCTTCTGAAGAATGAGAGCGTTACCTCACTTTGTAGTTGTTTACTATGCCACTTTGTCAGCATTATCTAAAGACACTTTTATTAGGGTTCATTAGTCAAGCTTTGGCATTTGAATTTAAGGCTTCAGCATACCTTAGTCTACTTACAATTTGTGTGACCACAAAAAGTATAACAATGTTATGAGTGTCTATTATATTTTATTGGAATGATTAGTCCTTGAAGTGTACAAGTTTAATGAAGTTCAAATAAATGAAGCCCCTGTAAACAACTTAACGTTGCTTTTCAGGATACAATGGTGTGATTCAGACATAACAGCAAACCATAGCTTCCTGTTTTGAAAATGAATTATAGCAAGCTTGAGGCCCACCACACTTCATTCTCCCATCCAGAAAAGGAGACAGAAAGATTTTGCCTTTGAATTTAAACTTACCACTATTCCCTGTCTGTGGTCTGTTTAAAGTTAAAGTGAGAGAACAAGCTATGATTTGAAACCATGTTTTTCTGGTTTGTTGTTACGAACTATAGGGTAAAGAAACCATAGCTCCTTAAATTTGGATGTCAGGGAACTGTGACTAGTTTTACACTGAAGTTCCTTCAGGGAGGAGAAAGTACATAAACCTGAGGTATGATGCAATTTAATATTGTAGTTGAAAACCATTTCCCCATTACATCTGAACCAGGCCAGTTTCTTCACATGGAAACATCCTCAATAAAGCATTTAATGATTAACAAAATAGTTTTCACGACCATATTGACTCTCTTTACTTAATTTGGATTATGTTTATATTATTTGGTAATCTGGATTAATTTAATTTGGCATTCAGGATAAACAAACTGATTGGGTGAGGAGTCTGCTACCACATACCCTTTCAGTACTCTAGAACTACAGGACTGTTTTTGTTGTTGAGAATAATGATTTAATGTGTGTTGCCTGCTGTTCAGAAACACCATAGAGAAACTACAACATTCTAAGTGCTGTAAGATCAAAAATGAAATGCCTCCTAAACCACAGTTTCCTTTACCATTTAAAGGTCTAGCAACAGATGTCACTTAAAAAGTTTAAAAAGATCAACTAACCATACAACCACTTCCCTTTCTTATTTTTAAAGTGTGTGTCAAACAAGTTGAACACAGGCAGTCATCTGCAGGAGGCAGGTTTTCCATATTATAGACTTCAGGCCTTCAAAAAATTCTGTACTTTTAGAGACTGTTCATTGCCAGCTGGAGTGTATGTGTAATAGCAATCGTGAACTGTGTCTCATCAGATGCTTCATTAATTTTGCTATTCTTGTAGCCTCAGGCTCACAGTTGCCACAAAACCAGGATGGTTTAGCAAGCATGGCTTGCAGTATGTGGCAGACCTGTATTTGTGCAGTCTGATGACTTGTGGATTTCCAGGCCAGTAGTTTCCAGGCATGTAACAGAAGTGAGAAGAGTTTTCTTCTTAATGAATTTTGTTTTGTTCCTATCCTACACATCCCATTTACCCTTGTGTTAGAGTTAATTTGTTTATGCTGCAGCACCACATCTCATGGCGTTGGTATGTAGTACTTTTACAACATTTGTGTGTGGCTATGCTGTTAAACTAGAAGTTAATTCTGTGGTTTTGAACTAGTGGGTTACTATCTAGAACAAGGATGCCCCCCAAGGATTCAGCATTGGCTCCCTCTGCTGTCCTAAGAGATGTGTGGGAAGGGTTTTGGTTTGCTTGCCACTCCCTACCCATGCTGTCACTTAGAAATTATTTTAATTTCATGAAGGGTTGTACATTTGCATATCCGCGAGATACTGAAGATACATAATTCCAGTGTTTAATTATACATTTTTCTATATAAACATTGTGCTTTTCCTTTGGATTTGAAGGAGAGTTGATGCATGTAATGGAATACCAAGAGGACAAAAATTAACCTTACAAGCTAATAAATCAACTCTCCAATCTTCTGCCTTTTGAGAGATCTGAGGAAACTCTTCTATCGAAAGGAAAGTGCTTCAGAACGTTGCAAACTTCTGAATGATTGGCTAAGGTAATGTTGAAAAACTCTTTGCTATGAGGTATGATGTGAAAGACCTGATGTCATAATCTCACCACTCAACAATGCATAGTGTTTGCTAGATAAAAGGTGGGGGAAGGAGGAAAAAAACTTGGGGCAGATACTGCCTGGGAACACAAATGAGACTGCTGAATGTTTAATGAAAGCTACACAGGTAAAAATTGTGATGCAAGATATAAGATCTGTTAGGATTATCTGCATACTTTCCCTCTAGTGGAAGTGTTGTAGCTTTGCTATCTAAAACAAATGTGATTAGATTTGGATGATGCCAACTTATTTGAGAGTACTACCATGGGGTAAAACACTGGATGAGCTGCAGGTTGGAGGTGAACAGAGAGCAACAGGAATTCCCAGAAGGTGGTGATCTGTTCTTAGAGTAAAAGGATAAATACAAATAAAGTATCTTTTTCGTTGTTTGATCTGCATGGTATTTTGACAGGACTGATAAAACAATGGAAGAATTACCAAAAAACAGGTGCTATCCCTACAAAATACCTAAGCAGAACTGGTGCTATATAAATATTAAAACATGGTAGTAAGACTTGCAGCCTAAATAATTTCTATTTTGTTGATGTACATAGGTACATAGATGCAAACACTCACACACTCACTAGATAAATAAATAAAAACGCTAGTCTTAATTAAATTTATACCTCAGTCCTGAACTTGGATGGCAAACAAGCAACTTTCTGTTGTTCCACTGCAAAGTGGAAATAATGATTATGGGTTGTTCGGATAAATGAAGTAAAAAAAAAATTTTTATTATGTATTTATAGTCTATAAAAGCATTTCAAGGCAGTATAGGTATGAGAATAAAATCAACAAAAATATGCATAAAAACAAATACTGAGTGGGTTAAAAAAGAAAATTCATATTACAAAGGCCCATCTAAATAGTATAGTTTTCCAAAAAATGTCTGATAGAAGGGAGGGATGATTCCTGCCAAACTTCTGCTTGTAGGAATTTACAAATCCTAAGCTTAAGAGAAGTCTTTGGAACAAGAGAATAACTTGGCTGATTCAGTTTCAATAATAAAAATAATAGAAAATTTGCATAAGGTTTAATGTTTACAAAATATTGTGTGTTACAATTTTATCAAAGAAAGTACGCTGTACAGCTACAGTTTTTATAGTTCTAATTGCACTAAAAGGTTCTATTTTTGTGTTTAGGTCTGAAACAACAATATTAAACAATATTTTTGCGTTTGGTTCAGTTACTGTAAAACAGCTATGGAAATAGGAAATGAGCAGACATACAACATCAACTTGACAGGTAAGGAATCAGCCCAATTCATTTGCGGTCTTTGATGCTTGAAACGCTGCAAAATGCATTTCCATTATAGAATGGAACACATAACTAAACAAAGTTTTTTAAATTGAGAAAATTGTTCCTAATACCTGTACTTATTTAAGCTCTGAGATATGCTACTGGGTTTGTTAATGACTTTGTTGTTCTAATTTTACAGTATCCCATTCCATATGCTCTTGGATTTGCATGTTGCATTGTTATAAGAAGTTGAACTAGGTCTTTGTCGCTTACTATTTTCAAAAATCCCCTTGATTTTTTTTACTTTTGGAAAATACATATTCCTATGTAAAGTAACTACTGTACAATAATCAAGGCCCCCCCAAATTCTAATGTCTTTATTAAAAATACATATTCCACCTTTCCATATTTGTATAGTAATTGTTCAAATCACAGTGAATAAACAAAACAATTTAAAAATCAAAGCTTTTGTATAAATCTCGCGTCTGTATAGCACTGCAAGCACAAGAAACACAAAAATACATTTAATACACAGACACCTGTAGGCTTGATGAAAAAGATATGTCATAAGCTGTCCACTGTTATACATATGAATGTGGCTTACAAATATAAAAGTGGGGCTATACTTCAGCCACATCATTAAACAAACCCTTCATGAATATAATTTGCAATAGGTAAACTACAATTTTGTTGCGATATATCCCACTGTGACTATAATACCATGTTAGCTTTTGTCAACTGATTCTTCCTCCTCCACCAAATGCCCCTGAAACATTTCTTCCTGTTCTCACCCAATAATTAGTTTGTCACTTTTGCAGGAGAGCTGCAAGAACTAAATCTGTCAAGGATTGTTAAAAACTTTTTTTTTTTTTTTTTGCATGATGCTTAGAATGGCGTTGGAACTTTTACCATGTTGGAAATTTGTGTGATTTTAAAATTACTTGCCAATAGCTAAACCTTCCTGTATCTTTCTGTTTTTGAGAACTGGATAATCTGAGTGATACTCCATTTTCCGGTGATGAAGAAAATGGTGGAACTGAGGAAATAAAACCTGAAATCAATGGTAACTGGAACGCTGTAACGTCGATTAATGAAGCTAAGATCAATGCCAGAGCAAAGAGGAGACTGAGAAAAAACTCTTCTAGAGACTCTGGAAGAGGAGATTCAGTGAGTGATAATGGGGAAGCACTGAAGAATGGAGTCACAGTACCAACAAGTCCAAAGGGAAAGCATCTGGATAGGCGATCTCGTTCAGGAAAGGGAAGGGGTCTACCCAAGAAAGGTTGGTGTGTTTTGAATTCACAGCAAACAGAAATAACCTATTGAGAGTTTATCTAGGTTTAGATTGATCTTCATTTTGTACTTATTCCTAAATGTTTTGTTTTACATTAATTTGATAGCAACAAGAATAGAGATCTGCATAGTTTATATCTGCATGTATAATACTTTTTCTAATTTAGAACTCTGAAATTTTAAGGTTCATAATTTTAATATGAAATTGTTAATTAAATAAAACAAACACAAATACTTGGAGACTTGATAATGACTGCTGCAGATAGCTTATGCTGTTCTATTTAGCCTGATTAAAAATGATTGCCTCCTGTCTTGTTCATATTAGGAAGATAGTGAACAGTGTCAGCTTTGCTGTTCAGCTTCTGTGAGCCTTTCATGTGAATTTGAAAACTAGATTTCTATGAAAGGTTAGAGTGCAGTAATAAGACAAAAAATAACACTGACTTGTAGTCTGGTTCTCATCTTTGCTGTTAAACTTTTTTTCAGGTGGATCAGGAGGCAAAGGTGTTTGGGGAACACCTGGGCAAGTGTATGATTTGGAGGAAGTAGACATTAAAGATCCCAACTATGATGATGCTCAGGTAAGGAAAATGGTTAGTTTCCTCATCTGATGAGTGCCCCACCCCTGAACAGTTATTTCATCAAAAACTGATGATGTAAGTAGTCTGTGTTTTTCACTGACTCTTTCTAGTCTTGATAAAAACAGAAATTGGGCATAAAGTCCATCTCAACTCTATTTAGCCACAGACATTTAATTCTGTGCTTAGTTAACAGCTCCTAGAGGAGGAGAAAACAGCAGTGGCCCAGTGATAGAATCAGCGACCGGGAAGGAGCAAAACATAGGGGTTTGAAGCAGCATTTGCTGTGCTGTTCTGCTCACCTGACAGATAAATTGTGAAGGTGGAATTGAAGTGTGGCTGAAGAACACACTGTGAGCTGTTTTTCATATCAATCTTCAGCTATAGCTGCATTTCTCCATTTTTGGATTAGTTCAACAGCTTACCTCTTCCTTCTTGGTGTTATAGAGTAGTTGAAACTGATGGCAGCAACTGAAGAGAACAAAGCCATTACTCATAGAAGCCTGACTGACAGTATTAAAGGGATTATGAATGGAAAGCCTGTGAAAATTTATGGGGAACTATGTTCTAAAACTGAATTGTTCTGAGCCTCCCCAATATAAATTTTGTTTTATTAAATTTGTTGCATCTTTGTTTAAAGCAGGATAACTGTGTCTATGAAACAGTAGTTCCACCTTTGGAAGAAAGAGCTTTTGAGAAAACGCTAACTCCAATAATCCAGGAATATTTTGAACATGGGGATACTAATGAAGTTGCGGTATGTCTCATGGCTTATATTTTGGAAATTACAAGCAGTGATTAATGAGATTTAAAATAGTTCTTTCAAGAGTGGGGTACTTAGGTCCTTAACCATCAACCATAAAATCCTTCTGGACCGTCTTGAGGAGCTGGGGGCACTGTCATACAGTGGTTCTGCTCCTTTCTCCTGGGCCGTGTTCAGAAAGTGGTGGTGGGGGATGAGTGTTCAGACCCCTGGGCTCTCACTTGTGGTGTGCCTCAGGGTTCTGTCCTCTCCCCCATGCTTTTCAACATCTATATGCAGCCACTGGGAGAGATCATCAGGGGGTTTGGGCTGGGTGTTCATCAGTATGCGGATGATACCCAGCTCTACCTCTCTTTCAAATCAGAACCAGTGAAGGCGGTGAAGGTCCTGTGTGAGTGCCTGGAGGTGGTTGGAGGTTGGATGGCGGCTAACAGATTGAGGTTGAATCCTGACAAGACAGAAGTACTGTTCTTGGGGGACAGGAGGCGGGCAGGTGTGGAGGATTCCCTGGTCCTGAATGGGGTAACTGTGCCCCTGAAGGACCAGGTGCGCAGCCTGGGAGTCATTTTGGACTCGCAGCTGTCCATGGAGGCACAGGTCAAATCTGTGTCCAGGGCAGCTGTTTACCAGCTCCATCTGGTACGCAGGCTGAGACCCTATCTGCCTGCAGAATGCCTCGCCAGAGTGGTGCATGCTCTGGTTATCTCCCGCTTGGACTACTGCAATGCACTCTACATGGGGCTACCTTTGAAGGTGACCCGGAAACTACAACTAATCCAGAACGCGGCAGCTAGACTGGTGACTGGGAGCGGCCGCCGAGACCACATAACACCGGTCTTAAAAGACCTACATTGGCTCCCAGTACGTTTCCGAGCACAATTCAAAGTATTGGTGCTGACCTTTAAAGCCCTAAACGGCCTCAGTCCTGTATACCTGAAGGAGCGTCTCCACCCCCATTGTTCTACCCGGACACTGAGGTCCAGCGCCGAGGGCCTTCTGGCGGTTCCCTCACTAAGAGAAGCCAAGTTACAGGGAACCAGGCAGAGGGCCTTCTCTGTAGTGGCACCCTCCCTGTGGAACGCCCTCCCACCAGATGTCAAAGAGAACAACAACTACCAGACTTTTAGAAGACATCTGAAGGCAGCCCTGTTCAAGGAAGCTTTTAATGTTTGATGTATTAGAGTATTTTAATATTTTTTTTGGAAGCCGCCCAGAGTGGCTGGGGAAGCCCGGCCAGATGGGCGGGGTACAAATAATAAATTATTATTATTATTATTATTATTATTATTATTATTATTATTATTATTATTTTACTTTTACAATTTCTGTCTTTTATAATAATTAGTGGCATAAACACAGACTTTTATTAGATTATGAAATGTGGGTCTGTTGGTTGCAGATTAGTTTGATGGCATCTAGTAATAATTTTTATTTATTATTATCACTGATTCATTAATTGCCTTCTAAACAACAGTCTCAAGGCACCTTACACATCGGATAAAAACAGTTAAAAACACAAAAGCAAGCCAGTGTATTTAACACAAGACTAAAACCCTAAGAAAGTTGACACTCATGGTAAAGACTGGTAAATTTTATAGGTAGAAATGGTACCTTTCTTTAAAATCCATATATTTAGATTGAACTCCTCTCTCCTGCTACTTCCACAAAAATATAGTAAGAATTAAAATTGCTCCTGAGTGATTCCCAAATAAGTCATATTCACAGTAGTTCCATTGAACTCAATTGATTTAAGTAACTTTCATCCATTGATTTCAGTGGGTCTCCTCTGACATACAGTAATTGGACAATTGTCCCTTATGTCAAAGGAGTTTACTTAACTTGCAAACACATTAGTTAGAGAATTTCTCTTACTATACTGGTTCCATAAGAGAGACATTCTTCCTTGCTTGTTTTTTTCCTCTCATCTCTACTATAAAACTCGTGTGCACTTGTACTAAAATAAAATGACTGCTTATTTTACTTTCCACATATTTAGGAGATGCTGAAAGACCTCAATCTTGGTGAAATGAAATACAGTGTACCAGTGTTGGCTGTATCATTGGCTCTGGAGGGAAAGGCCAGTCACAGAGAAATGACATCTAAACTTCTTGCTGACCTGTGTGGGACAGTAGTTGGCAAACAAGACGTTGAAAAATCATTTGATAGGCTTCTCAGAGAGATGCCAGAATTGGTATTGGACACTCCCAGAGCACCACAGGTTTGTTTAAAATACCTATTATCAGTGCTATTTTTCTA
Source organism: Podarcis filfolensis (assembly GCF_964270895.1). Taxonomy (NCBI): domain Eukaryota; kingdom Metazoa; phylum Chordata; class Lepidosauria; order Squamata; family Lacertidae; genus Podarcis; species Podarcis filfolensis. The sequence continues at coordinate 47,595,701 of NC_139608.1, forward strand.
GAAAAAGAGGTGCCAGAACTCACCATGAACGTCTCCCTTGTTCTCTTATAATGGCAATGACATCCACTTGAGAGGTGACGGAACTGAGTTGCTGTGAGTTCTGGTTGAAAAAAGCCTTGCCTATTATTAATTATAATTTGTTTCTGTGGTAACATCTGTTGCTCACATTTATTAAAGTACTTTTATGGCATAAAGGTACACAATAAAGTTTTGATACCCTAATGGCTAAATCATTAGAATTTATATGCAAATTCCATCACAGCACAATGTACCTTAACTTTCTGTGTCCTAGAACTCCTTGTCTTCCCTGCTACCACCCAATGTATTGTATTATCTTTTATGTATTGTGCCAATATATTCTTACATTTGTAGCTGCATGTAATTGGCTCATCTGTTTATGTAAAATTAAGAAATGTAGGCAGCTGAGGTAGCAGCACTGCCTGTACTGCTGCTTGAACCAGCCCGAAGGGGAAACAGCAGGGGTGCTTGGGTATGGCTTCCTTCTCCCATTTTGGGGGTGTACTACTGCTTCGTGTGACATTGTGACTGATCAAAGAAACCCTGTCTATCTCAAATTTAATCTGTAAGACATATTTCTTTTTCATGGCAGTTGGTGGGTCAATTTATTGCAAGAGCAGTCGGAGATGGGATTCTTTGCAATAGTTACATAGATGGTTACAAAGGCACTGTGGACTGTGTCCAGGCTCGGTAAGTGCATTGCCCTTCATAGCTGGGGTTCGCAATTAAAGGTGATAATCCAGTAAAAATTTTGTATTTGCCAGGTTAAAGAAGGCTTACCTATTATTTTTTAAGAAATAAAAACATCAAAGATTGGGGTTTATACTCTTTCTTGAAAAGTTATGAAGATATAATGTTTCTGCTGCCTCCTTCCATTGCATAGCTTGTGGAATATTTAATACCTAAAGGCAGTGAATGGCTAAAAGTACAGAATTCAGAGAAAAGCTTTAGACAAATAATGGAAATTTAGGGAATAATCAGCAGCTGCTAAGTTTGGATGTTTAGGGCATCAGTTCTAAAAGTGTTAGAATATTGAGGTGCTAGAGCCTTAGATAGAAGAAACAGAAGCAATTATCTCAAACATCTGGGTATGATGGATATAGGGTACTCTATGTCATGGACTATATTTTTAAAGAAAATACACCAAGGAAGCATCATGCAGGTAGTGTCCTTTCAATCAAGAAACATGTATCATATCTTAAATAGTAGCTAATAATAGTTCCCTGCTGCAGGATTATTTTGGGAAATAAACTAATGTGACTGTTATATTCACTGTGTAAAACTTTGAAAAATAATTTGAATTGGATTGATGATTTGTAGTGAACAAGCTACAGCTTTTTTGACCTAAGTTAATGCTGAACACAAGTTACCGGACCCCATAAATATTAGGTCACTTTGTTACAATAGCAGTCTTGGTGTATAAATCTTGCATCTCATTGTTAATGCAGATTTCTACAGTGTAGTTTAAAGGCTTAATGGTGAATGTAAAGATTCTTAAATATGTTTGCTTTTATTTGCAACTCTCCTTTCTCTTCACAGGGCTGCTCTGGATCGAGCTACTGTATTGCTGAGTATGACCAAAGGTGGAAAACGCATTGACAATGTGTGGGGATCAGGAGGCGGGCAGCAGTCTGTAAAACATCTTGTTAAAGAGGTAGGTAATTAAGTTCAGCTGTTCATTAGTGGTTAACTTTTATATCCAGTTAACAGGACTGGTTCAGTGTTACAAGGGGCCCCTTGACAACATGTTTTTGGTCTTCCCACTCTCCTTCTGCACCTCCAAGCAGGCCTAATGTTTCTTGCTGCACCATATAAAGCGAACAAGGCAGAGGTGGGAGCAACTGCTGCCCAGTGCCTTTGCCACGTCGTCTCAACTTGCTCACAAGCTGTCTTTCGGTGGTATTCTGCTACCACTGGCTGTTCTTGCATACTTTCTGAGTGGCCCCACTGAGTGGTATCCTCTGTTCTGCCACAAAAAGTGAGAGTGCAAGTAGGAAGAGACGTAGGGTAAACTACTGGACAAAGCAATGATGCCTCTTTGTTTTTTCCTCTAGTAATTTACTAATGCATTGTATATTATTAAATTCATGATTATTCATTCATGATTACATATGTACTGAACTATATTTCAATTCCATTTCATTTATATCTCAATTACAATAATTGATACATAATTTATCTTTTGGGATCTTACCTGCATTATATAATGAATTCATATATTTTTTGTATTTAGCAAGAAAGCATTGACCCACTGTGCCATAGAGGGTGCTCATCAGTAAACATTTAACTTAGAAATTGAAATACATTGTAGATTTCAGAATTGTAAGCTTTTTAACATCTGGTCTTATACATTCCTGTATTTTTAATCTACTAGATTGATATGCTGTTGAAAGAATACCTTCTTTCAGGAGATGTTTCTGAAGCAGAACGTTGTCTCCAGGAGTTAGAAGTACCACATTTTCACCATGAACTTGTATATGAAGTAAGGCAGGATTGTAACTTTATTTTTTATTTTATTTTTTACAACATAGTATTATAACTTTCATTGGAAGTTTAGTTCTGAAGTTACAAACTTTAACAAGCATAATGATTTTTATGTTGAAGGAGCTTTATTGAGAGTTTCTCCTTGGTGGTACTATTTTACACTTGCTTGTAAGCTGACAAAGATGCTTCCTACAGTAGCCTGCGTTACATAATCTGTACCTTTTATACTAGTTTATTTCCCTAATAAAATGCCTGGTAAATAAAAAGACTGAAGTTGCTTCTTAAATAGTTCATTGACTACCTCTTACTTTATTTTCAATGAAGGGAATATCAATACTGCATATTATTGTTAATTTCAAAAGAGAATGTTTTCATATCACCTTTGGGTTTCTTTTACTTTTTACTGGCTTCAAAAACATGTTTCTCTATTACACTTTGTGGGATTACCAAAAATGGACCTGTATAGGACCAGTATAGGAATGCATAGTATCAAATTCCTTGAAATCTCTAGATGCCTTTCACACTATTGATTATGGGAGATTTTCTCTTCTCAAGCTTGTTTTTGTGCTTTCCATAATATCCTTTTCCCTCTGCAGTATAGTTATGTTTGTTCCTTGCTGAAAATATGTACTTTCCCACCATTTCTACCTGAACATTCAGTTAATTTGATTTTACATTTTAGGCAGTTGTGATGGTTTTGGAATCAACTGGAGAAACAAACTTTCAAATGATGCTTAATTTGTTGAAATCCCTCTGGAGGTCTGCTGTTATTACTATGGACCAAATGAAAAGAGTAAGTGTGCCTAACAGATTTCCAAGCATTTCCTGTTAAATATCCTTATAGCTGAAAAGATTGGGTTGCATTTATTTGTGTTTATTAACTGGCATTAAATGAACAGCCCTAGAATTAGATCAGGGAACACAAATTCTGACTTCGTTACAGAATTTGAGGGTTTTTCAATGATATTTTTAAAAAGAAAATCTAGGAAGAATGTAGAAATCTGTCTTGTACAAAGTCAGATTGGTTGTCTGTTAAGTTTAGTAATGGTGGCTCTATTGTCACCTGCTACCTAATATTCAGGGGCAGATCTACTAGAAGACACTTTAGTCAACGTTGCTTAAAATTTTTGGATTTTGTAGACCGAATTTGAGTCACACAACTCAAATCATTCTATGATGCATCATGCATGTATATAACATTTCCCTAATTTTCATCTCCCATAACTTGAAAACTATAAGGCATAGGAATTTTTTTATTTACACCAGTGACTTTGACATGTGAGATAAACCAGTACAACAATTTTATTCAAAATGTGAGATGTAGTAGTTATGATGATGGTGATGAACTGTCATGGAACAACCCCGTTGAAGAAGGTAACAGTGGTTACCCAGACTTTATTGCTGGTTGCGAAAGGGCCCCCATCACAGTTTAAGCTCCAGGGCCCCAAAAACGTAGGTCTGCCGCTGCTGATATTTTAACTGTAGATACTGGGGACTATATTAGTATGAAGTCTGGCAACAGATATAAAAGATATATAATTATATATATTTAAGTGAAAGTTAAAGGTAACATACCCATTTAGTTAGAAACATTTTAAAAGTTTACTTAATTCATACTGAAAATTCCTGAGATAGTGAATTTTATTCTAATTTTGATGTTGCAGGGCTATGAACGAGTTTACCGTGAAATCCCGGACATTAATCTTGATGTGCCACATTCTTACTCTGTGCTTGAGCGGTTTGTAGAGGAATGCTTTAGAGCAGGAATAATTTCCAAACCAATGAGAGACCTCTGTCCTTCCAGGTACATACTTAAGGATCACTGTGTCAGAGAGGTAGCTGTGCAGCAAATTAAGTCCAAGGGGTGCAAACCTAGCTAGTTTGTCAACAGAATTTAATCAAGTCAGATTGGCAACTTATTGATTTCTTGCATGGTAGTACAGGCTGTCTTAGGACTGGTGCTGGCTAAAGTGGGTAGAATAGCTTGGAATCTCTGATCCAAACTTCCATTCTAAACCTGAGCATGTGGCTTGAAGGCCCAAGAGGCCAGTCACCTTGTTGAAGTGAATTAGGTGTGGTTCTAGTCAGTTCCTGAATGGGTGACCACCTGGGAACTACGTGTTTGCCACATTGGGTTCTACAACTGAAGAAAAACAGCATATAAATATAAGAGAGTAAGACTATATGGATATTTCACTTGTGTCTTCCTGTTGCTACATTGTGCTTTCTCAGATATTGCCAATCTTCTTCTGTGCTGTAGCTGCTTTTAATTTCTTTCCACTTCTGCTAGGATGATTGGGGTCAGAGGAAACTGGTTATTATTTATAAATTAATTTATTTATAAATTATTTATATTATTTATAAATTTCCGTAACTTATTATAACCCTGTTGAAGAATTCTTAGATTCCTGCAGAATAAATGATTTTGAAGCATAACCCTCGCCAAAACTAGGATATTAACTGAGCCGATTCTGGAATCTCAATCTATTCTTAAATGTCAGAGTAGGGTTCTCCTTTGTAGATTCCTGGCTTTGGGTCTTGCACTTTAATGCTCCAAACTTTCCTCCCCTGACCCCATCAGAGTTTGAATCCAACAAGCAGCTCATATGCTGCTAATAGAACAGAGCAAATGCAAGTGTCTATAATTTGCATACATATAACTAACCACACTGCTTTGAGGGTGATTTACAATTTTTTTTGCAAATTAACTTTCTGCCCTCTTCATATGGCCAAGTTTAAGGGATATATTGAAAGCTAATTGTATATTTAATTTTAGGGGAAGGAAGCGCTTTGTAAGTGAAGGAGATGGAGGCCGCCTGAAAGCTGAAAGCTACTGAATGAACAAACTCTTGCAGCTGTAGATGTTTAAGGGAATATATATGTATATATTCTATAGTAAGAGTTGCTTAGCACAGTTCATTTATTTTTTAAGAGATGCACTTGTTTTGGGGAACAAATACCTTCTGATGGTTTTAAAAACTTGTGTTCACAAGGGAAATTCTTCAGTTTTCTTTTCTCTGGAGCTATAGTTGGGACAGAACAAGTAACAACCTTTCTGTGGAGGTTTGCTAAAATAAGCTACTATTTTGGAAGGGCCATATGTTTGACCTAATCATTCCATGTTTTGCATTGATGCCTGCCTGCCACTCCTTTGTTTTAAGGACAGTGCTTTTATAGTGAAATCACTGGTTTATACAAAGCTTTATAGAATGGGTCATTAAGCTGCTGGAACCCTATTTTGGCTTCTGCTGGGAGAAAAAAGTTTTTTTCTTTGTTTTAAAGAATCTAAGAATTTAGTTTGATCATAAGATGTATTCATCTTTTTCCAGGGGAACAATTGATTTGCTCTTAAATTAATTCAGCAAATGGTGGCTGGAACATCTATTTTTTCTACAATACTGGAAAAACGAACAGTTCTGATAGAATGTATTGCAAAATAAACTTTTGTGAAGCAGATTTTTGCCATGTTTTATTAAACAATTCTAGAAGTACATAATCGTTTACTCTTAACTATATCTATGGTTGGTCTCCTAATCTACTCCTAGAGGAGCTCTACCTGTGGCCCTTTGTGTTATCTGCTTAAAGTGCACTTTAGTTTGTTTTAATGTATGCCAGCATCATTACTCTACAATGAACTAATCCTGGAATAATTTAACTGATTCATCCTAAAAGCTTGCCAAGCACAGAAATGGGTTTGCATGGCAAGAAAAAGAGGCCACCGCTAACATAAAATTGCTGATTCTTTTATGCATGGTTAATAGGGGTGTGCTATTAGCAGACATGCTCCCACTCTTAGCTAATTATGGTACATTGAAATGTTTGCACCAATGTTAATGCTAGCCTGTAATAAGCTTCAAACTAGTTTGCAGCCATGGTTAAAAGCCTTAATGTAAGAATCAACGCAGACAAAGTTGATGGAAGATTAGCTGTAAAAAAAGAGAAGTGTAGAAGGAATTTGCATACGAGTTAGTAGAAGACTGGGAATATTTTGGCTGTATCCAGCCACAGCTGGTACTGACTGGCTCAGTTAGAATGCATGCAGAGTATGTTTCCTTCTTACATGAAAAGCTATTAGACATATAAAGCAGAATTCAGAGGCAGCCCCACACCCAACAGCATGGCTCTCTGCCAGGAAATGGAATAACAGGAGCCAGCCTGTCTTTGCACGACCTTTGCCAGTCCTGAGTCCAAGGAACCTATAGCCTAAAGTTACGGTACCAGTACTTTACCTTCTAAAAGTAATCTCTGCATGTGTATGAATTAGATAGAATGGATTTTTTAAAAAAACACCTTAAATTCTCATGAACCTAGACATGTCTACATACAGAAGGGTGTGTACTGAATGTTTTCATTGTTTCATTGCTCACCTTACCAATGCAAGAGTGACAGTACAAATGAATAATTCAACACAACACAAAATAGTACTCTTTAGCATATTGGTATATTTAACAGTATAGAAACAGGTTTTATTAATAGTCTAGCGGAGAAATGTCAACATTTTAAAACCTAAACCTTGGGAAATCCAATTGCTCAGCTGATCTCTGCAGAAAGAAGCTTTGTCAGCCCAATACACTGCACTTTGCTGAGCATAGAGCTGGCAAAGCCACTTGCATTGTGGTTCCCAAGTGTTGCACAAGGGATGGGCTGGTGGGTGTGGCAACCCTCATGGCAATCATCCAGCATCATTATGATATTAGGCAACAGGCAAATTAGCTGCCACCTGTCAAGAGTTGTCCTGCAGAGGTGAATGATCTGACCTGCTGGGCCAAAAAGGTTCCCCATGCTAAGTTAAAGGTTCAGTAACATATGTAAGGCTGCTAAGTTGACCTCCGATGTGAAAAACAATACAGAAATCCTAGAGCAGGATTCTGAATGCCATTTTTTAAAAGATTACCTGGATTTAAATGACTGCATATTTGAATATATTTTAAAAGGGAGCAGTACAATTGTGAAAATCTGTAAGAATCTACAACCACTATCCTGTTCATGTGTAATGTTTTACACAGCATATCATATTGCTATATACATTGATACAGCAGTACAGAAACTCCATTTAAGTAAACTATTGAATGAATTCAGAGTTTGAACATTGCTGAGCAAGTAGTTCCTGCTGTCGAATAGTTTCCTGTGCTTCACGTTGCATTTTCTCAAGCTTTTCTAGGGTAACTGACTTTAAAGGTAGCAGCTTCGGCTTGCATAACACCATAGTAGTCACATCTTCTACTGCTAACATCCCTAAAACAAGAAAAATTGAGAAACCAAAGATAATTACAAAGCTCATAAAATATACCGTATGTTCAAGAATATATCTGCCAGTACAAACACTACAGTTCCATGTGGATGCCACCAAACCCACTTCTCTGAGTTATTCAGCTGTGAAATATGACAGCTGTGTAGAGAAGTACACATGGAAGTTTCCATTTAAGCACCTCACATTTTGGGCAGCTGCTGGTATAGTACTTGCATCAAAGCTTTTCATGTTATTGGGCCATTTGTGTACCTGTACTAAAAAAATGGAGTTCAAGTGTGATACTAGCCCCTTAGCACAAATATGCTCCAATATAAGGGTCAAAGGGCAAGCCTTGCTGAAAGAACCTAATCTATTCACCTTCTGTTAAAAATACTGAAGGGGAGATATATAATACAGGATGCAGAGCATGAAAGAGCTAAACAGGTGTAAAACTATTAATAGTTATAAAACAGGCTACTTCTATGAAGAGAAGAATAAAGGCTCCGTAATCCTCCGTAAGGAAGCATTTAGATCTCAACATTGTAACAAGGCCAGTGGTAAACTGTTACCTTGAAGTAACATGTCTGATCCTGTGCTACATATTAACAACATAATTACTTATACAGTGGTACCTCGGGTTAAGTACTTAATTCGTTCTGGAGGTCCGTTCTTAACCTGAAGCACCACTTTAGCTAATGGGGCCTCCTGCTGCTGCCACACCGCCGGAGCACGATTTCTGTTCTCATCCTGAAGCAAAGTTCTTAACCTGAAGCACTATTTCTGCGTTAGCGGAGTCTGTAACCTGAAGCGTATGTAACCCAAGGTACCACTGTATGGAAAAATCCCTGCAATATAATGTTTCTCAGACATCTGTAGATGGCCAGAGAGAACATCACATCAATTCTGAGAGTATTTCACTGCTGCTGGCGAGCTACCTGGTCCAATTTAAGGTATTGGTACTATTATACAGACATCCTAAATGCTCTAGGCACCCAAGTACTTGAAGGAACACCTTTCTCAGTAGGCCCCAATGCACATTTACAATCAGGAAGAGACGCTTTTTGCAATACCATTGCTGTGGATGCCTAGGAGGATGAGAATGCACAAGAGGGCTTCTTCTGTGTTAGCACCCCGTCTCTCCAGACAGTCCCCTTCCCTGCCCATGTTCAGATGGAATTTGAATACAGTTGTATTTATCCAGAGCTCCAGAAGGCAATAGGTACATTCAGGCACTGTGTTTTTTGTAATTGTCCTCATAAATTATAGTATCGTATACTGGCTACAGTTTCACCAAATTGCATCCTGTTTGCTGCCCTAATCACGCTGTTGGGAGAAAGTGCAGAATATAAAATCTTGCAGTGCTGATAAAGAATTTGCCAGAGACACAACCCTAAGAGTGCTGCCGACTTGTAGTGTGATAAGGTGAAACTCCATGCAACCTTTGTAACTTGGCAAAAAGAAGGGGGATCACAAGAGGTAAGCACAGGAGACACAACAACAGCCACTTGAGAAGCTTGGCAAGTGTACTTTGATAAATGCTGGGGAAAGTCACTCACCTTGCTTGGGCAGCACCTCCCGAAATTTTAATTCAGACATTCTTCTAGTGGCAGAATTGAAGAACAACCACCACCAATCTGTCTAGGATTAGAAATCATGGGATTATTGTAAAAGTCAACATTGCATTCCTATCTTCCCCTTTCCTCCTTTAGCTTAAAGCAGATAGGCAGCTGCCAAATCTGACTTCAGCTGATCCAGGATCTTCATAAGGCAGAGCTGCCCTAGAACTTGCTTAATGAATGTTAGCTCGGGCCTGTTTAAGCACCTGCTGGAGATGTTTGGGAGTAACTAAGCAACCTCGCCTTGCAAATGCAAAACCTCTCAGAAGCAACTGCACTGTAGAGGGTTGGACTAGATGGTCCTTGGGGTCCCTTCCAACTCTACACTGGGAGAAAAAGTTGCCCTGAATCTTCCATTTTAGTACTAGGGGGAATTTTAGTACTAGGAGAGGAGGAGAAAAAACTTGTTTATTTCCCCACACCACGTACGATTTTTCTACGTCCCCCATCACGTCCCGCCTTACCCACCGCCATCCCGCATTTAAAAGCCCCAAACTGAAACAGTTCCTCCTTCCTCAGCGCCCCTCCCTCCACATCCCTGCCGCCAAGATCCCTCACCTGCCTTGCCTCTCCGCTTCTATTTGCCGGGCTCAGCTGCTCAACCCGCAGCGGGGACCACCATAGCAGCCCAAAGGCACGGGAACCGCCTCAACCACCCGCGACAAACACTTCTGGTTCCGCGTCGAACTCGTGGCTCAACCGACGCACGACGGAGCACCATAGAGATCCCAAGGAAGAGCGGTTCCCTCGCTTTGGAATAAGGCATCTTCCCCGCACGCGGTGTTCAAACGGCAGCCGGACGTGAGGACTGCCTCCTTTGTCTCAAGCCTCTAGGCCAACCGCGCCTAGACGCCTTTTTTATTGGTCGAGAGGGCAGTAACGTCTTGGTTGCTACTAGCAACCAAGGGGCGGGCGGTGGTCGGTGTGATCCGCGGGGGGGGGGGAGCGGTTGTTCCAAGTGTGACGCAGGTTGCGTTCCATCGGGACCCCCCGCCCCGCCCAATTGGAGCACCAATTGATGTAAACACATATAGCTTGCAAACGGCCATCCGGGTCAGGCGTGGCTTAGTTCAGGAGAGCCTCACCCTGGCCCTACTCTCTAGCACTTGTTCCTGTTACGAGTTTTTCTAAAACGTTCCCAGAGCCCCTAAGCATGTGCAGAGCCCCTTCCGCTCTGTTTCAGGGTGCAATCGTCCGCACACTTTTCAGGGGACACTGGCTAACTTCTGAACACAGGCTTGCAGTTTTAACATGCTGCAGTGGATACACATTCCCATTCTTGCCTAACCCAAGAATTCACCTCCTACCTAGAAGCTAATGCGGAAGTAACATAGTAGACAATATTGATACTGTGGTGTTGTTGGTTTTTTTAAATAATAATAATTTTGTTTTGTCCTCTCTCTCTTAACTGCAAATTTAGTTTTATCATTTGCATTCTCAGGATTGCTTTTATTTTTTGTTGTGGTTTATATTTTTATATGCAAGCCACCTTCAGTTTTACTTTATTGTGGAAATGTGGGGTCAAATAAATAATAAATACATTGTATTTTGAGGTTAAAGGTAAAGGTAAAGGGACCCCTGACCGTTAGGTCCAGTCGCGGATGACTCTGGGATTGCAGTGCTCATCTCGCTTTACTGGCCGAGGGAGCCGGCGTACAGCTTTACGAAGCAACAAATCACAGCTATAAAAATACCCTTCATTATGTATTGGCAGTAAGTGTTCTTACTGAATGATTTCTGAATGATTTTGCAATGTTTGAATTGTTGTTATTATTTATTCAGTATCTTACCTGTGGTTCACCATTAGGTCCCAGAGTGGGTTGTGGCATACACACACACACACACACACACTGTTAAAAACAGTGGGAAAGAAATTGGTGGGAAAGAAGAAGGGAGTGGGTGCCAAAAAATAAAGTTTTTCGAAAGCAATATATTTTAACTCTGGTACGCTTGGCACTAAAAATACTGTGTAGCCCTTCCATGCAGTGGGATCACCTTTGGTTCCTCTGGCACACCTTGTTGCAAGGAAGCTCCCATCTTCAGTGCTTAATGTGGAGCTTTCTATTTCGCTGGCCCTGCATAAAATTTATAACTCAGAAAAAGGCTCTTCTGAACTGATGTACAGAGTTCATAACAAGCTGTGGACTTGTTCAAGGTCTCTCTCCCCCCCCCCCCACTTTCTATTATCTTTTCCTAGTTCAACTCATTAGTCCCAAGGCATAGTCATGTGTTTTCCCGCCTTTCATTCCCACGCATGTGGGAATCAAAGGGAGTTAATTGGTTCTGGCTGCCATGATGGCAAAATGTCTCTCCAGTAGACATGTTAACTAATAATGAGCGGTATGTCCCTTCTGGCAATTTAATCTGCCTTGATTTTAAACTAACAGTGTCAGATTACATGGGAAAAGGAGAACAAAAGACATCAACTTTTGAACTTAATTCCGTAGTAGTGGAGTTTAGTCTGCACACTTTTGCCTCTGTGTCCCTGCTCTTTCACTCCCCAAATTTTATAGAGATTTTGTTAACTTGCTTTGCAGCCTGTGGATGTGGATGTGTTTTGGAGGAGAAATATAACTCTCTGTGTGGACTTGATAGTTCAAAATGCAATTGGCTGGTTTCCATTTTCAAAACCTCTGGGAATTACTTTAGGGATTCATTATCTTTAGCCTTTAAGAGAGTTGTATTATCTTTTGTTGGGGCCTATTTTTGTTGGGGCTTGTCAGTCTACTGAAGACCTGGATCTGTATAACAAACTCGGCAACATATTCTTCTTTTGATTACCAGCCTGGCAACTACCAATGTACATTTGGGATTCTGTAAAAAACTCAGAAACCGCTTTCGCTAATGAAATGCCTTGTCGCAAAATGCTCCTAGAACAATGGGAGTTTCAAACACTGCTTCAGACAGGTGTTTATTGTGGAACTGGTGCTCCCCATGCATGGAAGTGTTGTTGTTTTTTTTGCCATACCCACACAACAGTGCCATTAAAACACCAGCCCATATCCCCCCACATTCAATCCAGATTTATCCTTTGCAGTGGAAACCCAATACCACACACACACACACACACAAACAAAAAAACCATACATTTTAATTTTTTAAAAAAACACTGTTGCCAATAACTCATTTATGATATTTCACCAGCCTGTTTAAATATTAAGCTTCCATCTGGAAGCATTCTTAGTCAAAAGCTTTTCCATAACAGCGTAAGAATGTCACAGATTTTATTAAATTAAATCGTAATATATTTGATATCAGATGTTGCCTCACCCTATGGTAAAAATATGAAATATTTAAATAATTGACCATTTGTGTTCTTTAATAATACTTCAGATCTGATAGCTGCTACCCAAGGCAGGTGATCTCACCTATCTAATGGATGCCGCAAGATTTTTAACACACCCTCTTCAAGCACTGCACTATTCAGTTCAGAAAGTTTCAGTTTTTACTCGAAAACTTTTCTGTAGAAAATGAATGACAGCCTTGTCAGTAACTTGCAAAGGGCGAGGCTGTGTTTTATTTCCTGTCTTTGTGCAGTTTGTGCCAAAGACGTTTTAAGTGGAGTTTCACAAGAAGACGAAAAATGAGTGAGCTGTGCCAGTTTGTGAGGTTTAAAATCCTCTGGCATTTATAATGTGTGTGGGCTTTTGGAAGCCTCCTTTTTGTACCTATTAAGATCATGAGGAAATTTTGCATCTGCTATATAACATGGGGCGATTTATTCTCATGGGTGCTCAAGAATATCCCTTCGCTGGAATTTTCTGAACACGTTGAAGATAACTTTTTGGTTTGTTCATATCATATGTGGTAGCATAGATGACTGGTTTCATCTAGACAGAAATCCATGTTTCCCACCATCCACATCCAATGTCCACTTCTTATTTGCCCATAATTTAAGTTCATTCACGGGAATAAGTTTGCATGTTTGTGGGTATAAACAACTCTGGTTAATTGCACAGAGAAACCAGTGCTTATGTAACATGAATGTTACATGTTAATTCCTAGTAGGTATCATGTTACCTTTTTCATTCATTTATTTAAATATATCCAGTGCTATTTTTATAGAAAAAGATGTGCTGGAGCTCAGTATGAACACCTCCCTTGTTTTCTTATAATGGCAATAGAGCCCACCTGAGAGGTGCTGAAATTGAGTTCCGGCTGAAAAAAAGCCCTAAATATATCTATGCTGCCTTTCATATGCAATAGCAAGGTGGTGTGGTGTGGTGTGGGGGGCAAGGCCAGAAGCAGTGGCAGAGGAAGAGGAAGAGGAGTGCAGGGGGAGTGCACGACCCGCGGCAGCGCGATCCTGGTGGGATGCCATCGCGGCTGCCCCCTGCCTGCGCTGGGTGCCATGCCCCTGTGGGTGGCACGGCACACCCCCGGGATGCACGCAAGCCTCACCCCCACCTGCTCTCTGCCCCCTGGTGTCGGAGCATGAAGCTCTGCCACTGGCCAGAAGTACAATGAAATTTTAACTGAGAACAACAAGGCAGCTGCTAAGTCAACAGCAAACAAGTTAAAACCCAACCAGCTTTGCTCCATTGCGCCATCCATTGTGGCCTTTTCCTACCCACCTCTCCTTCTGGGCTCTCCCATCAGAAACTGGACAAAGGGCTTCATGCACCCTTGGAATACAGGCTGCCCACCCCTGCTTTGGACAAACCTTCCACATTTTGCGGCCCAGAACTGAGTCCCACTGAATGCAGTTGGACTTCCTTTTTAGGAAGTACACCGGAGTCTTTAATCTTAGGAAGTAATAATCGAACCACCTCTCATGGAAACTAGTTACAGCATCTGGAAACTATACTTCATTATGAATCACCCTGTATTAAGCCAAGGTTTTGAGGTCAGTGTCTCTCTCCTTTCATAGGAACACGCTTAAGAACTGTGTTCAGTTCCTGAGATCCTCCTCACTGTCCTTTTGCCAACAAAGTATGGAGGTTAGGGACAAGGAAGCGGCCCCTTTTTGGAAGTGACTCCATCCTAAATTATAGAATAGCCTCCCAACAGAGGTTCATCTAGCCCTTTGCGTCTTGCTTTCTATTGGACTTGTAAGTCTTTTTAATTTCAGCTTCCTGCTTGCCCACAGTAGCCAGCCATATGCTTCCGGGAAGCGCACACAGTACCATATGAAGCCCCACCCTGAGAAACTGGTATACAATCTCAGAAGCGAAAGGATCACTTGGATTATCATGGCTAATACTCACCGATAGATGCCCTACCTTTCGAAAGCTGCTCTCTTGCTAAACAGAGAAGTTCTGGATCAATGTTGTGCCTCCTTGAAAAACATAGAGCAGTTGTTTGATTGCTCTTGAACCATCACTATTCCCTGCAAACACCCCCCCAAAAAAAAAATACAGGGAAGGGAAGTTGGTAGAAGAGACACCAGTTAGTTAAGGAAGATGTATTTTCAAATACAGCATTGAGTAATTCATGCAAATTATTAATGTGTTTATGAAGAAAGGTGCTAAGAGATGCAAATTAGCTGTGTTTCTAATAGCGTGTAGGGAGATCTTTAGGCTCATTCTTTCAAGAAGGTTAGTCATGCAGAGGACGATGCAATCACCTCTGGTCAAATGGGCAAGGCTAAATTTTGAAACGACTGGAAGACTTCAAATGTGTAGACCTCACTAACACTCTTCCCAGGAAATCATGGTCAAAAATACATTGATGCGTCAAATCCAATATATATGAAAGACTGCCCTCTTGTGGTCTCAGATATAATGACTGCTGTTCCTGAGCAGAATCATACAAGTTTTCCAACGTTTGGAAACCGTTGCCTGTTGATAAATTGGAACAACTGTAGGAATGAGCATTGGCAATCACAAGCCATACCACTGTCGTATGTTGGTAAAAGAGCAGCAGCTTTCATGCATCACAAATCAGCCCAGAGACAAACCACATTGAGCAGATTTTGTGATGCATGGAAACATCTGTTGTTTGCAGTTTGGATGGGCTGCACAGGAAGAGAGTAAGCAAGAAGAGAGAGACACCCTTGTGTGATTTAGAATACAATACTATACCTAAAATTAATCAAGCCAGGGTAGCCACAGGCCTTCTAGGGCAGCTTCTGGTTTGAAAGCACAAAACACAGTATGTGATTCTAATCGCAATATGGTAAGTGGTCCTGAAACTCTTAACAACTTGGCTGTCTGGCTGCCAACATTTGCTGTTTCAGGGCTGAAATCCAGCGGGTGAAGCATTTCCTGGCATGGAAATGAATTGATAGGAGAAACTCCACCTTGTAAACTTCTGCCTGCCAAGAGCAGGGCTATTAAGAGGAAATGAGCTCTTCAAAAAAACAAAACCACACTTGGCAGCCAGGAGACACATGACTGCATTGTATACATTTGGCTGAAGAAATTGCATTGCTAAACAGCTAGTGTCATATGAAGAAAATGGATGACTTTTCCTGTTTAAATGTTTGGAATCTTTTGGGTCTCATCAGTATTGTCCTCCCTCCCATCTCCTAGCTCTTTTTGCCTGTGTGGTGACTTACATTTCCATGATTAATTCAAGCCATTTTTTTTCCTCTTGAAAAGCACTAAACTGGGAGGTTTAGGTGGTTAATTCTATGCAGTACCTTCAGAGATGCAACAGTGAGATCAGAAATACTTTATTGGAGGCAGTTTGGGGTACATTCATGATCACAGGGTGTCCCAAGGAAACAGTCCATTTCTGCAGTGTTGTTGTGGTGGTTATGCAGGGAAGGCTACAGTTACTTTTTAAAAAGTTTTAAATTGTGCTTTAGGCTGCAGTTCTAAACACATTTACAGTACTAGGAAGTAATTTCCACTGAACATAGTGGGACTTATTTCAGGGTAAACATGTGTAGGGTTGAACTGTTAGGCATGGAGAATAGAAGAGATATAAAACATTCTCCTTGTTATTGGTTTTTAAAATTGTCACATTGTTAAACAATTAATTAAGGCTTCAATGAAATCTATGCAAAACCTAATGGTTGTTACTATTGTTGCATGGGAATTTAGTTTCAGATCTCTGCTTCTTCTTGTGAAAAATCATACCCCACATTTATTTTTTTGAAAATTTGTTTTACATAAAGCCCTCTCCGCTCAAATATTTCTACCTTGTCCTTCGTCTATGGGCCTAACTATGGTGCAAAAAAGTTGGGACAGAAAAATAGCTGTGGGGCAAAGGGTTAAGCAGTCCCATGCCCTCTTCTGCTTAAAGCTTCAGGCCACTTGGCTATAAGAAGCAGTTGGGGGAATTCACAAGTGCCTGCATGCAACATCTAGTTTGGCTGTGTAGTTAATGCTGTGGTGGTAAACCTGTGTCTGGACTGCACCACTTCACACAGCAAATGGGAGCTGATCTGATTGAAGACTCCTCCACTAAATAAATAAATAAACCTCCGAATGTAAGTAAGTAAGTAAGTAAGTAAGTAAGTAAGTACCATGTCATGGTTTGTTGTACATTGCCCTGAGTGCCTTTGGAGGCAGGAGAGCCATCCATCTGTCTGTGAATGCATGGGAAAATGATGAGGTAGCCCTGGGTTTTTCTACTCCCTTGCCCCCCCCCCATGCCTGTCATTTCATCCATCTTCTTCTCCACCTGCTCTAGTGAGTAGGAGCCCAGGCTGCAATTCCAAACAAGCTTCCAGCAAAGTAAATCCCAATGAACTAAGTAGCTTTGGACATTACAGCACTAAGATGTTTAAGTGTGCTATGTTTCCAGTGGTGGTGCTACTACACAAGATTTGGATTCATATCCTGCTTGCCATTCATTCCTACCTTCCCCTTTGGTCCTTGAAAATGGAAGCATGAGCCTCTTACCACTGTGGATGGCCAAGGGTGCTGTGAAATGCAAAGCCATTTCTCAGTCTAGTTTAAATGTTGAGTGTGTGGTGAAGCCCTTACTTGTGTGGGATTCCACGTGGCCAGTGCCATGTTTAAATCGGATCGCTGGACCCCATACTAGCATGCTCATGTAGGGGAAGGCATCTCAGTTTAGAGGTTATGCCAGCTACGTAATACCCGATATATTTGCTTTTTGTATGCCTAACATGTTGAAATTGGGCCTCTGTAGATCTCTGCAAAAATACTTCTTTGCTTTCCCTACACAATACTGTATACATTTCGTGCTTGCATTTCAGGCAGGCAGAGTGGGCAGTGCCCCACTCCCTTACTTTTCATGACACCCCGTTCCCATTTTGAGAAGACCACAGGGAGGACTTATTTGGCCCCAAACAGGGAGACGTCGGGAGTGGAGCTTGTGGAATTAAATCGAGATCCACCACTGCACAATTCTCTTTGATTTAAACATGGGCCTCCTTTGCTTCTCCCCTCTGCCCCCCAATTAACAAAATACATGCACAAGGAAGCTTCCTATGTGTTTTGGTGTCAAACTCCCACTTTTGCCTGTAAAAAAAAGTTCGCCAGGGCCTATGGTCAGGGCAATGAATTCCTGACGTTGACGACACACTAAAATGGGTGTCGGCGGGAAGACGGGATCCTGACTTGGAATTCAATCCACAAGGGAGCTTTATTTCCTTATTTGTTTTCTCCATTATCCGCCGTGATTAAAAGCCATTCGGATCCAGGTCTCAGCCCCGTCCGCGCGCTCGGCCTCGCCCAGGGGTCTCTCGCGAGCGCGCAACCGGGCGAACGGCAGCGGCGACGTCCTCGCCCTTTTGTGCGGCAAACGGACAGCCATGCCTCTTGGTACGAGGGGGAGGAGAGGGCGGCATTTTTACCCTCAGCGCGGCTGCCTACCTAGCGAGGGCAGCGGGTGCTTTATTCTGTGTCACGTTTAATAAAACCAACTTCGTTTGTTAGACTTTGGAGTCCTAACGAAAGACTTTATTTATATGCACACGCATCACGGTGTTTGCCCCGGTATCCCCTCCGCCATTAATGCATTGAGTCGTGCTCGCCCGTTGC
The DNA here is from genome assembly GCF_964270895.1 of Podarcis filfolensis. Classification (NCBI taxonomy): domain Eukaryota; kingdom Metazoa; phylum Chordata; class Lepidosauria; order Squamata; family Lacertidae; genus Podarcis; species Podarcis filfolensis. The sequence continues at coordinate 47,613,949 of NC_139608.1, forward strand.
CAATAGCAACGAAGACTCCCCCCCCCCACTCTCCCTGCCTCCGGTTAACATGGCGGCGTCCGGGCGCTGAAGCCGGCGCGCCGCTCCACCTGCCACTTTCCCTCTCTCTATGGTTACCGTGGAGGTCTGTGGGCGGGGAGTCCCGTGACGGGCCGCTCGGTGCGCGGTGACGGCGGCAGGCAGGCGGGCGGGCGAGGCGGACGGTGGAAGCGGCTGTGAGGAGGGGATGGCGGAGGAGCCTCCACGGTAAGGAAAGCTCGGGGGGCAAGAAGGCCTGAGGGCGGGGGGTGGCGTCGGTGGCAGCTATGGGGCGGCGGCAGGGGGCAGCTAGGGGGCTGCAGCTGGAATGTGGAGGGAGGGGAGGGAAGTGGGAAGGGCGGCCGTCTTGTAGGGGTAAGGGCAGCCGGGGAGGGAGGGAGGCGGGCGGCTCGAGCGGGGTATCGGGAGCTTGGGAAGGGAGGCGGGAGCCTTCGCTGGAGAGCGGGGTGGGGGAGGCGGAGGAATGCGGGAGGTCGGCGGGGCTGCAACCGAGGCGGGGGGGGTGGCTGTCGTTGGCAGCTGGGAAAGGGGAGGCGGCGGGAGGCGAAGGGGACTCTGCGCAAAGGTGAGCGCGGAGGGGAAGGGAGGGAAATGGGGCTCCGGATCGGGCAGGGGGCGCGTCTGTCGGGGGGGGGCGCAAACGAACCCGCCTTTTCAAGGGGGAAAATGGATGGGGAGGGGAAGGTTGGGCTGCAGGGGAAGGAAGGAGAGCAGCTGAAAAGGGGGAGGTTCCGAAGGCAAGGCGTGCGTGGAGAAAGGGGGCGATGGGTGCCAAGGGGGGAGAAGGAGGAGGAGGGGACGCAGTGGCAAGCCAAGGCCCCTCCTGCCTCCCTCCCAAGCAGGGGTGCTTGTTGTTGTTGTTTGCACCTGTGCAATGGAAGCCCTTGTTTAGGGGCGCAGCCCCAGCCGGTGGTGGTGGTGTTGGGGAAGGCTGCTGTGGCCCAGGGAGAAGGGCGAGGCTGCAAGGGGGACCCCTCCGGCTCGACCTCGGGCAGTGGGTGGAGTATGCAGGGGAAAGGGCTCGGGAGGTGGTTGGCGAAAGGGCGCGCGTGTGCCTGAGTCTGTGCGCGTGTGCGCCGCTGCTTTGCTGGCTGCTGCTGCTGCTGCTGCAAGGGTGTAGGTGGAGGAGCCTCTGATCCAAGGCTTGTCTAGGGCTGCTGCCTGTGCTGCTGACAGGAGGCAGGGGTTTGGGCCTAAGAGGCCACAAGGCAGAAGGAGAAACGGCAGCAGCAGCAGCAGCAGCAGAAGGTAGTCGCGAGAAGAAGCAGGAAGCCCTGAACGCACAAAGCACTGACGCCCTTTCCCAGCAGGTATAGCCAGTGTCCTCAGATGGGTGAGAGTTGGATTATTTGCTCTAAGATAAAATGTCTGGTGTCAAGAGAAAGTGTGTATATACTGTGGAGGAGTGATGTCAATTACAGAAGCAGAGATGGGCAGCATGTCTTTCACCAAGCATGAAGATCAAGGGGAAAAGTTGTTTCAGGGATTTTGACTGTAATCAGCACCACTGTTGTATTTCCATTTTTAACACTGGATGTTGATTCTGAAAAGCCCTGCTTTCCTTTCTAAAGGACGTGTATGTAATTCTTTTCCTATTTCATTGTGATTATATTTCAGTTTTCTGTATATGATTCTACTGTCTTTAATCATCTGGCTATCAAATTTAAAGGATTTGATTTTAGTGGTTGCCATTTGATAAACACTAAAGTAGTTTGAAATCTGTTTCCATTTATTACGTTGAACAAATGTGTGTGTGTGTTTGCTAACTGTATAAATACAGTTTTATTTAATGCAGCATGAGATTTCAGTGTTGGGTGTTTTGATTTTTTCAAGACTATTTTAAAAGATTTTAAAATGCATTTTTTAAAAGACAAACTTTAATTCAGCATTTTCAGTGCAACATTTCAAAATGTAGCTTAAACTGGTATGTAAAATCATTCATTTTTAGTAACTGCATATGCGCATGAAGAAATATGTTTTCACAGGCAAATAGCAATTATGGCTGAGTTTTAATTGTATATCATAGCCTGCCTTTTGGAACTATAAAATTGCTCAAACATAAGTTAAAAGAGCATTTCCCACAACTGACGCAGATTCTTAGTCATTTTCAACAGAGGTTTTTTTTTTAAAAAACCGATTGTAGCCTTAAGTTTAAAATGGGATTAAAAAATAAGGGGAAATACAATCAGCAATCATATGGGGGTGCGTCCTATTGAACCCAGTGAAGTTACTGTACTTCTGAGTAGACTTGTGTAGGATTGCACTGTAAGGCATGCTTGGCATTCTTAGAAGTTACACAATATATGCAGTCATGCTTTAAGCATAAATACTTTCTTGATCTCTGGAGTTCCACCTAGTTCTTATCAATACATTTATTCTGTTTAGTGTCATATTTTAGATAAGCTGATTTTTCAGACTCCATTACTGTTGACATGGGTTTAAATATTTAGATTGTCTCAGTGATTTATCCCAAGAGCTCTTAGCAAGTAAGATTTCCCAATAGATGGCAGCTGGATTCATTTTAGTTGGTGATAATCATCACATGTAAATTGGTTTGTTGAGCTTTGGAGTTTCTGTAGATGAAATTAACAGGCCATGGTTATTTACATATGATTTGGGGAAGCAGCAGGTTTTTGGTGGGGGGGGGGGAGGAGCTACTTTGTACTTGGAGCTCCGCTTGCAATAGCTTTAAAATGTAGAAGCATGGCTGGAATTACATGAAAGTCTGCAGGCTCCCATGCTCCCAGTAGTTTATAGATGTAGAAAGTGATTTCCTTATCTGTGCTATGGATTATGATAGAAGTAAGGTTTGTAAACAGTGCTGTCACTGTGTGTAGAGCTGCTGCTAGTTACAGTTTTTCCAGTGTTTGCAGATGTCATAGAGGGCAGGGAGAGGCTTGCACATATATTATCTTGATAGTTACAGTATAGTATCATGCTGGTTCTTGTTTTAATTGAGTGAGATGGTCAAATTTTCATTGCACAAGTGTATAATTTCTGCAACAGTTTCTGGGTATACTGATTTATGGATGTGTTCATATTTTCTGTGTGCACTCCTTCAGTTTCATTTGATGATTCTTCTAGTGAGCTCATCCATGGCAACAGTTTCATTTTGACAGATATTAATTTTGTGAGGGAATAAATTCAATATGTGCGGTGGTATTTATTTGTTTTATTAAAACAGTAATATCTTGTCCACCAAGGGTGGCTTACAGCATATATAACATTACAGTTCCATAAAACAATATCAAAAAGAAACAGGATCAGCTGTCAAAAATTCATATACATTATCATGTTTCAGTTCTAAGAAATATGTCCAAGGACTGATACGGATAAACATTCTAGATTGGATCAAAATTAATAAAGGCTTTTGTAAAATACTGTCATGAGAAGACAATTTTGCAAGAAGAATTTGAAGTGATTTTGGAATACTGTAAACACTGTAATATGCTGTGTAAGCATTGGACACAGATTAAAGGTTCAAGGCAGCTCATATATTATTTGCTGGTTTTGCCCAAGCTGTTTGTGGTAAAGTTGATCAGATAATTCTTTTCAGATGAAAGGCAATGGCAAATAGAGGTTTTCATTTATATTCACCTATATCTTTGATGGCTCACTGCTGTTCCTTTATGTATCTTTCTCCATCAAAACTTGCTCCCTGCTACTTTTATTTCCTTCTGTGTTGATTAATGTATGACAAGCCAAGCTTGTGCAAGTTCTTCCTCTTGTCACGGCCATACAACGCCTTTGTGCAGTATGAATTTTGGTGCAACCCCATCCAGGATAGCCAACTGACTAATTTTTCGGACACAGGAACCCCCCCACCCATAGTGTCTCTATCTTGCCAGGGTTCAAGCTGATCTTGTTCTTCCTCAATTCATCCAGGCATTGGTCCAGGGACTGCACAGCATCTCCTGGTTCAGATGTAATAGGGCTGAGTGTCATCAGAATACTGATGGGACCTTGCCCCAGATCTCCTGGGGTCTCATGTAGATATTAAATAGCATTGGAAATAGTACCTTGTGGCAACCCATAACACAGCTGCCGGGGCTACAAAGCACTCTGCTTATCCAGCTCTCTGGACTTGGCCCTGGAGGTAGGATTGGAATCACTGTAACACAGTGCCCCCGATTCCTGTTCCCCAGAGCAGGTCCAGGGGGATACCATGGCCAGTGTCATCAAAAGCCGAGGACAGATCACGAGGCAAGGTCAAACTTCCCTTGCTCTGCTCTTTGCAAAGGTTATCCATCAGGGAACCCATGGGCAGGCCTGAACCCAGATTGGAATGGTTCTAAATAACCTGTGCCATGCCCCACCACAATCCTCATCACCACCTTCTCCCCGAAAGGTGTGTTTTTCATTGGTAGTTCTAGTCTAAGAAATCTAGGAGTGCTGCACCACTGTTTTCTTTCAAGGCAGGGACCCTCACGCAATGCAGTGTTTTTCATGCTCTGGACCCAACCAGTCAGACCACCTCTGCTAGATTTAATGAGCCAGGAGGGACAGGGGTCAAGAGGGCATGTGATTGGATATATTGCCGCCAGCACCTTGCCCACATCAGCTGATTGCATAAGCTGAAACTGATTCCACTTGATTCTGGGACTGGGTACTTCAACCATTTAAACAGAATAAGGGACCAGAGAGGAAAAAGGAGAATAAAAGTTTGTCTGTATGAAGAAGTAGATTGTTGCCGACCTGGAGCCCTTGAGATGTTTTTGGTGGGGCTAATAGTCCAGAACATAGGGAGGGCATCAAGTTAGCAAAGGCTGACATGGAGGAATAAATGACAAACCCTGTTCAGTGTGTCAGGACCCAAACACTTGTCTCTGTGTTAGAATTGCTGTGGCTGATAGCTATATTATTATTTCTGTTTTAAAATTCCATTTTGTTGATATGGTAAGTGTCTATGAGTTGATAACATTGTTTCATTTACCTGCACTGCCTAGAGCTCAGTTTCCATTAGACACGCCTAAAGTACTCAATCTGGCTTGAAGCAGAAGTATTTTCCAGCATAACATTCTTTTCAGTGTAGTATCATTGCTATGTGTTTTTCCAATCATTATCTCATGAAGCAACTGTACTGATCTTAGGCAGTTCTGTGTTAATTGTGTAGATCTGATGTGAGGGACTGGATCTGGGGTGGGGTGGGGGCACTTACGTGTCAGATCACTGTGAAGAGGGAGCGAATTTTAAGTACATTTCTGATTCTTTCCTTTCTTCCTTTGGTCTCCCAAGATGGAACTCAAGATGGGCTGTAAAGGAAGTTGCCTTTACTTATGTTAGTTAACAGTCACATTATTTTTGAAGGCAGTGCCAAACACGATACAGTGGTACCTCGGGTTACATATGCTTCAGGTTACAGACTCCGCTAACCCAGAAATACTACCTCGGGTTAAGAACTTTGCTTCCAGATGAGAACAAAAACCGTACTCTGGCTGCGTGGCAGCAGCAGGAGGCCCCCATTAGCTAAAGTAGTGCTTCAGGTTAAGAACAGTTTCAGGTTAAGAACGGACCTCCGGAACGAATTAAGTACTTAACCTGAGGTACCACTGTAATTGCTTTTATCATTATCATGGTGTTGTTGTTTTTTATAATGTGCTTTCCCCCTCAGATTGGCATTATCTCTGAAGACAATGTGTCCATGGCCTTGTGAATATGTGTGTCCTTTCTGATGCTTGTGCAAATGACCAGTTGCCGTTTCCCAGCATACGTGTGTTCAGTGGGGTAGATGATATGCATGCAGCTTGCACACTTTCATAAATGGAACTGGCTTCTATGTGGGAAGTTTGTGCAGTCTGAGGCAGCTAAGTCCATCTCCTTTCTAACCTCATGTGGATGTCAAGAGAGACCACAAGAGAAGGGCGTGGCAGAAAGAGAAATGGGGGATGCCCTGCCCACTTTTGGCTCTGGCCACACCCACTGCTGTCCCTATCTCCACCAAACACCAGCATGCAACCCCTGACTACTTTGAGGGAATGCAGCGCTTGACAGAAAAAGGATTTCCCACTCCTGCTATAAAGGAGCAATGCCTTTTACGTGATGCAAGTAAATTTTGAAATATCTTCTGCATTTGTACTCTCATGACTTACGAAATATTGCTTGCTGCACAGCTGAGTTCATGCTTGCTGTCTAACTGTTGATGCTAAAATATACAGTATTATGTTTATGGAGATTTGCTCAGAGCTGGCAGTGTGCTTTATTAAAAGAGGATTGTGCAGGATGTTACTGCTAATAGGCAAGGTTGCTGACAGTTAGGGAGTACAGTTTCTCTTCCATATATTCCTAATCTATGGACTAGAAAGGATGGTTGGTACCATCTGGAAGGATTAAATGAAATGACCTTTTTTGATAGTCCATGACCCTAATAACATTATTATCCACAGTGGCCATCAGTGTGAGTAGCTTCCACCAACCCTGCCCTCCCTTAATTGTGTTTTCTAAAAAGACAATAATATACAATTTGTTTCATACATTAAGAGAGATCAAACTGACTGGAAAGATCAATAATTATTGAAATAATTGGTGGTGGTAGTGGTGGTGTGTGTTACTGAAAAGATACAGAATTCTGTAAATTATACTTAAGAGATATACCGGTATATCTTTCTCTCTCATTTGTCCTCATTTAGCATGCTGATACTGATCAGTGATCAATCATATCTCTATTGAGGTAACATTCTTGGTGTAAAACAATATTCCCTTCTTCCTCTATCAGCACAGTTCCTTCCAAATGCATGTGTCTTTAAACTGAGTGGTTAATACCAACTAGGTACTATTTTCTTTCCTTTTTTGTGTTAGCCTGTGCTCCTATTGTCCATGCTGGCAATCTGTAGCCTCCACTGAACCCTTCCCCCCTTAATTGTATGTATAAAAAAGGAGATGAAAACATGTAGTACTCAGATGTAAATGCAAGGTGACGAAACTAGGCAAACTGCGATTAGGCACAGCTCAAAGTGATTTCAAAATTATTTTGCGATCTAGAAGTGAATGTTTGTCACTGGCTTCTGCAATTCAGTATTTCTAAGACTGTTTAGGGTTTAGTAAAAATCCTGATCATGTGAAAAAATTGGTGTGTTTTTTCAATTTCTTTCAGAAATTATGATGGTTGTAAAACACAGAATTTATTCATGCTGAACAAGCTTAGTTTGGGAGCAGTGGAAGAAACTCATGCTTTCATAAGCAAAGAATTTGTCACTGATGACATGTCATGAAGTTTCTTCTTTTGTTTACATGGCTATTTAAAGTTGGGCCAATCACTGAAATTGCTCCTCTTGAGAATGCAGCATTAATGTTAGTTGGACTTGTACCAGCTTGCTGTTTTAAACACAAGTCTGTTGTGCTATGCCCTTTGCAATGAATGCTTGTGGAGAAATTAAAAATAACTTTGAGACTGAAAGTACTTGAAGATACATTCAGGCGACTTAAAAACAAATTTATGCAATGAAAATCATCCTGATTTGGTGATGAGAGAGAGCTAAAGCCAATTTTAGAGAGCTTTTTCTCCAGATAACTTCTTTCATATTTAGACACAGGTTATCAGTGTTCTCTTTATTTCTGATGCAAGTCTTCACATGCTCGTGCAAAGGTAGACAGAAATGCACCACCCACAAGAATGAGGTGTCAGGAGGCTCAGGATAACAGGAGTATAAAAACTTCAGGGAAATACCCCATGGTGGTTTCTCCTCTGCCCCTACCCCCCCTCCCAATATGGCCACACATTGCTGACTAACATAGACTGGGAAAAAAACAGAAAACGGAGTGGGAGGATGATGGAATGGGGCGACTGGAAAAGGAAGCCTGAGGAAGAGGCACATAGAGATAAAAAGGGAAGAGAGAACCGTCTCATTATCTTGATATATTCTAGTTAACATGATGAATCTGTTTTAAGTGTCCCTAGGGACCGAAGTGAGAATCACTGATAGGGATCCATGAATCTGAGCATGCTCAGTGGGCACAGAAAGCTACCTTGATTGAGGGTAGGGGTGGGGTGGGGAGATGAAATGAGTGGCTGCAACCTTGGTCAGAAGTGTTCTGCATTGCAACATTTTGTTGCAGAGCCCTGCTGGTAGTAATATCAAAAGACATGTGCTTTTAGGAATGGTTCATGCATTTAAACGAAAGCTTGAATTCTTGGTATATAGAATCTCCTTAGATGGTACACTCTTGGAGGATATATATTATGCAAGCATAATGATTCTGGAAAAAACTGGAGACCCCCGTTCATAAACTGAGTACTGTCTAAGGCATGTCATGTTGAAAATCTCTTCCCTCAAAGTTGTCTCAGTCATTATTGTTACATATTCTGTCTGTGGGGTTTGTCTGGCAATATAGCTCCAGCATTTATCTTAAAATATTTATATGCTTTCTGTCATGTAAAACATGCAAGTGGTGTACAATACAGTCAAGCACATGTATACAATATACTAAAAACAGCAACACAACGCAAGCAGTAGTGAGTCTTAAAATTATAGTGGCTGGCATTATGAACCATCAGATGCTGATGCAAAAAAGAACATTTTCAGCATGTGCCTATGGTTCAACAAAGTCAAGGCATACTTTATTTCAGGGGGAAGCTATTACATAGTAAGGCTGCCATCATAGAAGAGGTCCTCTTCTTGGCTTTTGCCAGCTGTTGCCAGATGCAGTTGGTTACACCAGGAGGGTCTCTGATGATGACCACAGTAGCTGGACTGGTCAGTATTGCAGAAGGCATTCACATGAATAGCCCAGCCCAAAGTTGTTTAGGCTTTGTAGGTTAATACCTGGTCTGGTAGCAAATCAGCAGCCAGTGCAGTTCTATCATTCTGCATTATCTACAGCTTCCAGAGCATACATCAAGGTGTCTAGGAATAGCCATTGCTGATGTACTAGCCAAAGCTGTTTAAAGAAACTCCTTGCTCCAGCTGTTGGGGTTCCAATAGCAGTAAATGGCTCTAAGATGGGTGGCTAACTACTGATGCTCATTCTCCCTTCCAAGAGCAGTGCTAGAAACTGGGATAGAAAAGCTATTCACCACATGTTTGCTGCCTATGTAAATTGTGTGGCCAATGTGTGTGCCTATAGAGGAAAGTTTTTGCAAGCAATCATTGATTCAGTTCCTCAATACTTTAGAGTTTACTAAAGATTCCTTGGCATGATGGTTAAAATGACTCTTACACCCTGCATACAATGTACACTCTTGGTACATAGGTTAGTTTTAGGGTCTATCAAAGTTACCACTTTTATTGCCTTTTTTTGTGTGTGCTATGAATGAAGCTCTTATGACCAAAAAGGCAATAAAAGTGATAACTTTGATATTGAATGCTTAAAGCTCCAGTGATGTAATGGTGGGCTGTGTGTGTTGGTGTTCGGGAGACTTGTGAAACTACATCGTAGCTTCTCCCAGTTATTAATAATTAAAGCAATACAAGAAGTTCACTTTACAAACTAGGTTGATGTGCCTTGACACAGTGGGTGGCAAGGAAGCAGAAGCCAAAATGTATGGCATTGCATAAATTGGAGGGCAGCTACGTGTATACTGGAAGGTCTGCCACTACATGAACACTGGAAAAAGCGGTGAATCAAGTTTTGCAGGCTGCAAGATGAATTGGTATGAGGCAGCTGACAAGTCTAATGGCTCAAGTCCCTCAGTATATGACTCTTGCTGAAATAATAGATATCCACATGCCTCAAAACATTATTTTGGATGTCTGCTATTGTTTGTGTGAAAAATTATCTTTAAGTACGTAGCAATCTGCTGCACCCAACACTTTCCTTACTCCTGCATATTGCAGCTCAGGTTATCTTGAAGGAACCAGTAAAAGTTTTTAGAACACATATTCTGGTGTTTTGGAGCCTGGTGAAATAAACAATATTCTCAGATATCATTTATGCTAAATAGTGGAGGTAAGGCTGTCTGGTTCTAGCATGAAGTCAGACCTGCACTCCTGCCTACTTCTCTGTGGCATTGCTGCTTGCTCCTCTGCTTAGAAGTCATTTTGGCATTAATGTGTGTGTGTGTGTGTGTGTGTGTGTGTGTGTGTGTGTACCTACCTATCTACCTACGTGTATTCATATGTGTCTATTTTGTGTGTGTATTAAATATAACACATCAGCTTCTGTATCCCTTCCTGTATCTTAATGTTGTACTGGAATGCAGTTGGGGATCGCCCTAGCTTTGTGTTGTATTTCCAATAATTTCAGGAGGGGAGGTACTGTTGTCTCCCATGGGCTGCTTTCCAGTACTGGTATTGCCAGCCACTGTTGGGGTTAATTATGGTTGTGTGTGATATTATCCCCAGGTGTAACTCTGTTTTCTCTCATAGGAATGAATAGGATTTTTCCCCCCATTCCTATATGGAAAAGTACAGTTATACCTCGAGTTGAATGTGCTTTGGGTTGAGCGCGTTCGAGTTGCGCTCCGCGGCAACCCAGAAGTAACGGAGCGTGTTACTTCTGGGTTTCGCCGCACGCGCATGCGCTCAAAATGACGTCACACACATGTGCGGAAGCGGCAAAACGTGACCCGCACACGCGCAGACGTGCCGTTGCATCTTGTGTTTCGTTTGGGATGAGAACAGCGTTCCGGAACGGATCCCATTCGCATCCTGAGGTACCACTGTAAAGGCATGCACACCATTGAGGAGGGGGCTAAACTTGCTCTTGGCAATTCTAGTGCTTGGAGCAAGAAGCTGATTTTGCCCCCTCTAGAGTGAGTTTGTTAGGAATTGGCACGATACTTTACCTTATATGTGAAATAATGTACAGAAATATGGAAAGAATAGTTATCAGTTTTATGTTTGCAGTTGCGATTGAGTTCTGCCTTGGGTGAGTGTACTTGATCTGAACAAATCTATTAGCATGAAGCCAAAAACAGAAACCGGAACCAAGAAGTTAAAAGCTCTTACTGCAAAGTAAGGGAAGCAAATTGTAATTGCAGCAGATGGTATTTTTCAACCCACGCTAGCAATACACTATTTCACTATCGGTTTTTCTTTTGCTTTATCACAATCGGTCTAAACAAGCGCTGTCTGCTTTTTCTCACATAAGTCTAAATTAAAGTTTATTCTTTAATTTAAAAAAAGTTAATAGTGAACACAATGTTTCAAGGTATATTTGGAGTACAGTAAGCCTCAAATTCATAGCTTGGACAGTAAAAGTTTGTTTGAAGTGTAAATACTTGCAGATTCAAAGAGAAAAACCTTAACCAAGATATAATATTGCAGTTAAAAATTAATTCTGCAAATGATTTTACATTATTAACCTTATTGCCTGGGCTCTTTTGCCTGATCTATAAGTCATGCACAGCAGAATTTCTCCTTATTCCATGTGTGTGCACATGTGTGTTTTCACACGTGTGTTGGGAGATGTTTAAATGAGATGCTGGAAACTTTATGAAAACAATAGTCCATTAAAAAAACACGAATCAGCCAAATTTTCCATTTAAAAACATCAGGATCAGTTTCAGGTATTCTTATAATAAAATAATGTTATTACTTTCCCACATTTGTAATGATGTTTCATTTGGCTTCCAGTTGAGGCATGTTCCATCTTAGTTTTAGAACTGTTTGTTATCCTAATAAATCTGATTTACGCTGTCCTTTTATGTGATAAGATTATTTATTTAAAATGGCCAACATGTTTCCCAGAGGCCAAGATCCATCAAAGTCAGTTAGTCTAGATGATCCTAACTCGACAATTCTATGATCTCAGTCTAGAATATGTTCTTCTTTAGCATGTAATTCCAGTGAAGGTGCTGGTGGAGGGGAGTTCTTAGTATGGGATAAACTATCAAGGGAATTCTGCTGTGGTTTTGTTTGAATGGAATTGCTCTGGTTGAATTGGAAGTTGTTCTTTTAACCAGCAAAAGCATTCCTATTAGCACAATGTTTATCTTCTAAAATTATAGTGGGAACAGAGGAGAGAGTGCAAAGGTCTCCATGGCGATAAGCATCTCTGTTCACTTGCTGACGTAGCTATGTCTGTGCTAAGCTAGTTGTTTTCTGAGTTCTTAATGGATAATTGAGCTTGGGAGACATGGGTGCGGGTGCTGTGGACTGCATTTGCAAAATGTGGAATCAGGATTTTTGTGTGTGAGAGATGGGGTTGGGGGAATGTTAGAAAGAGAAACATGAATTGTGATAGGAACATAATATGCGAAGCAGAAAGAAGAAGGTGTGTGTGTGTGTGTGTGTGTGTGTGTGGTGGTGGTGGTGGTTGTTGTTGTTGTTGTTGTTGTTTTGCAAGAGTTTGGCTTTAGAAGTTGTGAATGCTGCAGTTCCCACCTGGCATATGCTTCAGTTGTGATGTTTTTGCACAAGGAGAAAGTTTGTGTTGCATAATCACGGTGAGGGGAGTCAGAAATTCTCAGTTCTAAGTTCAAATATGTTAGGAAAGCCATTATATTTGAGTTAGCCCCCTGTCAGTGGTATGGGGATAATACTGAGCAGCAGTCCACACACTTTTGCAGGACTTAGAAGCCAGACATTATTTACAATCACTGCTAACACTTTCTTTCCCCCTACCCTCACACTGGGCCCTCATTTTAACTGGTTTTGGAGAAGGCCAGGAACAGCACAGGTCTTCCTCAGTGCTTCTAGCTTTCCTGGCATGTCTTATGCAAAGTGAGACATGAGAGCCTGCGTTTTCCCCAAGTTCTCTGCATGCATGCATGTGAGGGTAGGGGTGGGCTGTGCTGCCTCTTGCTCCCAGAATAAACTGAGAGGGTTGGATCCAGACTAAGTTGAACTTAGTTCCAGTTGAAATGAACAGAGCAATTCTTACTATTGTTATTTATTACATTTCTATACCACCGTTCCTCTGAAGATCACATGGTGGTTCACAGCATAAAAACACAATAAATACATACCATAATAACAAACAAAAGCAATAACCTCCCCCCACAGTCTAAAAGACCATAGATGGTTAAACATGCCTCCTGTTGATTTCAATAGGAATTAAGTTCAAGTAATTTAGGATAGGCTGCATTCAATGCAGCATTAGGCAGATTGCTCCATCAGCACACATGTTTCTCCTGCCCAAACATTTTCTCCTTCTCTTCTCCCTTTTCTGCATCCCCTGGGGTTTTACCCAACCCTCTGGAGCAGATTTGGGGTATGTGCAGGGGCAGGAGAGGAGAATCCCATTGTGGCAAGTTATAATTCTTGAGCTAGCACAACTATTCAGTAGAATACTGCTCACTGTCTCCAACCCAGTGCTTTCTGCTAGGCTTTGAGGGCTCTGTTTCTGCCTCTTGATGCTGTGGATGGTGCAATGTGATAGCCAGAATTAAATGTAACATCACTACTGGTGATCATATTTGTGGTCCTCTTATACTGACCTGTCTTACAGGTCTGCTGTGGGCATTATTGAAAACTTGTCTTAAGGCATTTTTGAATACTGAAAACTGCTGTCTAAATGTTGAATTACATTAAGGCTAGAACTTTGTTTAAGAGATTCTGCCTGTTGTTACAGGGTTACTTTGCACTCCCTCTGGAAATTCTTATTGCTGAGTGGAAAAGTTCAATGTATGCGGTTTTAACTTCCCTGGATTTGGAGCATCTGATGTAATAATCATGCTAGCAATGTTTAGCATTGAGGTATAATATGCATTTTGTGCTGGTCATGGACCAAAATACATTTCTGATTAGATATGAGTCTTATCTCATCTTTTCCCAGAAAATATGTTGAGATGACAGAAAAGCAGTATTTTTGCCAGTGTTTTTTAATCCCACCATGAAGATTTATAAATTCCAGATATACATATATGAGAGAGTGAAAAAAATTGAAAATACCTATTAATGACCAAATAGGTATATATGTGTGTTTAATACAAACGGCATTGATCTGTTTAACAATAAACTGCTTGTGGCTTTGTAATAGTCAATATGTGCTTCCCTTCCTTTTTAATTTGAAAATATGGAAATCTAAAGCACTTTTATTCATGACATATAAAAACAGATCGGTATTAAATCTTGGCTTAGTTTGTTTTCTGTGGGGAATTTTGGTAATTCACATGTATAAAGCACTTATACACTCTTGCAACTTAAATGTTCTAAAGACTATAGCATCTAACTAGCATATGGTGAGAGTCTGATTTCCAGCCCCCACCCCCCACAGTAGAAATGTCATTGAGCACATGTGTTTAAAAACGTGATACATCATTTAAACAGACTTTGTAGAATCTGTTTGGAAAATACCTCCCCGCTTCTCCCCTCTTGCATGGATAAGATCTTCTGAAGCTGCTCAGTTTTTCATGAGATGATTTATTTTAATATGTGCAACATTTTTTATGTCACCTTTTGAGGCTGAAGGTGACACACCTCAGCTCAAATAGCAGATCAAAATAGAATATAAAAATACACTTGGAGATAAAACAGCAGTTCAAGCAAAAATAATAATAATGTAGGCTCTGTTCACAAAGAAGGTAGCAGCACCAAAGGCCAAATGAAGAGGATGCACCCCTTATTTTCATGTTCTAAGCTGCCTTGAGCATGGTTTGAACTGTGGGAAGGCGGCGCACAAATGTATCTGAAACAGTTCCGTTACAATTTATATTGCACCTGAGGTCCTTTGACTTCAGAATGCTGTTACAGTGATTTTTTCTCCTTCAATATGTTACATTTCATTCTGAGCGACGGTTCTTGACATTAGCAAGTATCACTGTTATGAAACTGGCCACACAAACACACACAGCATTTCTCTTCTCATATTCTACAGAGTTGGCAGCAGGGACAGTTGCTGTTAAGTCAGGGAGGCTGGAAGATCTCAGTTTGTGGACAGCCTCCATATTATTACCATAAGAGAACTATTCATGGGGGTGCATGAATGATGTTCCATCTAGTTTGGCCTAAGGAAGAACTCTTTTCTACCTGTATTCTAGGATTTGCCTCTTCCTGTCTGGATCTGTGCTGTCTTGCATTGGAATACAGAGATGTTGAACACTTTTAACCTGTTAAAAGATATGTATTGTTGTCTTAGAAGTTTCCTTATGAACTGGTGGTTAAGAGTTCCTGGTTGTTGTTTTTTTGCTGACCATGCCTTGTGGTGTAACACTGTGACCGTCTTTGTGGTCTTTGATGTGTCCTCTAGTAAAGTGATGTAATTAACTTTACGGAAGAGTTCCAGTACTCTTGTCAGTTGCAGCATAATTTATTTTTTTTAAGAAGTGACCCTGGGATTTTATAAACCATCGTAATTAGCAATTGGTGTAGCTGTTTATCATTATTGCTGTGCATCATCTTTAGAAGTTTGCTTTTGCTATAAATATATTTTCATATTTAAATTGCATGCACATTTTTCTGCGAGAGCAAACATTCGTATTTATAGCCTATTTTATCAGCAAAGTTGCCAAAGCGTAGACTCTGCCGTATGTAAGTCTATGCTTGCAAATTGCTGATAGCACCAGAAATGCAGCGCTCCTGGTATCACAGAAATTTCCAAAACATCTTTGTTGTTTTCTTCCTTGCCCACAGGTTTTGGTTTGGGTAAGCCTCCCTTCTAATATACTTGGTAATTGGGTTAGGGAACATTGCTCCACTCTTAATCTACTATAGTGTGTTAGCTTGAGCATAATTAAAACAGGATTACAGCCCTTTTCATTCTTATGTTTACAGCTCTTCATCACAGATGTAGTCTGGGGTTGTTCACCATTTGTCTTTTCCTCACCCATGTTCACATCTCTAACATTTCCTCCCTTTCCTTGCAAGGGCAAGTGATCTGCAGCGTAGGCTGCTCTTCCATTGCAGAGCTGTTTCACTCTTCACATTGCAGTCATGTTTGCCCTGGCTGTGCTGCTGATTGTTGCAGTAAACACATACTGAAGAAGGAAGACATGTATATATCTATATACATACATACACACACAAGTGAGTTGCAAGTTGCCATAGTTCCCCTGGCACCAATCCACTGCATGAGTCCTTTCACAGTGTGGGCTGTATTCAGGGGTTGTGCAAATGGAAAGCTGCTTATGCAATCAATTTTCTTTTCCTCTCCTCCTCCCCTAAGACCAACTTCAGAGGTTTGGGGAGCCCTCCTGAACAGTGGCAGCTGTTTCGTATGGGTTGAAATGTGAAGGGGAAACCACCCAGATCAGGATAAAATAGATATCGTGGCCATTGGAGCATTATCTCCACACCCAATGGTGCTTTCCCCCTTTCATTGCAGTCTTGTGCAACACAGTTCCACTGTTAATGAGGGTCACCAAACCACAGAAGCTGCCTTCTACTCATCGAACCACTGGATGGAAGGTTCCATGAGTGAGATTCAACATTGCAGCAGGACTTCCCTTGCTCTCTTCCTGCCTGCAACACCCACACCCTCCCAATTGGCTCTGGAGGGTCTGCTAACCCTCTGGAGCAGAGTTTGAGGAACGTAGGGGGCTGCATGGTGGAAGAGAGACAGTGTAAATCCCTTAAACAGTTGGGATGCCGTGGTTGGATATCATCCTGTGTACTTAGTGCAGCAAACCAGGCTGTAGTAGCAAGTGAAATGCCTCTTTAGAAATGACATGGCGTTCTTGGGATTTGTGACAATTCTGATTATGGAACTCAGCTTTGGCCTTTCAAAAATGATTTCCACATAGCCACAAAAGGAAGGACGTTAGAAATTTTGCACAGAAGATGCATTTGTGTAACATGTATGTGCTCCCAGTGTGCAAAATGGAAAGAAAATATCATTGAACTGAGTATTGACTGTTGCATTCATGTAAGTAAAACCCCAACTACTGAAAATCAGTCAGTAATAAAATACCACCTACTGTATTTTTTAAAATTGCTTAATTAAATGAAAAGCCCATATTAGCAGTACTATTATTTATTTATTTATTTTTAAAAACTGCTAACATTTAACCCTGTATAGGTGTGTTTATTTGGTAGTGTCAGCCGAGCTGCTTTGCTTTATATTAACATAAGGATACCTCCTTCTTCTTTTCTTGTTCAAGCTTGAGCTGAAAGCACTTCCTTGTTTCATTTTGAAATAAAATCAGTTTCTTCTTTCTGAGAAATACAATCCTGTGATTTTTGAGTTACTAATTGTAGGCAGAAAATGCAGAGTGAAGATCTTACACTACTGAAGCCAGAGCTGAGAAGCATAAAAGCACAAAAGCATTTAAGGGATAAAGCAGGCACAATTTGTAGCAGAGAAGATGGGAAGGCAGAGGAATAGTGGTTGTTAACCGAGTAAGTGTACTTAATTTCCTGGTAGACTTTTGTGATTCTGTGCCCTTGTGAAGCCATGGGGATGAAGAACAGCATTCTGTTTAATTCTATGCAGTCTGTGGTATTTAAGCAGCTGTTCCCTAATAAGCCTTGAGTGTACCAAAATTGACAAAATATCATGAAACATTTTTTCTGTCTTTTGTGCCTAAGACATTACATTCGCAATGCTGTTGTGACAGTAGCTTCAGGGGTGGTGGGTGAAATGCTCTCAACTACAAGAGCAGCCACGACGCATACTCACAAAAACTGTAATAACCTTCCACAGCTGATTGGCGCTAAGTTTCTGGAGGCCATTGCTTTTGCTTTCCCGACCATTGGCTGTGCTGGGTGAGGGGGGTGGGAATTGGGAGTCGAGCAACATTTGGAGGGTCAGGTTGGTCTGCTCTGCCCTGTAGGAACAGGAAGCAAGTTCAAAGTAAAAAGTTATCCATATTTTTTCTGGAATTGAGTTTCTGCTTGTCCCTGTGTTACGATTTCAGAGTCCATTAGTTACCCACGAAGCACCTCAAAATATTGACAGTTACCTGTAGAAATATACCCATCATACTTACTACTTTGTTTACATAAAAAGCAAGGGTAGCCATGCTGGTCCATAAGGAGAAAAAAACACCGCAAACCCCCCACAACTGAGCAATGACTAATGAAGTTATTGCCCTGTTAAGGATTTTGTAATTTTTGAGTTTTCCTTTCCTCCCATTCTCTCACCCTCCCAGCACCCTCATTCTCCTGTTCTGTTATTCTAAGAATATATTTTGTATTGTGATGGTACACATGTTCTCCTTATCAACATTCCAATAATGAAACATTTGGGAGTGGGTCCAAAAACTTGCTGAGATCCTGTGGAGTAATGCCAGTGGAAAATTCTTCTTGTGATCGTGTACAGGATAAGGGAGAAACTCCTTTGGATTGTGTCAGTTTTCTCTTAGTTTTGCTCACCATACTCTTTAGCACATATTTAACTTAAACTAGTGTAACTTAGTTTCCAAAGCCATTCAACATTTGCGTATACTCCCATTTATCAACAAACATGTCAGTAGTGCTAGCTAGCATTTTTGTAATGTGGGTGTTATCAGATGGAGCTAAGACCATCACTCAGAGCAATTTATGGCTTTCAAGATTTTACAGATTATGCAAAATTGCAATACACCACAAATTGCCATGACAACAGTGATAAAGAACTAAAAAATGTACGTGCTGAGGAACCACATGGGCTGGTGTACAAACTGTTTCCAATCACCAGAGGTGAGATAATGCAGAATAAAAGGATTGCTATCTGAACACTGCTTCACAGAGTATTTGCTAAAGTCTAAAGTGGACATACTGACAAAGTTTATTGTGAATGTCCTGATAAATCTTGACTGTTTTCACTTACAACTGCAGTTAAGCAGTCTCTGCTGTGATAAAATTACTTGTGTTCCTCATAACTTGGGACTTGTAAATTTGGAGGCAGAAACTGAAGTGTAACATCATCATCATCATAATCATCAATTGAATTTATATACCGCCCTATATCCGGAGGTCCCAGGACGTTTCACAGAACAAAATCAAAATATAAAAACACTAAACATATAATTAAAAGAAAAACAACAATCCAATAACCTCTCCCCCCCAAACCCCACATTTTAAAAGGGCATAGGATGTCAATCAAATCAACCAAAGGCCTGGTTAAAAAGGAACATTTTTGCCTGGTGCCTAAAATAATGAAGGCGCCAGGTGAAGTTCCCTGGGGAGAGCATTCCACAGACAGGGAGCCGCTGCAGAGAAGGCCCATTCTTGTGTTGCCACCCTCTGGACCTCTCAAGGAGAAGGCATCTTTGTGTGTTAATATCCTGGGGACATAATGATATGGAGACGTTATTTGGAAGGATACACATGGCCTGATTATGGCTTAGTAGAAAAGTAGGCAGGAAAACCCCCCAGAAATATCATTGGTTAGTGTATCCTTTTAAAATGGAGCAAGATTTTAGTTTTATCCAGACTATTACTTTCTATGTACCATCCCTCCAACATTTCTTGAAATACGCAGGTGGGAGGAAGGAACAGACAGAAAGACAGACAGACAGACAGCAGTGAGTAAAAACAACAACAAAGTGGGACATGGTTTTTCTTGTGTTCTCTCCTTCCTTTCCCAGATATATAATTTATTTGTTTGGTTTTCTTTCTCTGGTGTCTGAAATGTTTGCTCCGTATGTGTAGTAGGTATTTACATGTTTGGTTTGAAATTGAACAATGGAGATATATACACATACATACATGTTGGCCATGTGGAATGTCTGTGAAGGTGATATTTACAGAAACCCTTAAGCATGGGATAATTAAAATATATTTTGTTCTTACCTTTCCATGCATGGCTTCTTTTGCTCTTTTTCTGTATATAGTGAGAGGGTGGGGAGGGGTATTACTCAGAAGGGTGGTGGGAATGGGCTATTGCATATTCAGTAGGATAAGTGGATTGTAGAGGGTTCTTAATTCTAAGACCCTTAGGTATAATGTCCAGGTTCTTGCATTTAGTCAGAAAGAAGATGTCTGTCTGTACCCGTGCAAGTTTCTTGGTGAGGTTGATGGACTTCCATTTCATGCGGCTCAATGTGGTGCCTTCCATAGTTCTAGTTACAGGTAGGTAGCCGTGTTGGTCTGCCGTAGTCGAAACAAAATAAAAAAATTCCTTCCAGTAGCACCTTAGAGACCAACTAAGTTTGTTATTGGTATGAGCTTTCGTGTGCATGCAGTGTATCTGAAGAAGTGTGCATGCAAACTTAGTTGGTCTCTAAGGTGCCACTGGAAGGAATTTTTTTATTTTGTTTCGACTACAGCAGACCAACACGGCTACCTACCTGTATCTAGAATTTTTACTAAGAGTATAAAAAATGGTTTCCATTATTTGTTCCTAGTGTTTGGTACTTGGGTGGAGATACACTGCCCCTTAGCATGCATGTAGCAGAGGGTTTTTAAGAGTATTTAAGGAAGCAAACCTGTTTCCTAAGCATCGTAGATAAGCATATTGGTGATAAGGCATAGCAGAAGAAAGTGGTGATAAATTCTGTTGTCAAAAGAATGAAATTTGGTGTTTATACTGAGAGGCACAAAGTGCTGTTTAACATTTTCCACATTCTTTTTCTTCCATAACATCAACAAATAGTATTCTTCAACATATCCTTTATGTAATTTGATTTACAAATTTATAAGAACATTTGAAATAGGTGGTTAGGTAGCTTTTGCTTGGGGAATAAATTGTATTTATTTGTTTTTTTAATCTAACTTTAGTTGCATAACAACTTAGGCATCCCAAATATATCTGCAGTTGCCTTTTCAGATGTTTACATTTTTAAAGGTAGTACACCAAGCTGACTCTCAGAGCACTGTGGTACACTGTAACAGTAGGAAAGATCAGCTCAGAAAGAGGCAGGGGAACCTCCTTGGCATTCTAGTTGATAAATCAGCTTAAGAACTGTAGATATTCGGTATTTTTCTTTGCATTTTACACCTTCGGGAAATATATTACATCTTCTTTGCCTTTAGAATGTTTCCAAACTAATCCAATCCAAATCTTTATTATGGTCATAGATCAGCATAAGATAAAAGCACCTCCATAAATAAATAAAAGCTGCTAGATAGGCAATAGGGCAACTGCAGAAGTACACATACTCATACTCTCATTTACAGTAGACCAGTTTGAAAAAGTTGGTAATGGGGTATTATTTCATGTCTCTCATTTTTTGTATTTCTCAACATATTACCTACCCTTTCTACCTTTTTGTTTTGCAGAGCTTCTAATGAAGATCCTATGATTATCTGAGCTCTAATAGCTGGATCTTCGGATATCAAAGCTGGGAGAAAGTACTTCTGAAACCAACATGTAGCAGATAGCCACTGTTCCGTCAGATTTGCTGCTTTTGGCCAAGGTGTTTGTCTTCTAGACTTCCCTGTGTGTTCAGCAGTGAAAGAATTGTTCTAGGGATTCTTATTTCTTGGGTGGTGAATGAGTTTCGCTGACAGAAATTGAAATTGGATTTCACGTGGTTTTTTGTTAAACTGAGGAACCATGAGTAGTAATCTTGGGAAAGAAAAAGATTGTAAGGAGAAGGACCCAAAAGGGTCTTCAGCAAAGGAAAGGGAGAAGGAGGCCAAGACTTCTGGTGGATTTGGGAAAGAAAGCAAAGAGAGAGAGCTTAAGACCAAAGGGAAAGAAGCCAAAGATGGGAAGAAGGACTCCAGCGGTGCACAGCCGGGTGTGGCTTTTTCAGTGGACAATACAATAAAACGACCTAATCCAGCTCCAGGTGCTCGCAAGAAATCCAGCAATGCCGAGGTGATCAAAGAGCTAAACAAATGTCGGGAAGAAAATTCAGTACGCTTGGACTTGGCCAAGAGGTCGATACACATACTCCCACCATCTGTCAAAGAGTTAACGCAGTTGACGGAACTTTATTTATATGGAAACAAACTGCAGTCACTACCGTCTGAGGTGGGCTGCCTTGTGAATCTGGTGACACTGGCCCTGAACGAGAACTCACTTACCAGCCTCCCTGACTCTCTTGATAACTTGAAGCAGCTTCGCATGGTTGATTTACGA
Source organism: Podarcis filfolensis (assembly GCF_964270895.1). NCBI lineage: Eukaryota > Metazoa > Chordata > Lepidosauria > Squamata > Lacertidae > Podarcis > Podarcis filfolensis. Next base: position 47,635,753 of record NC_139608.1, read on the forward strand.
CACAACAAACTGAGAGAAATTCCTCCAGTGGTGTATAGGCTAAGGTCTCTCACCACACTTTATCTACGCTTTAATCGTATCACAACTGTGGAAAAGGATATCAAAAACTTGTCGATACTCATCATGCTCAGCATACGGGAGAACAAAATCAAGCAACTACCTGAAGAAATTGGTAAGAGTGATTTTAAAAATCCTGTACTAAATCTTACTATGTAACAGTGGATTGAATTGTTATCCATGGGCAAGAGCCACCTTTGCAGAAATGAACTCCTGCTCCCTAGGACCCCCAAATCTGCTCTCTAGTGTCCGCTAATGCTCAATCTGCTGTGCAAGTAATGTGGATGGGCTTCACCAAATTAATGCATGCCATTTGGCCATTAGATTCCTAAAGCACTGAACCATACCTCATATATTTGTCTGGTTTTCAGCTACTGTCCCACAAATTTTATTCCTTCATATTGGACTCCATGAATTAGGCTTAGTTCTTGAGGAAGGAATACAACCATTTATTGGCTCCCAGATACAGTGTTATATATTAAGGATTGTGTATTTGTGATGCCTAAGACATAAGTAGTAGTATTGTTTGGGGGTAAAGTCGAGAAAGTTAGAAAGTTAGAAATGCCTTCTTAAGAATTGGGGCACAAACAACACTTTAGGAGAAAGCAGTTTTGGTGCTATCTAATTACTAATGCCTGCAATTAATCTTTTCATAAATGTAACACTGAATCATGAATTCACATTTTTTTCAGGAGTGGAAACTTGCTTAAGTTGCAAAAATGGCATGGCTAGTATTTTAACCAAGAATCTGAGTAAATTTAATATTTTTAAAATAGGTCAAGAGATTCCATTATGAATTGCCTATAGAAATTCAATAACTTTCCAACTCCTTTCCTATAAACCGTAATACTGAAAAGGCTATGATCATTTGACAGTACTGTTAGGAGGGATGAGGTTTAGGGAATATGTTGGCTGGTCTCTTGAATTAAGACCATATGGGGATAGCATAAAGACCTGAAGAAGTATCATGCAGAGCAAAAATTTCCACATTTAAACTATGTACATCTTAAACAGTTCCTAAATAACTACGTAACTATATACAAATGTATGCACCAGGATATGTGTGTGATCACCTACTTTGCTTTGTTGCTGTAATTATTCCACTTCTATTTACTTATCACTGGGGTTTTTTTGTCTCTTGTTTCCCTCTAACCTTACTCCCCTCCATTTCTTTCCACTTGCTGATGTGTATATGTGCCTGCCACTTTCGGATTGCAGTTTATTAATTTGTTAGTCTTAAAGTGTTTCAAGATACTTCTATTTTATTTTGTTCAAGAAATTCAGCTTTCTTTCAGCTGGCCTCTTTCCTTAAAATTCTTTTATTCATTCTATTTTTCTTTTAATAAGTAAACTGGTGGTTCTGATTTAAGACAATGTTATGACACTTAAATTTAATTTTAATCCACACAGGCAAGATACATCCCTGCACTCTATCCTGATACAGTGACAAGTAAAGCAGCGTATGCAAACAGGATACACTCCTATGGGATTTCTATTATTGAAGTCACTCAAAAAATTGCCTGTTCATGCAGTGTATGCTTCTATACAGTTCTTGTAGTTGGAAACAGTTGGAGAGGGATAATAATAATAATAATAATAATAATAATAATAATAATAATAATAATAATTTATTATTTATACCCTGCCCATCTGGCTGAGTTTCCCCAGCTACTCTGGGCGGCTCCCAATCAAGTGTTAAAAACAGTACAGCGTTAAATAATAAAAACTTCCCTGAACAGGGCTGCCTTCAGATGTATTTTAAAGATAGGATAGCTGCTTATTTCCTTGACATCTGAAGGGAGGGTGTTCCACAGGGTGGGTGCCACTACCGAGAAGGCCCTCTGTCTGGTTCCCTGTAACCAGAAGGCTGTTTATTGCTGTAGACTCTTCCTTAGGGCAAGTTACACTCTAAAAACTCATAGAAACCTTGGTGGGGGGGGGTGCCTCCATTTTTGTGGCTGGAGTGAACTTAATATATTCACTTGTTTAGTAAAACTTTGGAACAAGTATTAGTTTTGCCAACCTTTGCCCACTGCAGCTTCTTTAAGTAAATACAGTGTAATTTTTTTTGCTGCTGAAGGGTATAAGGTGCACATCTAGTGCAAAATTAAGTAAAAATGGTTAGGTGTTAGGGGATGTTTGATGTGGCAGCAGCATATCTCAGCTTAGGTCATGTTGAATTTGTATAAAGTGTGTGAACTGATCTGTGGACAATTTAAAGAACAGTTTACTTTAGCTGTTAATCTCTGCCTTTGCGCAGTGATATCAGACTAATCTTTACCACTTTTATTGGTAGCTGCTTATATTTGTCTTGCTTTGGAACAAGACTTATTGCTGCTGCCCTTTTGACTTGTGTGATACCTTTGAGGAAAGCAATTGGAAATACTGTTCTCTGCTGTGTCTGTTGGGAGAAGGACTACACAGTGCTTGTGTATTTTTGTATATCCACTGTGGCTCCAGAGAAACCACCAAAGGAGGTTTATTTTTCTCTTCTCTGAACTGTTTAGTCTGAGGTGTCGCACTGTATTAAAAATGTGAAGTCCTGCCAACAGCTAATGCTACGAATTATGCATTCCTGAAGAAAACATTGGGGATCCCCTGTTGCCTAAGGTAGATCTAGCTTATTTTCCATATCTCTCTAGGAAATCCTCCATTCCATTGAAGCAAGGGTAAAGAGTGGGATAAAATTCAAAATTATAGTGAGTCACAGAAGAAGCATGAGAAATATGAAGAAACAAATGGGAGTGTCTCTGACTGAATCCAATGCATTCTTGTAATCCTAGGTTTATCTTATGCATTCTTTTATAGCTAGTTTGTTGTACATGTTCATTTCTAGAGGCACGCCATACAATTAGTTTTATTTTCACACAAAATAGCTTTATTATTCAATGCATGCATTCTCTAATAAAACTACTGACTGAAATGGTGACAGGTTTCTCTATTTTTCACAGATATGCACATGCAAGTAGCAAAGCAGGTGAAAGCTGATGCTTCTAAAATACTTCAATTTGGGGTGGTTTGGGGAAATTGCAGTAAAGGCTGACCTACATATTTTGAACATCCCTGTTGGACAGGTTTTTCAAGTAAGGGGTGGATGGTGTGTAATGGGAGTTGTTGGTTGCCATGCCCAAGAGATGTAAAGCTTATTTAATTTAATTAAAAGAAATTGTTTTCCGCTCTTCTATAAGATGAGCGTAACCTGTGCTACCTTCTGAGTTTTTCACAAGACAGCAATAGAATTGTAGATATGAGATATGATTGATGGGCAGTGCTACAGGTAAACCCAGAGCCAGTAAGACAGCTTGCAGTTGTATATGTTAGCAATGAGAGAAATGAGAATGGGTTTCTAAGAGCTTAGTGCACTCCTGATCAGAATACAAAAGATAATTGCTCTTACATGGGTAGCTGGCAGGAAAAGAAAAATGAAGGTTCATTGTTTTTGGTATACTCTACTGGCACTTTAAAAATCAACCAGGGAATAGAAATTCCAGTACAGTACTTACTATAAGCTTAGTAATATTTTTCAATGCCAGAATTTTAAAAAAATACTTCAAGTTTTTAAATTCTTAGGAGTTATAACAATATAATTTAGGTTACCTTTTTATGTAGGTAGAGAGTCTAGAAGAGGATTAATAAACACTGTTGCTAGCAGACATACACGTATGTCATTGACTGCTCTGTACTGACTTAGTTTGACTCATTTGTTTGTTACTAAAATTTTGTTTAATGCAATCAGTATGCTGGATAATGTGTGCAGGTCTCATAATACTCCTCAGTGGGCTAGCACAACTTAAGAAAAATGGAGGGGAGATGATTTCAGAGAAGAGGTCAGAAGACAAATGCTAACTGAAGCAAAAATCTAGAATTGCTAATATTCATAAGTTCCCTTTCCTTATGTGCCCAGGGAAAGCTCTCTATCCATTCCCTTTGTCATCTGCTGCAGGATTTATCACAATGTAAAGGGTTTTTAGAATTTTCAACCTGGTTACGGAGAGAGCTAGACTGTGCAGCCGGTCAGGAGAGTTGCATATCATCCTTGCAGTCTCAAATATTTTCCACCAAGTTAATTGTGGCAGGAAGAATACATCTGTACATACATACATACATACATACATACATAGTTCACAAAAAGTGAAGGTAGCCATGATGGCTGTAAGAAAAATTACTTACTTATTCAAACCTTTATTAGGCATTATACAAATAAAACGATAAAAGAAAAAGTAACATATAAAAGCCTTGAGATATATACAGAAAGGCAGCAGTTGGCTACATACATATATATATATATACATATAAAATCAGTGGTTTTCCTTGTTAACCTGCTCCTTGGAGGACTGCTACCAAAAACTCGGCTACCCCCGCCGTTACCCTTTGGTCAACGTCGGATAGGCAGAATCCCACACATTCACCTTGTTGGGGCTCCAAACCACCCAAAAGAGGGGACAGCACGCGTTGACGGGGCGTACTGTACAATGGGCACTGAAAGAGAATGTGCTCTACCGTGTCCGGGACATTCATAAAACATCTGCAGAATCTCTTGTTTCTAGGGATGTTTTGATATCTTCCCCTGACAAATGCTGAGGGAAAAACATTCAAACGGGCCAGCATAAAAGCCCTACGTTGGGCTGGAATTATTAATTTGGTGACGTAATTGGCTCTGCTATCTAAGATATTTAAATCATAGAATATGGGCGAGCAAATTTTGTTTACAGCTGTCATAATATTTTGCCTCTCGACATCCTTTAGTCTAGTTAGGATATTATGGAAAATGTATTGCTCATTAGAATTGTACAGGGGCTCCAGCTCGATGCCTAAAGATTCAATCTTTTTTTCGAGGTGCTGATACCATCTTGATTTGTAGGAGTCTTTGAGCAAATCAGCGAGCAGACTTGATGGAGGGCAGCGAAAATGGCAGCGTAACCAGTACTTTATTGAGGTGGACCAGGCCCAATATTCCATTGTGTGTATGCCTATTTCTGCACACATTGTTTCATATTTGATCACAGCTGGGAGTCCAAGAATACGTCTCAGAAAGCTGGAGTGAATCTTTTTTAAATCACTATTATATGCTTGGACCCATAGCGGGATTCCATAGAATATCTGGGATTGCACTTTTGTTTGGAATATCTGATTGGCCGCAGGAATAAATTGATTGCCTTTCTGATAATAAAAACGGGCAACTGCTGATGAGGTGCACTTTGCCTGTTTTATGGCATTTGTGCGATGATTTGCCCACCCTAAATTGCTCTGGAATAAGATTCCCAGATACCTATAGATTTTCACTTGTTGGATTTCCTGCCCTCTTATTTTCCATTTCTCTAATTTCCAACCATTCGAGAAGACCAAAATTTTTGTCTTCTCGTAATTTATAGAGAGCTTGTTACATTCGCTGTAAAGGATCAGAGAAGATATAAGACGTTTCAGACCCAAGCTCGTTAATGATAGTAGGACAGCATCGTCTGCGTATAATAACAGAGAAACTGGTTTCTGATTAAGTTTAGGGGCATGTGATTCTATTTTTTGAAGGTGATCTGGCAAGTCTGATAAAAATAAATTAAATAGGAAGGGGGCAAGAATACACCCTTGTTTTACCCCTTTCGAGTTTGGGATGTCTGATGAAAGGTGACCTTTGGTGTTAAGTTTGACTTGACAGATATTGGAAGAGTATAAATTTTTTATTAGGATCAATAAGCGCTGATCAATTTTTAATTCTGCGAGTTTCCTCCACAGCTTTGGGCGGTCAATTGAGTCAAATGCACCACGAAAATCTACAAAAGCAGCAAATATCTTAGATTGCCTTTGAGATCTGTATTTTTCAACCAAATGCATAAGTATAAGGCAGTGGTCTAATGTAGAGCAACCTTTGGAGAAACCTATTTGTTCTTTCCCTGGTAAATTTAGATTTTTCATCCAGGTAAGGAGTTTAGATAAAAGGTGCTTAGCGTAGATTTTCCCTATCACTGATAATAGGCTTATCGGTCTATAATTCCTTGGTTCTTTTGGGTCGCCATTTTTAAAAATTGGGATAATTATTGATCTTAACCATATCTCAGGTATGATCCCATATTTATCTATGAGAGTAAACAATTGAGCTAAGGGTTCTGCCCACCAATCTATATAGGTCTTAAATAATTCTATTGGTAGACCGTCTGGCCCAGGAGATTTCCCCGATTTGAAATTTTTAACTATCTCTCTAATTTCCTCTTCTTCTACCCTTGGCCACTCCTGGAGTTTATTGATTTTATTTTTAGTGGTTTCATTTCCTTTAAGTTCACTGTGTAGATTGTTAAATACAGATGTAAAATATTGGGACCATTTGGATTCTGCAATTGGTGGTAGAGTTAGTTGATTTTCGGCTTTCAATCCTCCGTACACTAGGTTCCAGAACGCTTTGTTATTTTTACTCTGAATTGAGTCGAGTAATTGTAGCCATTTTTGGGTTGCATATTTCTGTTTCTTTTCGGCCAGAATGTAATGATATTTTCTTTTTTCATCAAGATAAGAGGGCTCTAGTTTAGTGCGATTATTTTTAAATGTTTGGCGCAGTTTTCTTTTTAGCTGGAAACATTCATCATCAAACCAAGGGCTAGCGCTATGTTTAAGTACCCAAACTTTAGGTGGAGTACTAAGTTCTACGAACATTTGGAAGATTTCATTATAAATTTTCGGAATATCGCTGTAGGAATTAGTGGTCTTTAAGTTGGATAATACTTGTTTTCTCAGGTTGGCTGTAAGTTTTTGCCCCACTACTGCACTCATTTCCTGGGACCATTTTAATTGGGTCATTTGTTTGTATTGAGAGGGTTCTATAATATTGTGCTTGGTTATTTTGGTTTCATCCTTTAAGTTAATAGACAACAATAATGGCTGATGGTCGCTTTCAGTACGCGTTCCGATTTTGAGGTCCATAATCGAATTTATAATATTATAAGGGACAAGAATATAGTCGATGACACTGCATCCTCGGGGGGAGAAGTATGTAAACTCCCCGCTTCTATCGCCTTTTGTTGAACCGTTCACAATCTGCAAATTAAAGTTGTTACATAATTCAAGTAGGCGTAAGCCTTCGTTGTTTACAGCCCTATCTCTGGAGAATCGTCCTATTTTCAGGGCATGTGCGATATCATTGTCAGTATTCCAATTTAGTTTGCTACATAGTTGTTCATTGTTGGTTCCCACTCTGGCATTAAAATCACCTGCTATTATCAATGAGGCATTTGGGTATTTAGCGGTCAAATTTTCTATATAAAAGGTTAGTTGTGACCAATTTTCACTGTTGCTGTTGTTTTTGGATGGGGGGATATAGACATTTACAAGTAGCAAAGTATCTTCTTTTTGGGTTAAAAGTAGGGCTTGTGCAAGTGGCAAGCATTTTTCTAGCTGCTTGATTTCAAACCCTAAGTTGTCTTTGATCATACAACAGAACCCTGCTTTCGGCCGGCCCTTCGTGTTTGTTTTCAATGCGGGTTTCGTATAGGAGGAGAATCCATTGATTTTAATATCTCTAGTTGACCATGTTTCTTGTAGAAGTATTAATTCAAAATCTTTAAAGAAGTTCATTAGGTCTGGGTCTCCGTCTTTGTTTCCGTAAGAAAAATTATAAAATCTGCATCATGGCAACACCTTTACTAGGCCAACCAAAGTGTCTCAAAGTAGCGTGCAAGCTTTTGCGTTCTGGAAGATGCTCCATCAGGCTAGATTGTAAACAAAATGGGATGGACAGGAAACAGGCTGACTCTATAAAAGTCTCCGTTTAGTCATAGTCTTATGATGGAACATAGGAGTGGCAGACCTTCAGATGGGGCTCTGCTAGGTGATATGCAGGTTTCAGGTTGCATCTAAGGCTGCTGGAAAGAAAATAGGATGATTAATCCCCCTATCTTTGAAAAGATAAAGTTGAGCAGTTACTTGCATCCATCTCCATCCTTAGGTGAAACACAAAGGTTTCATAGTAGGTGGAAAATGGGAATTAAAAGCAATCAGTTTGTTTTTATATAAGCTAAACTGGAGATTCGGTTCAAGTGAAGAAAAAAACGAACATTACTGTTTTCCACGTATCTGTGCGTCTCAATGAGATGTGAGATTCCTCCCTCCTTAAATGAAAGCATGACAGTATTAAGTAGCCTATATATAGGAGAAAGTGTGTGTGTTTTAATGAGGGAAAATGTATAAATAAGACAGGTTTTTCATCTTCATTGTGAGAAATGGTAGATTTGCTGTTTCTGCTAGAGTTCTACTTATACAGAATCCATATCTGCATCTGTTTCTATAACATTTTAAAGAAAAGCACTCGTATCAGTTGTTTTATCAGAAGTAATTAGGTTCATGGGACTTACTTCCAGGTAAGTAAGCAAAGAATTCCAGCCTCAAATTCCTGCCTTAAATTAGAATTAATCAGTTCTTGCCAGGTTTTTAATTTAGGGAAAACTGTCCTTATAAATACCATGACAGCAAGATAATTTTAGTACTGTGAAAAGTACTAGGTATAAGAGCAGCCACGTTGGTGCAAAACAGAAAAAGAAATTTAAAATGCAGATTCTTCTATTGGGAAGAATACCAGCACCATACAATTACTATTCTTATTCCTACTTTACTACATTACATTGAGAAGAGAAATTGTGAAATTGTGTGGGTTGGGATTAGAGGTTGAAACTTGACAATGCCATGCATGCCTTAAAGGTGGCCTTTTGCGTCTGCACTGTTTAGTCCTGGGCAGAACAATGACTAATTAATACTTGTATCTTTGTGCACTTTCAGGTGAGTTGTTTAACCTCATAACACTGGATGTAGCACACAATCAGCTTGAGCATCTTCCAAAGGAGATTGGAAATTGTACACAGATCACCAAACTTGACCTACAGCACAACGAGCTCCTGGACCTTCCAGATACCATAGGTATGTAAATATGTAAATATCTTTATTTTTTGGCTTCACATTTTGGGGAGTGTGACTAGTCCAGGGTAATCCAATGCAGGCATTTGGACTTATCCCTTGCCATTCTGTGCCCAAATCTCTAGCGACATTTGCTGGGAATCAATATTGAAGGCAGGTAAATATAGCAGCTAATTAGTCTAAAGATGACCAACAGTAATGATCATTGCTTAAATACATGCTTTTAATGTAACTTTTAAAAATTAAATTTGATTTGACAAGATTTGTGATTATCTTATTCTGCAACTGCTAAAATTTACTCATTTTGAAATTTATAAAGTTTATTTTTTTGTAAAAAATCTAGCTGTATTTCTGAAAAACCTTTTGCTACCACCTAAATGGAAATACTGTTTGTAAACTTCAACATGAATGGAATGAATATTCTTTCTAAACTGCTTTAATAACTCCATGTTACCACATGTTTGCCTGTGTAGTGAATTACAGTTATTTAGTTAATTTGTGCAATTTATTGATTTAGTACAAATTATTTCCTGTGAGTGGAAATTTATATTTCCCCAAAGGACATTTTCTCATTGCTCAAACTTGTATGTAGACAACACGAATAACAAATCCCAAAGCTTAATGGGTGTCAAAAAATTACCCATGAACAGTATTTTGGCCTTATGGGAGAAACCCATGTCCTAGAATCCTGATCCATCTCCAGGTTTTCCATAGCCCTAGAAGGACTGTTTTTAACCGTTTCTCAGAGCTCCCTCAAGCACTAATTTTGATGAAGTCCAGCAAAGAGACTTCAGCCTAGCAACTCCAGAGACCATATCCAGAAGCCTTGCATCAGCTCTAATTATATTGAGATCTTTGACATTGTTTTTTCTGCCAAGGCTTTGGACTGCTTAATCTGAGTTTTAAATAGGTTGAGGATAACCTGCAGGAGGCTGATGTCTTCTTCAGCTGAATATATATATATATATATATATATATATATGATGTGTGTGTGTGTGTGTGTGTGTGTGTATGAGCTCAACCCAGGTTGTTACATACCTCCCCCACATACATGGTTTTGCATCCCCTGCTCCATCTACTTTGTAGAGTAAGGGGTGGTTGACATGGTTTTGTCTCAAGAGCCACATTCACCCTTGACCAGCTCTCCAGAGGCTACATGCCAGCGGTGGGTGTGACCACCCCACGCTCATCCATGTAGGCTCTTGCAAGCATGAACACACACCATGTATACACAAACACATACACACAGACACATGTGTGTTTGGACATGGTACAAGCACACAGCTTCCCTTCCTCCAACTCAGCTGATCCAAACAGATCAGTTGAGGAAGGGAGTGATCGACTTACTCCCTTGTAACTTTACAGAACTTTTGTTTGGCATTAGCTTTTGCAGGCAAGATTCTGCCTGTCAGATTTAGATTTCAGCCCACACAAGGATTTTGAATAGTGAAATTGCTAATAGGTTTTGCCATTTCAGATGATTATCGTAACTTAGATATTGACACCATCATATGTGTGTTCAGGCATCATTCCAGGTATTATTGATGTCCCATCATTAAGGTTCAACATGCCTTCCCAGAGACTTCTGTAAAGATCATAAAGGGTGTGTGTGTGTGTGTGTGTGTGTGTGTGTGTGTGTGAAAACTGACAACAGTTTTCCTTGCAACATCTAGCACTTGGCTCCAGTGGACCATAGGTGTGCATTGGATGCATGAAAATTTAATTGTTAGCAGCATGAAACATTTGCCTGAAAGTCAGTGCTTAAATCTTGAAATTAACAAACACAACAGAGTAGATGGGCTTGTGGTCCTAAAGTCTGTCTGTCTGTCTTTAACTTCAGTCTTCAGCAGAATTTTTGTTTCATTTCAATTAGAGATTAAATGTAATCATCTTCAAGCAGATTGTAGCAGTCACTCACCTCTTAGTTATTTCAAGAACTACACACCAATCTCTGAACTCAACCGACTGCGTTTTTTCTCCCCCTTTGTACCTTCTTTTGGGAATGGTTTGCTATAGATAATATAGGTTTCTAATTATTGAAACAGATGTCAAAGCGATAAATAACTACCTGACATTCAGAAGACATCTTAAGGCAGCCCTGTTCAGGGAAGTTTTTAATCTGTGATATTTTAGTGTATTTTTGGTTTCTATGGAAGCCGCCCAGAGTGGCTGGGGAAACCCAGCCAGATGGGCGGGGTACAAATAATAAATTATTATTATTATTATTATTATTATTATTATTATTATTATTATTATAGTGGAAATCAAGCTGACAGAAGCTGAGCTCTTATATAGAATTACTGTTTGTAAAGGGGCATTTTTGGTGGTGGTTCCCTTTAAAGGATCCCTGTGTCTAAGGATGTGAACAAGTTGTTTGGAGAGCTTCAGTTTATTTGTTAGTTCATATTTTTATTTTTTAAATCTAAGTATTTATGTTCTGCATTCCCAAGCAAATAACCTTTACAAAGTGACTAACGAACTAAGCAAATAGTATACATGCTTTTAAAAACCATCACAATTACCACCCATATTTCCCTTAATATAAATTTATTTGCTGAATTAATATCCCACCCAAATTACCCCAGATCAGTTCCTCATCAATTTATTTTCCTTCAGTTAATTTCACTCCCAGATTCTGCTTAAAATCATTCCCTCCATAATTAATAACCTCAAATTACATCCTGATAAGCCCTACTTAGTTCCCCATACCCTATCCAGATAATCCCAAATTGATCTCTCCCCGAAGTCATTACCAACCCAGATACTGTTCTAAATTTGTTTCATTTAAATTAACCATCAATCCTTATCTTTACTGGAGAGGTGGTTGCCTATTGCTGCAAGTCCTTCTGCATTAAAAGAGACACTTGCCCAAGTCCTGCCTCTGTAGTTCTTGTAAATAACCTGTGTGAAAGCAAAGTTTAGAAAACATCATCTTCCTGGTTTCTTATATATATCTCCAACTAATCAAAAAGGTACGTAAATTAAAGGTTGTAGCCCATCTTTTTAAAAAAGAGAAACGCTTCTAGGAAGAGTTTCCTATAATTAAATAGCTTGTACTGTGTGTAGACTTGCTCCTTGCAAAAAAGCCTCACACTCTTCAGGATAGCCTGGTACCTTGCTATTGCTCGAGACTCCATCATCCCTATTGCACTTATTGTGGATGACTGCTTGATGAAGATGAGAGTCAAGTAGTTCTCATACGAACTTATCACTGCTGTTCACTAAGGTGAACAGAGAGTTAAGGACTTCAATGGTAGGTGGATCCCAAGCCCTGCAATATGAAATCTGGCCCACTGTATTCGGATACATATGCTTTAACTTGAATAATTTTCAAAAGCTTTTCATAGGCCTTTTTCTGTAACCTTCACCATTTTGATCCATTGCTAGCAGGGATTCCTAAGAGGAGCTATCTTGGCAGTTTGCAAATATTAAAGAGGCTTGAGAAAACAATTGCTTACTCTTCCTACTGAGATCCACTGAGGTTACAGGAAAATAGATTTTGCTACAGACTTAATGTATCTGTTGTGCTCTTTACCCTGGCCTCTTCTTGCATTCTGGGCTACTTAATATCCTCATAGGACTTCTCTAAATGCTTTGACTATCAGCATTATTTTTGAAAGGTCAAGTGTCACCCCCAGACTGGCTATTAAAATAGTCATTTAGGTGAATGGAGTTAAAGTTGTAGGTCCAACTTTTTAATCTTGCCATTGTGTGTTTGTTAGACCTCGTTGACGGTGTAAGCAGTGATAATCTTCATCATTCTGGTCTTTATTAATTCAAAATTTAAGTTATGAACAGCTTACTTAGAAAAAGAAGGAGTGTTGAGCCGCTAATTCTGTGGGAAGCTTTGTGTAACAAGGAAAGTGCAGATGTAAAGTCCTGTACTTTGGAAACAAATCCAGGCAAGTTCAATACAAGCATCTTCTAAATGCCTATGAGCAAAAAGTTGTTATGGGCAAAGGTTACAAGCATCACTGTAATTTGGTACCTCGTCTATTTCTGTATTACTCATGCTGTGCTAGGTGGCTAAGCATCAATTTGTATGAAGCTTTCAGGTCCTTTGTGTTTGGGATCTGGTTCCCATAAGCCAGCCTTTATCAACCTGTGGGTCCCCAGATGTTGTTGAACTACAACTCCCATCACCCCTAGCTAGCAAGGCCAGAGCGTCTCCATTCGTCCTCATGTCTCTCTACTTTGTTTCCATTGTGGCTACAGAAAAAGGGAAATCTGTCTATCGGTCCTGTTTTTTCACCACCAGCCTGTTTGACAGAAGGCAGTTGTTTTAACTCACATGCTAAGACGCTAGTATCCTACATTTCAGGGCTGGAATAGGGGAGAATTTCCTCCCCTCTGCAGGCAGCATGTAAACCTAGGCTACTAGCCTCTTAGCAAGCTAGTCAAAAAATGTGAAAGCTACTAACTTTTGTGGCGCTGTGGGTTAAACCACAGAGCCTAGGACTTGCCGATCAGAAGGTTGGCGGTTTGAATCCCCGCGACGGGGTGAGCTCCCGTTGCTTGGTCCCAGCTCCTGCCAACCCAGCAGTTCGAAAGTATGTCAAAGTACAAGTAGATAAATAGGTACCGCTCCGGCGGGAAGGTAAACAGCATTTCCATGCGCTGCTCTGGTTTGCCAGAAGCGGCTTAGTCATGCTGGCCACATGACCCGGAAGCTGTGTGCTGGCTCCCTCGGCCAATAAAGCGAGATGAGCGCCGCAACCCCAGAGTCAGTCACAACTGGACCTAATGGTCAGGGGTCCCTTTACCTTTTTACTAACTTTTGTGAGTTTATTTACAAGACTGTGATACTTGATAGACAAAAAATTGTCTGTGTCTTCCTTTTTGCATAGCAGAGAACAGAGCACATAAGATTAGATTGCTTTGTGTGATCTAGTTTTCCATTGGCAAAGTAGGTAGCCAGAACTCGCTTATGTCTGTTTGCAAACTTCCCTAGAATCGTGATTAGTATGTTTTATGAGTGTGAAGCTTATGTTTCCAGGAAAAGGGAGGGATGTCATTCTGCCCAAAGGTGCTGCAGAGTGTGATGGTGGCATGCAAATTTACACTTTAAGCTTCTGTGGCAATCATTCTTCTTATTGGTCTGAGAAATAGCTAAGCTTGGTAATAAAAATGGATATGGACAAAGGTGTCATAAAAAGCCAGTATTAATTTTTTTTATAATCATGACTATAAATATATTTCTGCAGTAACAAAGTTTTTATTCTTCACCTGTGAATTCTGTTTAAACTGCCAATCCTAAGAAATTTATCTCCCACACCTAATAAGAGCACCTTGTAGCAAAAAACATTTAACTGTAATTTTGCATCTCATGAAGTTTTATAGACTGACAAGTGTTGGGGCTTTCTGTTGACGAAATGGATAGCTTGCCCTGGCAATATTGATCTTATGCTCAGTGCACCAAGAGAGATGTATCAATTTGCAATATAGTCTCATGGGTTAAGTTCAGAAAGCATTAGGGGATGGCAGCAGGTTTTTCATTAATTATCCGCTGGCACATGCAGCTCACATGCAAGGTTTTTATGTCCTTAATTGTATTGCTTTTGACGTCTGCTAATTTCCCCTTCCTCTGTTCTTGCAGAAATGCTTACCCTTGTAATCTGAAATGTGTAAAGTGGTCTAAAGTACTAGAGTGATGAGTGGCCAGTAATGTTTAAAAAGAAACAAACAGAAAAACTTAGATGTATGCTTTGAGAGAATTGCTGGGCAGCTAGAGATGAAAGCAAAGCTGAGTAGTGTAAATTGATTACACCAAAATGGGACATAGCTGAAATTCTGAATCCTTCACCAGTGTTTGCATCTATACTTGGGAAATCCTTTGAAAATATGCTGCTCAAAATATGCAGAGATATTATTGTGGAAAGAATGTGTTTACTGAAAAATAAAAACTCTAGGAATTGGTTCTTTTCCAAGAAAATGCAACCAGTGGGAGTCCCCTTCTCCCAGCTTCTAAAGCAAATCTCTCTTAACCCTCTTTTGTTTTTAGGAAACCTGTCCAGTCTGAAAAGCCTCGGGCTGAGGTATAACCGGCTCTCAGCAATACCCAGGTCTCTAGCACAGTGCAGTAAACTTGATGAACTGAATTTGGAGAACAACATGATTTCTGCTTTACCAGAGGTGAGGCATTCTACAGTTTTTGTATGATTGCAGCTTAATGTTGTTTAAATGTTGCTCTAAAGCACTGGAACCAGCATTAGTTTTATTGAAGACAAATGCTCTGGAAATGGAAGGCTGCTGAAATTTGCCAAATTGGATGTAAACTATTAGCATTAGCACTAATTGAATGGGAATGAATGGATATTGCTTGAAGAAGTTGCTGCTGTGAGAAAGTTGCCTGGAAGCTTTTAAGAACAAAGCTGAATTGCCCCTCCCAAGCGCATTATGAAAGTTACTCAAGTGTAATTAAATATACAAAGGAGACTGACAGCAAAACAGATTGCTTTATTATAAGATAAGTTTGGCTCCCAATCCAAAAACTCTTTTAACAAATAAAAATGCTTTATTCAGAAGTGCTAGTCTGTGTATAAATTGTAATTGTTGCTGAAAAGAGCCACTTGCATGTTAGTGTAGTGGGGTAATCCATTAAAGCAAGTCTCTCTGGCAGCAGAAGAAAGAAAACATTTGTAAAGAAAACTGCAGAATTGCAAAATATACCAAGCTCATGATGATGCAATGCCTAATAAACATTAGATCTTAAAAGACTAGTTTGGGAGAGGCAGCTGTCCAACAGTATTCATAAATAGTAAGTACTTTGTTTCTTTTCGAAGCAGTACATTCATTAGCCAGCCTCTTCTCTGATCCCTAAAAAAATAATAATCAGTGTGTTTGAAAATGGCTAAAAAATGTAATATCTATGTGGCTGAGTTTATTATGACAGCCTTCAGCATCAAGCTTTTGCAGATTTCAATATTCTTTGAAAAGTCGGTGGTGCCAAAGCTCCATTGCAATCTTTGGCATGAAGAACTCTCTTAAATATGATTAATATGAAATACCTTATGAGTTTAGGGCAACATGCAGACTTTTGCTCACTCGCTGTGCTCTCCTCAAGTCTGCTCTGGAGGTACCCCAGCACTCTGGAACAGATTTTGGGAGGGTGGGCTTGGGGCTGCAGGAGAAAGAAGAAGAAGGGGAAGTCCTCTTGTACCAGTAAAAATATGTTCTGCTGGAGGGTGGTTACTGCTGGATATTTTGAGAGTTCACTGATGGAAATTCCTATAACTAGTACTTGATAGCATCTTGCTCTCATTTTTAAAATGATTAATGTTGTGCAAGTTTACCAGTATTCCATCATTACAGGCATCATGATGCAATATTAATTTCATCAGAAAGAAAGTTTGGCATAAGAAACCAGAAGAGGAAACTTTTAGTGATATCCCATGGTGTTACTCTGTTGATGGAAGGCATCCCTTAGTGGAAGAGGGGAAGAGGCAATGTTCTGCAATTTCCTCCCCACCCCTTTGTAGCCACCCATGGCTCCCTATTTTGTTTCGTTGGGTTTCCATCCTGCATAAAATTGGGCCCAGCGGGCTGAGCTTGTGTCGCGTTTCCAAAAAATGGTCTCCCTTCCCCAATCTATTAATGGATATTTTCCATCAATCAATCTCTTTATTATGGTCAATGACCAGTAATTTCCTTTCATTGGTGGAACATTACTGTTCGATACTACTCTTTGTAATTTCTGAATTACAAAGTAGGAATATGACACCATTTTAGTAAATAAAGGAAACCAATCCTGTCTTCAGGTGCTTTTCTTTTTCATATATAACAGCTTGCCTGGTGAATGATATAATCTGTTTGAATCTGTTTTGTGTTTGTTTCAATCGTTACTTACAGTTATTTGTCAGAAGCGTAAACTTAAAAAATATTGAGGGTGCAGTTTAAAGCCCCAGACTTGTTAATCCTAAAAGTACGTACCTTATCTGAGCGCACAGTGTAATGGAACAAAAATTTACAGTTGCCTCATTCTCCCTGCAACAGCTGATGTCCCCCAAAAGTCCTCTTTGGGTGACACAGGCAGGTTCCTGAATACTGTGGCCTGGAGGGTGTGTGTGGAGAGGATGGGAAACTTGGTTTTCATGAACTTGCTTAAGCTAACTCCCCTTAAATCCAGCTCAATTTGGAGCAATTCCTGTGTACCTCAGCTGTCCTCTGTTCCCCATTCCACATTGTTCAGGGTATCCTTGGGCACAAATGGCTGCAGGGTGTGAAGATATAGGAAGCGTTCTTCCCGTGAAATTCCTTTTTTAGGATCCAAGCTGTTTTCTTTAAAGTAAGGCTGTCACCCAGTTAAAGATAGTTTAGTCTATTGCTTCGGCATAAATTTACATTTAAATAAAGCAATAATTCCTAAGAAACATGCATGCTTCTATTTCATGTATGGGCATGTTACAGTGGACACCATCTTAGAACTTCCAAGATGGTGCCTGCTGCCACAGTTGTGGTAAGTTCTTACATTAAAAGTACAAGCAGTTTGCTTAAATCTTGCCAATTCAATTGGGGAAAGGGTTCTTTCTTAGTTGACTGAAAGTTTTTCATCTATTAGTCTAACAGATTACTTGACTAAAAGTTGCAACCCCACTTAAAAGTACTCTAGTTTTAGACAGCAATGGATGCAGCAACAGCTGTTTGGATGGAGAATTGATTGTGCCTATCAAATGAAACCATAGCACAGGTCTTATGGAAGCACTGGTTTCCACAAAAATGAGATAAGCAATGCTGTGTTATATAATGCCTGTTACATGAGGATGCAACAATAAATGGTAAGGTGACTATAAGTTAAATCTCTGGCACAACCTCAGCCATGAATTACATGGCTCTCCCTTTCCATAGGCTGAGTTTGTTACAAAGTGCGAAAGTACTATAATTGGCTGAGCTATGTAGACATTACCTCACTACTTGGAATTAATTCTAAGCTTTTCATGTTGCCCAGAGTTTATTTTCAGCCATTACTTTGGGGAAATAATTTACCGGTGTAATGAGTGGGGTTTTTTAAATGACATGCTTATCTTTTTTAAACACATGTGAATCAGCAATTACAGCACTGTATGTACAAGTTCTGTGCAAGCAGATACTTCCTCTTCCCATCAGGGTTGGTGACAGTTCTGCATGCACACTCCCACTGTGCACATGAAACTGTTCCCTGGTATTGAAGTACACATGGAAGCTCTTGTGAACATTTCCATGTGCTTTAGTTCAGACTACTGGTATTTGTTTTTTTTTAAAGTGTGAAGTTAACATTTTTGCAAAAATAACAGAAACCCATATGTTGTCACACTAAGATGGAGATTACCGTAGGTGGCATGCAAGAGAAAAGAAAAATTCAAATATGTTGGTGTTCAGAGTTCATGCAAGTTTGTATTTAGACCTGTGTGCTTCTATTTTGCTTCCCCAGGGTCTCTTATCCAGTCTTGTGAATCTGACCAGCCTCACTCTGGCAAGGAACTGTTTCCAGTCATATCCAGTGGGTGGCCCCTCACAGTTCTCTACCATCTATGCTCTCAATATGGAGCATAACCGCATTAATAAAATCCCTTTTGGAATTTTCTCCAGAGCAAAAGTGTTGAGTAAGCTGAACATGAAGGTGAGACATCGCTGACTATCAGGAACTGTTTTGCTACCAGGCTTGCCAATGTTGCCAAACATTAAGTGCAGTTAAATAAAGAGGTGCAAGATAGCCAGGTATGCATGGCAGTAGTGGATGAGTTCGTCAGATATTAACTGGAAAAAAGCCTTCGTTGATTTGATGCTTCTTTTTTCATATATCTGATGAGAATAGCATAAAATGCAGATTTGAATATCTGTTCTTTAGAAGCTGGCAGAAGCCTTCCTTTCCCCCTACTGCTTTTGTAGCTTTTGCAAAAGACAGAGAACTGTTAAGCATAATCAGTGTTTAAAATTGACCGAGCCCAAGCGGGCAGCATGTTTACGTCTTTGCTCCTTTTTCTTGTGAAAAAATTGCACGGGGAGGTAAACAGAGAAATGGGCCCTTGCCACATACTGGGTTGTCCCCAAGGCTGCACAGGTGAAGTTTGACTCACACAACACTTGCCCCTCATCTCCTCTCCCTGCCCCCTGGAATCTGTTCTAGACTGTCTTCCAATCCTCCGGAGTGAATTCTGAGAGTGCCTGGGGAGCTGGAGAGGAGGGACAAGTTCTTTAGTACAAACAGGAGCCTGTTGCACAAGCAGAATGGCACCACTGGATACAAACAAGTATCCATAAATTACTTGTAATTAAAAATTTGTTTCAAATGTTGGCAGTCTGAAAAATGGAGGAGCTTGCTTCCATTGTTGCTCAAAGTTGTTGCTGAGGTGGTGAAATAGGTTGACTCAGATCATTGCATACTATAAATGTGGTTTTTGGTATTTGGAACAAGATGTTAAGGTGTTTCAAGCCTAGATCCATATAAGTAGACTGCTCACATTGTAGGAAACATTTTTGGTTATACTTGAATTGAATATTAAATTGCCAAAAGCAAATATTTTATTGTCAGTTTCTTTGAAGTCTAGCTGAACTCCGTTGCAACACATAATTTCTTTCATTTAATAATGGTCTAAAACGGAGGATCTGAGTATTGCCAACTTTATTAAATGCTGCTGCTTGTAATGCAGGTGGTGAGTCTTTTATTTGCAGAGAACTGGCTCTTATATATATATCTAAGTTGTACTTCCAGTTAACACAAATACTAGCCACAACCTGCTTTTTTAAATAGTGTATCATCTGGGCAAGGACAATACATACTTCAAATAATATACTGTTCTGATTTGAATTCAAATAATAAGCACAGTGTAGCAGTGCTTTAAACATTAATGAAAATGTAGACCTTGCATAAATATTGACTATTCTTTTGTATGACTTCCTAGCTATAATGCTTTAAAGAAATCCTATTTTCTTTATAAGTTATTGGTTTCTTATTAGGGTTTCCCAATAGTGCTATGATTTCCTTAGTTGCAATATTATTCTAACTTGATATTTGAGAGAACAGCCTTGCTGTATATGGAATCGGTGTGTTTATTTTTAAGTAAAAAACCCAAACTTTGTGCAAACGGATGTGTTCACATTCTGGAGAAAGACAGTATATACCCTTCAAAAGATTTTTTATTTAAGATATTGGTAGGACATTGTTATGGACCTGCATTGGCTCCCAGTACGTTTCCGAGCACAATTCAAAGTGTTGGTGCTGACCTTTAAAGCCCTAAACGGCCTCGGTCCTGTATACCTGAAGGAGCGTCTCCACCCCCATCGTTCAGCCCGGACACTGAGATCCAGCTCTGAGGGCCTTCTGGTGGTTCCCTCATTGCGAGAAGTGAGGTTACAGGGAAGCAGACAGAAGGCCTTCTCAGTAGTGGCGCCCGCCCTGTGGAACGCCCTCCCATCAGATGTCAAAGATATAAACAACTACCTGACATTCAGAAGACATTTGAAGGCAGCCCTGTTCAGGGAAGTTTTTAATATTTAACACTGCATTGTTTTTAACACTTGATTGGGAGCCGCCCAGAGTGGCTGGGGAAACTCAGCCAGATGTGCGGAGTATAAATAATAAATTATTATTATTATTATTATTATTATTATTATTATTATTATTAAGAGAGTAGCATCACATTTCTCTCTATGAAATTTCTATGTGGCCACCATGTGAAGCAGTGAACAAGCACTTACTCTGTATTGATCCTTCTACCAGCCAATGTTGGGGAATTGCGTCAGGTGTCAGCTGTGGTGTAATGGAAACTATCTGGAAGGAAATCCATGAGAGTAGCTGGAGTAAATTGCACACATCTTTTATCAGTGGGAGATGAGACATTGGTTGTGGGTGACTGGGTTTTGCCAGCATGTGCTATTTGCAAAACCTCTCTGTCCAGCAATTGAGAAGGAAGGACTGTGCACCCTGTAGCCCCATCTTCCCTGGCCACCTTTAAAAACAAATTGCTTATTCAAATTCTATATTATCTCCTTGTTTAGTTGGGGATGATTTCATGCCGTGTTTACACACCAGATATGTAGCAGCAAGCATTAGGTAAATGGAGCAGTCGTTCCACACCTGATTACCCCCTTAAACTATGGCTGCGTATGTTCTGTAAATACACAGTGTGAAGCTGTTCCTTGGGCTGTACTCTAGCTGGTTTTCAGCAAAATGAAGGTTAAGGTAAATCCATACAATTAGTAGCACTTTGCATCTCGGATCCCCTTTCTTATAATTTTATATAGATGTGTATAGTCGTTAGATGTGTACAGCTGCATTGATTTTGCACACAGGTCCTGTGATGTAATGAATTTGTCCTTGTCATGTTGACAGTTTAATATTTCTATCCTGCTTTTCTGTGAAAACAGTCAGTGGCTTATATTAAAAATAGTAAAATACAATTGGACAAGGTAAGTTAAAAGAGATCTGTAATGTAAAGATACCTGTTAAAAATATTAATGAACAGTTGTACAAAACTAAAAAGCTTTAAAACAGATGTGGCCAATGTGGTGCTTTTTCAGATGTTTTTGGACTGCAACTCCCATAATTCCTGGCTATTGGAAGACATATCTGGGGCTGATGTGTGTTACAGTCCACAATATTTGTAGGGGAACATGTTGACTGCCCCTGCTTTAAAAGTTTTAAAGCAGCAGATCAGTCGTATTTTTTATTAAAGTCAGAATCAAAGTGATTTTATTCCTCATGTGCCCAATTAATGTCCTTTTCAAGTAGTTGTCTTTTACTTTTTCAACCACATTCCTAAACCTTCTTCATATGAAATTACAGGACAATCAGCTGACGTCGCTTCCCTTGGACTTTGGGACATGGACCAGCATGGTAGAACTGAACTTAGCTACAAATCAACTCAACAAGATTCCTGAGGATGTGTCTGGACTTGTTTCCCTAGAGGTGAGTGGAATACACTGAGATCTTGTGAAGTGCCCTGAGCTCGTGTGATGAAGGGTGGTATAGAAATCTAATAATAATAATAATAATAATAATAATATATAATAATATACAGGTTTGTTCGGAACTCACAAAAAGCTACACAGAAATTTTGTAAACATTTCCTGGGAAAGATTGCTTTTATTCTCAGTACTGTTTCTTTTTCCTAAATGGTTGCTAAAATTATTCAGTCTTTGCTCTAACTAATTTTAGAACTGAAGATTAAACTACTTTATATGTGTGTTGTTGGGTTGGTTTTTTTTTTTTTTTTGCAAAACCTGCTAAACTGTCCTAATTAAAATAAACATTGGCTGGAAAAAAATGTGAAAGTATAGCTGTCGATGAGAGAGAGCTGTTTCATGATTTTCATTTGCTGGAGTCAGTGTGGCAGAGGTAGGGGACCTTTTTCAGCTTGAGTGGCCATGTTCCCTTGTGCGCAACCTTTTCAGAGCCACATGCTAGCGATGAGTGGACCAGAGACAAAAGTTAATTCTACAGTAGGCGACGTTTGATCCAATCTGCAAAACTCTGATATTTCTACACACTCCTTTCTATCCATCTTAGAGGCGTTATCACAGTTGAAGGACACATTCCCACCAGGCAGAAGCACTCAGGGAGGATGCTAAGCAGAACTAGTGAGGAGTTTGGCATAGGCCAAGGGACACTTCCTCACCCCTGAAATATGGCATTTGTAGGCGAAATTAAGCCATCTCCAGCTTTTTAATTGAAGAACCCTTAGTTTACTGAATGTTTACTTCGCCGATAACCTGCTGGTTTATTCAAAGTTCAACATACGTCTTTCTTCAGGTTCTTGTCTTGTCGAACAACCTTCTAAGAAACCTTCCCCATGGCATTGGGAACCTGCGAAAGTTAAGAGAATTGGATCTAGAGGAAAACAAGCTGGAATCCTTGCCCAATGAAATAGCGTACCTTCGGGAACTTCAGGTACCTATCTGTACCACATAAAAACGGAACCTCTATCAATGGGTCTTTTTGCCTGATTTGGTATTACGGACTGTCTCTTTGTACACACGTTTCACCAGTATGTGGCATTGCCATGTAAGGAGGGTGGATAATCTGGAAGTAACTGTAGAAGTCATTGTGTGGAGATATTTTATAGACATCTCCCGGTTTCTATGTATGGTAGATAACATTGCAGAGTGCTAAAACCTAAATTCTGGGTCATGACATGTTGCATGGGGTAACTGATGGGTTATGAGACCTTGAGGTCCTAGTAGATAGCTCGATCAAGACGTTGGCCTGGTGTGCAGCCATTGTGAACAAGACAAATTCCATGCTAGGCTTCTACTTCTCCACACAACACATAGTTAAACTATGGAACTCATTCCCACGGGAGGCAGTGATGACCACAAACTTGGATGGGGATAAGGCTATCAGTGGCTACTAGCTACTATGGCTATGCTCTGTCTCCATGGTTGGAGACAGTAATGCTTCTGAATACCAGTTGCTGGAAACCACAGTGGGAACTGGTGGGGAGAGTGTCCTTCTGCTTGGGTCCTGTATGCAAGTTTCTTACAGGCATTTGGTTGGCCACTGTGAGGACAGGATGTGGGACAAGGTGGGCCATTGGCCTGATCCAGCAGGCTTTTCTTACATCCCTATGGTTGCCGGGGAGGGGAAGGCTCTGATTCTAATGATTGGATAGTGTTACCCATCTTTGTTCTGGGTGATTGAAGATGACATTAATTTGATGCTTACATATGCATATTTCTTCCCAGAGGTTGATCTTAACAAATAATCAGTTGAGCACCCTTCCTAGAGGAATTGGCCACCTCATCAATCTGACACATCTTGGACTGGGAGAGAATTTTCTTACACAACTTCCTGAGGAAATTGGTATGATATTTGTTTTACCCATACATAGAATGATGTGGTTTTGTTTTAGCTACCAGTAAAATGCTGGAGATGTAGTCTACTGGTGTTGATTATCTGCAGTATTTGCTACATTCCAGTTGTGTCCTGCTCACAGGATTGTCCCAAGGATGCTACGCACTCTCTTAAAATGTGGGCAGAACTATATTTCTTGTAACATTTGGAAAGCACTAGGTAGATACTTTGCCAGTTTGGGGAGTCTCTTCTAGCATATCTCTCATCAGAAGACCTTTAGCATAATGAAGTCTCTTGAAGGTAGGAGTTAGGAGTTCAAGATTTTGTAGCTGGGAAGACAGTAAAGGAAGAAATAAGACAATTTTATTATCTACAATGGGCTTCAGTTGATGAGGGGAAGTCGCAATCTCTCAATTTCATACTGCTTTTCATTTGGCATGCAAACAATAGAAAATGGCAGTAGATGAGAAATGCATCTTCAATTTAAGGCATCTGTTTGGATCCTGTGGAAAAACGGGTTGCCGTACTGTGATAACTGACAGAAGAACAAACTATTTATGTGTTGAGAATATCTTAATGAGAGCTTCTTTCTGGGTGGTGTGTGGAGTTCTGTTGGCACCCTCACGCTCACGGGAAGGCTTTTGATCTAGCAGATGTGTCTCGTAATGCAAGAGGAAGGGAGGGAGTTTTCATTGAGTGATCCTCTCTCCTGCACCCTCCCTCCAGAAATCTGCTCCAATCAGTTGTCTAATCCTTCAGAACAGCATAGAAGGTGATATGGGGTACTGCCATGGGGAGAGGGAATTAACAACAGCAGGCTCCCGTCCTCTCCTTTAGCCGGAAAGCCCTTTCCATAAGTGCAAGGACACCAGTTGGGTCTAAATTAGTTTCAGCCAAGGGTGTTTTTAAGTGCTAATTATTGGCAATTCTTGCTTTTGTAGGTACACTGGAGAATCTGGAAGAACTGTATCTAAATGACAACCCTCATCTGAACAGCCTTCCTTTTGAACTGGCCCTCTGCAGTAAATTGTCTATAATGAGCATTGAGAACTGCCCACTCAATACCCTTCCAGCTCAAATTGTTGCAGGTGGACCTTCCTTTATCATCCAGTTTCTCAAAATGCAGGGACCATATCGTACCATGGTCTGATGGATATCTGCTCTAATGATGTACAAAATATAAATTGCATTGAGGGTATCATTGTGTACATAATATTATCTAGGCCACACGGTGCCAGGGTTTGATAAAAGTTGGATTGTTCCATACACTGTACAAAATGCAAAGAGCATTATTGGTATTGCGTATGTGTGAATATATAATATAATATATAGGCTGTATATTATATTATATATAAAGCATAAATAATATAAAACAGGCAAATTCAAGACCATGTTTATGTGTTTCTGCTAATAGAGGAAGCATAGCCATTTAGATTTTTTTTCTTTGTAAAGTGCTTGTCTAAGTTTTCTTTGCCGAATTTGATGGATGTCTGGGTAATTGGAGATACCAGTTCACTGAAAACAATGGCCAACTAATTGCTGAACAATTTAAGGGACAAAACATTTTTAGATGGAGCCCTCTTCCTATGGGAAAAACAAGCAACTTGATTACACAAACTTTTTTTTTTATCATTCCCCTCTGTGCAAATTCTCTGTGTCAAAAATCCTTTCGGGTGATTTGTCCTCTAGTTGGGGAGATTCTTTAACTTATTTTAAGATTTGAAACAAATGGTGATGTATTTGTTTACAGTCAGAGTAAATCACTGGATTATTTTTATTTTTTATTATTGTTGTTGGATTTGCTCTGTTATACTCATATCTAAAATTTATATGCTTCTGCCGAGGGCTTCTTATTGTCTGATTTTATATTAAAACAAAAGCGTAAGTAGGAAAAGATGCAGTTCAACAAAAGCTTGAATTTAGGCCTTTTTCAGTTTATCGTTCGTAAGCATATCTTATTTGATCCACTTATCTTACGGTTGGCCTCATCTAGCACAAGCACCATATTCTGATACATAAATTGACAGATATATTTGAAAACCCGCAACATTCTGTTAAGGTCTAGTAGTGCATTGACGAGGAATGAATATATATTACACCAGGCAAGTGTAAGCGCTCCCCCGGTCTTTGTACAATTAATGAATGTGTCTTTTAAAGCACTGCAGTATATGTAAGATTTATGATTGGTTGACAGTGTTACTCTGGCTTTATATCTTGCCTTGCCTTGTACATCTTTCCATTGTTACGGAGCATCTGCATCCAAGCACAATATCTTCATGCTGTGCTGTTTTGCTGCTGAACTAAATGCACTTTTCCCTGCAGAAGTGGGACACTTGCTTCAAAGTAATCAGTTCAGTACCATGGTTTATTCTCTCAGCTTCATCCTATCAATCTCAGTATTAAAGACCGGTCTGTTTTAAAAGTTTCATTTGTACTTAAAACTTGCTCTGTAAAAAAGAACAGTAAAGTGGTTCACATGCAGTTTTACTGTCATTTTCGTGGCTGTATGAAGGGCTAATAACGCTGCAGTGAAACAGAGACTTGCCACTAACACTTGCAGTGCCATTTCTAGTTTTTGTGTGCACCCATCTTGCATTCTGGGCAGTTGCTTTCAATGTCAGTTCACTACATTGGGTTTGCTTCTGAGATTGTGGAATTTAGAGAGTGCTGTGTCTTTTGAACCAGTTGTACGGACCACAGAAGCCAGAGGAATCTTGTTCATCTATTGAAGGTTTTGGAACTTTTATTTCTGGCACTAAGAGCCATTTAATCAGTACAATCCAGAGATTATCACATATGCCTGTCCCATGTAAATAAGTTAGATGCACACTCCTGGCAGTATAATTAAGAATTACTTCTGAGTAAAGATGCTTAAGAGTGCTCTGCAAGTTTCAGAGGCTGTAGTGGGATTTGGATGTGCCTGAGTTCCTTTGGCGTGAGCCCATCATAACTTACTGCCTTGCTCTGTTTTCTTTGATATGAATTATAGCTTTTATTGATTGGTTTTCTCACTAGCGAGGGAGAATTGTTTTGAAAGAAAGGCAGGTAAGATACATAAAACCTTTAACGGGCTTAAGCTGGTAGCAAAAACTAGTCTAGATGTCACTGGATATACAAAGGAATATCTACTACAGTCTTCTGAAAAATAATAATCTAATGCTATTTCAGTTTAGATTTATAAAATTGTATAGTTTCAGCTGTGTGAAAGCCTATCCATCTGAGCATTAAGGTGTTAAAATACAAAATGGTGGTTTAAAAGGTGAAAGTCCACTTTATGCTGAAGCTGTAAACTTGTCCCAGTAACTCAGTCTGTGTCTTTATATGCTGCCCATATGCACTTTTAGGGGGAGATAATCTTTTCTATAATCAATTGTCTGTACCTGTTACTTTTAAAGCCAGAGTTTAGCCATGTATTGAAAATTATTCCAGGCAAAATGAGAATAGAATCTTTGGAAGATTTTTCAGAATTGATGTAGGATAGGATGCTTCTAGTAGGTTGGGTTCTTCTGCCACTTTGTGGAGTTGTGGGTAGATGAAGTTGAATTGCATTTATGGAACTGGTAGTTTTGTCTGTAAATATATTAATACAATTGTTCATCTTGCCAAGGATTATGTGACTGACTGTTTCTCTCTCTCTGAAAGATCACTTGCATGTTGGAAACTGGTTTTATTCATTCATTAAAACATTTAAAAAATGAACTTTTTTTTTTAAGGTGAATCAATTATACTTCAGTATCACATGTAAAGAGGAGTCAAAGTATAGTCTGTTAAGCACAGAATCTACAGGACTCCCAAATCCAAGTTTATGTTCCACAATCAGCACAGGATGCAAAATGAATAAATTTAGACAAAGGTAGCAATAAATTCTGGGCTAAAAAGAAATCAGAAAATATTTTCATAATGCAGCTGATTGTCTTCTAAATTTTAGAATTTGATTTCTCATGATAGAAAGTTATTATGTCCCAGAATAACTTTACTTTCCTTGGCAAAATGATGGATTCTAACCAATTAGGAAATGTCCACCTAAATCTAGCAAGGATATATTAACTGGAATTTAAAAACTGAATCTGTGCCAATCAGAAACTTGGGGGAAATTATAGGATTTGTGATACTGAGAAGATACATATATCTAGATAGTTCTTTTTGGGATGTCTAGTAAGTGTGCCCCTTGCTCTTGTAACACTACACATTTAGTTTCTCTACTAAGTCAGTTCTACCTTTTTACGCGAAGCTTCAGAATTAGTGACAATCCTCTCAGGTCTCTCAAGCAGTTTTGATGGGTGTCAGTGCATATCCTCCCAAGTTCATCATGGAAACAACAGCAGATATATTTGGAGAATTCTTATTAGACTGTTCCCCATAGAATCACATTCATGGGTTTCCCAGTGCAAGAACAGATGCCATGTCCATCGAGGTCATCACCTTGGCTCCAGGGCGGGTGCCACCATCAGTGCTGCTGCTCTTGTGTTGTTCTCTGGCCGCTGTATAGCAAAGGGATAAAACCTGTATGACTTTGATGTGATGCATATGGATGTCAGTGTAGCCCTTGCTGTGCTTCGTTGGAGTAACCCTGTGCCTCTGTGTTAGAACAGAATTTTAATGGCAAGCAGGACGGAACTGCCTCATGTGCTGCTTTAGCACATGAGGCAGTTATCATGTGCTAAAGCTGCTTTAGCACATGAGCACAAACCACCCTCTGCACTGCTGAAGGAACCCCTCAGATGGGCTGCAAAGTACACTTTGTACAGCTCTGCCACAGTTAGGAAAGTTACAAAAATCTAACCTCCACTTCTTAGGACTGAGTTGCAACACTGAATTGCAAAGGAGGAATAATTGGCATTGACTCTTTGGGAAACCAGTGTATATATCTTAGTATAATATTCATGTTACATTAATGGCAGTAAATTAATTTGGCTGCATAATTTGGCTTTAAAGATCTTTACCCAACTTCCCTGGTGGGGGCTTTCTAATGTGTTTCCTGCTAAAATTTTGCAGTGTTTGCTTTTTGATGTTTCAGACTTTATTTACACAATTTATCTTGGCAAATATTTAAGCTTAGGAGGGATTCTAGCTCATTGAAATGTTTTTGTATAGTAGTACTAAGAAGAGAAAACTGTAGCTACTTATTGTCAAAATGGCAGGCAAAATTTAAAGTAGCATCTTTGACCTGGACAATTTTTGGAACGGGGGCATTGGGATGGTTTTGTATTCTTCACATATCAAAGGAATAATGCCTTCCTGATTATTCAAGAACCTGAATGCAGCAGAGCATTTGTATAGTCAATATTGCACTTCCATTGTATATTTAATCAGCATGTCAGAACTTGCTTTTAATTAGGTATACACTTGGCAGTAATTTGCACAACACACCAACTTTAAAAGGCACATGTAGGGCAATTACTAATGATAATATCTGCAAAAAAATCTGATGGCTTTTTTATTCTTCAAAGATCTGAAGATTCTGTTTATTATTTCAATGTTTAGGTCTTAAGCAGGACAGTGCAGGATTCTGCCTGTTAAATACAAGACCACACTAATTTGTGATTGAAAATGAAAGCGTGTAAAACGGTCTACAAAAATTGTACTTTCTGAATTATTGTAATGTTGATTGTTATGTCTATAAAAGATTGCCTTGCTTTTTTACAAGTCATTCTGTATCAATGTATCATTATAAATAGTATATTTGTAAATGAGCTGCCACTGAGTCTTTTGGGCATTTTCTAGTGGTAAAGTTTAATTTAACTTTGTCTGTAAATCTGTGCAGTATCGCAGATGATTGACATTTTGGATTGCCATTCTCTCTGTCCTTTTTCAAAGAGTTTGTCCCACCCATCCCTCCAGTATAAAATAAGGTTTATTGTATATTGATATTTATTACCAAATTTGCATGATAGTAACTGGTCTAAAAGCAAGCAAATGCAGTTGTGTAAAAATGCAGACCTTTATAAAGGAAATCTTGGTTAAAAAACCCCCTTTACTTCCTTTTTGATCAGTAAGCCTTGAAAGTGTAAGCAATTCATTTGGTATTCACTACATTTGGTAATCAAAAAAACAATAGTTGACAAGGAATTTTGGTGCATTTTATGTGTCCTATATTGAAAAGATGGGAAATCACCTGAGGTCAATCATTTTTCTTGTAGTAGTTTCTCCACTTCTCATACACATTACATCATTTCTGGTAGTTTGGATCCAGTCCATATACTACTAGCTCATGCTTTGCTTCCTGAAATACCTATAACTACAAAACAATTCAAATAATCACAAAAGTGCAACCCTAACCCTGTATAACTGGGAATCAAGCAAACTGGATTCAACAGGACTTCTGAATGCATGTGGGGAAGGATTCAACAGATGAGTCCCATCAACAGTAGCCCTGAGCAAGACCCTCTGCTTGTGCAGTGGAATTGCCCCCCCCCAATTGCTCTTGTAGTTGACTGGCAGGTGGGGTCCAGGAGAACCCCCAGAGCATTACGTGTGGTAGGAGAGAAGGGATTGTTTCACATGGCAAGCCAAGATGCTTGCCGGAATGTTCAGAAGGTCAAGTGAGAATGTTGCAGAACAAAGGGCTTCAACATGATTATCCATGCCAGGAACAGAATATGCAGTTAAGTTCTCCTTTTGTGTTTCCTCTATCAAAAACACAACAAAATTCCTTGCCACTTTCGAGAGTTTCTGTGCTGCTTTAAATATTGCCCAAATGGTTTTTTCTTCTTCCTATGACCACTTTTAAGATGAGAGCCCGTCTTATTTCTGATCTTTACACTTGCTGAGGTGTAAAGCCAGCCGACAGTGCCTGCTATTAATAGCATTGTCTTGTCTTTGCTGCCGTTTCCCTGTGCTGGTCTGACCTCCTTGGTGGCCTTTTGCAAATCTATTCTGTCAGTTTCCTCATTGGTATATAATAAGGATAATGCAGGGTTGCTGTGAGGATTTATTAAAGCTTATCAAGGACTGGAAAGATGAGTGCTACATGCAAAGGAGTTATATAAATGGAAAATAATCCTATTATGGAATTATGATTCGGATTAAAACTATCAATGAAAAATCACCCACAGCAGTGATTTATTCTTTATGATTAAATTAGTTACAAATTACATTATTCTGATCTGTCTTCTGCATTCATTTAATATGGGGAGCTGGAGAAAGTTGAGAAAAAGCAACATCAGGTTCTTGTTTCCAGACGCCCAAGGCATTGTTAAGTATCATTACTCTTAGCGGCATGTTTCAATGACTGCTTCTTTTCTTGTGCCTACAGCTGCTTGTTGCTCAGGCAAACTGATCATCTGATCAGTTATGTCTGTTTTGCAAACCTTAAGGTGAATTGAACATCTCTTCTGTGTGATAATCTGGCTATTATGATCGAATCTGGGTGATTTATAGGTACACTTCTTATTTTACATAATTCCCTGTTGAAGTCAGTTTGCATAGCTATTGGATGAGAAGGTAGAACTTGAGGTACAGATGTTCCTACCATACATCTCTAAAGATAGTCCCAGTTAGGGCCACTTTACATGATTTCCCCCCATCCTGAATATCAATTCCATGTAGTTTCATATACAGCATACAATGTGATAAATGCACACGTGTCTATCTTATCATGTGTGTTTCATGTGGAAGGTAAAGGTAAAGGGACCCCTGACCATTAGGTCCAGTCGTGGCCAACTCGGGTTGCACCGCTCATCTCGCTTTATTGGCTGAGGGAGCCGACATACAGCTTCCGGGTCAGCATGACTAAGCCGCTTCTGGTGAATCAGAGCAGCGCACGGAAACGCTGTTTACCTTCCTGGCGGAGCGGTACCTATTCACCTACTTGCACTATGACGTGCTTTCGAACTGCTAGGTGGGCAGGAGCTGGGACCAAGCAACGGGAGCTCACCCTGTAGCGGGGATTCGGACCGTCAACCTTCTAATCAGCAAGTCC
The DNA here is from genome assembly GCF_964270895.1 of Podarcis filfolensis. Taxonomy (NCBI): domain Eukaryota; kingdom Metazoa; phylum Chordata; class Lepidosauria; order Squamata; family Lacertidae; genus Podarcis; species Podarcis filfolensis. Next base: position 47,667,390 of record NC_139608.1, read on the forward strand.
TAGGCTCTGTGGTTTAACCCACAGCACCACCCGCAATTGCCATCCAGTGGGTTCTCATTGCATCCATCTCATGTGTATATCCTTCTGAGTTTTGTCATGTATGCTTTCAGGCCATATTCTGACCTCAAGGCTACAGTGTACTTCAACCACTCTCCCTAACAAATGATCTCTGCACCACCAGCCAAGCACTATGTGGGTTGCTGCCATTTCATTATCAGTCGCCATATTTCTGGTCGGCCAGCATCCCTGATAGGTGTGCGCATGAGCTTGGGGACTCACTGCAATATGGCAATGATTCAGCTGTAAATCGCTGAACGTATTTATAGCCAGAGCTTAAATTGCTTGCAATGTGGAGGCAAGTTTCTTGGGTATTTTTCCGGGTAAAATAACACCTGAACTGAAAAGTGGCAGTAGCGGACAGATACCCCACAAAAGCAGAGATCCACTGACAAAGCAGTTTCTGCCACTCTGTGATCAGGTAAGACAATGTAGTCAAGCACAGCTCTTTAAATTAAAACACAGGCAACCAAAGAAAGAGGTATGTTTTCTGTTTTCATAAGGCTACACCAAAAGCCCACATTGAGCAGATGTGGGTTCCTTGCAATTGCAATTGCTTTCTTCCGTAGCTGCCACCCTTACTAAACGTAGCAGCCATGCATTTATCTGGTATGCTCCCCTCTCATCAATTTGCATTCCTGAATGTGTGATTAAAAAGCAAGAACAGACCTATTCCATGTTTCAATATATTAAGACAGAAAACCATTTTCAAACATCTTTGGTAGTACAGTATTTGAAAATCCCAATTTAATGATTGGTAGAAAATTTTCAGAACTCATTTTTTTTAAAATAAAGAGCTCTGGTCCGATCTTGTTTAAGCCCTAATTCACTATTGTATGTAACAGTCTCCCAGTGTGTTTGTGTGTGTGTGTGTGTGTGTATATATATATATATATATATATATATATATAATATCATCTCTTGGAGGGCTGCACATAAAGTGAGGAACTTAAGGAGCTACTTATCCCTTTCCTCTCTGGTCATATCTGCACTCAAAAATGCCCCCTCCAGCTTTGAAAAAGCAGCTTTGGGTTTGGGTCATTAAAATGGTTGGAGAGGAAAACATTCAGCAGCATTTTCCTGCCACTCCTCCATGCAAATGTGCAGCCTCCTCTGACTGTTTTTCATTTCAATTTTAGGATTGCTGAATATATATCTGGGAAACAATGTTTGGCTCTTAGCTCTTGTAAGATTATAAACTGTTACAATATATTATTTTAAAATATGCTCAAGGAGAGCTTGTTGATGAAAGTAAGATACCACATTAGCAATTTGTAGAGGCCTATCCACCAAACAAGCTAGGAGACGTAGATTTAAAAACAGGAAAAAGAGTAGCCGTGACATCATGTGCCAGGGGAATGAGATGGAGCCCTCATAAATCCAAGAATCTGGCTGATGATTGTTGTGGTTTGCTCAGAGGCATTTTGTAGTATGCGAGTTGTTTTGACAGGACATTTGAAAGCAATGCCATTCAAGTAATGGTGCCAGGGCTCCTTAATCTGTAAAGTGAGCAGATGGTTATTCCAGGCTGTGCCATTTAATTCTACTGCACGGCTCCTGACTATTTTCATGCGGACTGGCTTTTAACAGATCTCTGTGATCCATCCAATCTGATAGATTTCAGTAAAAGGGACAGAAGCTGCCAAGCTTCACAAACTCAACCCTTCTGCTGTTAACAGGCCTTAAACTAACATTAGCAATGACTTTTTTTTTAGCTTAATAAATGTGATTGGCCCTCACGGGCATTTATGGGTAAGTAATAAAGTCTTTAAAAGGAAAATATGCACACTGAGATAGACTTTTTCTCTTTTTGAAAGGTGATGTCTGCAAAACATTGAGTACATCTTGACATAGAAAGAAATGTCAGCAGGAGGGCTAAGGGCACACATGTAGAATGAGTTAAATGGAGCTTCTGGGTAAAGTCAGTATTGCAGCCTGAATGAAGTTTGTAGGTGCTGACCTCTTGATACTTCGAAGCCTTTTTAAACTCTCCTGGATTTTTTTGAACATTTGTTAAATGTTGCCTATTCCTCTACCATCAGGTAAGCCACAAGTAATACGTATTTTTGAAACTGAAACTTTGTGGAAGTCTCCAGTACAAATCTCCAGGATATCTCCAATACAACTGATGTTGTGAGTTATCAGGTGGTGTTCTCTGGCTAAAGCTGTCCATGTGGAGCAGCCTTCCCCAACCTGGTGCCCTCCAGATGTTCTGAACAACTCCTCTCATCCCTGACCACTGGGGCTGGTGGGAGTTGAGAGTCCAGTAACACCTGGAGGGGCACCAGGTTGAGGCAGGATGATGAGGTGATTTATCGTGGTCTCCACCCAACCCAATGTGCTACTGTCTCTGTGTTTCTGCCTTTCTAGCTTGATGTCAACACATTCCAAGAGGTCCGTTGCAAGAACCCTAGCCCATTGGCTTCTGTAGCTTGGAACCCTACACAGGCAGATATTTGCACATACTCAATTCCACTAGGGCAGCCAGATACTGACTTTAAAATCCTTTTGGAGCTGCTTTTTTTTTTTCCTTTTCAGGTGGGGGTGGGAGGTCCATCTGCCTCACTTCTCTTTTCTCTTGCAATTCTCTTCTCTGGACAAGGCTAAGGTGCAGCATGGCTCCTATGGTCTGCAGTGATGTCAGTTCCTCACAACAGGCAGCAACAACCTGCTTTAAAGTGGTGTAGTGATCTCCCCTTCTGTGCTTTCCCCCCAGCTGCCGTCCTATCAAGAAGCAAACTTAAACTTTGCCAGCTTTTCCTGTGTACCTAGACAATGAAAAAGGAATCACTGAATGGAAGGGATTCTGAGGGTAATCTAATCCCTGCAATGCAGGGTCTAAACTCCCTGCAACGCAGGGCCAACAGTAGCACTATTCATGCTTTCTCCAGCAGTCTACCACATCCTCCCACTCCCACTTGCAGGGCTGGCCCTACCATTAGCCAGGGCAAGGCGACCACCTCAGGCATTAGATATTGGGAGGGGTGAGGGGGGACAGTGGCAGAAAACTCCAGCCATCAGTACTGAGCTTCCCTGGTCATTCCGCTCTTCAAGAACAAAGCTGCGTGCACCACACATCCTGCCTACGCCAACTTGCTGGTCTCAGTTGTGGAGGATGCTGCCGCATTGCTGGTGTTGAGTAATAAGTTGCCAGGCTACTGGGCTTCTGTATTTGGAATGGGAGGTGCCATCTTGCCCTTTGCCTTGGGCAACAACTTGTCCTCTTGCTGGCCATTCTAGGAATTGCTGTCCAAGTGAGTACCATACAGTGGTACCTCAGGTTACATACGCTTCAGGTTACAGACTCCGCTAACCCAGAAATAGTGCTTCAGGTTAAGAACTTTGCTTCAGAATAAGAACAGAAATCATGCTGTGGCGGCGCGGCGGCAACAGGAGGCCCCATTAGCTAAAATGGTGCTTCAGGTTAAGAACAGTTTCAGGTTAAGAACGGACCTCTGGAACGAATTAAACCCGAGGTACCACTGTACAAGCAAAACTTGTTAGGATTTTGTTTTCAAAAATCAAAAGATCTGCCTCCCATGAGGGCTGCACATGCGTGAGAATGCCATGCCTGGCAACACCTGAGTTCTGCCCCTCCTTGCAATGTGTGGAGAAAGGTCAAATAGTTGGGTGCTTGTCCTCTTCCGCTTCAAGTTCTTTTGTTCACAGCTTTCTCTTTTTGTGTGTGTGCTGATCACTACATATGAGAAAACCACCATGGAAAGGTGCCAGCAACCTGACTGACTCAAGAAGGATTTGGTGATTATAGTCTGTGCAGCTGGTGTTTCCAACACTGCTCCATTTACAACAATTGCCACATGAAGCTGAGAAAATTAGTGGTTCTGAGCAAAGGAGAGCTGGAGCTTCTGCTGTGTATGAGAATAATGGAAAAAAACACAAAGCTATCCTGTCCAACCAGGTGGCTTACAAAACTTGCTGGGCAGAGTCAATATCCAGCTCATTTGCTGAGGATGAAATTAAGCGCATAATTTGCAAGGGTTGCCCAATCCTCATTGGATGGATCATGACCAGTGAAGCAAAGTTTGTCAGTTGAAACTCACCTGGCTCATCTGAACTGGCAGGTAGTTTGGATATTTCTGTTTTTATGTACTTTTCCTTTGAACTCCTGTGTGAGAGACAAGGTGGATTCCCTTTATCCTAAACATTCTTACTTACCTCTGCTACTCCCTGTCTTCTTTGTTTCCAGTGACACTTGGACAACATCTGTCAATTTCCACTCCAATACATCTGCAATCCTGTTCACCCCTCATGTTGAACTTGCTGAAAGCTGAGTTCAGGGAAAGTTCACCTATATGCAGTTAGAGGAACGGGTTTCAGCATTTCTTGTTTTGCATTTTCAGTCCTCTCATTAATGTGAGCTCATGGAAATGACAAAGAAGGGAAATAATGTTCGATTCGTCCCCAGAAATGTATATACTGCTTTTTTTTTTTTTTTTGCAAAAGCTCAAAGCAAATTGAGTAATAGTAAAAATATCAATACAGATTATTAAAATGACAATGCAATAGTGAGACAATAGCAACAGGGCAGCTGAAAAGCCCAGGGCAGACTAAGCAACTCTTCTTACAGGCCTGAGAGAAAAAGATATGCTCCACTTTGGTTGCTGCAGGTCAACAATTATGCTACTGTCCCTTTTAAGGAGGAGGAAATCCATTCAAAGTCTGTGTGCTGAATGCTGGAGAAACTTTTTGGTAGGTTGACTATGTAATGTGTTGGGGGTATAGAACACATTCACATCATGGCTCAAGAGAGGAGGAGTGGCATGTCCCCTGAAATGATAACATTTCTCAAAGGCTAATTGCTGAACGTCTTAAGACAATTCCCTAACAATTCCAGACCCCAATTAGAATATAGTGTGCGTGTGCTGAACTTTGAACATGTTTCACACAGGTCATTCTGGCATCCATTGGTGATGATCTTCTCAGAACCAATTTGAAGATAGTTTTGGGCAGGCATGCTCACACATAAAACAATATTTGAAGAGGTCCATATGCCCACATGCATGCCAGCTTTGTATTATTGGTCTGGAGGTCTCCTAGAAGAAAAGGGGGAATCATTTTCATTTGTGCAGGGCATGTTTCTTGATACTCCCCAATCTTCCTTTAGGGCCTGCAGTTCACACCATATCCTCTACCGTTCCAAAGGCTCTCCTCAACCCTTGAGAACAGTGTTTTGAGTGTCATGAGGGGCCTTCATTGGCCAGTGGGAAATTGATGAAGATGAGGGTGTCCTGTGGAAATGGCAAATAATGTTTTGCGATTCTTTCTGGCTCCACCATTTGTGGCTGAGCAACAGAGCATAGTGGCAGCCCTACAGAAGTACCCTTGGATTTACATTGCAGAGCCCTTTTAAAGAGGTGCATTTGACAGAGTCAAGTTGTGCCTCAGCCAAATTGACAGAGGTTTCCAGGCTAGGAAGAAGTTGCTGTTTCAAAACACTGCTGCCTCTCTGTCTTCAGAAGGTTTATTCCTATCGATTTGTGATGCAATAAACATCTGCAGGGACTCACTAATGCTGCAGCCAAGCCCAAAGCACTGAGTCAGCCTCCAAGGCTCTTTATGGGAGAAAGTGCCGTGAAGCCAAAAAGACGATTCCCTTTTGCATGAGTAAAAAACACTTTCTATGTTCTGCCTCTGGGATGGGCGAGAACTGCTGCATTGCATTTGCTGTTCTAAGGAATTATACAGGGCAGGTCACAGATTGTTCCACCCTAGCTGGAAATGAGCAATATTGTGGTGATGTAATGCTAATACACGAGGAGCTAATGCAACAGCCAAGATGGGCTACACTGAGGCAAGACTGAAATCTTGACGTTGTGCAAGATCTTGTCACATGAGAATGTAGAGGGTTTTTTATTTTTTTAATATTCCCCCCTTTAAAAAAAAGGGTTTCTAAGCTCTGTGCTTTAAAAACTGTGAACATGTCTTCAGCTTGCCATGTTGTCATCAAAGAACTAGGCTCTCTTCCAAAATACCCGCTTTCCAAAGAAATTAAAGTGATAAATATCCAAGTGCAGATGTAATTGGTAAGAACACACACACCCTTTGTGGCCAAGCTCTTTCAGCTTCAACAGAGAGGGTGGCAGCCCCCCACCCTTTCATCTCCTGTGCCAAACCGTTCCAGGGTCTGATTTGCCTTCAAGTGTCCAGGCAAAGTTGGCTTGACTAGGGCTTGGGATCATTTGGATTGATTGGAACTGGGAAAGCTTTGCCTTGCCTAGCCATCTTAAGTTCTGCAGCTCAGTGGCTAAGCAGACGCTTTGCATGCAACCCCCCCCCCCCGCCCAGGTTCAATCCCTGAAGCTTTCAGTGTGATGGCCTGGGATTCGGACTCGGAGGCTGAACCTGAGGAATCCCAGCCTGCACAGGAGTCCCCGCCTTCAGAACCAGCTGAGCTGGGGCTGGGGCTTGAGCCTGAAGGGTCCTCACCTGTGCTGGATCCTCAGGTGCAGGCACCAGCTGAGTCTGCTCTGGCTCCTGAGGTGATGGAGGACCCATTGCCTACAGGTGCTCCACTCCCAGCCCCGTCAGGGGAAGCTGAGGTTGCCTCTGGGTCTGGTAACCCTTCAGCCTCTCTTGAGCTGCAGAAGCTCAGGGCAGAGGGAACTAAGTTCCCACAGGAGGAGTGCTCGCCTCCAGGCCAGGAGAAGCAAGTCACCTGTGGACCGGGGCCACCCTATGCCTTGGGGCAGATAAAAGCCAGCCAGCCCCAGTCCTAGGTTGCGGGAGCAACATTGTTGTTAGCCTATTCCTGCCTGCACCCTGTCCTGCTCTTCTGCCAGAGTTCCTAACCTCACCTGACTCCCTGCCTTGGACCCCGCTTCAGCTTTGATGGACAGCCTCCATACCGCACCCTCAACCTCGGACTGGACTCGGACCTTGCTGCACGGTTAACCCTTGGGACCAGCACATTCAGGTAGGGCAGGGGTGAAAGCTGCTGCCTGAAACCCTGGAGATGTGCTGCCAGTGAGTGTGCAGACAACCTAGAGCTAGCTGGACAAATGGTCTGGCTCTGAGCTTCCTGTGCTTTTCCTTTTTTCTGCTTTGTGGCTCTCTCAGCAGGCATCACACTATTGACCAGCTGGCTCTTCTTCTAAAGCTTGAACTCATTCTCATGGGCTCCTTTGTACATGGCAGTTGTGGTCTCCACCTGCCCATACAGACTGCAAGTCATGCGCCCACAAGACGAAGCAATTATGCACGTGTGAAGGATGCCTCCCCCCAAGTGAAGTCGGGATGTATAGTCAATACAAAGCATATCAAAATAAGAGCTGCTTTTCTTACAGGGATGTGCCAGAGACTCTTGGGCAGACTTTAGTGTGAACTGCCTGTGATCATGTCAGCCTGTGGGAGCTGTAAGGACATAACGAACTGATTGAAAACCAGTTGCACACATTTATGGAAGAAGTCCAAATGCGACATTAGGTCATATGTCTTCTAAACATTTTCTTAAGAGGGTGTGAAGAAGCAGAAGAGAAGACAGTGGCAGCCCAATAGGAGCCAGCTCCTAGAGGCCTAGGTCCCTCCCCCCCAATAAAATATTTGAGGAGGCCACCCCCCCAAAAAATTTGATGGCATTGTCATTCAAATGGTATGTGCATACCATGTCTTGTGATTGATTATGCAGAGTGGGGGTTACCTGCCCCCCATTTTATTCAAGTTGGCACCCCTGTACTGCCCTGATATCTCAGCCCCTCTATGCAGAGGTGTGGGACAAAAGGATCGCACCCAGTGGTTCAGTTGGGTACCATTGTAAAAGAATTGCAAGTGAAGTTTCTGTGTGATAGACAAAAGTAACTCTCTCCCCCCACCTCTCCCTGGCATGCTACTAGGTGATGAAATAATAACTGGGTGCAGACAAGCCACTTCTAACAAGCTGCTAGGTCACCTCTTCAGCTCATGAAATGGCTCCAGAGCTGTCTGCTTTCTGGAAAAGCTTGCAATTTTGCACAATTATCCCAAGAAACTACCCACCCACCCCTTTTGGTCTTGGCCGTCAATGTATGTATGTGGAAGTGTCTGGTTGTGGGCTCTCTAATTGCAAAGCTGAAGAGAGCACTGACACGAGAGAGAATTTCAAATCTGTCTACCTCGCTGTGATTTGCAAGGTTGGCAAAATACTGAACAAGGAGAACCGGTATGGAAAGCTGCTTAGAATCCCCAGCGGGATGACTCATTTTCATGCTGTAAATGTACATCAGCACCCCGAGCTGGAAGGCTGTGTACAAACAGCTGTTTCCAAGAATACACAGAGCACCTAGAAAGAACATACAGGAACACGCCAGGCTTTCTAAAGGACATAGTTACATATGCAGTACCTTATGGCTAATAAGGTGATGCTTTTTAGTGCACCAGCCTCTGTCGCGAAAGCAATACAAATTGTCGGGTCTATGAGAGCGCCTATTCCAGCTGAAAAAAGGAAACCTGTGGGAAAGCCACAGGCAGACTTTTTTCAACATATAGTCCAGAAATATTTCTCTAGCTAGTTCCTCTCCCCTCCCCACCTGTATCCTTCCACAGCTGCTTTAACTGAAGGGACTAGACTGGTTTCCTTAACCGGCTCTGCTTGTTTTACTGATTTGGCTAATGGATCCTTTGTGCCCTCTCTGCTTTCCATGGGCTTGTCAGCATCAGGGAGTGTCTATTGTCTTTTCAAGGACAACAACATGGCATTCTGATTGTCCACACATAACCGGCAAGCGGAAGGTGGGAGAATAGCTTTGGTGTGCAAGAAAGAGTAATGGTCTTCTCACATGTTACATGCAGCTAGAAGGTTTGGGTATGTGTTCTCCTGTAGTGAGACACATATGTATACCCCCCCCCCCAAAACTTACCTTTTACTTAGTTGGTCTCTAATTTTTCTCTGTTATTTTTTTTATATATTTCAACTGCATTAGACCAACACGGCTACCTAACTAAATCATCTACCTACCGTCATCTAACAGTTGCCTTGCTATGTAATTTTTTTTTTAAGTCCCCAGTGTTTCAGTAATAGTGACTATGAATCTGGGAAGGTCTTTAATTGTTTCCCAAGATGTCACAATATTTCTCTTCTAAGGAAAGCTGAAAGCTAATGAATATTCATTAGTACCTTGGTTCTCAAATTTAATCTGTTCCAGGAGTCCATTCGACTCCCGAAATGGTTCGAAAACCAAGGTGCAGCTTCTGAATGGCTGCAGGAGCTTCCTGCAGCCAATCAGAAGCCACAGAAGCCGCGTCGGATGTTCGGCTTCCAAAAAACGTTTGCAAACCAGAACACTTGCTTCCCGGTTTGCGATGTTTGGGAGCCAATTTGTTTGACAACTAAGTTGTTTGACTACCAAGGTACGACTGTATAGGGCTGCTTTCAGGTTAGTGCCAGTGGGTCATTCAGATGGAACCTTCATTCATTCATTCATTGTTTCATAAAATTTATACACCACTTGATTGTAAAAAAAGAGAGAGAAAAGCCTCGAATCAGTTTACAAAAAGATAAAATCATAAAACCAGGAAACTTTTTGCATTAAAACATACAAAAGTTAAAATACTAAAATGGATCAAAGTTCATCTTAGCATTTCTAAGCATATTGGAAGACTTGTCTAAACAAGAAAGTTTTTAAGAAGCACCAAAAAGAGTACAGTGAAGGTGCCTGCTTGATTTCAATAGGCAGGGAGTTCCAAAGGGCAGGTGCTGCCACACTAAAGGATTGAGTTCTTATGAATGCAGAACAGGTATTATGTGGCGTTTGTAGTAGTGCCAATTCTGCCAATCGAAGTGGTCAAGTGGGCACGTGGGGGTTAGGTGGTCTCATAGGTAAACTGGTCCCAAGTTAAGGGCTTTATATGCTAATAGCAATACATTGAATCTGTTCCAGCAGAGGATCAGCAACCAGTGCAGATATTTGAGCACAGGTGTTCTATGCTGACAAGGCCTTATTCCTGACAGCAATCATGCTGCAGCATTCTGCACTAACTGCAGCCTCTGGATCGAGTGCAAGGAAAGTCCCACATAAAGCGCATTGCAGTAATCCAGTCTTGAAGTAATGAATGGATGAACTACTGTGGCCAGACTTTCCTGGTCCAGGATTGGCCGTAACTATGGAACCAGCCGCAGTTGGTAAAAGGTAGCTCTAAGCACTGCGGCTACCTGAGCCTCCGGTGACACAGTTGGATTGAGAAGCAAAATGAAGACTGTCAGAATAATATCTATGCATGAAACAAGACTAAAACCTTTGCCCTCAGTGCCTACTAGCCATGTTCTGCCTCAACTCTCAGATGAAGTATGGCTCTGGATACCAGTTCCTGAGAATCACAAGGAGGGAGAGTGTTGAGGACCTGCTTGCAGGCTTTTCATTGTCATGTGGGTTGCCCATTTTGAGAACAAATTGCTGGACTAGCCAGGTCTTTGGTATGATCCCGCCGGGCTTTCCTTACATTTCGTTCTCTGCCTTTAAATATCTGTTGTCACCTCTCCTTTGCAATTGCATCGATTAAAGAGGAGTGTTTTGCAGTACAGGTTGTACAAACACCACCTGCTGGTGTGTAAATATTTTTCTTACCTACTGTCAGAATTATGATAGCTTCCAGGGTTTATTAGCATGCTCTGTGGATTTTATTTCATTAAATTAAGATCTGTCAGACAAGCCGAGACATATTATTTGCTATGCTCCCTTCTTCAAGGTCAGATGTAGGACAGTTGCCCTTGTTCACCTCAATTCTCTGGGAACGATCATCTGCTTGGGCTGCACTTTTAGAAGCTAGGCAACAGTGAGGAAACTCTTCATGCTGCTGAATGAGGAATAGCCATCATATTTGGTGGAACAGAGAGAGGGAACATCCAGTTAATTAATTCGTGGAAAAGACTGTCTTGTTAAATGAATGATTCTAAGCAGTGACATAGAGCTGCATTGGATTAGCTTTCCCCCTTGCACAGCTGAAAAGAGATGGGTTTAAACATGTACACAAATTATTGGGGGAGGAAATGGCAGTCAACCTTCCTTTTTGGGCAACGTTTGTCAAAATGCTTAATTAAAAAGGAAATACAATGCTGAAGATAATTGTTCATGATAATGGCTGGTCAGCTTTTTTTCGTAGCAACCATGAGCATTTAGAGAGTGCAAGGATGGGGTGCCTGTGGCCTTTGAGATGCTCTTGGTTTCCAGCTTATCATCAGCCCCAGCCAGCATGGAAGGTGGCCTGGGATGATGGGAATTGCAGCTCAGCCACACCTGGAGGGCCACCCTTGATACAGTGCTTTGAGCATTCATAGAATTGTAGAGTTGGAAGGGACCACACGGATCATCTCGTTCCCGCACCCTCTCTCTTTCGTAAGGGCAAATGCAAGACACTTGAACCATCCTAAAAACAAACAAACAAAACCACTCTTTCAATAAACTATTTTAAAAAAGCAACCTTACCAGAGAAACGTATTTGAGAACAGTTTGTAAAAGCCCATCCAAAAGCTCTGCTTTGCCAAAGGCTTCTGTGAGGCTGAGCAGTTCAAATCTCACATCATTTGTTAACTCTTTCATTGCCCTGTCTCCGTCCCTACACTGCTATAGAATAATACTGACCTACATTATAAGATTGTTGTGAGGATTATACTGCGGAGCCCCTTGTTGTGGGTTTGAGCCCCACAGTGGGCAAAAGATTCCTGGATGTGTATAGTGTTTGTTGGCATGAGGGGTGGGGCTGTGCTCTTTTGATTCTTCTTTCCAAGGGTCTCATTCTCTGGCTGCCTCCCCCACCCCCACCCCGCAAGCTGGATTCAATTCCAATTTCAGAGTCCCCTGGTGGGGCAGGGTTGGGGATTTATTTCTGGAATTGCATTCAACACTGTATCCTTGTTGACGTTTCTAGTATTGCAGGCAATAGGTGCTAATTTGAGTAACTATCCTTTGTTAACCGCCCAACCCCATTATGCCCTTAGGAGGACAATTTCCCAATGTTACACAGGGCGTTGCTCATAAAATGGCACAGCTGATTCTTATGATCCACTGCATTGTGATGGCAGCTCAGGATTAAAAGTGGTTAAGCGCGTTGGACTGAGACCTGCGAGGCCAGGGTTCAATGACCTGCTCAGCCATGAACTTCACTGGGTGACCTGGGGCCAGTCACAATCTCCCAGGGTCAACAGGGTCGTTGTGAGGGGAAAATGAAGAGGATGAGAACCATGCACACCACCTTGAGCTCCTTGGGGAAAGGTGGGATATGGGTCAAGTGGATCCTTGAAGCACCAGGACAGGAGACTCTGCTGTCGCCTGGTGTTTTGTTTTCTCAGGCCCTTAATATTTCAGGAAGGATGTCTGGATCAAGTCATGGAAGTTGTAGGCCAACCTTCACCAACTCGGTGCCTTTCAGATGTTGTCGGACTACAACTCCCATCAGCCCTGGTCAGCACTGCTGGTGAAGGCTGCTTAGGCTGAAGGTTATCTTCCTGTGGCAGCATTGCTTTTCTGCATTGACGGTTGCCTTCTTGCATAGCAGTGTGGTCGAGCAGGATTCATAAGATAATGGAGGTTGGGAGGGCAGGCTGATCTAGTAGTGCAATTGGGACACTGCCCTGCTAACTTCAGTTTGCCCTCAGCCAGCTCCCACCCACTTCCAGCTTCCCTCCTCCTTATTCTCCATGTGGCCTTTGTAGAATTCGTCAGGGAAGAGCAGGCTAGAATTAGTTGGCTCTGCCTCCCATTGCCTCTGGCTCCATAATAATAATAACTCTGGGCAGCTTCCAACACAATATTAAAATACAGTAATGCATCAAACATTAAAAGCTTCCCTAAACAGGGCTGCCTTCAGATGTCGCCTAAAAGTCTGGTAGTTGTTCTCTTTGACATCTGGTGGGAGGGTATTCCACAGGGCGGGTGCCACTACGGAGAAGGCCCTCTGCCTGCTTCCCTGTAACTTGGCTTCTCTTAGTGAGGGAACTGCCAGAAGGCCCTCGGCGTTGGACCTCAGTGTCCAGATAGAACGATGGGGGTGGAGACGCTCCTTCAGGTATACTGGACCAAGGTCGTTTAGGGCTTTAAAGGTCAGCACCAACACTTTGAATTGTGCTTGGAAACGTACTGGGAGCCAATGTAGGTCTTTTAAGACCGGTGTTATGTGGTCTCGGCGGCCGCTCCCAGTCACCAGTCTAGCTGCTGCATTCTGGATTAGTTGTATTTTCCGGGTCACCTTCAAAGGTAGCCCCACGTAAAGCGCATTGCAGTAGTCCAAGCGGGAGATAACCAGAACATGTACTACTCTGGCGAGACAGTCTGCGGGCAGATAGGGTCTCAGCCTGCGTACCAGATGGAGCTGGTAAACAGCTGCCCTGGACACAGAATTGACCTGCGCCTCCATGGACAGCTGTGAGTCCAAAATGACTCCCAGGCTATGCACCTGGTCCTTCAGGGGCACAGTTACCCCATTCAGGACCAGGGAATCCTCCACACCCATCCGCCTCTTGTGCAAAACAGCACTTCTTTCTTGTCAGGATTCAACCTCAATCTGTTAGCCACCATCCATCCTCCAACTGCCTCCAGACACTCACACAGGACCTTCACCGCCTTCACTGCTTTTGATTTAAAAGAGAGGTAGAGGTGGGTAAAGGTAAAGGTACCCCTGCCCGTACGGGCCAGTCGTGTCCGACTCTAGGGTTGTGCGCCCATCTCACTTAAGAGGCTGGGGGCCAGCGCTGTCCGGAGACACTTCCGGGTCACGTCGCCAGCATGACGAAGCTGCTTTGGCGAGCCAGCACCAGCGTAGCACACGGAAACGCCGTTTACCTTCCCGCTATAAAGCGGTACCTATTTATCTACTTGCACTTAGGGGTGCTTTTGAACTGCTAGGTGGGCAGGAGCTGGGACTGAAAGACGGGAGCTCACCCCACCGCAGGGATTTGAACCGCTGACCATACGATCGGCAAGTCCTAGGCACTGAGGTTTTACCCACAGCGCTACCCCGCGTACCTCACAGAGCTGGGTATCATCCGCATATTGATGGACACCCAGCCCAAATCCCCTGATGATCTCTCCCAGCGGCTGCATGTAGATGTTGAAAAGCATCTAGTGTTGGGCTCCCTACCTCGCACCCACTGGGGGTGGCACTGGTCCAGCGGGGCCATTCATAATGATAATCCACACTGTGTGATCCTTATGGTCCCAAGGCCACTAGGGAAAGTGAGGAAAGATGGCACCACCTCATGTGCAGAAAATACAGGACTGGACAGAGGTTGCTCATCTGACAGTGTAGAGCTGCTGCTGTACTTATTATGATTACCTATATTCATATTTATTTATATCCTGCCTTTTCCCCAGGACTCAAGGCAGCTTAAAAAAAAACCTAGAACAACACAGATAACATACAGAAAGCTAAAAACATATACAAGATAATAGTTAAAAAGCAAATAAATTATAAAAAACCCATAAAAATAGATTTATTAAAATGCAGACAGTTAAAACAGCACTATTAAAAGCCCTAAAAGTGGCCCACTCAGTTCAGTGGGACCTACCGTTGAGTAAGCAAGCGTAGAGATGCAGCAGAGGAACACAGGGAAACGCCAGCTCTCTGGCTGTTGCTGGCTGAGCCACCATAGCTCAAAATGGATTTATAACATCAGGCTATAAATCCATTTTTGAAAAGTAGTCTTAACCGTCTCCCTGTGAATGGCTGTCATCAATTCCTTTGTGTGCCGTCATGAAGGGTTTCACAGCTTTTTGATCCATGGTGGTGGTTGATTAATTCCCACCTTTCTCCTTTCCTGCAAAAATATTTCTCTCTTGGTGCTGTTGTGGAGTCATTCGCTTGTCAACTCTCTCAAGCCATAAATCACATTGGGGCATAGGTTGCATCTAGTTTTATATATTAGACAGCCAGATCACCTTGCCTTTAATCCTGGTTCGGAATTCTTTACTGCCTCTTGAAATGCTGCACTATTTTAGAAAAACAAAAAAACCCACCAAGCCACTTTTGAATACACTTGTGAATTTCAAAATCGACGTACTTTGCTCTTGCAGCACCAAATTTGCTGATTGCTCACCGCCTGCTCTTCAAATCCCTGACACTTCTGATTGTCACTTCCCTACCATGAGCCTGTCAGTAACCATCAGTTGCAGATGGATGTAACAGACTTGCTACCTTCTGGCTGCAATGTAATTAGGAAAAAAATAAAAAATCATCCCAGCTCTGGTAAACTTAACTGCAGTGACCTAATACTACCAGTAGGTGTCGTTGCACCCTTGCACTCTTCGTTTTCTGTAGCTCAACTCTTTTTTAGTTTTTGCTCCAGTGTTGAGTTTTTCTTTCGTAATAGAATTTTTTGTTGTTGTTATAGAGGGGATTTTCCTTTATAGCACAACTCTTCTATATATTAACTATGAATTTCCTGTGCTGAGCAGTTGAACATAATGGAATTTACTTTTGTGTAGACATGTAAAGGTTTGCACTGTTAATTAGCTAGTTAATTTTGCTTACAAAATACCTGAGATTATGGATTAATGTTTACAGGAGACATGGTCAGCTGGTAACAGGGGCTTAGAAATGATGTTCTTTTGATGTTCTTAATAGGATAAGCCGCCATTATTTTGTTTAGGGCTTCTCATAATAACCCCATTCTCTCAGACCTTGCGATATTTTAGCACTGACACCCAGGATTAATTAGGAACTTGGTCTTCCTATTACTACCCTGGGAAGATGGAGGCATTGTGGGTTGACGGTTCCTGTGCCTGTCCTGGATGGGGTCACACTCCTTTTGAAAGAAGAGTTGTGGAGTTTGGAAGTCTCCTGGCTAGGAGTGCCATTTACTAGCTATGGCTAGACCATTCATGGACAGCCATGGTGATTCAGGCACTGGTAACCTCAGGACTCAGTTATTGCAATGTGCTCTATGTGGGGCTATACTTGGGCCTACTCTGGAGGCTTGAGCTGATGGAAACCTAGAGGGTTGATAGGAACTATCCAGCACACAATTCCAGTGCGGCCCATATTCTGCTGGGACAGGTTCTGGTTTCTTGTATTAATTGTCAAGACCCTTGACAACATGGGTCCAGGATATACCAGAGATCCTGATTCCTTATTTTCCTATCCAAGCATGGAGATCTTCAGGGGAGTCACTGTGAGTAGCCCCCCTATGACTTTGATGCATGCCAGTATTGTGGGGCCAATTTAATGGAACTCTCTTCCAGTCAAAGTTAGACAGGTCCCTTTCTGGTTGAATTTCTGTTGCCTCTTGAAGATGACGACTTCTTCTTTTTAATCTCAGCAGACATTTTAATTGGATTCTGACTTTATAGCTTTACCTCATTATTATTTCCTTTGTTCTGAGTTGCTATATACTGCAAAGAGGCCATTGTATTTAAGCAGCATATAAATGGTCAAAATAAATGAATAAAAATATCAAAGAATAGTTTTGTACAGATTGTTACTGGCCGTGGCACTGGATGCAGAAGTGTCATATCTCCTCCTTGGAGGACATGTAGCTTACTTTATCTAGGTGGAGGCAGGAAGAGAGAGGGTGAGGGACTGTCTCACAGTGATTATCTATTTTACTCGATGTCACCAATATAGAGATACTGAGAACTCTGGCTGAAGAGGAGGTCAACCTTCAAGGCCAACAGCAGAACCAGAGCTGAGATGGAGTTGACTGTATGTCCAACTTAAGAACACAGAAATATAGGAAGGGCTCTGTTGCATCAGGCCAAAGGCCAGTCCAGTCCAGCATCCTATTTTCACAGTGGATTCACATTCTATTTCTCCACAAACTTGTCCAACCCGCTTTTAAAGATATACGAGTTTGTGACTATGGCTACGTCTTGTGGGAACTTGTTTTAACAGTGATTTCTTCCCCAATTCCGGTGTCAGGTATTCTGATGTGAAACCTACACTAAAATGGACTGTTTTCTCCTGCTAACAGTGTTTGAAAGTGACACATTCCCAATGGAAACAGATGCTGAAGATATGTCTATGGTCCCTTGTATCCAATGCAGGGCTACGTAACCGCCCTATCAGCGCAAGGATTTTTATTTGTACAGTGGAACTTCCTCCCACTGCACCCTCCCCAAACCTGCTCTGTGGGGGGTGTGGTTTGGGGACAACGACCCCAGAACAGATTCAGGGGGCAAGTGATGGGAAGGAAGTCCCATTGCGCAAGTGGAAATCCTTTCGCTGATGGGATGGTTACTGAATGATGTGTTGGATAAATGCCAGTGACACTAACACTTTGCCTACATATTGGCCCTCACTCAAGGATTTGTCATGGGCCACTCAAAGGTCTTCCCAGCACACCCTTTAGGAATCTAAAAGGGCCTTAACTCTAAATGTGAGTTTTGATTTCAGTTCATTCTCTTCTGTCCAATATTTGAAAAAGAATGCACTCCTGTCCTTCTTAAGAGTGGAAATGGACAGAGGTATACAAATGGACATGTGTGGGGTATTGTGCCAAAGCGCCTTATCCCCATTTGTAACTGAGCTTAAATGTAGCAGCAAAACTCTGCCACAATCAGAGCAATCCTGGTTTGCTCAATCCAAACATACAAAGCTTGGATGCCGAAGGAACTCTCTTTGATGGCAAAGTTTGTACACAGCAGCTCCCCTAACCGGGATCTTTCAATGATTCACATGGCAACAGGATCCGAATGCCTTTTTATGGCACTCGGAGGCATCGGGCTTGATTGATGTTAGACAAATATTTATAAAGAGAACAGCACAGACATTTGAAATGGAACTTTCTTACCTCCCTGTTTGAGGAACTACTTCTTCAGGAAAGATAAAACATTTCATGATTAGGCAAGCAATCCTGGCCATCAAACATTTTGAGCCAAGGGCATCAACGCCATAGCCCTGACCTTGCCTTGCTTCTGATTTTCTTCTTGGAGATCAGACAAACAAATGAAGAGTTCTGCCTGCCACCCCCTTCTTTTTCTTATCTATCTTTCACACAAACATACGACAGATGCTTTTGAAAATTCCCCTCCATCTTTCTCCTTGGATTTTGGTGTTTCAGATGACTGAGTTGTGTTTCTGGTGCTTTAAGAATCCTACACAGGAAGCTGCTTTCTACAGAGCCCACCCATCTAGGTCAGTATTGTCTGCACTGACTGGCAGCAGCTCATCGAGGTTTCAACCAGGGGTCTCACCCAGTGCCACCTAGAGATGCCCAGGATTGAATCCAGACCTTCTGCATGCAAGGCAGCTACTGCAACACTAGGCTATGGTCCACACTCCCTTTATAAATCATACACTGTTTGTTTCAGTTTCTGAAAAATAGAACTCTTCTTGTGCAATCTGGCATCTCTCTCCTCTATTCTACGCCGCTGATGGGCAGCTGTGTAGGCACTGGCGAAAAAGCAAACCGAGCATCCACTTACTCCGCTTGCATCACGATTCTTTTTCTGGCTTGTGGGCTGTCCTACTGATGTTCACCCAGAAGGTTGCACAATGGCAAAGCACAAAATAATCGGAACGAAATCATACATAATGTGTTTGAGTAGATTACTAACACAGAGAGGGGGTGTTTGGGGAGGAGATGGAAGTGCATGCATTGCATGCTCCTGTTCTGGAACAAATTTGGAAATCAGGAAGAGTGAAACAGAGGGCAGAGTGAACCCACGAAATAAAGGAACAGAACAGAAAATCCGCTTGTCCTTAACACATGCACAAATGCCTGTCAAAAGCCATATTTTGCCACAGCAAATATGACACATTTTCCACCTACCTTCCTAAGCTGCATGGCTGAGGCTGGGCATTTCTTCCAATAAAGTTCTGGTTTTGTGAATAACACACAAACACGGAAACTCTCT
Organism: Podarcis filfolensis; assembly: GCF_964270895.1. NCBI lineage: Eukaryota > Metazoa > Chordata > Lepidosauria > Squamata > Lacertidae > Podarcis > Podarcis filfolensis. The sequence goes on from NC_139608.1 coordinate 47,686,223, forward strand.
CTTTGTGATCCTGGTCCAGACAGGTTCTTGCGCAACAGTGGGCTGCACATCCTTCAGTGCCCAAGAACTCCCCTGCCCATCTGAATCCAGACCCTTCTGTAAATCCTGACCACAGTGATTAGCAGTTTAGGAAAGGTAAGGAGAAGCGCCTAAACAAGTGATAAATGGTATGAGAGCAGATCCTGCCTGACAAAATGTACAAAGCACAATACTTGCATATTGGCACAGTCCAGCGAAGAGGATCCGCATACTCATACAAGTGCTGAATCTTCTCTCTGGGAGATAAAAACAGCATTTGGCACCACTGAGCTGTGGCCCTTCTCCAAGTAACCCCACCATGTATGTTTAAACAACACACTTAAAGATAGTTATGAGTGCCCACTAAATGTTTAACATCACACCATTGGTTTTTATACAGTACTTTCAAACCACTTAGAAGTCTGTTTTGGCATTAAATGGTGTATTAATGAATTACTACTCCTTAGCATGGCTAATGATAGGAATTGTAGTCCAACACATTGGGAGGGCTGCAGGCCCCCCCATCTCTGCTCTAATACCTTCCTGGGTGATGTCTGAAGGGCATCTCCTGCATCTTTATGCAGTGTGGTGTAGTGGTTAAGAGCAGTGAACTCGTAATCTGGTGAACCGGGTTCGATTCCCTGCTCCTCCACACGCAGCTGCTGGGTGACCTTGGGCCAGTCACACTTCTCTGAAGTCTCTCAGCCTCACTCACAAGTGTTTGTTATGGGGAAGGAAGGGAAAGGAGATTGTTAGCTGCTTTGAGACTCTTTAGGGTAGTGATAAAGCGGGATATCAAATCCAAACTCTATCTTTAATTACTGTCTGAGAGGGAAGATCATGATCACCACAAGCCTGCTCATGGCTCTTAAAGGCACTGGAATCCTCAGGTGTACAAAGTATACAATACAGAGTCAGATTAATCATGTTAATATCTCATTGAAATTAATATGATTTGGAACTGTGGGCTGATAAATCCCAAATGCTGGTTTAATAAAATATGGAATACAGTTTACGAACATATGACGAAAGAAGGTATAAAGTTCAAGCAAATTTATAGAATGAGTTCATTTTGATATCTCAGAATGGTAACTTTCTGGCCAATATCCAGTTGTATTCTTCTTTTACTTTACTATATTTATCTATTCTTTGTATCACCTTTTTATGTTAATTTCCCCCCTTTTTAAATAAAAAAATATTAAGTGGGTGATTTGTGTAATATGAGTACAGAATGCCTGAGACCCAGGTAACCTTAGTTTTGTGAGTGGCTGGGATATAGGCAATGTGTCTGTGTGAGGATGAGAGAGGTGCAATGAAAATGTAAAGCAGAAGCCTATGTATGTCTACTCTGAAGTAAGTCACACATAAGGTAGGAATGATTGTACAAGCCCACTTACCTGGGAGGAAGCCCTGCCGATACATTCCTTGAAACAAACCAGGACTTTCTGCACATACTTATTTCAAAGCATCAAGCTACGCAGCAGGTGGGTGTGTTTGTGTTCTGGGGAGTCTTGTAATGCAAAAGGCTTGCTTGTAGGGACCGTTTGTGAACAGGGAAACACTGGTTTGTGTAGAGTTTTGATGCAGTTTACTGAACCTCAAGATTGGAAAGGGACTATGGACCTAAATAGCATCTCACCCAGCCTCCCTGCACATGCCAGAATAACTGAAGGCAGACTATTCACTAACCCATGCGTACAATTTGCTGTGCCTACAAACTGACTTGCGTATATACCAGAGGCTTAAATGGGGTGCCCCAAGCTCAGTCTGCTGTGAAAGGTGAGATGGGATGTTGGGGTGGAGGCAACAGGAAGTGTGGGAGTGCAGTTCTATACATGTCTACACAGAGGAAAGTTGTGTAGAATTCAACAGGACACACTAAGGTTGCGATGGCTGCTTATTTGGGAATAGTCTCATCTCTTCAGGTCATACTTGAGAATAAGTGGGCACTGAAGCTTTGGATCTGCACCATGCATTTAAAGCACATCCAATGAACATTTATAGCACAAGACTTTCCTCCAAGAATCCTTGGGAACAGCAGTTTCCACCTCACACAATTACTGTTCCCAGCATCCGTAACTATAGTTCCCAGGAACCTCTGGAGACAGTAATGCACTATAAATGTGCATTGGATATGCTTGAAATATATGGTGTGGGTGGGCCTTGATTATGAAGGGATTACTAGGTTTTTCTAGAGAAACAGGGATGTTCAGTGATGAACCAGGAAGGTAGGCTAGTTTTGAGAACACAGGGCCTGATGCAACCCAAGCTAAGCATGTTTTTAAAGGCGCGTGCATTTCAGTGGGAGAATTAATAACTTAACATGGCTTTTCCTAGTGAAAAGCCACGAGTCAGTGCTAAATTTTCCCATTGAAATCAATGGGACTTTACAAAAATGCTTACGTTTTCCTGGATTGGGCCTTGAGTGTCTTTTGGGAATCCCCATGCATAATCTGGAGATGTATGTGTGCATGCGCGCATGCATGTGCACAGATTTATTTTAGCACTGTCCTTTGTGCGTATGTCTGAGTGGAGAATGTGGACACTGTAAAGCAAGGAATAGCTATCATGGTGACCTCTAAATGTTGTTTACCCACAACTCCAATTGCCATCAGTCTCGGACAACGTGGCCAATGTTAGGAATGATGGGATTTGGACTCTGACAACATCTGTTAGGTGTCATGTTGGCTAGCTAGCCCTGATGTAAGCAGTGGGTGTAGGATCCATGGGCATAGCTGGGGAGGGGCAGTTGCCCCCCCCAATCAAGTAAAAAAATAAAAATACTCAACTGACCAACTGCATCGCAGATAACTTGGTTCTGCCCCTTCCCACATAAAGGCTGCCCCCTCCAAAATAAATCCCAGCTAAGCCCATGGTAGGATCTTTGTGTACAGAATAAAGAGGTGCCTATTTGTATGGGGAGATATGTAGACATTCCTTAGCCAAGGGATCTGGGCAGGTGCTGTGTGCATTTGCAAGGGGTGCAAGTGGCCTGTGCTGGTCTCTGCAGCTCTTATCTGTCTTTGTGCACAGAGGTGGTAAAAGTGACCCAAGGAGGGACTTGTGACTGTGCAATGGCTGTGCAAGGTACTCTTGTGTAGGTGAGCAGTTGTGTGTTGGCCCCACGCCAGTTCCTCAAGAGCTAGTGCAAGCAACAGACCACTTGTTGGTTTTGTCTAACTTTCCCTGGATGAGGGAGACGAACGTTTGAGAGAGAGAGAGAGAGAGAGATATATGGATGGATGGATAGATGGATGGATCAGAGAGAGACGGTGGCATTGTACCCCGGTGAATGCTATGCACAGTGGAGAGACGATATCCATAGCTGTCAGGTGCATGTGTGTGAGAGAGACAGACAGAGAGAAAGATAGATGATAGATAGCTCTGTCTTGGGTGTGTGCGTGGCTCCAAAGTGTGCGAGAGAGTGAGAAGTCTCTGTAGCCGAGCGGGTGGGGCGCGCTCTCGCTCGCGTCCAGCCAGCTCCGCGGGAAGTTGCTGGGCTCCGCGGGAGCGCCCTCAGAAGGGCGCAGGTGGGCGAGGTCGCGCGTCTTGCCAGTGGCCCGTCGGAGTTTCCTGCTCTCCCTTCTCCGCCGGGGGAGCGAGCGAGGAGGCAGAGGCGGAGAAGCGCGCAGGGGGCCGTCCCCACGTGGCGCTGACGCTGCTGCTCGGTACCACCGGACCGAGCCCGGGCTATAAAGCGAGCCGGGAGCGGGGAAGGCAGTGCTCGAGCGGGCGCCACTGGCTGCGGACGGCGCTGGCTCCGCCACCGACGAGAGTCTGCCGGGCGCGCCCCCTGCGCCGCCGCCTCCGCCCCGCAGCAAAGCCCGCCGAGAGTCCTCTTCCCTCGCGCCCCGCGACTGGCTTCAGCGAACCGCGCGGCGTTTCTCGCTGCCGTCTGGGATCTGCTCCGCCGGCGACTGGGAGCAGAAGCCGCCCCTCGCGGGTGGGGAGGTCCTACCTGCCTCGCCGCCCTTTCAACTCTCCGGGACCCTCCCGGCGAAGGTAAGCGGGACTTTCGTCGTCTCCCAGCCCCGGCGGCTTCTGAATGGCTTCCTGAGGAGCCCCTCCCTTCCAGGCTGGACTTATTGGCGACTTTGCGGGAGAGGCGGAAGACGGGATCGACTTCGTCCCGTCGATCCGCCCGGAGATGAGCTAGCGAGGGCTGGGAGGGAAGAGGCGAGCCGCGCGCTTCCCTGGCCGAAGGGAGACCCGGAGACGGCAGAATCGGAGCCGGTTCCCTCCCCCGTGGAGATCGCTGCTGCTGCTGCTGCTCCTCTCGTCGGTTATCGTCAGCGGGGACTGGGAAAGCTGAAGGCAGCGGTTGTTCCTGCTGACTGGATTAAGGCTGCTCTTTCTGACTTCCCCAGACCGGACTTGCTTGATCCGCCGGGCACCCAGAGCTCCCCTTCCTCGCAGGGTGTGTGTTAGGGTCACATCCTCCAACAGCCTACCGAGCTCGGGTTGATGTTTAACCTGGGGAGCCCGTTCACCGAGAGGGGGGGAATCTCTTCCCTGGCACACCTGCACCACCCGCTGCTGGAGGAAAGCAGCTACTCCCAGCACATGGATGGCAACGGGAGCCTGAATGGGAGCGACGGTGGGCAGAAAGGGGGCCTCCCTTACCCCATGTACACCACCTTGGCCCTCATCACCCTTGCCACGCTGCTCATGCTCGTCACCATCTTTGGCAATGTCTTGGTCATCATTGCCATCTTCACCAGCAGAGCGCTCAAGGCCCCTCAGAACCTCTTCCTGGTCTCCTTAGCCTCGGCCGATATCCTGGTGGCCACCCTGGTGATCCCCTTCTCTCTGGCCAACGAGGTGATGGGCCACTGGTATTTTGGCAAAGTGTGGTGCGAGATCTACCTGGCCTTGGACGTGCTCTTCTGCACCTCTTCCATCGTGCATCTTTGTGCCATCAGCCTCGACCGCTACTGGTCCATCACCCAAGCCATTGAGTACAACCTCAAGCGCACGCCGCGCCGCATCAAGAGCATCATTTTCCTTGTCTGGATCATCTCTGCGGTCATCTCCTTCCCACCCCTCATCTCCATCATGAAACAGGGTGACCCTGATAGTCAGCAAGCAAAGCTGAATTCGGAGAGCAAGGAACCCAGTTGCAGCATCAACAAAGAGACGTGGTACATCATCTCTTCCTGCATCGGCTCCTTCTTTGCTCCCTGCCTTATCATGATCCTGGTCTACATGCGCATCTACCAGATTGCCAAGAGGAGGACTCGGGTGCCTCCTGGCAAGAGAGCGGAGGCCGCAGAGAGGAGGCAGAATGGTCTGGCAGATAAGGATGACATGCCCGCAATGACCAAGCTCAATGGGGAGAAGGCAGCCGTGGCAGGAGGAAGCCAGGAGAGGGAAGAAGTCAATGGTATAGACCTGGAGGACACCTCTTCATCGGAACACAATGAGAGCCATCAGACCAGGAAGCAGGAGAGGCCACAAAGGGGCAAGGGGAAGACCAAGCTAAGCCAGATTAAGCCTGGGGACACTTTGCCAAACAGAATTGATGAGGAAAGAGATGCGAAAGCTTCCCGGTGGAGAGGCAGGCAGAACCGAGAGAAACGCTTCACTTTTGTGCTGGCGGTTGTGATTGGGGTTTTTGTGGTCTGCTGGTTCCCTTTCTTCTTCACCTACACATTGACTGCCGTTTGTAAGAGCTGCCCCGTGCCCGATACACTCTTCAAGTTCTTCTTCTGGTTTGGTTATTGTAACAGTTCCCTCAACCCTGTCATCTACACCATCTTCAACCATGACTTCAGGAGATCCTTTAAAAAGATTCTCTGCAGGATAGACCGGAAAAGGATTGTGTGAGGGATGGACTCAAGTTTGTTTACAAGACTTGTTTACGGAAGAGAGGCTCAGCTCTGGCTGGGCTTTGGAAGTGGGTGGTGTCTTATCCAGTGACTGGCCTTTGACTTCTCAAAGACTTCAGGTGACTTTGGCCTTGGCCCAGGTGGAGATGTTTCTGCCCAGTGATGGCTCTAGAGACCTGTTTGTAGGTATTGTTTCTATACACTTACAAGCTGAGCTTATGGCAAACTGAAATTAACTGTTTGGAGTGTGTAAGCCAGGGAAGCAACAAAGATGAAAATATAAGTCATATATTTCAGAAGCACTTTCTTTCTATTTTTGCCCTTTGGACGATATGTCCCTGACATCCTTGCAAAACTACAGTATTGCATCTTTGAGATCTGTACATCTTTAACTTTTGTAGGAGAAAGCAGCTTTGAAACCACTTTAAATATTTCTTGAGAACTTGAAATATATTTGGGGTGGGGGGAAATAAACAAAGACACATCAGAATGAACCTTCAGAGCCATCTCATCCATCTTAAAAATGACAGTATTAAATGCTAAGATTTCCAATGTGGTTTTGGCTTTGTAAACTGATAGCATAAGCTTGACCATGGCCAGTGTTTTATTATACACCCTATATGTATTTTTTTAAAAAAACAATGTTTATGTTTTTTGTTTATGCAGTATTGTTAAAAAGCTTTATTTCCTCTTTTCCCATCAGCTGAAAGAAACAAGCATTAAAAGTTTCACAACTGAGAAGCATAGTGCCTCTCAAAAGGATGAGCTCCTTTTAGATTTGTGATGCTGAAGAGCAACTGGGTTCTTAAAGGGTTAAGATAAGGTGCTCTTCCCTTGAAGTTACTCCACTGTGTTCAATGCTAACTTATTTCCCCTACCTGTGACTGTAAATAGATAAAATGATAGATGCAGCCTTTTTGTTTTACTTTACAGTGTTACCTGATTTGCATTGATTACATTTTCATTTGTGCAAGGTTTCTGCACAAGAAAACCTTCTTTCACAAGGACACTTCAGTGTGGGTATGGAATTTTTTAATTATTATTATTTTGGAGTAACCGTAAGCATGTCAGCTTTCATTTTTTTTCTAATTTCAGGTTTGGTTTATAAACATTTTCTTTGATTTGTCCTAGAGAAAAAGCAAATTATTGGTGTTATTCTACACCATATGTAAAAAACATTCATAGCAGCACAGGGGGGAAAGGAGTCAATAATTGTGTTAAACATCTTCCTGATTCCACACCCCACACTGTCCCAGCTGATGGCAAATAACTTCCTTGTCCAATAAGACAAACATCCTGAATATGATTAAAAGGGTGTAGGATGGGAAAGCAATTGGGGACATCATTTAAACATTATAAAAAGAGTATTTGTTTAAATAAAAACTGATCATGATAGTTTCTGGCTGGTGATGGTGGTTAAAAACAGACATATATTCACAATGCTAAGGTTACCCGAGTTCTTCCTTGAAGGCAAATTTCTTAGTGGAATTGGCCCTTTTTAATTAAAAAATGTCTTCATTCTACAGAACACAACTGATGCCCCTCCTTTCAGACCAGTCCTCTTCTGACTGTAGAAACAGGCAGCAAGTCTCAGCGCTGCCTCTTAGCTTTGAATGTGACAGCTCTATTCAGTGAAACAAAACAGCTGTCAGATGTGATGCTACAACCAGAGGAAGGGAAGCAGAGGTAGCCACTGAACACTGAAAGTGTTACTTGTGCCCAGCTTTGAAATGGTTTTCTCGTTGGAGAGCCTGCTACAGCTGACATTTCAAATGCAGAACTTCCTTTTAAAACAAAGCAATTTTCTAGGGAGAGGAGATGATGACCCTTCTGTAGAACTGCATACTGGTATATACAAAGTTGTGGTGTATTTCTAAAGTGCGCAGGTGCACACATGTGTTTACACAGCGGGACATGCCATTGGCTATGCCAGCACAGTGCCACAAAACGGCAGTCTTAACAATGGCGTTGCAAACCTGTTGCAAAGATGACTCATTTTAGCAACGCAGGGAGAAAACGCTTAGAAATGAACCAGGGGTTTTGGACTGGTATATGTATTTCCCTTCCTTTTTTTCTTTTAACGGTGTGATAATACTCCTTGCAGAAAGATGCAATTAGAAAGGCCCCACCATTATAACCTTTGTGATTTCCCCCGCTCATTGCAGCTACTAAAATATGAAATGCCTGAATCTTAATTATTCCCTATTTGCTAGAGAAAGAAGAGGATTAGATACGGAGGAGTTTTATTTCCGTTTTAGGCAAACTGCCTGCATCGTGGCTCTGTCCAATGATGTCCTGTGCTAGTTGAATAAGGTACCTCATTTGGGACACATTATGGGGCCTCTTCTCTCAAGGTTTCATAGGAGTGCTCAGGGCAGACTGGCCACTTCTGAGCTGGGGTATTAGTCTCTAGCAGATTCTGGCTGGCAAGGAGTTCAATGGTCCTTCGAATGGAAAGCACAGTCTGGTGTCTGGTGTCCATCACTCGGAAGGTGGTGGACTCTCCTTCATTGAAAGTTTTAAAACAGAGTTTGGATGGTGTCAGGGATTCTTGAGTTTGGATGGCATCTGTCAGGGATTATTTAGCTGTGATTCCTGCAATTGCAGGGGGTTGACCCTCAGGGAATCCTTCCCAACTCTATGGTTCTGTGCTTCTTTAGGAGATCAGAGCAGGCACAACGCTACAAGGCATAAATCCAGAAGAAGTTAGAAGTGGTTAAGGCTTATTTAGCTGGAACACCAAAGTTGTCTCCAGCCTGTGCACACATGCCTGGAAACTGATTTCTTATGAGTGCGGTATAGCTTTAGTTTATGTATGGAGCTCTCGTTCAAATGTGGAGCTTCCCTGCCCATCAAAGCTGCTCTGCTGTTATTCAGTGGGCAAAGGAATCATGCATACCCATTGGTTTGCACATACAGATGTTCTCCTACCATTGGCATTTACAGGGCCAGAGCCATGTCCAGATGTGTGATAAAGCACTCATGGGACTCTTCTTTCGGGCTGATAGTTTTTAAGGCAGAATAAATCACAGTTTTTCAGACAGCCAGTCTGAAGTAGCATAAGTAAGAAGTTAACTGACTGTTGCCAGAGGATTCCTTTTTAAAGAATTGCCTATTTTTTAGGATTTCAATATTAAGTTAACGTATGCATTCATGAAACAAATGGATAATATTTTACATTGAGGATAATATTGATTTTTCTGGAATGTGTTTTTGAAACTTTAATTGCACCTGGTACAACCACCTCATCAATGCCATTTTTTTTTTGCTTTTTAAGAGAATGATACCTGTAAACAGATATGGCCATAATGTTTTTTTTTTATTTACAAAAAATAAGAATAAAAAGTTTACACATTAAAAAGCATGTTACATCTCAACTTGTCTGTATTTTCAGCCATTTCCAGGTTTTATGGACTTACATGGAAATGGGAAACTGACCTTTTAAAGCACCTGCTGAAGTCGCCTCTTGTAGTTTGCATAAGTCATTGTTATGCCTCATGTTAATGTGAACAATGGTCTGCTTCATTGTGCACCGACAGACTGACAAACAAGCCTTTGATATTATTTTGCTTTCTTCTTTGCTGGCACAGCAAACCCATTCATGTACCTCTTAAAGAACAAGGATTAGGGCTTACTGTGTGGGCAATTTATCCTTTGCCTGTTTAAGCTGGCCATGTTTTCCACCTCCCTTCTCTCTGTCTCTCAAGTGAAATATTGTGTCCATGTAGTATTTACAAGCTGCTGACAGACTGTTGACTAACTAGGTTACAAGTGCAAGAAGAAGCTATTAAGAGTAGGAAGAAAAGTAGAAACTGAATTCTACCAGGCACCTGCTGGGGAAAGGCACATTCTCACAATGCTGGGAGACGGGGGCTCATGCTAGAGCAAGCCAGAAAAGATTGCACCTGCTCAGAAATAGATAACAAAGCCATGAATGGGGCAAAGGCAGCAATTTGGTTTTTATAGTTGATTCCTGGGGATTTCCCCTGCAATAGATATTACTGTGATTAATGGAACAGGAATTTTGTTAATGTGACAAAAGATTTGGGCTTCTGCCTTTGTCCGCTTCTCTGATTAAAAAAAAGATCAGAAGCTGAAACATTTTGTTACATAAATAAAATCTCTGCATTGATTATCACAGTAACACACACACACACACACACACACACACACACACACACACAGTATTTTAGTGATTAACCAAATTTCAAAAGGGACCCAGAAGAAGCATGTGTGAAGTGCTGTTTGATTATTCTATAGCTATAATGAATATATAGTTCATTATTGTGTTTCTGTGTGTAATATCTATTTCTATATCTATCTATAGCTATCTCTCTCTCTGTCTCTCCCATGTCCAAATTGCACTGCACATTATTTATAGTACACAACTTCCTAATCCAAGAAGCTGGTTGACTCTGAACAGATAACCACAACCGGTGGTGATGAAGGGCCAATTCACTCATTATCCAATGCTAGTTCAACTCAGAGACCCATTGAAGTTATTGAACATGACCAACTTACGTCCATTTGTTTCAATGGGGTCTACTTTGAGACTGATAAAATCTGGAGTCTGCTTCAAGACCATTAGGTCCAGAGTCTATATTAAGTGTGGTACCACAGTGTATAGGTACAAAATACATAGTCTGTATCACTGCATATGGGTTCATAAGGGAATTCTAAATATGTTAGATTCTGGCTAAGATTTTCCACTAACCAGATGAAAAAGGATGAAGGATGAGTTAGAAAGGTAACCTATTGTTTTCCCTGTTCATTCATCTCTTCATCTCTTGTTGATTATTTCTTTATTGCAGTGTCTTGGCAGAATTATCCCCGTTATTGTTCCTCTAGGATTCCTCTCCACCCAACCGCTTGCCTCATGCTACATAATTTTTGTTGCTGTTCTTCAATATTTTTTGAGCTGAACTTGGTTTGGCTGTTTGAGTTTCAAGAATCAGTGAAAATATAGCACATAAGTGGATGAAGCATATACAGAAATTGTCTTTCCCTTGGTAACACAAACACAAAAATCAAAGTGTAAGTGGATGATAAGGAAATCCTGGTTGCTATTTGACTACACCTACAATAAACATGAATAGACTATCAGAGATAACAGATCTCAGGGATATCTCAAGTGACAAGTTAATCAAACATTTCTCCGAGACTTCCCTGATTTTTTTCACTCAGAATATGTTTGCTGTTTTCACTTCAGGCACTGTTGAGTGAGAGCTTGCACAAACAACTTGTTCCATGTGTCTTTTAACATGCCTCATACTTTCAGTGCCTGAATGAAGACTATCTGCAGAATGGATGCTGGAAGCTCTCAGAGACTTCATGGGACATTTCCCTTATTTGTAATGGTATATTCTGGAATCCAGCAACATGAGGACAAACTATAACTGCTCTTTGTAATTGGTGTAATGATTTAATCTGAAGCTTTCAAAGTGACTGCCAAAATGTAAAATTGTAAGCATATCGATACAAATCTACAACATGAAAAAGAGGCTCAAGCACCAAACCTCTATGAAACAGTGTGAAACAGCATGATGCAGGCACATACAAAACACTCAACTGAAAGTCTGTAACTCAACAATGAAGACACCGGGAAAGCAATTCTAGGGTGTGCATTCCAGAAATAGGATGCCATCACTGAACAGCCCTTTCCCCTCAGTCACCACTCATCTGCTCTCTCATGATGGGAGGGCTGGTACATAATATAGCCTTAACTGGGCTGATTTTCTGCCTTTTGGCAGCTTAGAATGGCTTGTCCCCCACGAGTGTGGAATCTGAAGACTACTACTAGACTTCGGTAGCGTCAACTGGTTACAACTGTTGGTGCTGGTGAAAGTCTTCACATCTTGGGGCGGTGTGGGTTACGGTCCACATTTATTGCCACAATATGGTGTAGCCACACACTAATTATTCTTTTTTCAAATGGAAACACTAAATCAAATGCTAAGGAGAAGGCAGCATGGTGAGGTTAGGATGGTGGAGGCAATTTTTTGCTAAAGAAGTAGGTTTTGAGTGCTTGGATACATACCGAGAGACAGAAACTGGAAGGTTTGAGAATGCAATGAAAAAAGAGGAAGACAAGTTGAGCATAGATAGATGAACTTGGATTTAGCAGAAGTAGCAAGTGAGGGATGGTGAGGAAATGGCAATACTCAAAGGTCAAGAGCTTTCAAAGTAATGATTACCAGCTTGAAGTTGATCTGAAGTGCAACAGGAAGCCAGTCCAGGGAGCAGGGTCACTAGGAAGAGAATCCAATGAACTAGACAGCATGGACTGGAGGGCTGCATCTCGTTCTCCAGTCCAGCTGTAGAGGGAGTTTGCATGTCTACCAAGGAAGAGACGATGCTGGATAAATCCTCTCATGGATAAAACCGAAATGTAGGAAACAAAAGCAGGAGACACCCACACTTCCTGAGCCTCCTGTGAATCAATGTTCAGATTCAACCCACTCATGAGGCCAGGTGAGGCAACTGCCTCAGGTGGCAAGATCCCCAGGGGCAGCAGATCCCAATGTTGATTTTTCTTCCCCCGGCTTTTCCTGATGTAGAGCTTCACTTACGCCTTCTTCCATGGCGGGGAGGGAGGCACCATTTTGGGATCTGCCTCAAGTGGCAAAATGTCTTGGGCTGGCCCTGCCAAGCTCCTATCATTATCCTGTAGGAGAAGATGGCATTGTTCATACCACTGCAACATGCAAACTGTTGGCTTCAGTTCAGGGGCAATAAACAGATATTCCATCATGCTTACAGAAGAAAAGTGGGGTCCCAGTAACCCCCAAAGTCTTCTGGAGAAATAGGGCAATTGCCACCAAAGTTGATGGCAGAGTTTGAACTGTCTGGCAGTGAACTTCTGTGACAGAATACATTTCTCAACCAAAATGCCTTAATAACTTTTGACATTCTCTGCCGAAATGGATGTAATTTCCGATGGATATTGACAACTAACATTAAGCATTTTATGCTGTGTAACTCCAGTCATTGTCACAGAATTGATTACTGGGCATGAAACTGATTACCAGGGGAACTGCATGATTAGTGGAGGTTTGGTCTACTTGGCATCCAATAAGAAAGCTTAATAAAACATTTTTGTTCTGCTTCTGGAGTACAATTAATATGAATTGATCCATAGAAACCTGGGGTGGGGGGTCTCTCATTTCTCTAAATTGTGTAGTTCCTTTAAAATGTCCACTAGAATTGAACATCTCAGACTTTCATGGGCTACAGGTCACTTCATCAGAAGCTATAATGAATTTGTTAATCTTTAATGTACCACAATAATCTTCTTTGTTGTTTTTCAGCAGGAAATTCTACCACACTTGATTGTTCTTTGTATGTGCTAAAATAACCTTTTCCAGGAATTAAGATCAATTACTCAACTTGAAGCACTTCTAAAATTGCACAAGGACTCAGCATTTTCATTCCTACATTTAAATTAATTCATTAAGTAAATTGGATAGCATCCTTTGGGTTTCTTCCCTTTTAACTCCATTTTTATTTTGTATTGAAGTTTTCAATAATACATTGAAGTCATGCACATATTTTGCAAATAAACCTAGAACTGCCTTGGGCAGAATTATTTATCGCATATGCTCACAATACCATGGGGAATGTTTCTGTGGAGAGTGAAAACCAACAGTCATATAACCTCTACGTTAATCATTTAGAACAGCCAAAGAGCATGACTTTTATCAGAGGAGTAACAAACTGATTTCAAACCTTTGTTTTATTGTCAAGGACTGAACTGTGGCTAACATCTGGAGGTTGCCTGAATAGAACGTGCTGGTTGCAGTGAGACCTGCATGTATAACTGTGCTTCCAAAACTAAGCACAGAGTGGAATAATTTTCTTACAGCAATCTGGGCTACCAGAGAAACAGTTTCATTGGGTGGTGGTACAAATGCTGATTTCTGTGTTTCTGAGAAAGCTTTGAAAATGTAGGAAGCATAGAGGAGTCAGTTGCTGAGGTGGGTCTAAGGGGAGAGTTGACAAATTCATAGACAGTAGGCTTGTCCGTGGCACCTCCTCTGCATCCAAAAGCAGTGGGCTCTAAGTACCAGGTCCTGGGAATATACTGATACAGAAGTTGGGCACTAACCCCACTCCGCTGAGTGGTAGTAAGGTTCCAGGGTCTCACCCAGAGTTTGCGCTCCTTTGGAGAATTGAAGACATGGCAGAGAGTGTTGCAGCTTTAAGAAATAGGATTTACTCACCTATTTACACCTTCAGTTTGCATGGAGGGAGTCTAGATCTTACAGCATGGTTGTTTCAAGAGAGGCTGGTTCCCCACAACAGTGCAGCACTGGAGCACAAGAAATCTCTCCTGGTCAGCCTTCAGCCAGCCTGCCCAAGATGACTCTCTCTTTCCTCCGCTTCCTCTTCCCAGCACACCTTGCTTTAAAGACTCTTTTTCTGATACCTCAAGCACACACCCCATCACCACGGCAACCTATGTCTGCCCATATCCAAAAATTCCACTCAGATGGGCCATCAACACCTTTTGCCATGTTAATGCCAGTAGGCCCTGGCCTGCAACCTGCCCTTCAAACAGGTTAATTTCTGGGATTTTGGGGTCCCCCCTCAATCTATAACAGTACACTTAGGGTGGGCTTTTCATGTCCTGATTGTGGGCTCCCTGAAAGCATCTGTCTGAACTGCTTGCCTATAGATTCTTGATCTGATCCAACAACAGGGCTGCTTTTACATTCTTGGAAAGCACACAGGGACCATTCAGATGTTTCTCCTCTGAAAAGTTGTACATACTGTTTTAGCTCTTCTGGTTCCTAGTTCTTCAATCTAGGGGTATTCACTGGATCCAGATGATTCTGAATAGAGATGAGGTGGGGTACCTGGAAGGGATTTTGGGCTACTGTAAGGTCAAGCAGGATCTATAGAAGGTGGGCACAAGCGAAAGCAGGACCCGTGTAGTACTTTGTAGCAATCCAGACATCAGAGCTCCACTGCAGGCAACTGTCTGTAGCAAACAAAAGTGTGTCTCTGAGCTTTATTTCAGGAGGTGACAGGAGGGGAAAGAGGGAGAAGCTTTGTAAAATTTAAACAGACCTCTAGCTTAAAGAAGATGCCAGGATCAGGAGAGGGGCCGAGGGAGGGCTTCTTTTGAGACTGACAGGTCTAGTTTGTGATCAGAGGGAATGCTGTTACCAGTGCTCTCTAGGCTCAGTGCTTTTGGGAGAAGGGAACAGCTTTGCAAGAGTGAAATGAAGGTCTGAGTTTAGGGAAAGAAAGGGTGAAAAGAGAGCTGTATTTTGTCTGTCAGTTCAAGCTTGTAAGTGCAGTTGGGGGACAAATTTGATTCAGTTCATATGTGAAGCCCTTTCCAAAACAAAATGCAAACTGAAACACAGACATCATTTGAAATTTGCATGTTTCTGAAGTTTGCAACGCGGTTCTCCAACCAAGCAATGTGTATCAAAAGTGAAGTGAACAAGCAATGCATATAAAAGGGTAAAGTGTGCATATAAATGCTTATATTAGAGAAAAATATACTACAAACTACTTTATATCAGGGTCAGTTGTTTGCAGAATGTGTATAATAGTCAAAGCTACCTGCAAAATATGTTTATTAGGAGAAATTTGCACTAAAATAGTACTGAATTTCTATGATTATTTTTTTAAATTGCTAATTGTTGCAGAAATGTGAACAGAATTTAAGATTGGGAAAATAAAAAACCCAGAGAACTAAAATGGATGAATCTGCCCATTTGCCCTTTAGTCCCTATTCTATATAATAATAGTGAATTCATTGAGTGTAGCTCCTTATGTAACCCAAACAGCACCATCTACATAAAAGATGGGGAAATCAGAAAGCTTGGGGAAACCCTGATGTTTGCAGAAGCACCATAAAAAATATCCAAGGGGGACCTAACTGGGGAAAAGAAAGAAAACCCACCCCAGGAGGACTGAAATTGCTCAAAGGGCATGGATTATTAGGGGGAAATGCTTGCCAAAATGTGTATATTTTTAAAAACGGCATATAAAAATATGTTTATTGGGAGACATTCAAACTAACATGCTGAATAATTTTCAGAAGGATTTTCTATTAAATGCAAATTGCTGCAGAAATATGAAGAACAGAATTTAATACTGAAAAAACGAGGAACTGAGAGAACCCAAGAGTGACAGATTTGCCCATCCCTACTTCTAAGTACAGTACTGTAATCACAGAGGGAACACAATTCCTCCCTCCCTCAACTTGAAAGGAACCTAACACAAAGCGCCTGCATCTATTTGCCTGCAATCTGACAGGTTTCTTAAACCTAAGAAGACCCCTGCTGGATCCGCCCAAAGGCCCATCTAGTCCAGCATTTTGTTCCTATAGCAGCCCGTCATATACCCGTAGGAAATCCTCAAGAAAGACTCGAGCACAAGACAACTCACCCCTCTTGCGATTTCTATATTAGTTGCTCTTGCAGGAAAACTCTGCAGATATCCTTCTGAAATTTGGTAGGATTCATGCCTTCAGGAGTGGGGACTTAGCCTGCAAGTTCTATCTAACTCTTGCCAAAATATTAAAAAGAGATCATTCTTTTTTGAGAAAAGAAATAGCATTTTAGAGATATCCAGCACAAAAGCCCATAGACCTCTTGCCTGTAATTTGTCAGGCTTCATCGACCATAGTGCCTGCTAATTTAATCCACTTCTGTCAAAAGGGGGGAAATGTTATGGAGATGCGGAAATGAAACAGTCTAATCTGAGTTGAACTGGCCAGATCATGACATACTTTGGAATGTTATGGTTTTACAAAGCTCCAAATCAGGATCCTAACCAAATCTTGCAATCCCTGCTTCACACCATACTGATTTTGCACCAGAGGTAATGTGCCCTCAGGATGGTGTATGTAATCTGGGTTGAGGATGGTTGAACTGTGGCCCTCCAGTTGTTGCTCAACTCCCATCAGCCACAGCCTGCATGGTCAGGGATGATGGGAGTTGTAGTCCACTAACATCTGGAGGGCTATAGCTTAGCTAGAGTCTGCTTGTTGCAAGGGGTATAGTAGAGAGAGGGTATCTCAAGGGAGAAAGTAGTAATTTCCCTAAAACCATTCTTCTGCTCCCTTGCACTTTGCTGTAAAGTTGCAGTTTGATTAGCAATGTTACCAGATGAATGGTCACTGCTAATAGACTTAGTGAAAGGGCAGCAAATTAGAGAATCAATGGGGGATTTCAGTAGCTCCCAAGCAGAGTGTGACACACACATACAAGGTTTTGTAATGGACTTTATTTGCTTAGAGGGAAGGTTCTGGGGAGTTCGGCGAACATACAAGGCTTGCATTTACAAGGAGAAAAGGAACTACATTTTCAAGTCTGATATCTGAAGATGATATACCCTTCTAGTGCTCCAGTGACTATGTAATCTAACAATCACATTCATCCAGATCATCTCAGTGGGTTGAACCATCTGAGGTCCTCACTGTTATACTGATGCTTGAAGCCTGGCTATAATCGCACACTTTTATATCTGAGATGTTGGATCAGAAGCTACATAGGGATGTGCAAAGCAAGGTTTATAGGTGTTCAAGATAGATGACGACCGAACCATTCACTCAACAAAGTGGCTCATGGTTTTTGCTGAGGAACAGGTAGTGCAAAACATTTCACTGGATGAGCTTCTGGTATATTCCGCTTTGTATCTACAGAATTCTATTTTAATTTTAATTTTGGATGAAACCTAACTGGTTACTAAGCCAAGGTTTTGTGAACCACAATCAGTACACAACTGTAAAAAAGATTTCTGTGTATTATTTCCTGATCTATAGCACACCCCCACACCCTCTAACTGCAGACTTTGGATGAGTGAGCAAGAGGCATAAAGGATATTATGAAACAAGAATGTGGTCTTAGGCTATAATAATCCATTTCCAACAAACCTTGTTATCTCTGATGCACTGAATCTGTGTTTCAGGCAAAGAGACCCAGATCTGATAACATTTGCTTTCCTCAGATTTTACTTCATTGAAAGTGTCAGCTGTCTGGTTTGAGAGGCTTTTTGTGGTTTGGGTGTGACGGGCTGTTCTCTTCCTCAGACAAGCAGTATATATCAATACACAATGCCTGCTTGGTAAAAGCAAATGGCTTGAGGTGTGGCACAGATAAACCTTAGCCACTCATTCATTGTGAGGTATCTCCTTGCATTAAAATCTCTTTCCCCACGTCCTAAATGGGAAATTAAAGAAAAGGAATCTAGGGCTTCATTATTTGGAAGGCGCAAGCCATGATGTAATAGGTCTCCTAGGAAAAGCAACTATGCACAAATAATTCAACACCCTAGAGTATTATATATGTATATTAGGAAAGTAAAAGGAAGCTTTGATCTCCCTGGGATGGTGGACACTACTGACCATACATGACACTGAATGCTTGCATGAACCAGATCAACATTATGCTAAATAGCAAAGGTTTTATAGCCACCAATATTATTGGGGTTCTTGTGTACCCAGAAAAGGAGCTGACAGAGCCCCTGCAACTTGGGGTTTTATTGAGCTTAGTCATTTATTAAGGTTGACACCTGTAAACAAGCAAGAAAACACATGCTCACGTATGCGCGCACACACACAACGTTACAGCAGTTTAACAGGGAAGCTACCATTTTCTGTATTGTGTTCATATGGCCTAAAAAGCTCATTGTGTTTTCTCCTCTGTGTTGCTCTGTTAAGACTGTCTGCAGCTCCCTGATGCATTCATTATTCAGCCCAGGCATGTATAATAGAAAGTGTGTTCTGTTTCCATCATAGGAGCTATCAAGCTTTCCGGCAGACAGCTCAATTGCTTATAAAGGAGATAAGGATTCTCCCCTCTTTAATAAAATTATCCAGATCTCTTATAAATGTTGCAGTTCTGTCCCCAGTAGCCATGAGAGACCAGCATTGATTCATAGCCTAGAGCAGGCAAACAAATCAGTCGGACTCTCACATGAATAGGGATGTTCCATCCTTATCAACAGAGCCTTTCTGTTTACTTAAAAGATTGAAATTATTTACTTTCATGTGAATTATCAGCCAGGGAAGGGAACTAGATTTACAGGCTGAAGGAATGAAGTTGTCTCCTCACCCTTTGACAAAGAATAGGTGACAGGGCTTCCTAGCTCTTTTTATCTCTGTCCAGAACTTATAGCTACATCCAGGGATGAGAGACATGTGTGTTCTCCATGTGTTTTCTTCTTTCACACTTGGTATCTTAACAAATAAAAACTGCCCATCTGTTTTCATTGCTGCTTAACTTTTATTTTTTTCAACCAGACAACAAACCACAGAAAACCCCATAGAGATGGCATTCTACAAAACACTTGACTTGGGAATAGCCTCCCCTCACTCAGAAAGACGAAATATATACCCTAGAAAACAGGGTTCAGAGTTGCAGCCAGACAACTTATCAAGGTAACCAATTAAATCAGGGCTCTTGGGTTTGTTTGCTTCTAGTTATGTAGCACAGATCACATGCAGCTCCTTTCTCTGTAGATGTAATGCATGGCTGGGAACCTGTGGCCCTTCAGATGTTGGACTACAGCAGTCATCAGCTGCACCTAGCATGGGTTAATGGTCTGGGATGATAGACTACGTAGTCCAACAACTTCCAGAAGGCCAAAGGTTCCCCAACCATAACGTAATGAAATAGAATGTGTGGTTCTTTTCTGCAACCCTTGGCTTTGGCTTCAGTACAGTGGTACCTCAGGTTAAGTACTTAATTCGTTCTGGAGGTCCGTACTTAACCTGAAACTGTTCTTAACCTGAAGCGCCACTTTAGCTAATGGGGCCTCCTACTGCTGCCACTCCGCCGGAGCCCAATTTCTTCTCATCCTGAAGCAAAGTTCTTAACCTGAAGCACTATTTCTGGGTTAGTGGAGTGTGTAACCTGAAGCGTATGTAACCTGAAGCATATGTAACCTGAGGTACCACTATATTGCCAAAGCGGAAAAGCAGCTTCTGTTGGACTGCTGGATGGGCAAGGCAAGAATCTGCTTCATCTTGGTTGGTGTAGCAAAGTGGAGGTAGGCCTGGGGAGAGTCCTGAGGGTCAGAAAGAGAGACCTTGGGGGCTTCATTTGTCCTCTGGGCCTGAGGTTTGCCACATTGGTTCTAAAGATTAATAAGAAGAGGACAAAGCTCTGGAAAAAGCGAGATAAATAAACAGAATAACTGAAAGCAGTGATAGGAAGCTTGCAACCTTCCAGGTGGTGTTGGATTTCAACTCCCATCAGCCCCAGCCAACACAATAATTGGTCAGGGATGATGGGAGCTGTAGTCCAAGAATAGCTGGAGGCCCATGGATTCCTCATGGCTGACCCAAAAGGCTCAGAGGAAAAGTAGATGCAGAGAGACGGAACTGGGAGTCCAAGGAGGGCAGGGAGAACAGCCACGTCTAGCATGATTAATGGCAGTAAAGGGCAGTTCAAGAGCCAGTGGCAGAGATAGACTTATTTATATCAGTGCAGTTTTTCTAACAGCATGTGTTGAAAACCTTTATAACTAGGATGAGAAAAACAGCAAGGATAAGGAAACTAAAAGAGCACCTCTGGTCACATAGCACTGCCTTGAACAAAGTGTACACGTTTTATTTTTGTGTAGCAGAAGAATGTGTAAGGGTGGTGTTTCCTGAATCTAACAAAAGAGATGAGAGATGTTGCAGATGCCCATTTTGGTCTAAGGACATGGAATTGGCTCTTCAGAGTTTGGGTTGGGAGAGGGCCTGAAGTGCATCTAGTGATGCTCTCAAGCTGAGAGTCTCAGCTTCCCCTCAAGTGCAGAGAAGCCATAGAACAGCATGGTAATCAGGTTTGCCTGCTGGGGCATGTGACTCGTTGCTGCCTTCCTTCCTTTATTTGCTTTGGGATGGGATGGTTAGTGTGTGGCATTTCTGATGTTGTCTATGGTATGACATCAGACACTGCAATTATATATACCTTTCCTGATCTCAGTTGGCCACTTTAAGAATGCACGGCTGAGTCGGAACAATGGTTTCCATCGCCTCAACCTATCTTTGTGTTGACATCCAGATCAGAGCTACAGATAAAGTTTTCCTGCCTTGGGAAATCATATCAGTCTAGTGTAGTAGCCTCTGCACTCTCCAGCTTGCCTTTGACACAGAAGGTCCTTTGGGATATGTAGTGTTTGCTGCTTTAAAATGCAAAAAGATCAAGGGAACACCTCATTATTATGGATATATTCATATTCAGTGCCAAAAAAATTCTTTTGCATTATTTTCTACCATTCTCTATGAATTAGTGGGAAAAGAAATTGCATTGAAATGAGAGAGAAAACGACAGCGAACTTTTCATGGGTGGGGTATAGTTTTGTGCTTACCTTATTTTGAGGTGGCTGAAGGGCTTTCTGAATGTCCTTCTTATGATCTGCAAATCATCTCTCTGCAGATTTGCATTTTGCAGCCCTCCTGGGTGCTTGATGTACTCAGCTGGGGTTTTCTGTAAGTGTAGGAAGCCAGGGAGGTTGTCTACCATGCCCCTGGCAGTTGTTGATTGTTACCTTTTTTAAAGCAAAGTCATTTCATTTTAAAAGAAATCAGATTATTTTTTTAAAAAAATGAAAGAACCTTGCTTTAAAATAAAGTGTATGCATTGATCTCAGGCACTTGATAGCCCATTTCAGTCAAACCCCAGTGGAAGCCATTGTGAGATAATCTCTCCCATGGGCCTTTTTCAGATTAGGAAGTGTGAGCAAATTTCTTATTTCAGAAACTAGAGGACAGAATTTGGCCACAGCACTGATTCAGAGCCCCTCGTGTGTGTGTGTGTGTGTGTGTGTGTGTGTATTCTGCAACATGTAATTGATGCAATGAGAGCACATTAATGGTGGATTTCTATTGTCCACACATCATTCTGCTTTATTAGTTGTTCTGCAATGTTTCCCCAGTGCTTTCTTGCCTTATGTAGTGGCACTCTTGCACCATAGCACAACAAAAACGGAGTGAAAAATAAACCAGAACATTTGTGGTATAGAAAGTTACAGGACTTCAGCATCAAGTTGCACTGATTGGAAATGAAGCATTACGCCCACCCTGAAATTTTTGCAGGACCAAACAGTACTGAAAGAGGGATTGTGTATTACCACCCCAATACCATCACTGGAACAAATCGAATGTGCAGTAAAAAGGACACTTGGAGGGGCACTCAGTTAAAGATACATAAGGTATGCATTGCATGTCAAGATATTTGTTATTTCCAAAGCATCTCAAAGGTCTAAATGATGCACAGATTTAAAACACAAGGTGAGTCCTGTCTGCATGCTCACAATCTGATAAAACAAGGGAGAGGAGAGGAAAGGACTAAGACCCAGAGGAACACAAAATGTCCTACCAGATAGGATGCTCTCATGTCAAGTGAAAACCACCCCTGCTTCAAAACAAAAGTTTGTGAGAGGTCAAACACAATGACCCTTCTAAATGTAGACCTTACAAGCGGGAGCATGCCAAGAAAAAATTGCAATGGCTCCTTCTTAAGCTGTGGTTATATACAGTATTACTGAAGCTCAGGAATGAAAATGTGGCTGGAATTCTTTACCAGGACCTTGTGAGCTGGGCCCTCTCCATGTGATGTCAGGAAGTTGTGTGGCATCACATACAACCCTCCACAGAAGGTGGTGCCTCTGGTATCAGGAGTGGCTGAGGACTTACAGGATCCTAAGTGCCATTCCTTCCACAATGAGCCCTTAACTATTCTAGCCCTGAGCTGACATAATTAATTGTCTGCTGTTCACTACAATGAGATAAACTGACAAAAGAAAAACCAAGGAAAAGCCCCACCCAGGCCATGGGAAGCTGGCAGGCTTTTAGATATATTAATTTCTGTTGTACATTAACAGTGAAATGTTGTGGTTATGAAGAAAAACCACAGGAAGTTCTTCATAAAGCTATTTTCACACTATTTTTATGATAAAGAGGGAGAAAGCAGGTATTAGAGGCATTCTGATTCTCTGATGCATCTAGTATTCATGCCACTGGAATCCCTTATGCTTTCAGGCATAACTGGGAGCCAGAAGGGCACTGTGTTAAGCCTTTAGACTTCTTAATTTTGTGGCAACAAGCTTTAACAATAAGCTAAATTTGTAGTGAGCTTAGGTAGACATAGGAAATCAGATATAATGATCACAGGGACTTCTCTAGAGCTGTTTCAAGTATTAAACCACTCTGTCATGGACTCTGATGCAGGATGCTTGACGTAAGTGAGAGGCTTTTAGGAGCATTTTAACCATAACCATCAGGGGGCTGGAACAGAAAATGGGATATACTGGTACAGGTACAAAGTGTGAGAGAACATTTTGTGGTTACAAAGGAGATGCCAACCCATTGCAGGTGGCTTGGTGGTTCAGAAAAGACATGGAAAACTGGAACCAATGGCTTTGCCAGGTTTTAAGATAAAATTAGTGATATTTGTCACAATAAGGAAAGCATGAAGGGTAAAAAGCACATGGATGGAGATCAGGGTTGGGGTCCAGGAACATCTGGAAGGCCACAGGGTTTCTCATCTCTACTCTCTATAATATACATTTTAGATCACCTCCCCCCTTTATAATAAGCAAGCCTACCACCTACTTCAGATTTTGAAAGTTGATCGTTATTGGAGTGATTGTATCAATTTAGAGACATTTCCTTACAAGAAACATTGGGATGGGAGTTTTGATATGATCTCCGGAGAATGGTGTGAGAGGATAAAGCCTGACTGGCTGAAGGAGCTCTAAGAGAAAACTAAATGCTGTGACTGCCATTTAATAAAAAAAGATTATGCTACCTTTTGCCACAAGATACTGAACCCAGGCTTATTGCAATTATTATCAACCATAAAGGATGCACCTTGGCCTGGCTGTTGCAATCTATGCACACATTTCTTGTAAACCACTATTCCAAATACACAGTTGTCTGCTGAAAGCTGTTCCTCTTCCAAATTTGACTTGAGTTCTAAAAAATCATGGCTGGCACTTTCCATATTGGAAATTGTTGACACAGAAGGTTATTTTGCATTCATGTATGCCAATATAGTTATTTCTAAAAATACTATCTTGTATATAGTTCAGCTAAAATGAAAACCAAATGTGATCCTTCACGAATGCCATCTTGGCGTTGCCATGAAGTGGGATGGCTGTCTTCGGGCTGTAGAAAAGAGTGTTCCTTTAGGTTGAAAGACTCATCATCATAATTTATAGAAGCACTCAAAATACACTGGGCACTGTGCCTGAATTACATGCACAGGCCTGCCTGCCTGCTGGCTCACTCTCAAGATAGAAGCCAGGGATGGGGAACTTTCAGCCCTTCAGAGGCTGGGGGACTCCAGTGCCCATCAGACTCTGCTAGCATGGCCAGCGATCAGGGTTGATGGGAGATGGGAGTCCTACAGCATCTGGAGAGCCACACATTCCCCATTCCTAATATAAACAACGTGGAAAACAGTGATATTCATTTGTACTTTATCAAACATTTTATGCCCCATGAGGAGGATCAGAAGGTGCTCTAGCAATGCTTAAAGAAAAGCCACACATTACACTGCAGCTCTGTGTAAAAGAAGCCCTGGTGACCCCTTCTTTTTTTATAGAGCCATTTGAAACTGAGAAAGGGGCATAGGGGAAGGGGCCTAGTGTAGCTGCCCCCTCCTTGCAAACATTTCTGACCTCCCACCATAAGACTTCACCAGTGTGGATGGAGGCAAAAGGATATTTCAGACCCTCCAAGTGTTCCTATTTTACAGGGATAGTCCTGGATTTACAGAAGCCATCCCAGTTTCTGATTTGATCCCTGAATGTCCCACTTTTCCTTAGGGCATCCCTATTTTCATTGGAGAAATGTTGGACGTTATGAATTATTTTACAAGGCCCACCTCAATGGTTCTCTCTGCCACACCCCAGAATTGGTTTGCCCCCAGAGACATAAGGGAAACCTGAATTGGAAAAACAGTTGAGTTCACCTGGCACACTAAAACTTCAGGGCACTATAAAAACCAAAAGAATGCCAGCCCTATCATCTGATGCTGGTATGCCAACCAGATGTTGAACAGCACATAGATTAGCTAGCAAGGCTCTCCCTCCCGGATTGTGGAGAAGAAGTCTATGTGGATGGTGCCATAGATGAAGTTTGGAAGAGCAAATCATGAGTATGCAGTTTCATATCATCTGTAGCATCCGCAAAAACTACCATTCATCTCCACCTTAAGTTGTCCCTTGATCTGTCTGCCATTCTCTAAACTGCAAAGTATTTTTGGCAGTATTGTGGAAGATAACCCAACCCAACCCAACCAACTGGTAATGATAGGAATATTTTGCCAATGATTCACATTCACTGTGCTAGACTGTGATGAAATGGTAGCAGTACCAGCATCAGACGGTCAACACTGTTTTGATTTAAGAAAAAGGTGCTTCATGTGTAAATTCATATGAGATTCTTGATCAGTGCTGGATGAATGTGCTATCAAGTTCATGTCAAAAAACGAAAGCCTGCCTGGATGATTTAGGTCATTGTTTTCCTCCAGCTACTCACTTTTCATGTAAAATGGCTTCAAATACATATAACTCATGCTGCTGTGGTTACAGATCCATTGGTGCAATGGCAGTTGCCCTATGAAGCCTTAGGTGTTGAATGCTTCCTGCTATGAGCAGGCCTGTATAGCCTTAAGCTTAATACGGTATCAGTTGTTTCACTCCTCTCTCTTTTATAGAAGTTTCCAAAGTTTGATACCACTAACAGGGATGAAGAGAGTCAGGATGGATGAAATTCCTGCCAGAAAATTGTTCTCCAGCAAGTTTAGTGCAGGCACTGCTGATCTGATGATAATCTTTTTTTAAACCCCTCAGACAGAACATTTCTTTGTATGAGTCATCTGATTAACAGTAGTAGGTTAGTCTTTTAAAAAAGAAGACTTTGCTTATATTCGATGGAAGCTCTCGTCTCCATGACTAGATATCTGTCTCCCTGAGCAATTCTACCCATGTCAAGGAAAGCGCATTAGAGATTCTACTGCTCCCTTGTTATGTCTCCATCTTATCCAGCATATGTGGATATTTAATTTTATTGACATAAAAATATTGCTTACCTGCCCTTCCTGGTACTCCAAGCAGCAAACAATGTAACTGAAAAGACAATTACCTAAATACTCAATTAATCCCCCCACCCTGTAATATCATATGCGTGCAATATTGATGTTACACATCACTACCTTAACATGAGCAAAATTTTCACTGATGCCATCAGAAATAAAAAATTATTAGTCATTCTGCCTTGCAGGCAAATGGTTAATCACCTTTTCAGTTCATTGCATCTCTGCTATCCGCTGAATCCTCTAATGTGGCGTTTTCTGAAGGAAAATGGGATGTGGTGATGATCGGTACTTAGCCACACTTGCATCCTATAGCACCTGTTTGTGCAGGTGGATATGAGATTTTCTATCAAACCGTTCCCAACGGGTCAGGATGGGTTCCCACGTCTCTGCAGATCTCATCATGAATACGGGAATGCCGCAGGGGTGCGTGTTGAGCCCGCTTTTATATACGCTCTATACAGCTGACTGTGCCCCCAAATACCCCAGTAATAAGATCATTAAGTTTGCAGATGATACAACAGTGGTTGGTTTAATCACGGCTGGAGAGGGGGAGGCAGCCTATAGGAAGGAAGTTGAGCAGTTGGGGGAGTGGTGCAGGAAAAACAACTTACTCCTTAACTTAAAGAAAACAAAAGAGATTATTGTGGACTTTAGGAAATGTAAATTGAATATTCAGCCACTTATTATTGAGGGGAAGTGTGTGGAACAGGTCTCGGTGTTTCGATTTCTGGGAATGGAGTTGAGAGATGACCTAACCTGGGGAAAAACAGCAAAGACCTGATGAAGAGAGCACAGCAGAGGCTATATTTTCTGAGAATCCTCTGGAAAAATAATCTCTCAAAGGACCTGTTGATGGCATTTACCACTGTACTGTTGAAGGTGTACTAACATGGTCTGTGTGTGTGGTTTGGGAGCTGCACAGTCAGGGGAAAAACAATGTTGTCTAGGGTTGTAAAGACTGTGGAGTGAATAATTGGGTGCACTCTCCCTACCTTAGATCAAATCTATGCTTACAGGTGTCATAAGAAAGCTGCAGAGATCGTGCAGGATAGTGCGCACCCCGGAAATGATATCTTTTAGCTTCTGCCTTCTGGAAGAAGGTACAGGGTTATAAAGACTAGGACTAGCTGCCTGAGAAACAGTTTCTATTCAAATGCGATTTTGGTTTTAAATGCAGTGTAAGGTAGTCTCTATGGGACTATATTGTATTTAATTTTGGCGTATCAGAGTTTTTAAGGGGCTAACCAGGCTGGGATAGCTGGGAGCTGGCTTGTTGGTTTCTGAATGTCTGGTGTAGATTTTCAATTTTGTTGTTCTGTATATGACAATGACAATAAAGATTATCGTATCGTATTGTAAACCAACACCACAATGCAATTCTTAGACCTGTTTTTTCTAGTGCATAGCACATAGGTAGACTAGGGCTGTATTGCATGTGAATTAGAGTCATAGATAGCTACGAATATGTGAGAACTGATACATGAGCCTATGCAGCAGGGATGGAGAACCTGTGGTCCTCCAGGTGTTGATGGACTACAACTTTCATTGTTCCTGATCATTGGCCATGCTGACTGAGGCTGATGGGAACTGGAGTCCAACAACATTCAAAAGACATCTGACATGCAGGGAAGCAGCTATAATCAAACAGAAGCAGGAGGCAAAACACAAGGCATACATTTGGTTGCTCAAATAAAAGCGGGAGGGAAGATTTCAGGCTTGTGGGATCTACTTTGTATTTTACTAAGATCCCGAGCAACCAAAGCCAGTTGCAAAAGACACACACTTGGAATATAAGGACTTAGGGCCTCTAAGCAGCTGCTGAGCAGTGAAATTTGCTTTGAGCACCAGAATTGAGCTGAGTTCACAGTTCTGGCACGCATAAATAAACCATTTCTGGTTTCCCCAAGTTTTCTTCATATCAGCAGTCTTCCTTGTGTCCACTTCTGCTCTAAAATAGTGGATGACCAGATGTTGGACTCAAACTCCCAACAGTCTCAGCCTGCCTGGCCAATGGTTTAGGATGAGGACAGCTGCAGTCCAGCAGCATGTGGAGGGACACAGGTCGGCCACACCTAAGTGAAATTCCAACACACTTGTGATTTTCAAGAATAAGAGTAATCCCAGCCAGCAATTTCTGTGTCCTTTTACTTTCTTCTCAAACACCCCACTCCTATTAAAAGAAAAGGCATCAGGTTCTGCAAAATCTTCTCCCAAGTGCGAGCAAGAATACAGCATGCAGATTAGGTAAATGAATACTAATGTGCCTCAAGATCAGAAGGCCTGGCTTGATTTGCATGCTGCACATACGATACATGCAAACTAGCCAGAGTATAGCAAAAACTGCCATGAAATCCACAGTTTTACACCTTTCACTTGGAGTTAGCAACATTCCAAATGTGTTCAGCATACTGGAGAATCCCAGCCCTTTGGCTAATTAAAGTCTATGGCCTTTTAAACTGTGTGTGTGTGTGTGTGTGTGTGTGTGTGTGGCACAATAACTTTGTGTTATTGTTTGTTATTATGGTATGTATTTTTGTGTTTTTTGTTTAACTGCCCTGTGATCTTGGGATGAATGGTGGTATAGAAATTTAAGAAATAATAATAAAAACAACAACAGTAGCTATCAAGACATCCCCGCCCAAAGTATTGATGGATACGAAGACTCTTGTTCTTGTTAATGCCAAAGAACATTAGTAACAAATCACATTTCTGGATAATCTGCATTTCCAATGTATTTCTTACTCTGGTAAAAGGAACACTGGATCAGATTCCATGTTCTCTGACTGCCATCTCGAGGGCTGTTGCACTAGCGAAAGGGCAAAAACAATGGTTGCACAATATGAAATTCAGTGCAACACTTGCACTAGCAGAAGCTTTTTCTGCAACAGGTTGCACAACAGGAAGCATTTGGGCTGCAGAATCTATTATGCATCCAGCCCTGAATTCTATGCTGGCTTCCTGTGCCTTCTCCTGCACAAGCTATTCTGCTTGCACAACTAGAACAGTGCTAAGGGATTTGTGTGCTACACAGAATTCCTCCCAATGTAAATATTTCGGTTCATGACTGAATTTTGTTTGTTCTTGTCACTCAATTTTTGCCATTACTTGGCATGGAAAGAGATGGCGGAAATAAACTGAAATAGCCAAGAAGGACCAGGAGGGGCCATTGTGCGGTGTTTGTGTTCCTTGTTGAATGTGTTGCTGACCTTGTGTAAGAGAAGAAAAGCTCTAGGTCACTAATCCTAGAGACTTACATAAATCGCAGCACCCCACCCCCCAGCTTTGCTAATCGTAGGGTTGCACCAGGGGAATGTAATTCAGCCTTGTTGTCAGTCCTGAATGTTCAGTTTCACGAGGCACTGTTCTTGAAATCATAAGATTGCCTCCAAAGCATTCTTTTACTAGATTATCCATTAGCTGCACTGCATACTTCCACTTTTTTTAAATAGAAATTGCCATTTCCAACTTTTTCCAGTAATGAGAAAAGCTAGCAGGGTTTAATGGAAAGTCTTACATTTAGTTGGCTTGTAGAAGTCAGTTTAAATCCTTGCTCCACTATGTGATCTACAGGGGTAAAAAAATATCACAACAACAACAATGTGCAAGGTGGTAAAAGGGGAGAGACCCATGCCCCAATGTGCATGCGATCTAAAATTCAACACAAAGAAACAGAAGTTGGGTAAACAAGGACGAGAATATGCTTTAGTTCAAAGACAAACTACAAGAAACAGGCAGATGAGGTGGAAGAGTTGGTTCTGGACTGTAGCACTCAGCACAGCAGATGGGGGTCTTCCATAATGTTCTTCCCTCCTCCATGATATCTTGTGTTTTCTGTGTACTGATTCCAAGAAGCTCATAGAGAGAATGGCACCTGTTTCCTTTCTACTAAGTAGCCTATTAGAATCAATTCACAGTGCACAGCTTCCCTCACCCCACTGAGTTCATAGAATCAAGTTGGAATGGAATCTCATGATCATCTAGTCCAACACCATGCAATGTAGGAATATGCAGCTGCCTCACACAGGGTCAAATCTGCAACCTTGTTGTTATCAGATTCACACTCTAATCAACTAAGCTATCCATTAGATTTGATCTAATGTTTTGTTAAAAATGCCCCTTCATGTCTGAGCAAGTCCCAAAGATGTGCTCTTGTCCTTGTACTGCCGGAAATTCATTGTTCTTTCGTGATTCTTCTGCTCATCTTTTCTGTTCCAAGCTTTCTCTTTGCTCCGTTGGCGTTGTTGCCTCGAAACCAAAGTGCAAAACCTCCAAACCTACAAGCTGCGTGTTACAGGAAGGAGCTTTTGAACCAAGCACAATAAACCCTGGGACAAAGTTTCTGATTTTGTGAATTGCAGCTCTTTAGGTTGTGCTTTGACTGCTTCAAAATTTAGAAAAGAATGCTAGCTTGGGAAGCAAACAGCAGGTCATGAAGTCTCCCTCCCCTCTTTCCATGATTAGCCATGATTAATTCTCACACGCTAATCAGCTGTCTCACTCTGCGGTGTTATTAACGAGGGAGCTATTATAAGCAGAACTTTACGCAGCCTTTATTAAGCCTTATGAAAGGCACTCAGACGCCAAATTAATAATGGCGACTTTTGGAGCTGGGAAACGTTTGAGAAATAGACTCCCTCTCCTCCTAGAAATAACAAGTTTTCAGGGATTTGAACCCAAATCCCTTTGAATCTCAGCAAGCCTTTTTAAGTAAGCGTGGGCCATTCTGAGTTGCTTCTGACCCGCCTTCCCTTACTCCAAAATTTACATTCCAGCTGGAAGGTGGAAGAAGCTCAGCTCAGAGCCAGCCACTGTGTGCAGAAGTTCTCCAGATTCAAATTGTGGTGCTTGCCTGAGACGCTGCTAGGAGCTGAAGCCAGTCAGAGTAGACAGCAGTGGAGCAGATGGACAGTCAGTCTGACCTGGCATAAAACAGTTTACAAAATATTTACAATTAGCAGAGCAAGAAAAGACCCCAGGTTCAGTTTTTGGCATGTTCAGATAGGGCTAGGGAAGGCTGCTCCCTGGGACCTTGGAGAGCTGCTGCCATTCAGAGAAGACAATACTGCACTACAGGATCAAATATTCCAGGCTGGTCAACAGGGGCGGATTTTAGGCTTTTCAAGTGGTGTGCATGCACTGGGTGCTGAGCTGAGGGGATGCCATCTCAAATTCCAGTAAACAAGGCCATTCTGAGTTGCTTCTGCCCCACCTTCCCTTGCTCCTAGAGTCCTCCCACATCCTTCCCAAAGCCTATTTAGTACTTTCTCAGCTTTGGGAAGAAGGTGGGAGGGCTGTAGGACCCTGCCAGAGCCCCACACCTTCTTCCCAGAGCCCAACACCTCCTTGCCCACCTTTGGGAAGCAGCGAGAGGCTGGGGGAGGGGATTTTGGCCTTGCACCAGGAATCATAGTCCACCACTGCTGGTCAATTGTGGCAAGTGTGGCAGTGTCCCACCAAGTTTGGTCTGCTTTCAGCCAGCCCCCAACCTGCCTACCTCCTTACTTACAACCAGTCTGGGAGGTGACATTGGCTGTCAGCCTCCTTGGTCTCAACGTTGCCTTGGAAGAACTCAACCAGGAGGAGAAAGAGGACAAAACCTGGTGAATGGTGAATCGGAACAAATGAAAATTCAGGTTTTCTATGGATTGCTGTTTGCTCTAATTCAGTGGCAAAGAGTGGGTTTTCATGGGGTGTGTGTGGAACTGCTCAGACACAGAGTTTTAAAGCACAGGTGTGTGTCTAGAAACAAGGCACAAAAGGACATCTGGGTGAGCCGTGTCTTTGAATTCTTCTCTCTGCTGTGATTTCCCTCCTCCACTTTCCTTCCTAATTAATCAGACTCATAGGGGCAGAGCTGCAGGTCGGGCTCCTCACACCTTATCCCTAGAATCTGTAGTGGAGCTACGCAACTGCAAATCAGAAATGGAGATGAAAGTACCTCTAAATATGGGTGAGGTGTGTTTCTCTCACTGGCTCTTAGTCTGTTTCTGGGCTCAATTTAAAGCTCTTTGTGACCAGGTTACATTCACTGGCGGAGGAAGGGGGGGCAGGGGGAGCACACCGTCCCCAGCAACACGATCCTGGTGGGGTGCCATTGCGGCTGCCATGCCCCCAGGACGTGCACCTGCCCCCCCAGTGCTGGAGCATGAAGCTCTGCCACTGGTTACATTGAAGGTTTCCTCCTTCTGAACACACCTATGTGAGCTGTAATAGACACAGCTTGGCAGTCCTGCCCTGTGCACCATGGGCAAGTGAGATGAGTGGCTAGAAAGGAGAGGGCCTTCTCAGTGATGGCACCACAGTTGTGGACCAGGCTTACCAGAAAGGCTTGCATGGCCTTTTCAGCATCAGGCAAAGACCTTTTCATCCCCCCCAGTCCTGCTTGTTTTAAAACAAGCCCAGAATTTGCTGATTTCAAATAAACCTTATGCTCTCACTCTTAAAGCAGCTTATGAAACAATAACACAATGAAATTATCAATTTTTGAAAAGCTGATAAGAACAACTATTTAAAATGTTCAAAAAATAGTAAACATGAACAATAAGCTAAAAACCAGATTAAAACACATGTCAGTGTTCTACAGATTTGCCTAAAGAAAACTGTTTTTAGCAGGCATTGACAAGAGTCAGGGAAGGCATCTTCCTGATGTCAATAGGCAGGGAGTTCCAAAGCGTGGGTCCTGCCACACAAAAAGATCGATTTCTTACAAATGCAGAACAAGTAATATGTGGTACTATTAACAGTGCCCCCTCTGCAGACAGAAACAGTCCAGGGCACATGTATGGGGTAATAATGCCTGATCTCTGCTCACCTGCCTTCATGCCATTACTGCTGCATCAAGATCAAGGTAAGTCAGCAAAATATTGAAGTCACTGGATGGGTGATGGAAAGGGATTTGAAGGCCAGGTAGTGTCAGGAGTGCGTGCAGGAGCCGGGCCCTGTGACTAGTAGGGCTTCACAGGACTGGGGCCTTCCTAAGTTTGTTCTGGAGAGGCCAGGTGTGGCCGCACAGGTGAGGCCACTTGGTAACTCACAGCACCTGGTGGCAAGAGCCGGGAAGGGATATAAGGTCAGCATTTCCCTTTGGCTCTTTGCTACAGCAACATGATTCCTGCCTTGCTGCGTGTGGCTTCTTGCTGCCTGATCCTCGGACCTCGGCTTCTTGACTCCTTCCTCCTTGATCCTCGGACTCTTGACTTTGTGACTCCTTGCCTCTCGACCCTCGGACCCTTGACTTTGTGACTCCTTGCTTCCTGACCCTCAGACCCTTGGCTTCTGGACTCTGGTTCCTGCTCCCACCCCGTCATCTTGCCCCTGGTCCCGACGTCCTCATCCAGGACTTCGATCGCCCATAGACTGGACCGTGACAGGTAGGAGCAAGGGATGGATGAGCCTAGGTGTGAAGAAGGCACGGATTCTTCCATATTCTTGATAACATGATTGGAGGCATGGCAGGGTTTGAGTTGGCTCAGAACTGAAATAGCTCTACTGTTGTCGCGAGTGCTTGTTATGAGAAAATAGTTGTCTTTGGAACCTCACTGGGGGACTTCACCCCATCGCTGCTTGAAAGGTTAAAACCAGGGTCTTGAACTAACCAGATTGGCAGTGAGTGGGGCTGTTTTGACACTGGCAAGATGTGTTCCCTGCTGCCGCCTTATATGTTTGCACAGCTTTGGTTTGTTAAGCGTCTTAGCTGTCATCCAGAATGAGTTTTCTAGGGGCTCTCCAAAATACTCTCCCCTAGAAAATACTCTCAACAGTGCTCAGGAATAGGATGGCTGGGGTATATGTAGCAAAACGTTAGGAAAGTGTTCAAATGCTGATGCCTCACTTACTGCCAGTAGGAAGAGATGCCTGCCAGCATTTTCTTCAAATGAACCTCAGGAACTTTGCAATGTTTCCAGTTGAATGAATAGCTGCTTGTTGTTTAAATTACTTTGTTCCACATCCCCCCATTTCTAAGCTTCCATCTGCCCCTTAAATCAGGATGGCCAGAAAACCTTCTGCTTTTGGACAGAAGCTGGGAATCTCTGGGTTCAAAAGAGGTTTTCTGAACTCTGCCACTCTCCCATTAGAGCTGTTGGTGCATTACAGCAAAAACGGGTAGAAGCATGTACAAGTGTCTGCATGAAATTGTGTACACCAGCTTGTTCGTACAGCTCAACTATTGTGTACCTGGGTCAGAGACTATGCTTAATGAACATTACAGGTGAACTGCTGTTACACTGAGCACAGGTACAAGCTGCCTCTACATATGTACTGCATGAAAGAGTACACACTTGTTGATTAGTACAGTTCAACTAAAGTGTATGCAGGTACACAGATTATACACTCATTGAATGCAAATATCACAGCCGGTCACAGTTTCATAACTTTGCCACCCACTCCCCTCCAGCTGGTCTGTATATACCGGTAAGCAGAAAACATAAGGCTTGCATAGTGAAGTGGCCAGCAGTCTCTTGGAATAAACTTCGGATATTTTTAAATATATATATCTAGTTAAAGCACTGTTTGTTTATTTAAAACCCAAACTTCATTTACTCCACATCTCTCTTTCAGAAAGTTTGATCCAGTTTTGTTGATTTTTTAAAAAAATATTAAAACAACAACCCGAACAGAGTTGCATAACTGAACAAGAGTTTTGTTTCTATTTTTGTCACTTGTTAGAGCTTCTCATGTGGGAAAGAGAGGGTTTTTTTGTTTTTTGTTTTTAAGAAAATGACTCCTTCAAACCACAAAACAGGCTTCTTTATTTTATTGCTGTAACTGTGGCATGTGTAGGAAGCCGTGGAACAGAATAAATAGTGCCGTTGATGGGTATAGTCACCACTTAGCAGTGAGATGAGGCTCAAGCACTGTTAGGCTTTTCTTATTTGCTTTCTTATCTTCCGCATAAGTTTTGTGCCCCACTTAGGGCTGGGAGTTTCCCCTATTTGAAATCTGGAGAACTGCTGCTAGGCAGTGCTGGCCAGATCCAGAGCTCCTCCAGTCCTTGTACCCCACTTTGACTGGTGGGCAGGGCTGCCTACATCTTATGACACCAGACAATCCTTTCTCACTCCCTTTGCAAGTGCAGTTTCTACCTCCACCACCAGGGGCAGTATGCTTCTGAATCCCTGGGAACTGAGGAGTGCGCGCTAGCATTTGGGTCCTGCTTGTGGGCTTTCCATAGGCACCTGGTCCTCTGCAGGTATTTGCCTCCTCCCTGATGGATTCTCTGCTTGCCTGGCCTAGTCATGTTTCAGATTGTCCCCTTCCCCAAACAAATGATGGTTTTTTGTTTTTTGTTAATAGATCCTGATCTGATGCAAACTCTGATGTAAGCTCTGACTTATCACCCGATATCTATTTCTCAATATTGAAGGTTTTATAAACAGCCTCTCTACTTCACTCACCCATAGCCACACCTATGTTTTTTATTCATCTGTACATCCTGTTGACTTTTTACAGCTGCATTTTCTAAAAGAAAAACCATATATTTAAATTAAACAAATAAATAAATGCAACCATATAAACTCTCAAGTGATGTTTTCTAATTGATAACTGGTCACTTGCTTAAAAATAAAAATGTATTTTTATGGGGTGGGGTGTGAAGTAAAACTTGTGGGAATCAAGTAATTTGCAGGACTGTAGATTGCACGTGCATTTCAGCCCCTCAGCTGAAATGAGTACCAGTAATTTTGTGGGTGGGCAGGGACAGGGGAATGGAGAATTCTCCTCCTCTCAAGCTCAGAATGGCTTTTGAGCATGATTTGCTTCAGGGTTTCTATTATTCTCTTGTGAGCGACATATGGCAGGTGAACTGTCTGCAGCCTTCAAGGCACTTGTAGTTCTACAAACTCCTGTTGAAAATCTGAGACTTCAAACTGTATGGTTCCCCCTCCGAAGTCCCATAAAGTAGATGTGAACCCCTAGTTTTTCAAATCTTATGATGTCTTACACAGTTCTGTTACTCTGCAGATGTAACGACGCTCTTTTCACAGGCTGATAATAGGACTGTCAATAAGGTAGAGAACTGCAAGGATGAATCCCTAGTTGTTTTTCAGATCTTATATTTCACACACACACACACACACACACACACACAGTGTGCTTTTTCTGCAGAGATGATGTCATTCACCAGGATTTGGGAACCTATGGTCCTCTAGGATTTCATGCAGGAGAATTTCCCAACCCTACTTGGAGATGAACCTGGGCATGGTTACATGTGCTGCACCACTGTGCTATGGTCCTTCTGCAAGTAACTCCTGTATGAACAGGTACTATGAATATCCTCTAAATGAACCCTGCAGATCTTCTTTATTAAAATAGTAGGCAGCAATGAATGTGGGAGAATTAATATCTTTACAAATATTGGGAAGTAACTAAACCAAATAGAGAATTAAGAGGTGGAACATAAAACTGGTTGCTAAACAATTCTCAATTCACTCAGTGGTTGACTGAGTGGTGGCGGCGATGTCACAAGCAGACCACAGATGACACCTTCCTGCTACTGATAGAATACAGATGGGCTATCTCTGTGTGATGATCTACCATGTTGTGTCTCTGGTGTGATGGAGTTCCCTAAATGCTCTACCCTTCCAGTGGTGTAAGCATTAAAAACAAAAAGAGCACCTGCCAACCACATGATCTTTAAAGCACTTTCATAGTTCTGACCTTGCAGCTTTAAACATTTCAACCCATTCCTCCCTGTGTTACTATGATTTTCCTGAATGCCTGACCTCCATATAGTTACCATATTTTTTGCTCTATAAGACTCACTTTTTCCCTCCCAAAAAGTAAAGGGAAATGTGTGTGCGTATTATGGAGTGAATGCAGGCTGCGCAGCTATCACAGAAGCCAAAACAGCAAGAGGGATTGCTGCTTTCACTGCACAACGATCCCTCTTGCTATTCTGGCTTCTGAGATTCAGAATATTTTTCTTGTTTTCCTCCTCCAAAAACTAGGTGTGTCTTGTGGTCTGTTGCGTCTTGTAGAACGAAAAATACGGTATGTACTGTATACCTCAGGAGATTATACACTGACAATCTTCCTTATGCACTTCTTTGCCTCCTTTACTTCCTAATCAACTTTTGAGGTGCACAAATATTTTTTTAATAGTGTGAGCTGAGAAATGTTTTCAGTGGTCAGGCATTGAGGGAAGGAGCTGCTGAAAACTTTCATATGTACAACAGAGACTCTTCAGCTGCACAGGTGAGGAGTCCTTGATCTCTGAGGCGATTAATTTCAGTGGAGTAACTTGAGATAAAGTTCACAGAGAATGAAGCTGTCGTTCGACTTCTATTTCTTTTCTTTTCTTTTTTTACAGTTTGAGGCTCTGATTGTCCATTTGCCCCTAAAGCACGACACAGGGGCTTAATGGAACATGGCAGGCCCTCCTTCCCCACATGTCATCTTTCTCACACATTGGTCATGCAGTAAAAGGGATGATGTGAGAGGTGCCAGGTTTCAGTTTTGCTGGGAAAACACAATTCACTTCCTGGAAACTGAAGAGTGCTTGGGGGCAGACAATAGAGGTGCCTGCCAGCTGTTTCTAGAATGTCCCATTGTTGGCTCCTTTGGAACACGATCTGGAGTGCAAACAGATGGCACAAGCCCATTTGATTAGAGAAAACAATCCAATTATTTGAAATTCATAATCAACAGAAATGTTTTGTATGCGGAAAACTAACGTTTATTAGTCAGGGACGCAAATTAGAATTGGTAATGGAGGAGAAGGGTTGCATCGCTGCTGTAGCATCCTTCACTTTGTTTTGGGAGGAAGGAACTTGCCCAGTTTAAAGGCTGAAATGGGCCAGCTCGACCATGCAATTAAGCAGTCATTGCACAGCTGTTGTGCCACTAATCACAAGCCACCTAGGAACATTTCTGCCATGTGGCTTGCACATAAAGGTAAAATTCATTCAGCTTAGCTCGGTGTTTCCTTAAATTGAAAAGAAAAGATTGTGACCTGATGAAATAACAGCTGTTTCCACACCTTTATAGTCTTAAAGTTGCATGTAATATTGTCTTGGATCATAATTTCAGCACTGAATTTTATAAATCTCCCCCCAGCCCCAATCCTTAAAGCTGGATCAGATTGTTATGACTATAATTTGGCACTGATGTTCAGAGATGAGACAAATGATGCGCCATTATCATCATATAGTTCCTCATTAATTGATTCGTAGACAAGACCAAGCTACAGCTTTTGTCTTTTGGCTATTCACTGCCCTGCCACGTTTCGTGCGTAACTCTGGCATTGCAAGACTTTGGTTTTTTTGGGGAACCCTCTTATCTGGCCAGTGTGGCTCCAGAGTAGCTTGAAGACAGTGAACAAATGACCTTGCACAATTTTGCACTATACTTATCTTTGACAAGGACGAAGATTACTTCTAAAACCCTGTACTGATCCAGTATCTGAGCTGCTGGGTGTATTATTTGGTAAAGCAATTAAGCGTTAGTGATAAAATGTAAATGTCTAGTCACTGAAATGTCTAGTTACTGCAACTTTTTACCCTCAGATTGTCCCTTCCCAGCTGGCTTCCTCTAGGGTTCCTACACAAGTTTTTATCACTAGCTAGGTGCAATATATGGGGTGATATTCAACTAGCTTTTACTCAGAGTAGCCCACTGAATTTAATAAACATGATGAAATTAGGCCCATTCATTTCAAAGGGCTTACTCCAAGCAAAACTTGAATATCACCCATGAAATGGGAGTTGCAGTCCTGAAAGGCACCAGATTGGGGGATACTGCTTTAGGCAGTCAATGCATAGTTGAAAAGTTGAAACATTTCAGGGCTCCGTAAGTAATTAGAAACCACGGGTTGTTTTGGATGGGCCATGTCATTACAGAAAGATTGAACGGAACAGAATAATAATAGACTTCCTTTTTCCTGGGACCTTTAAAGTCAGAAATATTGTCAGTTGATTAATTAGCTGGGCTCGTGGTCTAAGACATCTTGCAGAGCTTGAGGAAACAATGACAGCAAGAAGTCATCAGGGACTGTCAATAATGTGTGACTTGCAGTAACAGAATTACTGCAAGTTCTGGTTACATAAAGAAATGGAGGGAAAGGGATTGGCTGGCCAGTTTCAGCAGGGGCCTGGAAGTAATTTTTGATCATTGTGAAACCATTCTCCGTGTGTGTTAATATAAGTTAAAGCTATTACAAAGTTATTTAGATGCTTCCACTTCAGCCCTTGGAGGATTTTGTCCTGAAATTGGTATAAGCTGCACAAACCATAATGACAGAGGGGTGGTATATACATCTGCACACATTAGATGCAATTGCTCCGACATAGCGAAATTTTAGGAAAATGTTATTAAACTTATGAAAGCTATTTCAGGGTGTCAATACCACAGATCCTGTGGTAGTATTATTAAGTTATCTGAAACTTCATGTTGAAAGAATAATACCCTTGAGTTAATTTGCAGTCATTTAGCAGGTGCAATATTGTAGCGCAATATTGTAGCAAGAGAAAATGGCCCTCCAATTGATCATTAGATGAACAAGGTTTGGGACATGGTCGTTTTGGTAAATAAACCTTGGAACTTAGCTTGTGCTTCAGGCATGACAAATCCCCATGTTGATGTATTTAAGTCTGGAAGGTTGAACTTTATGGACAGATTACCAGAATGGCACAAATCGGTTTCTTTTTGAAAAATCTAGAGGATTTCTCAACCACTACTTGCAACCTTCAGAGTGTGATTTAAGTAGGCATTGTATTTTCACATAATTACATTGTAGGAAAAGAGTAAGATTAAAATATTAAGGAGGGTTCCCTAAGAATTGAAATTATTCTTTTTATAATTATCTTTTCTTAAATGTATGGAGACACAACTGAACTGCATGTAATCATTCTCTTCCTCCACAACCATGAGGAGCAAACATTTTTCAAGGGAGACATTTAAATGTCTTTGATATTTTCCCTTGACATGCCAGACAAAAATAAAAGCCAGAAGCTTCTTAGCTTACCTCTACTTAGAGCACATTATCCTACATAGTAATAGCAAACTCATTCTCCAACCACTGATACTTACGTAACAAAATGACATCGTCCATGCTCAAGAAAGGCACCAGCAAGCTCAAGGGAACCTGAAGGTTTGCAGAAGTGCAAAAACATGTTTAGAATGGAGGGGGGGGGGGAACCATCAATGGAGCAACCTCAACCCACCCCAATCCAGGCCAGTGAGAACGCACCATGCTCAGTAGTTGCAGAATAACTGATGGTTAGTGGGGAAGAAGGAAAAATAAGGAGAGAGAGAGAGGAAATGGCATGGAATAGTCTGGAAAATGGCATGAGTGGCTGGAACCCTTAACAGTAGTACTAGACAGTGCAACATTTTGTTGATAACCCTACTTATTCTCTCCATTTCTGATGTTCAGGCATGAGTACCAATCCTTATGTAGCCACCAGTGGTGCCACCCATGGACAGTTCTAGTGGAAACCCAAAGTTTGCAGAAATAACCAAAGTCTGTTTGGGGATAGAATCCCAAATAGCTGAATGAGTAGGATGTGTGCTCAGTGGCTGTTGGGGGGGGGGACAGAAAAACAGCTGGGAGAGGGAATGGAATGGAGGAGAGCATGGCTAACTCAACCAGGGAACAGATGCACTCCACACTGCAACATTTTCTTGTGAGTCTTGCTTGTTTTCTCTGTTTCCAGTGTTCAGGTGTGAGCACCATTACTTATGAAGTCAAAACAGCACCATCCAAGCACAAGGGGGAGGTACCAGCAGCTGGATGAAATCCTAAGTTTTGCAGATGAGTTAGACAGGGAAGGGGAACCTGTAGCCCTCCAGATGTTGCTGGACTCCAACTCCCACCATCCCTGGCCATTTGTCATGTTGTCTGGGCCAATGGAACTCTGGGATACCTCAGTT
This sequence comes from Podarcis filfolensis, assembly GCF_964270895.1. Taxonomy (NCBI): domain Eukaryota; kingdom Metazoa; phylum Chordata; class Lepidosauria; order Squamata; family Lacertidae; genus Podarcis; species Podarcis filfolensis. The sequence goes on from NC_139608.1 coordinate 47,726,994, forward strand.
GGTGGAGCATGAGACTCTTAATCTTACGGTCATGGGTTCAAGCCCCACGTTGGGCAAAAGATCCCTGCATTTCAGGGGTTTGGACTAGATCAGGGGTCAGCAAACTAAGGCCTGGGGGCCGGATGCGGCTGCCCAGGCTCTTAAATCTGGCTCATGGACCCTGCTGCCAGCTTGGTCAGTCCCTGCACGCTGCAGACACCTCGCCACCTTGGGACTGGCTTCTGTGACACTGGAACCGATTCTGGGCAGGCGGCGATGCTGGCGTGGCTTCGGATTGGCTGCAGGAAGTTCCTGCAGCCAATCTAAAGCCTCACCGCCTGCGGCTGAGGTAAACCTGGCACAGCCATGGATGGAGACGCCAGCGGGTGAGTGGCGGGTCTGGGCACACCATGGGCATCATGACGGGCTTGTAACGGGGCTTCAGCTGGAGCTCAATATGTATGGAACATGCTCAGTACTCCTGGAATTCTAAGTAACCATGTTGACAATGAAAACTGGGCTGCATACCTGACATCCTGGCTGTTGAAAAGGAAAGAACTATTTGGCAATATTAATAAGATTCTTGTGCAATTTGATGGAAATTATAGCCTTGCTGTCCCTTGAAGAATCATCTCTTGTCACTGCCTTTAAAGAGCAAAGGCACTGTGATATTTCTTCTTGACTGATTAATTGTTTCAGCTTCAAGTCGTGGATAAATCTGGTATACCATTAGTTTAATTAACATACAGAAGAGCCTAGCAATCAAATCTTGAACAGAGCTAGATGAATGGACCATGAGCTTATTCTGCAGTCCAAATGGACGGACACACACACACGCGCGCACACACACACACACACACACACACACACTTTCCTTCACAATTTGGATTCTGTATGATTCACTCATTGAAATAAAGTATTCTGTAGGAAGTCAGAGGCTGACACAGCATGGCAGAGCCCTGATTGGCTCTCCTGACTTTAAAGCAATGTGGGAGGCACCAATTAAGTTAAGAGCAGAGGGCTTAACCTTGTCTTCCCACTGATCCCCCTGGTCTTAATCCCCCCCATGTTGATATTAGCTTCATTTGGGGGCAAATACAGATTTTGTAATCCACCCTAACTTCTCTGGGAAGGGAGAAACAAAAATGTATGTTGGAGAAATGGTAGAGAAGGAAAGGGTTGAACATCTCCAAGAATTGTGGTTCGAGGACCCAATCCCCGCATAGTGGAATGAAAACACACGGACACGTGATATAAGGTTAATGGGCAAGAAAAGCGATGAAGAGTGAGGGCCACGTGGCTGGCGCAGCAGTGATTTATGCTGCCGTCCACGCCCCTTCGGAGGCACCTGGTTGGGTGCCTGCCCATGGGCGTGGTGCGCCAGCCAGGTGAGAGGAGGCAAGGGGGCTAACGCCCCCTGCTTGAGGCGGGAACCGGCTCCCGCCCACAACCACTCCCCTCTTTTGCAGGAGGAGAGTCTTTACTACTCCCATCAAAATGGCAGGAATCTTCACCCCACTTTAAAGGAAAAAAGAACATTGCTGGGAGGCTGTTTCCATTCTTGACATTTACAGTGGAATTGCCACATTTTGTTCACTCACTTTTTATAGAGCATCTGCATGATCCTGTTCTCTTTCCCCCCCTCTGTTCAACTTCTATTCCCCTGCAACTCAGAAAATTTGATGTTCAAAAAAATAGTTGCACCATTTCCCCAGGTGTAGATGGCCCATCACACAGCTTTTCAGCAGGTTGTTTGGTCAGTTATGGCCTGTATATATTCTTCTATTCCTTTTCTATAGTCTCTTCTAGGAATAAACTCTTATCGCTTTAATTCCTACTTTTACAAATTGCCTTTCTTCACCCCACCCCCACCAAGTCTTTCTCTCTCTGAATCATGATCTGGAGTGCAGCAAGAGTTGAAACAAGTGCTTAACCTGTTCTCCCTACACCATGTACAGTGGTACCTCGGGTTACATACGCTTCAGGTTACATATGCTTCAGGTTACAGACTCCGCTAACCCAGAAATAGTGCTTCAGGTTAAGTACTTTGCTTCAGGATAAGAACAGAAATTGTGCTCCGGCGGCGCGGCGGCAGCAGGAAGCCCCATTAGCTAAAGTGGTGCTTCAGATTAAGAACAGTTTCAGGTTAAGAACGGACCTCCGGAACGAATTAAGTACTTAACCCAAGGTACCACTGTATAGCCAATGTGGTGCTGTCCAGATGTGATGGATTCCCAACTCCCATCCCCATTCTGGCCAATTGTAGTCCAAAACATGTGGAGGGCACCATCTTGACTACCTCTGTGCTACACCATTGTCTCCCCCACCTAACACTGAAGAAAGGGGACTGCCCATCTAGAATCAAAGTCTGGAAGCAGATTTTTCTATTCTACTTACAGTTTAAAGCTCAACAGTGTTGCTAAGTAGTCCATGTCTTGAAGAATCCACAATCACAGATCTCCCATCATGTGTCACCTCTTTTTGCCCTCTGTGCTTTCAATTTCCATTCCAGGGTAGGCTGCAGTCCAGTGGTTAGGTGAACATTTTCTAAAGTCTGTGCAAACTTGTTGGGAGGATAGAGGGCTGAAATTTGGGATTTGGTGGTAGATTTGATGGTGACACCTCTGTTACTATCTCTTTGTGTTGTACTATGTAAGTCCTCTTTGGGCTAGCTAGCATATTTATGTCCTGTGTAGAGCAGCTTTAAACAGCACCATGCAAGTAGCAGCTCACCAGATGAAGGAATCTACTTCTCCAAGAGGCAGTGGTGGCCACCCACTTGGATGGCTTTAAAAGAATATTACACAAATTCCTGGAGGAGAGGGCTATCAGCGGCCTCTCACCCTGATGGCTATGTTCTGTCTCCACTGTATGATCTTGAATATTGGTTTCTGAAGAATGCAAGAGGATGGAGTGCTGTTGCACTCAGGTCCTGCTCACAGGTTTCCCAGAGGCATCTGGTTGGCCACTGTGAGAACAGGATGCTGGACTAGATAGATCACTGACCTGATCCAGCAGGCTTTTCTTATCTGCTTGTAATAAGGATATACGGAGCCTGCTTGGAGCAGTTAATCTCACAGGGAAAAAAGTGTTCTGCTTTAGGGAGGTCTGCCTCAGATGATTTACTGAGTAAATTTACTTCTCTCACTCTGCAGATATCCAGTTATTTATACTCCTTTCCTATCTTGCACCAAGAGATCAGGTTGGGCTACAAGATATCCTTCTATTATCTTCTCAATAACGGTAAAATAAATTAGCCAAGGTCATGAGATGCTGACTTTGCTGAGGCCATCCAGTGAGCTTCCTGGCAGGGCAGAGATCAGAACATCAACATCTTAGATACAACTCATTCACTTGCTTTGCACTTCACTTCAAACCATAGTGAAACTATTTTCAACTCATGCATCAGCACACTTTGTGTTCACTTATGAACCGTAGTTAAACTGAACTACACTTTACAAAGTGTGCTGGTGCATGCATTGAAAATTGTGTCCGCTTCCCCATCTCCTGCTGAAGCACTACTAGGAGCTAAGCTATGTTTTGACTTAGCATTATGTCCAAATGCAGGACTCAGGGTTTGTTTCTTTCCAAGCGAGCCACAAGCTGTGATCAAGATTTGTTCTTGGCTTGCCAATTACATTTTGCTTGGGGGAAACAAACCATGAGCTTGGCTTCAAATGTAGTGCTAAGCCAAGCCATAGCTTAGATCATAGCCATGTGGCGGCAGCAGGAGCAGGGGAGCACCAAAGCCCCCATGATTTTAGTTTAAATTGACGTTCAAATGAGGTCTTTCTCTACTGTGCTGCACTGACTCCTCCCCTCAAATAATCCAACATCTTTCTAGTTTCAGTACCTACATATTACACCTTCTCCATGTCCCTCCCTGTGTAAATTGTAGCTACCGTATGTTGAATGAATCCAAAATGTTGGGCAAATTGTAGCTATGTTGAATGAAACTAAAATGTTGGGCTGGATCTACATTGGCCTGATATTAGATATAACATTCTAAAACGTCATAGGGCATATGTGTAAATTAAAAGTGTTTCTTACCTTGTTTCCTCCATCAAGATGCTGTCTCCCTCCTGGTTGCTCTATTGCACCCTCTGGTGTCACACTTTAATAACGCATTAAAGGTAAAGGTAAAGGTAAAGGGACCCCTGTCCATTAGGTCCAGTTGCGGACGACTCTGGGGTTTCAGCGCTCATCTCGCTTTACTGGCCGAGTACAGCTTCCGGGTCATGTGGCCAGCATGACTATGCTGCTTCTGGTGAACCAGAGCAGCGCACGGAAACGCTGTTTACCTTCCCGCTGGAGTGGTACCTATTTATCTACTTGCACTTGATGTGCTTTCGAACTGCTAGGTTGGCAGGAGCCAGGACTGAGCAACGGGAGCTCACCCCGTCGCGGGGATTCGAACCGCCGACCTTCTGATCGGCAAGCCCTAGGCTCTGTGGTTTAGACCACAGCGCCACCCTTTTAATAACACATTATGAACGCTAAAAGTAGGATGTAATGTGTCCATCTACATTATGAATACCATTCCTTAACCCTTCCTTAACGTTATAAGCCATGAGTGTAGATCTGCCCTTGGTCATAGTTTCACTCTTGTACATAACGGAAATGTAGCTGCTATTTTGTTTTTTCCAGAGCACTTTAATAGAGAATGTGAACATAGAGCCTGACTACAAACCATTGAAGTCTGGACCAATGTCCAAGAGAGCAGGTCAGCAGAAACACTTCTGTTGTACTTACAGATCTAAAGGTAATTGAAACATTTACAGCACACTCCTATGCACATTTACCTGGGAACAGTGATTTGGGTTTTTTTGCTTTTTGCTTTTTGCTTTAGAAGAACAAGGTGCCAGTATTCACGATGAAGTTGCTACGCTAACTGTCACACTTTTAACATTTGAAAGAAAAAGGTGCCAGTACTGCATACCTTTGAGTACCTCCAGAAAAAGAATTGCCTGGGAGTAATCTATACTGGTCACAGCAGTATTTATTCTCTTGTACACACATGCAGAGGACTGCACTGTAAGATTTAAAAATCCAAAGGCCCGGCTCCTGCAATGCACAATGAAGTCTTCTGGGCAACTCTGCTTATTTGCAATTCAGATAAAAGGGAACAGGTTTTTATTATTGTTTTAATTCCACTGAGAAGCTTAGAGAAAATATTAAATGGGCTCTACAGTATAATTATATCTGCCTGCTTGAAATCAATTCCTTCTGCCCTCCGTAGTTCACTGGCTTGCGTCTCTGCTCTCCTGTCTTAAAACCTGCTTGATAACAGAGTGACTCCCCTGGACACAGTGGAAATGACTTCTGATTTACTAGGGGAATCAACAACAGGAGCCTTAGGCTCAAAGCTTAAAATGACGTCTTATGAAAATGAAATCTCAACAGAGGTTTCCTCCTGTGCACAGCTGGCAGGAAGGGAAACCAATATTCTCAAATGTTGGGGTTAGTAATAATGAGAACATGAAGTCTTTTGTTTGCTGTTATGATATGTCAGGCTGTTTTATAGCACAGATGTAAATAGATACTGCAATCTACTACCTTAGTCTAGAGCAGTGGTTCTCAGATGTTTTTCTCTGGGTCAAACTTTTGGAATAAAAATTTGCTCACACCACACCAAATTTTTTTATTGTTAAGAAACACATTGGAAAACAAAAAGAAACAACTTCTAGCAGTGCTTGATTTATAACATAGAACACTACTACTTTATGTTAGGTCTAATTTGAGACAAAAAACCCTCTCATCTCCTCATCAGCACAAAGAAGCCTTTCTCTTTTGGTCTTTCATATTTATCTGTGTTCACAACAATATGTTGTGGATAACTGTAGAAGGCTAGCCAATGCTCTTGAAGCGACATAGTCCTACGTTTCATTTTCAAGGTGCAATCAATTGAAATGCAGGCCATTTACTTCTCTTCATTCAATGCCAATCCTGCACAGCAGCAATTCGCGAAGGGTCTCTAACCCAGTGGAAATTCTCTGTAGACAACAGTGGGAAATAATGATCAATCTTTTCTACCAGAGCTGCAAGATGTTCCTGAATGAGGAGGCCATACAATTCCTTGCTCATCTTAAAACTTTTTACCAGTGGGAACATTTCCATGTTATGTTGCACCAGTCTTTCTGCACCGGAGCTGAAGCTCTTTTTCAAATGCAGAATTTGTCTGTAGCTGTGAGGATATTGTCATCATGGCCTTACATACTGGCAATGAGCTCATTCAACCAGGTAAAGATAATGGCCAAATGTGCCCAGTCTGCCCACCAGCCATTGTCTTCCTCTTCTAACCCAAACTGCAGTGAAGGCAGCAAATAAGGTGTACTTTGCTGCCTCCATTGCATCTTCATTGTGCTGTGCGGACGAGCTTTTCAAGGTAGTGTGGAAACTTTGGTGGAAAAGGGCACTGGGTTTGATCCTTAGTCAAAAACTTGGGGAACAATTCAAGGTACCCCATTAAAGGGGTCCAAGGGTTGGGTTCTGTCTAAGAGCCCGGGTGTAGACCGGCGGGCCATAGAACATCCCTGAATGGCATCTTGGCATAATTTCCCCATTAGATCTGCATCAGTGTGTGTGTGTGTGTGTGTGTTCCTTTTACTAGGATTGACCGTGATGGTGATATCAACCAGCAATCGGCTTGGCTGATACAAGATACACCTATGCCAAATCTGGTTTACATCTATAATCAATAAAGTTGTGGCCATTTTGATCCCAAGCTGGTGTTGTCTTTATTACTACATCTAAAATGTTAAGTTTTCCCGCTTGGTAATCATTGGCCCACTGTGCTGTAGCCCGCAGTTCAAGGACTGCCTGTTATTCAGGATTGTCTCATTCTATTCTTTTTATAATTGAGCCACATGGCTGGTTTGGTTTTAAAAGGGGGTGGGGAGGGAAACATTATCCACATCTTATGCAATTATTTAATTTGCATGAAATGAAGAGATAAATTATTTTTCCTTTATACAGATAATAACTAGGATTGTCTTTTATGCTTCACATCCCTTGGTAATTTCAAAAACTAGAACTCCTCCCTGCCCCCTGTTCATTTTGTTGTTGTTCTTGAACACTAAAATAAAAGCAAATAAGCATCCTGGTGTGTGTTTAAGCAGTAATGCCAAACTGGCAAGTACAACATGGAAGTTATTATATCTCCAGGGATTTCTAGGTTTTAATATCCAGATTGAATGTTTAAGTTTTGGGGATATACAATCTCCAACTGAGTCATGGAAACAAAAGTTCCTAGAATATGACAACTTGCAAATAGCAACCTTGCATTCTCTCCTCCCTCCCCTCCCTCCCTTATATGATATTCAAATAGCTTCGGGAAAATGGTTAGCCACAACCATTTTTTATAGTTCGTTCAACTGCCCTAAGTAAGTGGATGCTCTGAGTAAGCTGGCCAAGAGGAAAACCTCACACAGTACCATAAGTACAGAAGGTGTGGATTTCACTTAAAAATAGATATTTATTTAAAGCATTTTTATGTTGCGCGCGCACACACACACACACACACACACACACACTCTCACACACTCAGAGCAGCTTGCAATATCACTGACAAGATGGTCTCAGAGTCTGGCTAACAATCCAAAAGACATGACACAAAAGGAAAAGGAATTGGGGGGGGGGGGAGCAAACTCATGCACTTAGTTTCTTAGCTGTAGAATTTTTGTAAAAACCAGCAGGAAGGGAAACCTTTCAAGGAGGGGTGAAGCCAGAAGTTGCTTGTTTTCTTTTTGAATTTTAACAGAGCTGATGGTAAGAAGCAGTCTTAGGATGCTGTGGTGGTGGTTAGTGTCTGGGATGCTCAGGCTGTATAATTTGCCTGCATTCCTACTTACTTCCTGCTTGCTGGGAATTTGTAAAAAGCAATGAATACATTATTAACATACAAATGTATGTCATGTTATGGGGAAATTGCAAAATTTCACGGGGACCTGAAAAAAATCCACAGATGAATGGGAAAATGAGGTGAGCTGCACTTAAGATTGGAAAAGTGAGAAACTGAAATAGACACTCTGTATCCTTATGTATGAAGGGACACGGGTGGCGCTGTGGGTTAAACCACAGAGCCTAGGACTTGCTGATCAGAAGGTCGGCGGTTTGAATCCCTGCGATGGGGTGAGCTCCTGTTGCTCGGTCCTGGCTCCTGCCAACCTAGCAGTTCGAAGGCACGTCAAAGTGCAAGTAGATCAATAGGTACCACTCTGGCGGGAAGGTAAACGGCGTTTCCGTGCACTGCTCTGGTTCGCCAGAAGCGGCTTAGTCATGCTGGCCACATGACCCGGAAGCTGTACGCTGGCTCCCTTGGCCAATAAAGTGAGATGAGCGCCACAACCCCACTACTGGACCTAATGGTCAGGGGTCCCTTTACCTTACTTTATCCTTATGTATAAGTGGCCACCTAGGTGGAAAGGAAGAAACGGGAAAAGATACTGTAGAAAAGCAGAATGCTTCAGACAAAACCTGAATAAATATCAATGGAAGGCACTGATATGAATAGCTCAGTTGGAGCTGGTATCTCCAGCACTAACCTCATTATACCCTTATTCAGTGTGGGAAGTTTGCACCTTTGATGGTTCCCCTTTGAAACCCTTTGATTGACAGCCACCACACTGAATGATATAAGGTGGACATTCAACAGATTTGAATCCATAGATTATCGTTCACCTCTAGGAGGAGAAGCAATAAGATAGCAGGGGTTGTAAACGGCAAACATCCATGAGGTATCGACACACTACAGTAGACTTTGATCTCCAGTCTATTATATCTTTGCCTTCCTGCTTCTCCAGTGTGAACTTGGCAGGCGAGGTTTTCAGGATGTGAAATATTATCCCAATTTAGTTCTAACTTTTATAAAAGAGAGCGGGTTTGTCTTTCCAAAGATCTGTATCCAGATTCATTTACCTACGTGAAATTCATTTCAGAAAGGTGAGTGCAAAACTGCAAATTCCTTAAGGAATTTTCCTATTTTGAAAATAAACAGTTTTTTGCTGTGTCAAAAAAAAAAAAAAAAGAGGAGGAAGGAATTTACATGAAGTACAGCTTGAACTGACAGAGATTGAAGAGCACTTCAATAAGGGTAGCAAAGTTACAGCCGTTGAATAATACTTTATATGAGGATGCCTGCTGAGTTGTACAGCTATCTGCTCCGCCAGTGGTAAAGAAGATAATTATTTCAGGATGTTCTGGCAAGCCGTTGGGCAATTATTGTTTGCATTGCATTGCTGTGCTCTGCTGTGCAGTCTAGCCCAGCTAGTACAACAGACTGCACTGAAATCCTGTATGAGGACGCAACAAGTGACATTAATGTTAACATATCAGGCTAAGAGCAGAAGAAAAGCTGCAAGTTACCCAGGAAGCTCAAGAAATCTAAGACATTTGGCCATTGCCTTGCCAGGGTGATCTGATGCTACTGTCTACTCTGCATTTACAATCTAATACCTGTGCTAAGTTTAAAAAAAATACTGTCATATTAGGGAACTGTAGCTTTAAAGGGCTCCTTTTGAGAGGAAAGGTGGGATAGACATTTAATAAATAAATACATTTAATAAGTAAGTAAAGCAGTCAGTCAGGCAAAACTTTTAACTTTTGGGGAAAATATAATATATCAGTAATGCATGGTGTGCTTCTAGTTGTCTACTGAAAAAAAATATAAGCAAGGTGAGCAACTGATGGCTAATAGGCTACATGAAGGCAGGAAATGTAAAGCAACCGATTAATGAACCATGAGACAAATGAAAGTGTAAGGGTGCAATCCTATATGCACTTTCACCTGGGAGCAGTAGCAATTGCCGAGCCAATGGCACTTAGCTGACCTGCCATTGCCTGCATTGCTGCTGCTTTCCAGGAGCTGGTGTGTGTGTGTGTGTCTGTGTGCGCGCAGATAGGCCATGGTGAGGTCAGCACAGTGCAAATGGGCAGCTGGTAATTATGGACTGGCTCTGCTGATGCATTTGCACTGTGCCAACCTCAACATCACCTTGCCCACCCTCCCATACTTCCTGCTAAGCAGCAGTGATGTGGTCAATGGGTGATCAGATAACTGCATCCGCCACAACCCACTAACTTGGGAGTACTAGTGAATTCAGTGAGGTTTGTTTTGGGGTAGATGTGCATTAGGATTGCAGTGTGAGCCACTACCTTTCTTACTGCAACAATATAGGTCCTGAAGGCTTAAGTCTCATCTGCCATGACATCTACATCCATTGCCAGGCTGGCAGAGAGCTGGATCAATTCCCTCCACTCATTATATGCTAAAAATAATTCAAATGGAAGCACATAGAGGAGAAAACAACACAGTTGCAGATGTGCTGATATCTGGAGCCATTCTGCATTATGGATGGTTTGGGGAGTAATAGCTTTGTCCTCCTGGGTAGAAATATTTGGATATATATAATTAAAAGCATCATACTTGCAATCTACTCAGATGGATCACAGTGGGCATGTCAAGGAAACGATGCCTTGGCTTGAGCTGAAAGTGGAGAGTGTCACCTTGTGGTGAGATGCCTGAGTACTACAGATAGATGGAACTCATCCATCTCACCTGGGAGGAGATGTGGGTGAATTGAAGTTCCCCTTGCATCTTACTCTGGATGGGCAAAAAGAAACTACCTGAACATCTGAAGTTTGATGGCCATCTGTCATGGATACCTTAGTTGTGATTGCTGGACTAGGTGACTCTTTGGGTCTCTTCCAACTCTACAGTTCTGTGAGTCTATGATCCAGCCTCAGTTTAAATGCATCCAGGGCAACTGTGTCTGTGTTCTGCCCACCAAGCAAGCAAGCAAACAGGCAGAGGGAACTGCCAATTTTACGTCAATGCAATTTTCCAAGCATTTTCAGCTGCCATTGACTGATGGAAAGAAACTAAAAGCATTCAATATTGAAGAGGCCAGTGCCTGAGAGTGACTTAAGAAGCAAGTCTTCAAATTGTTATTTTTCTAATGGAGCTCAACTTAGAAAACTAATTGATCACCAAGCCCACAATCCCTAGTTTGCTCAGACAGTGTACATACTTTCGTAATGGGGAAAACATCTCTGGAAAATGCAGCGGGTGGGGGATATTGTGTGAAAACTAGCTTGTGAAATATCCCAAAGGAGTTTTAAGCCCTGTTTTTGGTGATGATTGTCGACAGGAGTGAAGGAGGATTGATTTTTGCCTTCCATCTTTCTCTGCAGGAAATTTATTTAGTGATTACTTATTTATTTAAAATCATTTGCATCCTACTCACCTCCCTAAGGAGATTTGAGTGGTGCACATTGAAAACAGTTCAATAATATCAACAAACAATAACAAAACTCGCAGCAGTCAAAATATCTAGGAAGGTTCAAAGACCTGAATAAAAAGAAAAGTTTTGACTGCCCTGAGTAGAAGCAGTGCCCAGAGGAAAGCACTTCCAGAGGTGATGGGCTGACAAAGAAAATGTCCTCATGGGTTGTTGCAAATTCCTAAAGCAACAGAAAGATGGACCTCTGTGGACTATCTTGGTTCAAGCAGCATTACATGGAGAAAGTCAGTCCAGGTAAAGTGACTGGAAGCCATTTTAGAGTAAAACTAGCTCTCTGAATTGCACTCAGAAATGAATAGACAGTCTGTGCAGTTATTCTTGATTGGTCTACCACCAAAGTGATCATATCACTTTCAGTTTCATGACAAAGCTAGAAACCAGATGAAATAGTTGCCCCACCTCTCTGAGTGGCTTCCAGCACATACAAAAATCTAACAAAACATTAAAATTTAAAAAGCTTCCCTATACAGGACTGCCTCCAGATGTCTTCTAAAGTTGGTTCTAATGACTTACTAAAAAAATAAGAAAGACAGCCACGAATCTGAGCTCCCTACTTGCTCTAGGCCTGGTACAATAGTATCTCCTCTAATCCCCTCTGGGTGGCCCTGCTCCTTTTAACACCAGGTAAGCATTGAAATTGAACACTTGGATTTAGTTTCAGTTTGTTAGCCCTCATCCCATCCCTTACTGAAATCAAGCACTGGTCTAGGACATCTACAGCCTCCTTGATATGGTTAGAAAGGGAGAGAGACTGAGGTACTCCAAAATCCTGGACAACCTCTCCCAGCAGTTTTATACAGATGTTGGGGAGGGGCAGAATAGAACCCTGAGGAACCTATAAGCCATGGATATGAACCAAAGTCCCCTAGAACCTTCACCTGGTAATGTCCTCTCATGAAAGACCAGAACTACTGTGAAGTTGTCCCGCCAAAGTTCAACCCTGAGAGATTATCCAGAAGGATATTGTACTCAGTGGTATCAAACACCACCAACAGATCTGGCAGAATCAAGAGGGACACACTCCCCCTGTGGAATTCTAAGTGAAGGTCTTCCACCAAGGTGATTGTCAGGGAACTGCCATCGGAGCCAAGAGTGGAGGTAAGGCTCCCCAACGATGCCGGAGAAGGGACCAGCAGGGAGAGAGAGAACACTTCCTTTGGGAAAGGAAATCGGCGTGACACCAGGAAGAAAGAGGAGCAGGGAAGGACTTCGGAGACATGGCTCCAAGACTCTTCCACAGAGGCCAGCGGGGAGAGCCCAGGACCTCCGCTGGCCACACCCACTCTGCGCAGAAGACTTCCGCGCAGGGAAGCTAGGCGGAGACTTGGCGTCAAGCAGCTTTTATGTTGGAAGAAGTTCAGGAAACACCCACTGACGGATTCTGCCAGTGACTGACACAGCCACGGAGAAAGGGCTGTCCAGCCAGGGAAAGGTTTAGCCAGACAACGTTGCCTAGAGCAGCAGCCCCCTTACGCACGAGCAACCCCAATTCCCTTTACAGTGATCATGACAATTTCAGTATCATGAGCAGATCGGAAACCAGACTGAAATGCATCTCGGACAACACAGACACAAATGCTCCCAAAATGAATTTTCAAGAGTTGCCAAGCCAATAATGCTTTAATAATGTTGGCTCTACTGAGGGATTAAAAAAACAAACAACACAAGTCAGAGGAGACAACACAGCTGTCCAAGGTGGAACAAATACAAACAATTTTATCTACAAAGTGTCTTGGAAATATACCACTGTAGGTTGTCCCTGGGGAATTGAGATCTAGTGTGGTGTAGTGGTTAGAGTGTTGTATTAGGACCTGCAAGTTCAGGGTTCAAATCCCTATTCAGCCATGAAGTTCACTGGATAACCTTGGATGAGTCACTACCCCTCAGCCAAACCTACCTTACAGGGTTGTTGTGAAGATCAAATGAGAAGGGGGAGAATCATGTAACTCTCTGGAGATTCTTGGAGAAAAAGTGGGATATAAACGCAATCAATCAATCAATCAATCAATAATATTGCCTCCATGGAGACCTTCAAACACCTGAAACAGCTCACCTAATGCCTCTGCACAGATGGAATGGTGTGAAAGAAGAACAATCTATTTGTCATCTTCACCACAATGGAGTACCTGGGCACCTAGAGGAGCTCTAGCTCATGTTCAATGAGACTTGTGGTGAATTTCCTAACACAGTCACTCTACTCATTGTTGTTATATTTTTGGTGTTTCTTTTGCAATGGTAGGGCAAAGAGCACAGGGAAGCAGGGATGCTGCAGATGTAAAAAGATACAGTCACACACAAACATTTCAGCCCAGCAACATGTAGATTAATGGATGGTTTGGCCTTAGCATGAATGAGCAAAGGGGCAAGATCCGGTTCCTCAATTCAAGCCTGAGTAAGTCAGGATTTCTCTTGCAGACAGTTTCAGGCATATTGAGCCGCAGCATAACAAAATGACTGAAGCTGATTTAGGACTAACATTTTACTGAAAAGGCTTGCCAGCTGAACTGTACCAGGTAACTGAGCATAAGTAATCTGCATACAAGCATAACTAGCTGGACTTTGCTTTTTGCTGTATAAATATTACTAGATTGTCCGTGAGAAAGACTTGCCTAGCAAAAATAAACAGAGCTTCAGGTCTAATGGCATTTTAATGACGATAAATAAGAGCACATTTTTGTCTCAGTGGCATGAGAAAATGGAGAGCCATTCTATCCCTGCTCGGAGATCATTCTTATCCCTCTGTGCCAGTTCTGCTTTGTCACCTCAGCTATTTCGCCCCCCAAGCTTTCATTTTAAGAGTATTAGTTTACCTGTCTAAACAGGTAGAGACTGAATGCAGCCTTTAAGTACTGCATGTTCCTTCTGAGTGCCATTTTGAACAACATGGAACCAGAGGGGGGAACACAGAGTACCGTACTGCAAGGAAAATGTCAGGCTGTCAGAATACTGTGTGATGCATGAAGGTCTAAGAGGTGGAAAATTGAGATCACTGTTCAAACAATCTCTCTTTAATCTATTGTCTAAGACAGGTGACAAGATGGCTCCTTGATCCAGACACCTTTGATATGTGTTACAGTGGTACCTTGGGTTACAGATGCTTCAGGTTACAGACTCCGCTAACCCAGAAATAGTACCTCGGGTTAAGAACTTTGCTTCAGTAAAGATGGTAAACACCATCTTGCTTCTCAAGCAGTAATTTCCAAGGTGCTTGACCTGACAATGCATGCTGGTATTCTCTAATTAAGGGCTATGTTCCCTTCTGGGTAGCCCTCCAAGGACCACATGCCAGTAGGGGTGGAGCCAGAGGCAAAAAGGGGTGGAGCAACAAATATATAAGCTTTACCCTTGAACAGTAGGTTAATTACTACACACAATCACACACCCATCTCCATCTTCCATCCAGGCAAGTAAGGAGAAACACACTCACATACGCTCCAAACATTTCTTCGATAAAAATAGGAACGTCCCAATGAAAAGCGGGTCATTCTGCGATCAAATCAGGAACTGGGGCAGCTTCTTTAAATCCAGGACTTGGAGGGTCTGCTCTCAGGGTGTGACATAGGGCAAGGGAAGGGTGTGGTCTGGGAACAATTCTGAGTACCAGATAGAGAGGCAAGTAGGGCTGCATTTGCCCCCTAGATTGAAGGTTCCTTAAAGGTAAAGGTAAAGGGACCCCTGACCATTAGGTCTAGTCGTGACTGAGTCTGGGTTTGAGGCGCTCATCTCGCTTTATTGGCCGAGGGAGCTGGCGTACAGCTTCTGGGTCATGTGGCCAGCATGACTAAGCTGCTTCTGGCGAACCAGAGCAGTGCACGGAAACACCGTTTACCTTCCCGCCGGAGCGGTACCTATTTATCTACTTGCACTTTGATGTGCTTTCGAACTGCTAGGTTGGCAGGAGCAGGGACCGAGCAACGGGAGCTCACCCCATCGCGGGGATTCGAACCGCCGACCTTATGATCGGCAAGTCCTAGGCTCTGTGGTTTAACCCACAACGCCACCCGCGTCCCTTTACCAAGGTTCCTTACCTGTGCCCTAATGAGATGAAACGAGAGGCCACAATTTAATTTTGACAAAATCCCTAGCATTCTCTGGAACAAGTATGCCTTTTTTATGTGGCTAGGCTCACCAGGATCCAGATCAACAATATTCCCAAATTCTTATTTCAGTTTAATTTAAATGTAATGGTTTCCCTGCTCCTCAAGGAGGTGGCCAAAATTGCTTCGGGGTTGAGGTGCAATGTGTGGCAGCTGTAAGGGTTCAAAGTCACTTTCCATGTGAGTCGGCCTAGTAGACTGGAGACTCTGCATGGATGTAACAGCCTTAAATGATTAGGACCCATTTGGTCCCATTAGGCTTGGCGGGACATTTCTGAATATGAGTGACCCTTGGTGCTTAGAAAAGAGGCTATTTTAGGCGAGCTGGGCTGGGCAAAGGTCATCAGGCTATTCCTGATTTTCTTGGCCAAGTGCACTGCAATGTGATCAACCAAAACAGATTCAAGGGACTCAGCTAGACTGGTAAAGAAAAAGCATTTTATGTGTTGCATATGTGATATAACACTGTGACGCCACATGGTGCTGCGGAGACCCGTCTTTCCCTACCAGATTTCCCTGTACTATATGAGTTTACAACACGTTTAACTGAATCACTTCTTTGACGCATCTAGATCCAGCCAAGGACTGAGAATAAAATGCCTGTCTCTTTAAATATCCAGTTACAGGTAGGTAGCTATGTTGCTCTGCTGTAGTCGAAACAAAATATAAAAATTCCTTCAGATACACACTGAAGAAGTGTGCATGCACACAAAAGCTCATACCAATAACAAACTTAGTTGGTCTCTAAGGTGCTACTGGAAGGAATTTTTAAATTTTGTTTTAAATATCCAGTTTACCAGGTACAACGGTCCCGCTTTATATCACACAACAATAACCTACCTGTTTCAAGCATTCACCATGCACAGAGGTTGTCCATGCTTCTTGTCTATCAGGAGTAGAATGGAAATTTCTCCCAGATCTCCCTTTTTTTGCTTCCACCTTCCTGAGTTGTTGAAAGGTGCCACTGGCTCAACCTCCCAGGTATTCCTACCTGCTGCACATGTCATGCAGTATATGTGGACGTTTTGCCTTCTAGTACCAGCTTCTAGTACTCCTGCCCACCTAGCAGTTTGAAAGCATGTCAAAGTGCAAGTAGATAAATAGGTACTGCTCCGGCGGGAAGGTAAACGGTGTTTCCGTGCACTGCTCTGGTTCGCCAGAAGCAGCTTAGTCATGACCCAGAACTGTACGCCAGCTCCCTCGCCAATAAAGTGAGATGAGCACCACAACCCCAGAGTCGGTCATGACTGGACCTAATGGTCAGGGGTCCCTTTACCTTTACCTTACCAGCTTCTAGTACTACTTTTTAAAAATTAAAATTGGTGGAACCTTGCTTTCACAATCAATGGGGCTGGATTCTCAGAAATGCAGGAACTTTCACCAGCAGTTTCTTCACCCCTTTTTGGTGGAAGACTGGAAGCATTAAAAAATCATTCACAAGAACAGTGTGTACTTCATTCTGCAACACTGATCAGTCAGAACCACTTAGCAGCTTTCAGCCGGCTTTATCGCAACAATAATGTCGCCAACCAGATTTTGATATGACGAGAATAGGAAAGCTGACAGGTTTCCTGATTGATCCCTCCATCCCGGATGCAGATGCCATTCCAGTGACTTATCAGTTAAGCAAATAAATACAGCATTAGTTCAAGTACATTTAGCATTAAAATAAACACACTGTGAAAGGTGACCACCTGGTTGCTGTATTTCATATTCACTGAAATAGATAAACTGTACAATTCACTGGCAAGCCAGCCAAGAGATTGATGGCAAGTTACTGTATCACCTGAATGCATCAAGTGCACACGCTGTGCCGTATATATATATTTTTACCTCCATTTGTTTTCAGTGTTGAAAACTCACTCTGCTTGCGTCTATATATTTGCAAAGGCAGCTTTTTACTTCTGGGTACCCCTGAGGTTGGCTTTGTTGATTGACGTACAATGAGCAGGCTAGAGAGCCAATTCTTCAACGGTAAGCATTCTGCCAAACAATGGAGCATCGAACGTGCTCCTGTGCCTCCAGACACCTCTCACATATAGCAGAGTTATGAGCAACAGAACACCTTCTCACTTAAGCAATCTGTGCTACCGTTTCTGACGCCCTTGTGAGAGGGGGGTGGGAAAGGGAATGCCGCAAGCAAGAGTAAGCTCTAGCCTCCCTGCAGCTTCTTTCTGCGCATATGTGTGCTTGTATGTGTGTGGGTGTTCACGCATCTCTCTGAGAGGCAAGTGGCACCTGCCAACTCACCATGAGAAAGACGGAGAACTTGGAAGAGGATTTCACAACATAATTCATCAGAGATACGATCTGTGTTTGTGCATTTTAAGGGCCTTTATTAATTCCCCATGTCTTATCTTGCTTGCGTCTCGCAGGAAATGGTCCTTATATGGCACAGATGTTGACTTCCTTTGTCAGGGGAGGCTGGTGCTTTGCAAGTTAGCTACTGAGTTAGCCTGAACTGGATGAATCATGCAGCCATATGTATCTTTTAAAAACCAAAAACAAGCTCAGGAAGCTGTAAGTTTGAGCAGAGTAGTGATGGGGAAAATCTGACAATTTGGTTTCTTTCAGTTTCTCATTTTTCCAATCTTACTTTAAACTTCTCCACATTAGGTTACCTTTTTTTTTAAAAAAAACCCCAAACAAACACAAACCCTCTTCTTGGAAGGACCCATTATTACCAACAAGGGAAGATTGACTGTTAAAACTAATGGACTTAGCTGAGATAGCAAAATTGGCATGCTTAATTAGAGAAAAGTCATTGTTAACATCTCATAGACTTCTTGCGTGAAAATGGAAAAGAAATAACGAAATTTGGATTTGAGGGTTGAAGATGTTTATAGAAAGTGGCAATGTTGGGTGTTATATTAGAGTGGATGAAGTGAATATTGTTTATATATAGTGAACAAATGAAGAACCAGAAGTTCTTTAAAAATAAAACCGAATAAAATAATCCTCTTGAAAAAAACCGTTGGCATCTTAGTGTCATCTTTTCTTACTGTGTATATTTTTGTATGCGATTTTGCCTGATACACAGTTTTGCAAAACAATTTCTTCTAGCGTAGGAGTGAGAACCTCTGGCTCACAGGGGGCCGTTTCCCACAAGTTCCGGTGGTATGCAAAGATATTTCCTCAAACCAAGCCCATCTACGCTACACCTGAAGGTTGGACTGAACTTCCCATACATGAGCTGATGGACAGTGTATTCAATCCTTCTTGGCTGCTACCTTCCCCCATCCCTACCCCGACACAGGCCAACTTTGACAGTTAGGTAGGACAACCCACCTGCCAATCACATGATACCATTATATCAGATGATTGACAGGTGGGTGGTCTTACCCACCTGCCAGAGTTGGCCCATGGCGTGGTGGGAGATCTGGCCACGCAGGCCGAAAAGTTTCCTCACCCCTGCTCTAGTCTAATGAATTTTTGTATGTTATATTCACTAATACATTAATTTCTATGCACACTTCACCCTTTCATGTATGCATTTTTGTACAAATTGCTTGGCAGAAGGAAGTGTGAATTTTGAAGAATGGCTGTGTTTTAATTTGTGTATTGATTTGAAAGGAGCAAATTATGAAGGTTTACTTTTAATTTGTGAACTGAATCAAATTTCTCCCCATCCCTAAATCAGAGGAGATCTCTTTGATGGTTTTAATAATAATAATAATAATAATAATAATAATAATAATAATAATAATAATAATTTATTTATACCCCGCCCATCTGGCTGGGTTTCCCCAGTCACTCTGGGCAGCTTCCAACTGAATATTAAAAACAATGCAGCATTAGAATTTAAAAGCTTCCCTAAAGAGGGCTGCCTTCAGTTGTCTTTTAAAAGTAAAATAGTTGTTTATTGCCTTGACATCTGCTGGGAGGGCATTCCACAGGGCAGGCGCCACTACCGAGAAGGCCCTCTGCCTGATTCCCTGTAACCTTACTTCTCGCAATGAGGGAACCGCCAGAAGGCCCTCGGCGCTGGATCTCAGTGTCCGGGCTGAACGATGGGGGTGGAGACGCTCCTTCAGTTATACAGGACCGAGGCTTTAAAGGTCAGCACCAACACTTTGAATTGTGCTCAGAAACGTACTGGGAGCCAATGCAGATCTCTCAGAACCGGTGTTATGTGGTCCCGGCGGCCACTCCCAGTCACCAGTCTAGCTGCCGCATTCTGGATTAATTGCAGTTTCCGGGTCACCTTTAAAGGTAGCTGTTGGTACTAAAGGGTTAAGAGGTAACAAGTTGCTCTAATCACTGAGCAGCTGGAAGTCATTAAGCATCCAGGAATGTGAGTTAGTTTGTATAAATAGTCAGTTCACCCGTGTGTTTTTTCCCCCCTTGACCTGACTCGCAGACTCAGTTTGTGGCCATGGGCGTGTTCGCTGATATGAGTTAAGTTTAGAGTAAAGTTTTCTTTATGCCGGAGATAAAAGCATGTGTGCTTTATCGCCAGGGTTTTTTCTTTTGTAAATGAAGTTTTTTCCTGAGTTCCAAAGTGCTTGCTCCAGGATTCTTCATTGAAAGGTACTGACTCTCCTGCCTTCTTCAACCGCTGCACGAAATTCTCTGCTGAGATAAGATTTATGGCGTTGGAAGCGCACTGGACGTTTACTTAACATTAAACTAATTAAAGTTTTATGGACAGTAGTCCCACGTAGAGCGCATTGCAGTAGTCCAAGCGGGAGATAACCAGAGCATGCACCACTCTGGTGAGACAGTCCGCGGGCAGGTAGGGTCTCAGCCTGCGTACCAGATGGAGCTGGTAGACAGCTGCCCTGGACACAGAATTAACCTGTGCCTCCATGGACAGCTGTGAGTCCAAAATGACTCCCAGGCTGCGCACCTGGTCCTTCAGGGGCACAGTTACCCCATTCAGGACCAGGGAATCCCCCACACCCGCCCGCCCCCTGTCCCCCCAAAACAGTACTTCTGTCTTGTCAGGATTCAACCTCAATCTGTTAGCTGCCATCCATCCTCCAACCGCCTCCAGGCACTCACACAGGACCTTCACCGCCTTCACTGATTCTGATTTAAAGGAGAGGTAGAGCTGGGTGTCATCTGCATACTGATCCTTTTTATCATCTTTCTCAGCTTATTTTCCCTTTTATGAATAGAAAAGTGTCAAGACGGGGGGGAGGGAGAGAAAGGCATGTTTTGAGCAGAAACATGATAAGAGACAGCCCCTTTCCTCCACCATTTCCCACTTAAACTAAGAGGGGAAGTTAGTCACCTCTAGTTTGGATCCTGTTTGCTGAGGCTATTTCTACCTAGAATTAGACTTTATATGGTTGTATGCTGTACTACCTTTCTTCCTGGATACTATTGAAAACCAGCTATTTAATGATATATTACTATTGCAAACATTGACATGATTTTTGATGCTCATATAGAATTTGAAATCAGGGTCTGGTTCTCTGTCAAAGTAATTAAATAATCTGTTTTCAATGACACATTAATGCTCCATTAAAGGCTATTGCATATGTCTGAATTATTTTTATTGCTGATACTGTACAGAATTTGAAATCTAGGTTCTCTGTCACTGTTTGGTTCACTGTGCACTTTAGTGATGCATGTAAAGAAAAAGGACTGAAATACCTCTGTGGATCAGATCTGACCACTGCACACACCAAATTTCAGTCAATAGCACCACACGGGGAAGAATCTGTATAAAGGCTAAACATGCAGCATACATTGACTATTGATATGCCACTCTGAGAATAGCATAGGGATGTGCTATTTGAGAGAGAGAGAGAGGGGAAAAAAAAACCTAGCTTAAGCCCCCTTGAGAATCTGGAACAAGCTTTATTGTCCTTTGAATCTTGCGCTTCTCTCTAGAGTGAAGCCACAATGGCATAATTCCACAGCATGTGGGAAACATTAGCCTGTGAAGTCTCACATTGTCAGCATAAAGGGTACAGAGCCATCTTCACCCTCATCCCATGAGATGTGCTGGGATCTTGTACATCTGCTGTCATAAGAACTAAGACAACTAGAATCCAGAATCCTGTTCTCACAGTGGCCACAAGGAGGACCTGAGGGCAACAGCTTTCTCCTCACTTTTTATTTCTAGCAACTGGGTATTCAGAGACATAACTACCTTTTACTGTGGAGGCAGAAAAGAACAATCATGGTTAGTATTATGAGGGAGGGTGAAAAAAAAAATCATCTCCCTATCTGCTTTCTCCACACCATGTATAATTCTATACACCTCTATCATGCCTGATCCGCAGCGCATTTCTTAAGCACCGTCACCAGGCATTTCACATATCTTTACTTCCGAAATACAGTTGGTGGAGAGGCCTAGAAGAGCGGGTTTGGGGGGTCAAATTTAATTATGATGACATTTATAGAGGAAACTTATTCAGTGGCCTGGAGAAAAGGAAATGCAGAGACATAGGCTGAGACTGCTTCCAAAAGCAGGTAATAAGATATAATAATAACATTACTGATAAGTGTATTTCAGCCCCAAGGCACTGTCTGGATTATGCCACATACTTATTGGAATTCTGGCAGCCATTAAATGCAGCGGGTTCTGATACAGGGTGCCAGAAGTATTTAAAAGAAGAGTTGAAGCAGCCCTTAATGACACTTGAAGATAGGAAATTAGGAGGATAATATATATTCAGGACGGGGCTGCTCTGCTTAAGAAAGAACAGGATACTTGTGCCTTTTTAAGCTCTACAGATAGAAGAGGTCTGGCAGGTGAGCAAATGTCTGCTGCAGGAATGAAAAAATAACACCTGGAGAATAAAGCTTCCAGTGGCTACTTGCTATGATAGTGCTGTTCTGCCACAATTGTCAGAGGCAGTATGCTACCCTGAGGACTTCCCATAGGCATCTGGTTGGCCACTGTGAAAAAAGGATGATGGACTAGATGGGTCTTTGATCTGGTCCAGCAGGGCTCTTATGATCTGATGCCTGCCAAAATTTTGCCTTCTTTGCTCATAAAACTGAATCCAAGGCTTGCTTGCTTATGACACCATTACTCAACATGATGCCTCCTGGTGTTTCCTGTTGCAGCTCCTACAATCCTATATCATTGGTTAGGCTTGCTGGGGCTGGTGGGTGTTGGGCATCCTAATAACGTCTAGAGGGTTGGAGTTAGGTTGGAGAAAGTGGACTGGTATGTTTCACTATGTTCATACGAGCTTACTCCCGTGAGTGTGTGCACAACACGGCAGGCTTTATCTGTTTGGTAACTCTATTCAAAGGCCACCCCTCTTGCACTTTAGACCCTCTTAAGTGAGCCCAAGGCCTTATAGAACAGGCTTCCTCAATTTCGGTCCTCCAGATGTTTTTGGCCTACAACTCCCATGATCCCTAGCTAGCAGGACCAGTGGTCAGCGATGCTGGGAATTGTAGTCTGGAGGGCTGAGGTTGAGGAAGCCTGTTATAGAAGGACAAAGAGATGGCAGGTAGCCTGATGGGACCTCCAAATTTGGCCTCTGCGGCACAGAAAAAGAAATAGGAGCACTAATGGGGTCAAAACATAAGGAGCAAGTCAATATATGCTTAGCAGTGCAGGATAAATGGAAGAGATATAATTAATTACGAGTCATTCTGACCAGCAACAAAAAGGCAACTCTTGTAAACAGCTGCTAGAGAAGAGCAGAATGGCAATATCAGCAGGAAACGCATGAGAGAAGTGATTGTGGAAAACTCTAAAATAAATAAATAAATGGATTATTGAACCATTTAAACATATTATTAAAGGAAATGTTTGGTTCAAAAAAGAAAGAAAGAAAAAGTGTTTTCTTTTTCTTACTGATCACTAATCTCTGGACACTGCTGTTCCTCCTCAAACGTCTAAAAACTTATTAGCTGCTCCTTCACTGAGAAGACAAGCTGAATCTGAGTAAAGAGTGAGGCTCCCTCACGACTCACTGCCATCTTTCTTAATTGAAGTGAAGTGAAGTGAAGGAGAAATGATTTAAACTTGAATTTAGTCTTGAAAGGAGGAAGCAGAAGTGCTTTGGAGAGCAGAAACGATGGCAGCACTCCAATTCCCCAAAACAACACAACAGACACAAGAAGAGTATTAAAAAGGGGAAAATAGAAATAAGTATCTATTTTAAAACTATAGACACTCAAGGGAGATAATTATTTATCTATTTACCTAGCTGTCTATTTTAAAACTATAGATGCTCCTGATGTTGGAAAACTAAAAGTTGAAAGGTAATGGCTGGGTGCACAGATGTTGTCCCCCTCCCCAAGATAGATCGTGGTGTAACATGCTTGGGAAACTGAGGCTACAGTGCAGATGGCACGTTTGCCTCATGGTGATTGTTAACCACCCTGTTCAGTTTTATTTTCTGAGCTGATGAGGAAGCAGAATTTCTAGCACAGTAAGACTACTATAAATCCAAAAGCAGCTATCAAGGAGTTAATGAAGACATTAAGTTGAAATGGTTCCACAGAGAAAACAGCATCCCATGAGCTCCATAGCTTGTGATATACCGTATTTTTCGCTCTATAAGACGCAACAGACCACAAGACGCACCTAGTTTTTGGAGGAGGAAAACAAGAAAAAAAATATTCTGAATCTCAGAAGCCAGAACAACAAGAGGGATCGCTGCGCAGTGAAAGCAGCAATCCCTCTTGCTGTTTTGGCTTCTGGGATAGCTGTGCAGCCTGCATTCGCTCCATAAGACGCACACACATTTCCCCTTACTTTTTAGGAGGGAAAAAGTGAGTCTTATAGAGCAAAAAATATGGTAGTTTGCCCATTGTTTTTAAAGGAATAGCTGAGTGAACCACTTATAATAGGATGATGTGGACTATTATGGGTGCTTTGTAGTTACTTTAGCTCAGGCTTCCTCAACCTTGGCCCTCTAGATGTTTTGAGACTACAGTTCCCATCATCCCTGACCACTGGTCCTGCTAGCTAGGGATCATGGGAGTTGTAGGCCAAAAACATCTGGAGGGCTGAGGTTGAGGAAGCCTGGTTTAGCTGACATCTCTTTGGGATCACTCAAGGAGACATCTTTTCCTTATTTGCTAATTATGAATATTTAGGAAGTTGCTTTAGAACAGGTCAGGCTATTTGTTCATCTATCCCCATATTGTCTACTCTGACTAGCAGTGGGTCTCCACCACGTGCTGCCTAATTTCAGCTGGAGATGCCTAGAATTGAATTTGAGATCAAGTACACTTAACCATGCTTCCTTCCATGGGCATAGCCAAGGGGGGGGCAGCTGCCCTCCAAGTCAATAAAAATCAATACAAATCTGAGGTTCTGCCCCTCAAAAAACCTCCCCTCCCAAAAAAAGCCTGCCCCACTAACAAAAATCCTGGCTACACCCATGGTTCCTCCCCATAGAGAAATCTGTTTAGGGTCTGAACCTGGTATAGCCTGTTTTGCCATTGAAACATCAACACTTCTGCACAACAATTATGTTATCCAACTGTGCCCTACACTATAGGCCTGTCTCCATGTAAGATGTTTGACGTCCTTTGTACAGCTGTGCACTTTTCCCTGTCAAGACCTGTGCTTAGAGTCTACGTGAACTGTGTGCCAGATATCAGTCTTACGTTTCTAGCATATTTCTGACATATAGATCAATAGTCTATTCATAATTTGCAGCTTTCCCTTGGTGTTCTGCTGACGTCATGAAATGAAATTGACTTTTCTTTTTCCGATAAATAATTTAGGCAGGAGCAAGTGGCTCATTATTTTTTTTTTGATGTGTGACATACAACCTCAAGTTTTACTTTTTCAACAACAAAAAAAGGTGGTTTATTTGATGGTGTAAGAGTCTATAAATTCTGTAAAGCTTATGATAGTTTATCACAGTGCTGGGCTGCTGTAGATCACTGTACAGAAGGTGTTCACATCAAGGATAAAAAAAGGTAAAGTTTACATGGAGAGCTGATTAGACATAACTTAGACGTGCTCTTCTTCTTCTGCTCTGTTTGCTTTGGAACATTATGTACTAATAACAGAGCTTACCAGTTTAAATCTCCACTAATGAACCCCATTCTAGATTTCACAGATTACTGGGTACGTGGGCTACAGTCCATAAACATTCTTTAAAAAATAACACCTCAGTCCAACTAGGGCTGAGGAAGGAAACTCTGTCACATGTATTCCTGACTGACTGGGGATGGGTCCTGCATGCATGACTCCCCAACCCAGTCTATCATTTGGAATACAGGAACACAAGAAGCTGCTTTCTGCTGAGGGCCCGCCCATGCTTCAACTTGCCCCACCACTTTCTCCTGTGAAAACCCACTGTTTACTGCTAAATCGGAACAAACGTCCATCGGGTTTCCTGTAGATTGACTTTTGTTCTAATTCAGTGAGTTTTCCTGGTGGTACAAGTGAAAAACCTCTTGGCATGGGACAAGTGGAAGTGTGGATGAACCCTGAATCAGACCACTGGTCCATGTAGCTCAGTTCTCTGTACACTGACTGGCAGTGACTCTCTAGAGTGTCAGGCACTGAGTGACTTAGGGCCAGTTACTACTTCTCAGCCAGACCTATCTCACAAGGTGAGAATAAAATGAGTCATAGAGGTTTTTCGGCCTTGGACGCCATCTTCCAGTAATCCATCAAGATGACCAACACCAAGGGGAAGAGGAGAGGGACACGTTACATGTTCTCAAGACCCTTTTGCAAACATGATGTCGTCCCTCTTGCAACCCACATGCGCATCTATAAGAAGGATGATATTGTTGATATAAAAGGCATGGGCACAATTCAGAAAGGCATGCCCTACAAATGTTACCATGGCAAGACAGGAAGGGTATACAACATCACCCAGCATGCTGTGGGGATTATTGTGAACAAGAAGCTTAAGGGCAAGATTCTGGCCAAGAGAATCAGTGTGCAAATTGAGCATATTAAGCACTCAAAGAGCAGAGACAGCTTCTTGCAGTGTGTGAAGGAAAATGAAAGAAAAATGAAGGAAAGGAAAAGGGAATTTGGTTTGAATGAAAATGCCAGGCTGCTCCTCCTAGAGAAGCTCACTTTGTGAGAATCAACGGCAAGGAGCCAGAGCTGCCGGAACTAATTCCATATGAGTTTATGGCATAGTTTATATGAACAAAATAAAATACAGTGGTATCTCGGGTTAAGAACTTAATTCGTTCCGGAGGTCCGTTCTTAATCTGAAACTGTTCTTAACCTGAAGCACCACTTTAGCTAATGGGGCCTCCCACTGCTGCCACGCCGCTGGAGCAAGATTTCTGTTCTCATCCTGAAGCAAAGTTCTTAACCTGAGGTAATATTTCTGGGTTAGCAGAGTCTGTAACCTGAAGCGTATGTAACCTGAAGCGTATGTAACCCGAGGTACCACTGTACCATGTTGAGGGCCTAAAAAAAGGGGGGGGGTCATAGAAAACCATGTGCTCTACCTTGAGCTCCTTGGAGGAAAAGGAGGGATATACAGTAAATACAATCAATCAATCAATCAATCAATCTCTCCTAGCCCTACCTAGAGATTGAACCTGGAACCTTCCATATGCAAAGCAGATGTTCTACTGCTGACTTATGGGCCTTCCTTGACTGAGCTACGGTCTTTCCCTTCCATTGGGTTGCGAACATGTAGCTTTGTCAACCGAACCAGTATTATGAAGAATAGTATAAGGAGCAGCTGGATGGATATGGTCTCCCATACTTCCAAAAGTAGATTTGGGCTTCCATACCTCCATCTCCTTTCCAAGCAGCTGTATTACACTTACACACAGCTGCATCAGAGCACAGCCGTTTCAGAAAACATACTGACATCTCCACGACAATATGCATTATTCTTCCATGTCAAAAAGGGATGTGCGCTGCACAGGGTCGTGGCAATGGCACCACCAAGTCTCTCAGCAATAATATGAGCCTGTCCTGTCAAGCTCTCTGCAAGGCTGAGTGATTTCCAAGTCTCCCCTTCTGCTCCACTATATCTCTCTCTCTACACGATACAATTTTGTTGTGACCTGAGGGCTTATTTGCTGTTCAATGAGCAGTACCACATCACACAACCACCCGCTGTTACATATCCATCCTCTTATCCAGCTCCTTCCCCAGAAGAAAAATTCTGCATGGTGCCACCCTTGCGGTCAAATAATAGCTGGAACTTTTATGTGCCCAAACCAAAGCTTGTGAAACACAGTAGCCGCTGACATATAATCTTTCTCTGGAAGACCTTGGCCTTAAGCTACAATTTGAGTGTGTGTGCCTGTGGGGAAAACAAGTATCTGGCAAACAGCAAAAAAGCAAAGGAGACAAAGGAAGGCCAATAACAGTTATACAAACTGACGTAAAATACAAAAGTCGCAGTGATATCAAAATAATCCCCCAATAAAATAACAACGCATGCGTTTTTCATTGGTTTTCTGGGGGTTGATGGGCTGTCGTTCTTTATGTTAATTATGTAGCTTACAATAATTATTTTTACCGCTTCCATTTATTATGTATATTGCAGAATATTTTATATTACATGATTTTTACCCCGCCCATCTGGCTGAGTTTCCCCAGTCACTCCGGGCGGCTCCCAATCGAGTGTTAAAAACAATACAGCATTAAATATTAAAAACTTCCCTAAACAGGGCTGCCTTCAGATGTCTTTTAAAAATAGGAAAGCTGCTTATTTCCTCGACATCTGATGGGAGGGCGTTCCACAAGGCGGGCACCACTACCAAGAAGGCCCTCTGTCTGGTTCCCTGTAACCTTACTTCTCGCAATGAGGGAACTGCCAGAAGGCCCTCAGTGCTGGATCTCAGTGTCTGGGCTGAATGATGGGGGTGGAGGTGCTCCTTTAGGTTTACAGGACCGAGGCCGTTTAGGGCTTTAAAGGTCAGCACCAACACTTTGAATTGTGCTCAGAAACATACTGGGAGCCAATGCAGATCTCTCAGGACAGGTGTTATGTGGTCTCCGCGGCCGCTCCCAGTCACCAGTCTAGCTGCCGCATTCTGGATTAGTTGTAGTTTCTGGGTCACCTTCAAAGGTAGCCCTTTGCATTGCTTGGACTAGTGCATTGCAGTAGTCCAAGTGAGAGATAACTAGAGCATGCACCACTCGGGCAAGACAGTCTGAGGGCAGATAGGGTCTCAGCCTGCATACCAGATGGAGCTGGTAGACAGCTGCCCTGGACACAGAATTGACCTGTGCCTCCATGGACAGCTGTGAGTCCAAAGTGACTCCCAGGCTGCACACCTGGTCCTTCAGGGGCACAGTTACCCCATTCAGGACCAGGGAGTCCCTCATACCCCCCCACCCCCTGTCCCCCCAAAACCGCACTTCTGTCTTGTCAGGATTCAACCTCAATCTGTTAGCTGCCATCCATCCTCCAACTGCCTCCAGGCACTCACACAGGACATTCACCGCCTTCACTGGTTCTGATTTAAAAGAGAGGTAGAGCTCGGTGTAGAATTCTATACATACAGACAATGATTTAAAACACAACAATTCATCAATATTACAAATAGCAGATACATGAGATTGCTGTGATAATTACGCTGCTAAAAGATAATTGCTGTACAGAAAAATTATAAACTCACAGTATGAATTGCAGCAGGGCTAATGAATGAATATTTCTTGTGCAATATTTTGAAGGCAACAGGTTGTTAAGTTCACTTACCTAGGACTAGAAGGAACTTTGTGAGTCCCTGAAGAAATTTTGCAGGAACATGACAATCCAAAATGGACCCATTATCAGGATACTTACCTTACTATCCTAGTCCTACATGCCAGGTAGTCCCAGGGGGGCCAGCTATGAATTACCAAAGAAGAAGATTTGTGTTACCACCAAAAACGACACTCAAAGAGGGTAGCAATTTGCATAAAATATGCCTAAAATTCATATTTATAGACAGAAATTCAGAAATGATAACTATGATTTAAACAGAAATTAAATATGTCACCATTGTGCTAATTGTTGATGGGCAACATCCTGCTTCTTCTTCTTATGATAACCAGATTTAACCAGATTTGGATGGGACAGCCTTCTAAGAGAAGACACCTTCAAACTGACAACTGTCCTCTGAAGGCCTTTCAAAATAAAGGTGTATCCTCTGCAAAGTTGAACACAAGGCCACTCTGGGTAATCTGTCTATGCGACTCTAATAATGAAGAAGGGGTAAGGAAATGTACTAAATGCAGGAACAAAAAGTGATGAAATCTTCAGACTTACAAAGTAGACAATTTACTATCCAATGTCTCTTCAGTACTATAACACTTTTGTAAGTTCTCAAAGAGAAACCAAAACTCTCCCCCACAATTAAAAAAAAATCTGCATGGGCCTACCAACCAGATGGTCAAAAGAGTGGTCTGAATATGTATTTTCATTTATTTTTGAGATGCTATGGAAGAAAACATCTCTGTGATAGAACTGAATCAGAATTTTCCCAGTAGAAAAGTTATATTAATAAGAGCAACAAATTGTATTTTGTGCACATTTGCGGTGGTTTCCCCCCACTCCTATGTTGTCACTACTTCATTTGACCTGTCTTGTATCCCCAGCTTGGACACCTACTGCTGCTGCAATAGCTGTATTAAATGCAGTTGAACGAGTGTCTCAAATACCTATTGGGCAGCTTATTTTTTTGTTACTGTCCAGCAGAGTTATTGGTAGTTACACACATTGATAGGTGGTCTGCACTGAAAACCTCATCAACTGGTTAGTTGTTAACCAGTTTCCTTTGACGATTTCCCAAAGTCTGTGCAATAAACAACAAACTATTTTTGTGGTTTGTAATCTTCATACTAAAGTGATAGCATGAATGTTTTCCATCCACGTTATGCATCAGTATTAGAGAAGCCTCCTGGGCCTTTTGCTACAAATGTAAATATAATTCTAGCATTGAAATTGCATTATATTGTATGCTGCAAGCAACAAAGTGGAACAATAAGACTGTGATAGACATGGACCGTCAGTCCCTGTTATTATGGCTGCAGGTCTCCTTTCCCTTAGTAGATTCTCAAGTGTTTCGTCCACTTTGGTTTCAAATTACTCAAGAAATGGTATTTTAACCAATTCTGTGGGAAGGAGATTCTGCAGTTCAACAGGCCTCCGCCATTAGGAAATGTTCCCAGTCACCCAGTATTTGCAACTTCTTTCATTTTTTGTGGTTTTAAATTGGAAGGTTTTAAAATGAAAATAATCTTTCCTCTCAGTTTTGTTCTGTGTGTTTAATGACATCGAAGTGGCTAGCTGTCATGATTTGTTCTTTCTCAATGATGTCTAGGAATTGTGCTGGATAATTCCATTTTAGTGAGGATATCAGCTGAAAGTAATCACTGGACAGCCTCAGTGGTCTAACCAGCTATGGAGAGGACAAGGGGAAGTGATACTAAAACCACACAATTAGTAAGAGGTTAATATAAAAAGTGTATGGGGTGTTAGGGAAGGGGTAGCAACTCTGGTTGTGGGACACGTCATGCTCCTTCTGGGGTAGTTTGTCCACCTTTGGACCCCAACCTGGACTATGGCTTCCATCATGCCCATGCTGGCTGGGGCTGATGGGGTGAGAACTGTAGTCCAAAACAACTGGAGTACACCAGGTTGGAGAAGACTTCCAAAGAAGATCAGAACTGGCTCTCTTCACACCAGCTCTTGCATTCATGCTGGAGATGACCACTCTAGAAAGATTAGGGGGTAAATGTGGGCATTGGTCCATTACAAAAACATAGAAGTCAATTCCTTGCTGACCTCCAAATCCCTTTTAAGAAGAGATTGCCTTCTAGAGGTAAAGCTGCCCCTGTTCCCACCAGATTGGAAGAGGTCCATGCAATTCTTCTCCAGTCTAGTGGGGATGAGATCTTGTCCAGTAAGCGACAGGTATAGTGGCGAGTAGGTTTTGGGTTGTCAGTATCAGTTTCCCATCTGTAAGTGGGGAATAATAACTACCTACCACAAGGGATAATTGTTGGGATGAATGAGCTAATGATTGCAGAGCATTGGACACTAAAAATGGCACATAAATGATTAATGCTAAATAATTCTTGTTGATTGCTAGCAATTGGATTCTGGTCCAATTACTGCATTTTGGCATGCCTAAATTTTACATTTGTGTCTTCCCTTGATTAAAAGACTGAGAAATCTCTATTAGACTTAATGCTGTATTTTTATAAGATAAAAGGGATGTGCTAGTACCTAGCATCCAACCTTCCTCCTAGATTTACATCTTCTCATCTAATCATTGCCTGTCATTGTGCCAAATAGTATTAGTAGCTGTTGTCAGACAAGTCTAGCTTAGTAAATGGCAGTGCCTATTCAAGAGTCCTGCATATGGTAATATACATTTAATACCAGTCTTTCCCCAAAAGCAAAATTTCAGTTTCCCATTTCTCACTCAGGCAAATACTAGACTCTGATGAGTTCTGACACATTGCTATGCTAAAGATGACAAGGGATAAATTTCCCTCAAACAGCTTCAGTTTTTACACATAATTTGTCATAGTGTATGGGAGCAGGCTAGCCCCAAAATGTACAGAGCTATACTTAGGTTAGATTATTGCATAAATTTCCTATTCTTATGACAAGGAGCCAAACTGAAGTGAAAAAAAATATTAGTAAGATCCCAGTGGAAAACATTTAAGTGGTTAGACAAAATAGCTGCAGTGAAAAGGACACTTTTACGTAAACCCTCTAGTTTGGAAGAAATTAAAAGCAATGATCACAAGATATACCTATAGGGTTGAGTCCCTTGGAGATGGCCCACTTAGATCATGTTCCAAGTGAGACTGCCTTTGTGGAAGCAATGTTCAGCTCATGAAAAGGGAAAACTACTGGATCTAATCCACAGTGACTTTGCTTTCAGGATATGTAAAACCTCAAACCTAATTGCAAGTAGATGCTTCTGATAAAACATCCACTATGAGGTGGATGCCAACTTTGCTGCCACATACACCCGGATAACACCATTACTGGCCCCAACAACATCACACATACCATCTCGGGACTATTTAATTGCTCATCGTCTAACATTGTATATGCCATCAAATGCCAACAGTGTCCCTCAGCTCTCTATATTGGACAAACAGGCCAAACCTTACACCAAAGAATAAACGGACATAAATCGGACATCAAGAATCACAAGACAGAGAAACCAGTAGGAGAACACTTCAATCTCCCAGGACATTCTATACAAGATCTCAAAGTAGCTGTATTACTACAAAGGAATTTCAGAAATAGACTGGAAAGAGAAGCTGCTGAATTGCAACTCATTACCAAACTTAAAACCATGGAGAGACCTGGTCTGAACAAAGACATTGGATTCTTATCTCATTATACATGACAAAGCCATTTTTCACCTTCTCACCCCTTGCTTTTTCCTGTAAGACCTATTGCAGTCGTTAAGAGTCATCAACAGGCTCATCACAGCTATCTGCCAACCACCCATTCCCACCACCCTTCTGAGTAATACCCCTCCCCACCTTCTCACTATATAGAAGGATCTGGCAACTTCTGTTTCAGTGTATCTGAAGAAGTGTGCATGCACACGAAAGCTCATACCAAGAACTAACTTAGTTGGTCTTTAAGGTGCTACTGGAAGGAAAAAAATTTTTTTGTTTTGACTATGGCAGACCAACACGGCTACCTATCTGTAACTGCCACTATGAGGTGGTAACTGATGAAAGCATGGGTCATGGTGACTTCTAGGGCTGTGCACTGGCTCTGGACAAATCCTAGATCTGGAACTGAATTGGGCAAATACAGGTCAATATGGGATTTTCCTGGAGCAGGTCACACAGGGGCAAAATAAGGGGGGTATGGGGGGTTTGCAGTCTACCCTGGGTGTCACCCTGACTAGGGGTGACAAAATGACGGGTGGCACTTGTCATTGCAGGGCCTGCAGCGTGCATGAGGCATGCATCTTGGTGCCTGCAGGCTCCATGCTGTCCGCCCGCTGCTTCCCCCCCAGCTGTAGGGTGCCTGAGGCCCCGCTGCGTGCCCCATCCCTGTGGGCGCCCATAGGGACGAGCCGTGCCGTGGCACCCATAGGGATGGCAGGGGGCAGCCCTCTGGGCGGTTTGCCCCACTCCTGGGCACGCCACCCTAGGTGCCTGAGAGGCTTCTTCCACTGCTCAGGTCACAGCAGCCCCAGGCCAGGTCCACCCAGGGTAATCTGGGACTGCTAAAGGACTCAGATTGATTCTGAAATTGGTATGGATCATCCCAGGGTGGACTAAAGCCCTATTTAGGGTGCTTAATCTGGCAAAGCCCTAATAACTTTACCACATCAAAAATGCATATGGAAATCTGGCTTTCTTTTAGGAAACAGATGTCATAGAACCATAGAACCGTAGAAATGGAAGGGATCACGAGGGTCATCTAGTCCAACCGCCTGCAATGCAGGAATCTTTCACTCAAAGTGGGGCTTGAATCCACAACCCAGGAATTGTCTCATGTTCTACCAGCTGAGCTATCCCAGGAATCTTGCAATCTACATGTGATCTGAGAGATGTGTGAAAATATAACTTTGCAGCATTGGACTAGATTTGCCATAAAAAATGAATTGGTAGCAAAAGCAGGTTGAATTCTGTGGCTCCATCCATTCAGAATATTCCTAAGAAATGAAGCAGCTTTATCAAAATACACATTGTCCTCGTCCAGTCTTTTGCACATCAGTCTAGTAAATTTTTAAGTTTCATGCTGCAGTCCTGTACATTTATCTGGGACTAAAACCCATTGAACTTAATGCTGAGTTGACCTGTATAGGATCACACCATTAATATGTTTATGCTTATGGATATGGGACTTAACATTTTCACTCCCAACCATCCCCTGCAATTATCATTTTGTATCATAAATATTTGTTTTAAATTTAGTAAGTTTAGAGGAGTGTAGCAAAGAAACTGATTTGCTATCCACAATGAAAGCTTGCATAAGGTTCATGGCTTTTGGCTGTTATTATTATAAAAGACAGACTGTAGGGGCAGAAGGAATATTGCATGGGCGCTGGCAGATATGAGGAAGCTTGTGGAATTAGTGGAGGGAGATTGGGCCTTAGAGAAACCTGAAGATGGTAATGTTCACATTTACAAACATTTTGTAGCTGTGGCATTTACAATTCTGAACATCTAATCTATCTTGTTTCCCCCATCTTTCACTGTATGGCCTCATAAAATAAAGGAACATATACTAATAATAATAATAATAATAATAATAATAATAATGAAAGTGAATGGATATGCCCACATAGCTCTTCATGAAGCTAATCAAAGTTAATTAGTTATGTGCTCTTAAATGTGACTTAGCCACCTGCAAGTTCCCCATGTGTGTGGATAATAAGTTCTTCTGGGACCTGCTATGTCTGGGATAATAGGAGCCTTAAGATCTGATTGGTGGTTCTACGTTCAGTTGTGATTCTAATCCTAATAAATGCAACATGACAGCTCTATGTTGACTTGTTGTACTGGCAAAACTACAGGGAATTTTCATTCTTAGCCTGGAGAGAAAAACTTCTTTCTCAGAGCCAGCAAGGTAGAAGATAAAAAATGTCTTCAAATGTAATTCCACATCTGTCTATGTTTAAAACAATGAACTCTGTGAAGGGGGTAAAAAGCTTTCAGAATTGTATGAGTTGATGGAATGTATTTGGAATGTCATGCAAATCCATTAAGAATGAATTTCAGGTAAAATAGCATATCTTAAGAGCCATTCAAAAGACAGATGTGAGCCATATTGGGGATTGTCCAAGAATATTAGACCCAAGTAGCTGGCATTGCTTTGCAAATGACAGGAATATGGTTAAATTTGATATAATAACCTTCATACTGAATTATTCTGATAACTATTTTTTCCATTCGTCCAATAGCCATATCAAGATGGTTTCCATATATCATCACTTCCATAGATAAAAGCACTCTTTCCATCATTAATCTTCGCAATTCTGTCGCCTTCATTAGTCCTCTGAGGAGGTTCGCCCGCAGTATAAAAACAGACCCGTTCCTCCTCCCAGACATAAATCTTTCGACAGAACTTGCCAAAATGGCGACGCTGTTTTTTGCTGCGTCATCCCAAAGCTCTTGTACTTTCCTCAGTCTCCTTAAAACATGCTTTTGATTAGAGTTTGTTTTCACACAGTCTTAAATCATCCATCTTAGGTCATTTGATCGGCATTTCAGACTTGTGGGGAGGGATTATTGGTTAATCACATAGAAGAAAGAAAGAAAAGTTTTCCCCCCTCCCCCATCCAGTCCCGCTGCCGACATACCAAGCCTTGATGTGTCTTCTCATGATATATTCCTGTTTATCTGACCCGTCTTCTTTCGTAGAGGTCCCTTCAATTAGCATTCTTTACTCCCCATTCCTCACTTGAAATATGTGGATTTGCTTCTTCCTAATTGTCTATTTTCAAGTTGCTGCAGCTAGTGGCACGATCAGAGACAGCGTCCAGGAGAGCCGAAGTCCACACAAGGGCGTTCAGCCTAGTGCCCACACCCCCTCAAATCCGGGGGTGATTTATGGGCACAGCAGGCAAAGGCAGTCCCCCCATTCCCTTGGGGGGCAGGGAGGCTGCATACTCCCATTACAGCCTCTTAATTACCTCGTGTAGGTCGGAGAGATGTTATTGTCGGCCATCTTCCAATGCGCCCCTAGTGGCCCCCTCGCTGGGCTTTTCTTTCAGTTGAATTTTCATGTTGAAAACAATTGTTCACAGAAATACTTTGTAGCCCTTTCCATTTGGTTAGATCTGGTTTGATTCACTCTATGTTGTAGTTTGGCTCATCATAAAATAGGCATTTGCTTGGTTTATTGTGTGCATTGCTCTACCTTTTGTTTCACCATACATGATTTGCTGTGCCACTCATGCATTTCCAAAGGGTGGGTCCTTTAGCTGTGCACAAATGGCTTCTTAAAAATTTCCACCATACTTGTGAACAGAGATATTTTCTTTGTGTGTGTGTGACATTTCTCTAGGGCAGTGGTTTTCAACCTGGCCAACTCTATTATGCTGGTGTAAACCCTGGTGCACCAGAAGCCCAGAATAGCAGCAAATAAAATTCGCTTATATGCCATTAACTGATAAGACTTGTCAACCAGTTCTTCTAAAGTCTTCCTAAATTATAAAGCTCCAAAATACAGACCAAAAGAGAGCAGGTCTGGGAAGATCAAGGCATACAATGGGTACCACCAGTGAAAAGGCCCTGCTTCGTGTAGGTCCTGCCCTGTCATTTGATAGGGTGCCCTCCTTCTTGGCATGGAATGCTCTCTGTTGGAGTCTCCAGGTCCAGTACAAAGACCATAAGAAGGGAGAGCAGGGACCTTGAAGTTCCCAATAGCTGTTAAGCAAGCAAGCAAGCAAGCAAGCAAGCAAGCACACAGGTCACCTTAGTCACATACAGGACGCATATGTTCTGGCCAGGCCTGCACCCAATCTTGTTTTTGTACAATCTTGTTTGTCCTCAGTAACCAAAATTATTTTATCAATATATACAAGCAGAAAAGTTGTTTTCCTTCATTTGCAAGGAATCTTACAAAACAAAGTGGCACTAATAAAGGAAAGTTCCAGGGTGGCAACAGAAAGCAAACTAAAAATGCTTTTGCAGTTCATCAAAACTATCCAGCAATATCAAGTTATAGGAAAACTGGTGCTATTAACAGTAATCATTCTAGTTGGTTAATTAGTTCGGCAACTTCCATGCACATGACGTGTGATGCTAATTATTTCCCCAAAGAGTTAAATGATAACTAATCAGAGGCAGCTACAGTTGCAAATGGCAACAAAATATCTGTGAAAGGAAGAGGAGCAGGTTTGCTCAAGTGTGTTGCAGGTAGAAATACTGTTTGTAATGAAGTGAGAGCAGTAGTTTACTTGCTCGAATGAACAAATAAGAAAGTTTTGAGAATTTAAATTCTAGATTAAAATTGATTATTTAATTGAGAAGGGGATTGTAACAAAAACACTGGGGCCTAATTTGAATAGTAGAGTGCCTGGTATCTGGTGGGCAGACCAAAGCACTTGTCAGGAGAGCTATGAGATTCAGGTGAGGGTCAGATGCCTTATCAATCCCAGCAGGTATATAACAGGATGACTCGGTGCCTGCGGTGCCTCCCTTCCCATCGGAGCATCCCCAATCCCATTCCTACTTGTGTGCAAATAGGAGGGGGTGGGGATCCCTCAGCTGGGAAGGGAGGCTTCACATTGCCTATCGGAGTAGCCCTGATCCGAACTCCTACTTGCGTGCAAGCAGGAGGGGGGGGGGATCCCTCAGATGCAGTCCAGAAGATCTCAGTTTCACTCTTCGCATTAGTGCAGGCATTTTTTTTAAAAAATGAGATGAATACGGTACATTGTAAAATCTCAGTTAATGTCAGTTGGTCTAAATCAGGTATAAATATATTTGGACACAACAAGTATACCTGGTGTTAGGTTCCTGTTCATATGTTGTGAACTTAAAAGTTGACAGACAACCTTTATTACTGTGGAATGTACTTTACAATGTTCCTGACATATATTTCAGCTTTCTGGATTTATTTTTCATCTGGCCTTCAGATATGAAAGGCAGAGTGATTTAACACCTGTAAAGATTTGTCATCCATGTGACAAAATAAAAAGTATGCCTTTTGCAATAAACTTTGCATAAAATTGTTGCATAAAATTGCATTTAATTTTAATGATTCTAAGAATGTCAGGCAAAATGGTTGGGCCTCGCGCATGTTCACTTCACCAAATCAGGCCTCAGCTCTCATGCTATCTGCTTCTGCTGCATGTTGTAGTCTCCATGACAAAGGCTGCTGTAGAGTCTCAGGAGCCCAGGAAAGGAGATGCCAATAATAATGGAGAGCTTGTTTCTTTGAAGTTTGACCACAGTCTCCTCAACACCTAAGCGTAAATGTAAGTTAAACCCAACAATTTATGTGGGGAGCAATTCTGAAAAAAGCTCAACAACTTTGCCCGGCCCTCACGCATGTTCACTTCATCAAATCTGGCCCTCTTTGAAAAAAGTTTGGACATGAATGCTTTTAAGATAGTTTTTAGAGCAGGCTGGTATCAGGGTTCAGGAGGGTCTCTTGTCTTAAAATTAATGTTAACCGTCTCACTTACGCCATGGTCTACAGCAGTAAACCACAAAAATAAATTCCAATTCACATACTCCTGTTTACAAATTCTTGTTTTTTCAGTTCTGGAAATCATATGATTGCTTATTAATTTGTTTTCCCTCAATTTGTCAGAAAACTGGGTGTGTGCTGGAAGAGACTGGCATTCAAAGCAATTACAATAGAAGAAGCTGACTGACAAGATGCAAATCACATGTCTGAAAAGATTGGAGCAATCATTTGTTTGAAAAGATCAGGGTCTTCTATGCCTTGCCTTGAAGCCTAATTAATTTCTGCTTCATTACAATAGAAGCAACTGAGCTGATTTCAAAATATTTGGCTAGGTTAGTCAGTGCCTTGAATTCAAACATTCCCACTCGTTTAAAGAAGCACTTATTCCTTCCATTTTTGTCATATTCTCCAGAGGGACACTTCTGACAGCTGAAATAGAGCCAGTAAATTTCTTTTCCATTAAGTTACAAATTGTACAACAGTATACTAAAGTAATTACACCATAAATCTTCTTGCTATGAAGTTTGAGACTTACATTGTTTCCCAGGAAGTAAAAACTAAGTGCAAAATAAAAATCTCTGCAATATTTATGTATACATGTATACATGGCTGACTCGCCCATGAGGCTCGATGAGGCAGTCACCTCAGGTGGCAGACTGGGGCAGCTGGGGGGGGGGCAGATCTGGCCCCCAGAGAAGCACACTCCTTGCATCCTCCACACAAACCCTACTGCTCCTCTCTGGTCTTGTTTTTTTCCTCCTGTGCCATCTTCATTGCACTGGGGCTTCCACAACACACCTCCAATCACCTCAGGGGCATTTTCTGTTTTGCCTCAAGTGGAAAAACATCAGCTGGCCTTGCATGTATATGCTGATCCCATAAAATTTTGCATCAAACCACCTACACCACTAGGGCTTCCCATTCACTTCAATAGAGACATCAGGTTATTATTTCTAACTCTTTCTTGAATCCATGGAAAGAAGTGGCAAGAAATAGTTTTAGTTAACTTGCATCCCTTCCATTCAAGAAAACAAGAAATTGGGCTATCCAAAATTCCAGAACTGGCTGTCACTCATGGGAAGGCAAACTAAGGCCCGGGGGCCAGATCCGGCCCAATTGCCTTCTAAATCCGGCCTGTGGATGGTCCGGGAATCAGCATGTTTTTACATGAGTAGAATGTGTCCTTTTATTTAAAATGGATGTCTGGGTTATTTGTGGGGCATAGGAATTCGTTCTTTTTTTGTCTTGAAAATATAGTCCAGCCCCCCACAATGTCTGAGGGACAGTGGACCGGCCCCCTGCTGAAAAATTTTGCTGACCCCTTCTCTTACTGCTGCTTCTTCTTTGACTACTACTAAAGCACATCAAAGCAATAGTGCTGTAGAAAGTAACACGAAAGAAAGAATGAAAAAACAACAGGGAAAGCGGTAAGGGAATAAAAAGAAAGATAATAACTGGACAGTTAGACTACATTATACTATTGTATTACCACCTGCATCAGTACCGAGTCTGTTTCTGAGCCCAGTTTAAAGTGCTGCTTAGAAACACAGGAAGATGCCTCATACTTATTCAGACCACTGGTTCCTGTGTAGCACACTATTGTTTACACTGACTGGCTGTGACTCTCTAATATTTCAGGCAGGGGTGTCTCTCATCTGTATCTGGGAATCCTGGGAAACCGCAGACCTTCTGCATTCAAGGCAAACACTCTACCATTGAGCTACGGTCCTTCCATTTTTAACCTACAAAGCTCTAAATGACATAGGATAGCTAGATGAGACAGCTAGACAGCTAGATACAGTGAGGTAGTATGGGGACCCTAGGAGGTGTTACCCTGGGTGAACAATCTGGGGGGATGCAAACCAGGTCTCCCACAGAAGTCCCTGTTGCGTGACTCTGTGCCTTGTTCACGAGCACCACCTGTTGGTGTAGCTATCATCTATCTATCTATCATCTATCTATCATCTATCTATCTATCTATATCTATCTATCTATCTATCTATCTATCATCATCATCTATCATCTATCTACCTATCTATCTATCTATCATCTATCTATATCTATCTATCTATCATCTATCTATCTATCTATCATCTATCTATCTATCTATCTATCATCTATCTATCTATCATCTATCATCTATCTATCTATCTATCTATCTATCATCTATCTATCTATCTATCTATCTATCATCTATCTATCTATCTATCTATCTATCTAATCTATCTATCTATCATCTATCTATCTATCTATCTATCTATCTATCTATCTATCTATCTATCTATCTATCTATCTATCTATCTATCATCTATCTATCTATCTATCTATCATCTATCTATATCTATCTATCTATCTATCTATCTATCATCTATCTATCTATCTATCTATCTATCTATCTATCTATCATCTATCTATATCATCTATCTAGATTGCTAGATAGCTAGATAGCTGGCACTGGTTTGGAGCCAACTGGACAAGGCTGGGTCTTTGGCCATTTACTTGTGATCCTGGTTTGATCATCAGTTGCTCAGTGTCAGTAGCCCAGGGTGCCATCTTGATAACACAGCACATAAGTTGTAATTAGCTTGAAGATTTATTGCAATACAAACAATTAGCCTCGGACATCTAACTGAGCGTCTGTGGCTTATGAGTCAGTTGACCCTTCTGAGGAGTGCTTCTTGGTTCTGCAGAATATCCTGAACCTGTGACCCTTACGTTTCTGGGTTTGTTTCCTTTCTAATACCTTTCCCATACATCTACTCTTTGGGCTCAGAGGATTAATTGCCCCCTCTTCTGGTGAGGAAATGCTACCCCTTCTTTCCGAAGCTGCCTGTGCATATTGAGCAAACTGACTTCTCTCCCTCCCACTCTCTGCTAATGCCTTATCTACATTCCATTCCATGTCAGAGGGAGGGGGAGGGGGCCTGCTCCCAGCTGTCTGACTGCTTCCTAACTCATGCTGTGTTTCTCTGCTTGGGGCAGATGTGCTCATAAAACTCATGTTTGGGGGGCTGTGAAGAAAGCGGGGTTTGCAGCACAAAACGGCACAAAACCAGCACACCACTTTGGCACTGGTTTGGAGTCAATAGGACATGGTTGGGTTTTGGGCCCTTTCCTTGTTACCCCAGTTTGAGTATCCATTATTCAGTTTGGGGAGTGGGCAGCACTAAATGTGGGGTTCACTTCACAAAATGGCACAAAACTAGCAGAAAACACTGGCAACTGTTTGGGAAGGATCCAGAATTTCAGGGTCACACGTTGATGAAGCTCCAGCTCAGTGCAGAC
Organism: Podarcis filfolensis; assembly: GCF_964270895.1. NCBI lineage: Eukaryota > Metazoa > Chordata > Lepidosauria > Squamata > Lacertidae > Podarcis > Podarcis filfolensis. Next base: position 47,768,652 of record NC_139608.1, read on the forward strand.
CTAGCAATGTTTAACAACACATGCATAAGTTAAGAGGGTTAGTAGGTCCATGGCCTCCCATCTACATTGCTGTTCTTTAATTGGGGCATCGCCTGGAGTCCAAAACATGTCCTGAAATGAAATATAGCATTCAATGACAAGAAAGAGAAAAAACAACAACCTTAACCACTGAACAATCAATACGGAAACATTTTGCTGAAGAAGATCAGAGTGGTTGAAACGCATCTGGCAGATTGATGTTTCAGCCCACAGTGTTTATGCCTCAGACCTTAAAGTATAAACATTGTGGGCTCAAATATCAATAGGGTTTTATGATAACTTTATTGTGGCTGGCATAAATGATCATTGGCAAAATTCTTAAGGAAGCCATTAAAAAACAATGTATTGAAACTTTTGCCTTTGTGAAAGAGCCGTTTTGTTTTGCTTTCTGTTGAGAGGCTGCTTTTGCCAGGAAGTACAAAAGATTGCAGGAGATTCAAAAATTGAGCCAAATTAGGCGTGTAGCAGGTAAGTACATATCATGCTTCCCCTTAATTACAGGGAAACAAGGGGCAAGGAATTCAATTCTCACTGTGAAGGCAGAACAAACAGAAGGGGAGGTTCATCTCTTGAGTGCTGATATAGCACTTTGGCCCCATGGAGAGCCTTGACCCCAATGGAGAACACCCCCCTTAAGGCTTATAACCATCCATAAGAGCCAACATAAACACCTACTACATGCTTTGGAAAGTGGTTTGTCTGTCTTTCTGCTGTCTATGCATTTTGACATCTCTTGAGATATTGTCCAATTTGCCATGATGGTTCCCAAGGCGGAGGAGTTGTTTTTTGCCTAAGTTTGGATACTGTTGAATGCTAAATTGATTCAAGATGGTGGACAGAAACATTCCAAGCTGAACCAATTCGGCTGCCTCTGGAGATATCATCACCCAATCTAGCACAACAGTTCCCTGAGACTGGTAATGGAAATTCCTTGTGTTTTCACTTTTGACTGTGACCAGACTTATTCTTTTTTTTTTTTAATTCCTATTTTGGATTGCCCCCATGAGAAGGCTGGGACTGCTGGAGTTTGTTTTCTCTGAGGCAGAGCAGTAATCAGATTTTGAGTTCGGATACTATTGGATAACATTTTGAATCAAAATGGTGGATTCAGCCTTTCAAATCTGCACTGATTTTAACCAAATTTGGCAAGAAACTAAAAAATTACAGTTATAAATCTCTGTATTTTATGGGTCTTAGAATTCTTGAGCAATGCTGGTTACTTCCTGCTAGTCTACCAGAAAGTTGAGGAAGTTGCTTGTCTGTTCTTTATGCATTTGGACACCTTTTAATACATAGTAACCAAATTTTGCATGACGATTGCAGGATTTCATACATGTTTGGATACAATTGGAAACAAATTTGAATCAAGGTCACACTTTTAAAACTGAACTGGTTTTTTTTTTTTTGGTTCCTTAGAATTCCTAGGTACAACTCTGGATAACCCAGAGTTGTCCAATGAAACTATAAACTGAACAATTTATTCACATAATGCAAAGTAAAACTATGAAATTTGCTACTGGAGAATGTATTGATGGCTACTAATTTAGATGGCTTTTAAAAGGGTATTAGATAAATTCATGGAAGGTGATGCTATCAGTGGCTGCTAGTCATGCTATATATAACCTCTAGGATCAAAGGCAGCAAGCCTCTGCCTAGCAGTTGTTGAGAATCACGAGAGAGAGAGAGGACAGTTGTATTAATGTCCTTCTTGTGGACCTCCCATACACATTTGGTAGGCGACTGTGAGAAAAGGTTGCAGATCCTTTGGTTTGTTCCAACAGGGCTATTATATTCTTATGAACTGAAATCCTTGCTATACATAAAGCAGCTACTGTGAAAGTGTGACAGCACATTTCATTCATTTCTAATCTTTGTCGCTAAATGCCCTTAAATTCTCAAGAACGCTGGAGAGCACTTGTCACTTAGGTAATTATTCATTGCTTCAGTGGTAGTCCACAAAGCTCCTAACATGTCAGTGAGGATTTTTTAAATGTCATAGGATGGCCTGAAGAGTGCTTTATTTAGCATTCTTTTTAATGATTTTTATCTCTTTCTCCCCATCAGAGGATTCATGGGAAATATGGATTCCCTCCACCACGCAGAGATCATCAATATTCTTCCCGTCTTTCCATAAGGACAACATTTCCTGTCATATTTTAACTCCTTAGTTTCTCAGAACCACAACAGTGGGACATTTAATTTCAGCACCTTCTTACTCAATGTTGGGTTCAGTCTCATAAGAGTTGCAGCCCCAAACATCTAAAGGGCACCAGGTTGGTCAAGTAGTTTACAGTGCATTAAAGAGTCCTGTGGGTTCCTACCTTTCTGCAAGTGCTCTTATTATGCATTTTTTGCCATTTCTATCTTCTTCTTCTTTTACATTATTTGAAATTAGGACATATTTAGCTGTCTTGTTTTATCTCAAGGTAGAATTTCATGCATCAAAGATGACACAAAGGTTTGAGGAGGCTGGTAATGCACAGACACAGCCCAACTGACATATGAAATATGCTATCAATTTTTCTTACTGAACCTCTTGCTTGGTGGTGATAATACCATAAACAAATATTTCAAGTCAATACACTTTTTAATGCACCTCAAATGCTCTTACAAGAAGCATTTCTGAACGGCACAGTGTTTCATAGGATAAGGACTGTGAAAGTGTTGGAAGTAAACTAATTGCAAACCATTAATTTAGTTGCCTCTTTCCCCCCATCAGTTCACTGCTGCAGTCCATGTACATTCAACAGTTTATGTTGATCTACCCCAGCCTTGTGTCTTCCAGATATTTTGGATGACAACCCTGATCAACCCTGACCATTGGCCATGCTGGCTGGGGCTAGTGGGAGCCCAACAAAATCTAGAGGGAACCAGCTTGGAGGGAAAGATGCTTCTAAATCTGCACCGCAGAAAGGAGAAGAAAAAATGCTTAGCAGCAGCATGATATACACAAATGAAAATGTATTCTTTCTCTGTCTTACTCCAAAGATAAATTAATTAGCTTTGTATCCACTACCCTGCCCTTCAGAGGTTAATCCCACCATACACACAAAAAAGGTCTGATATTCATCTACCATTAGCTGGAAGTAAGTATCGCTAATTCAGTAGTATTTACTTCTGAGTAAACATGTAAAGGACTGTAGCTGTTAAGGAAAAACCATATGCAGCCCCAACGCTGGAAAATAAAACCCTGGTATAACAATATAGAGAAAATGTACTTGAATTTTATTTAATTTACATGTTTCAAGTTTGTTTCAAGTAGTTATAAAAATCCATGGAAAAGCTGGCTTAATACAATCCAAGCACTTAAGGAAAACTAACTCACATAATATAAAAGCATGTTCAAGAGAATAAAGCAATAAAAACCCGCAATAAATATACCAGTAACTCTTTTTTTGGCAGTGGAAATTTATATCATATATATATCATAATGTGCACATAAAAGGAAGAATGAAATTTAAAGTATAAATAAATGTTTTAACATTTTTACATGACACTTTTCCTTACAGAAGATGAGGGATGTGTTTAGTTTGGTTTTTCTACAGCATGGTGCAACTCTTTCCCCTTGAAGTGACTGGGGATACTATTATGCCACTGAAGTGAATGGAGAGCTGCTTGTTCATTCATACTCTGCAGGGCAGTTGTGTTTGCTGCTAGCACTCAGCTCTGTAATTCAGGGGTAGCCAATGTGGAACCTCCCAGACATTGCTGGACTATAATTCCCACAACAGCAAAGCATGGGGGCACCATGCTGGCTTCTCCTGCTGTAATTTCTTGAATCCGCCTGGAATAGGACGGAGGTGAAAGAGTGCAGAAATATCATCAGCTTGAGAGCTTTTTAAAAATTGACCAAATGACTGAGGTAGGGCAGCTAAGGCAAGTGAAATAAATAATTCAATTCACTCTTCATCTTTATTATATTCCCTACCATATAAGGGCAGAACGTGTCAAGGTTTGTGGCAGAAAAAAATTAAATATCTGGAACGACCATCCTAGAGAACTTGAGAGGAGAGAAGTATTATTATAATTTAAAAGGACGGCATGTCAAATATATTTAGGTACTAAACTCTGATTTTGTAAATATCGAAAGAAGCCAGAAAGGTCAAAAAGAAGCCTTCACTGAGCTAGAAGGGTGTAGGGATAGTTTAATAAATGTGTAACTAATCTTCATTGAAAATGCACTTTTAATATTTAAATACTTGCAGAGACTTCAAGTTAGTGAGAGAGGATTATTTTATGAATAATATTTACAATAGGCCATAAATTCTTTTCAGGAGGCGTGTGGTGCAATCCAATGCAATGCCCTTGAAATAATGCCTCTTTCTGAAACCCTGAAGAACTGCTGACAGTCAGTTTAGATAATACAGCACTAGGCTGCTTACTCACTTCTTGTTCTTCACATAGTCATTCATTCTTCTTCACTGAATCTACACATGTAGAAGTTATACACATTTAGGTTCTGTGTAGAAGAGCTGATGAACACATGGCGATCAAGGAGCAGGCATGCCACTGCACTCTCTTCCTTCCATATTTTCACTGTAACCAGTTGTGCCACAGGGCTTCTTGTTGTGTCCTGCTAGCTAGCCCCAGAGCTAGCCGTGGAGGAAAGGAAGGGATGCACTGAAAATCACCTGCCGGATCTAAAATCATTTAAAACCATGCATGACTTTATTGTGATTGAAAGAAAGTAATTTGCTCTTGCTCATTTTAATAAGGTATGTTTTTGTGATGTGTGCACTCCTCTGTGTTTTCTTTATAGGTCAGGTACTCATGTATGTATAAAAATCTAGTAATGCCTCTAGATAAGTACAATATATATTACCCATAAACAGCCTTGACATTTTCTACAATATTGCCTTCCAATGTATAACTGCGTTTCGTGTCATCAGTGTCATATGAATAACTTATAAATTGTGTTAATGTTTAGCTTAGAAATGAGGACCATGTCATAAGGAAAGGAGGAGCAGGTAGTGTAAGCTTCTGCACAAAGCCTGAGGGGCACAACAAAACTGGCCATAAAAGCTTGAGATGCCTAAACTCCTTGGAGTGACAAGGAACAACAACCAGTTGGGGGCCTGTAAGCAGGGCCGTCTTTACCCGGGGATGCAAGGGGTGCGGTGCACACGGGAGCTGAATTCTGGGCAGTGCCTCATGTAGACATACTGTAGTATACCGGTCCCTCTTGATTAGTGGCAGTGAAAAGCAATGGAGCAAAAGTCCCTGCTCCCCTCCTCCATCGGTCTGTTACTCAGTTTCGTCAAATATTCCCAATGAGTCAGGAAACAAAAGCAGTTTTTTCTGCTGCTTTTTTCTGTCGTTTTTACAGGTGAACGATTCCCCCCTAAAAATCTTAACAACTTTGAGTTGCCCCCCCAAAGGTCAACAACTTTGGCTCCCCCCCAAAGGGTGGCTAAACTAAACTTGGGGGTGTTGGGTGGATCTTTGCACCCTGACAGCACATATGCTAAAGACGGCCTTGCCTGTACGTATGACCTCAGACCAGAAGAGCACCCTGAGATCAGCAGATATTCCATTGGCAGTGTTGCGGAACTAGCAGCTCTTTCTCCTGTAGTCATGATAACAAAGAACTTGAAAGGAGGAGGCTTAAGCAATTGATCTGGATAGCTGCAGGTGGTGGGGGGAATACAACACCCTGGGCAGAAAAGACAGCATGCTCTGGACAACATGAGCAGCCTGACCTCTGCATCCTCTTGGAGCATGACACATGTGTTGCCACAGCTCCACACCTTCCTCCTCCTCCCTTCTCACCACTCTGAACTTTTAGATTGTCTCTGTGTATAAGAGTTATTTTCCTGAATTGTATTCAATAAATGTGTCATTCTCATCTGCTTCCTCTTATAAGAGTTCCACCAGGTTTGCTTTGGGGTTTGTTTGTTTTTAAAGGTTCGGCTTTATGCACAACACTCTGATTCATATAGTTCTGCTGTTTTTCTGTGCAGATGTATGGGGCAGCTGCAAGGGTACCAGGAAATATTTCGGGAGGAGTACCTGATATCCTTTGCTAGTCTTTGGAGTCTCCTCTGCCCTGGAGGAAGAGAGGGATAATACGGAAAAGTGCAGATATCTGCAGGCAAAACACAGTTAGTGCCACCCCACAATAGTAGCTTACCTTATTGTCATTGGTTATAAAGCAACCATGTCCTCTTTTTTCTGATGGAACTATCACAGTAATGGCCACAAGGTGGTATATTGTACACTAGGAGTCTGGGTCTGTAATACCTAGCTACTTTATGCACCATTTCCACATCCCTGTTGTACATGGCTTGTGCATTGTAGCCCTCTGTGGTCCCATGCCACAGCTGGTTGTCAACTGATCTCGCATTCCATTCTAACAGGACCATGCATCCTGCTCCTTTGTTTGTCGGATTTAGTGTCATGTTTCTCATTTTGAAATCCCCATGTTTCTGTTTTCAGCAGAAATAAGGTTGTTGCTTCTTCTTTTTCTTTTTTAATGCTTTATTGAAATCCAAAAGAAAATGAACAATCAAAGGAAAGAGAACAGTCAAGAAAAAAATAATACACATTTCCACAAAATTAACTTCTTTCGTTTCTTCATCTTTTTCAGTATTTCCATCACATCGTTTGATTGCATCTGCACTCTAACTAAACATTACTGTTTCCGGCAATGCTTTTCAGCATCACTGTCTTGCCCAACTTTCAGCTTTCACTGTCATGCAGGTCATTTATTCTAGGTATATTTTGACTCGAAAGGAGGAGGCAGTCAGGATAGTTTACTGCACTCTGATGAAACATTCTTGATAGCAATGCATTCCAGCAATGAGCATCACAGCTCCAATCGAGGTTTCACCCCCTTGCTACAGTTGAAGTCTGAGCCCCACTTACATGGAGGTAAGCCCCACTGAATTTAACAGGACTAAATTCTAAGCAGACATAATTAGGATTATTCTGTAAGCCAGTGATGTATAGGGATGGGGTGTTAAGAGAGGTGTAGGCCCTCTCACAGAGGACACGTTGTGCTCCTTCTGGAGTACTTGGTGTCCCCACCCTGCACTTGCACTCAGCTCTCACCTGTGGCTGCTAGTAGCTGTCAGCATGCAGCAGCAAGATTTGAAGTGAGGTTTTGGGTGGTGCAAATGGCGCCTGTAACTTGGTTCCTCATAGCCCTTCATGCTATCTGTGGAGATGAACACATTGGTCAAAGAAGCAGAATATGAACGGCTGGCTTCACCGACCAGCCTCATTCTGGAATCAGAACTCAGCCCACACATTTAATTGTGCATACATATGTATGCAGGCTGTTTTCCAGCCTTCCAATGAATGATTGAAAGTCAAGGTCCAGGGCTAGTGGATGGTATAAGGGGAATAAGGTGACGTGAACAGCATTTATAGCTAATTGGTAGCATGGTACAACATCTGCCTATTGCCATAGTGGTGTATGAAGCTCAGTCCTTCTGCTTCTATTCATGGACTCATGATTGAGAAACAAAACATGATATTGTACTCATTCAGTCCCAAGGCCAACGAAGCAACAGAAGATTTAGATAAACTATTTCAAAACGCTAGTACTCATTAGAGTACTAATGATGAAATGGAATACACAGAATGCTACAAAAGATCTTATTCATGAACACTGTGGTATGTTTGTCATCTAATATCCTCTGGTGTGAATGGTTGGAGCCACATGTTTATTGGTATTGGTTTAAAAGAATAGGAACTCTTGTTGGATGTCATGGTCTTCTTTTTGGATGATATAAAGGGGGACCCTACTGCCCCAAATATCTTAGCAGTCCTATTTCCAGTTATACTCACACGAGGCTTCCCAATCCTTTCTAGCTTCCATATAATTGAGCATGGACTGTGTGGGGCAGTGATTGCTCAGTGATTTGGCCCCTGAACGTTCCTCCTCTTTCATGCTTTTCATTCTCTCTTGCACAATGCTTTCTTCCCTATGACAGGAACACCTTGTTCTGTTGAGACGCCTCTGCATGGAACAACTTCAAAGCTGCTACTTAATTTACGTTCAACTTCCAAGGGCTGAATGGAGGAGTCAGATAGTGGCAGGCCATTTTAGGCTAACTGTGTAAAACATGTTAGGTACAAATGGATTACAGCACTTTGACATTTTTGTATGTTCTCACGGCTCACAGATAAATGAGCTGGGCCAGTGAACTCTGGAAAAATAGTTCTTCTGGAAAGACTAATGCAGGTTCTGATCCTCCTGACACCTAAATTGCTTTGCTTTGCTTTGGGGGGGATTCTCTGGATTCCCCAAACTTCATATTTTTATTCATTTCACCCATCCTTTTAAATCTTGCTCATTTCCCTTCTTTGCAAAGGGCTAGTTGATCCTTTATTGTATGCACATAATATGCACATGCATATAATAAACTCACTACTTCCCCAGTGCACTTCATGCATCTGATAGGAGGAACTCAGAGTCTTAGCTGACAGGAAATATAAACAGTATAAACAGAATTAGTTGATCTGAAGGCTACTTATTACTTTATGCACCAAGTGCATTTGCCGCATGTATACTGGTGCTTGTAGTAGAAATATTTTAACATGAAATCAGTAGCAGCTCCTTCAAGGGATGCCATTACTAGTCCTGGCATGTTTTCAAATGCTTCTTTCCCCTTTATAGGAATAAATTCAGGTGCAATGGTGCTTCCTCCTATAGTGGGCTTTGAACCCCAGACTCCATCAAGATACTTCTGCTTAGATAGCTGCATCTCACACCACTCCTAAATTCAGATTCAGAAATCTCTAGAATGTACGAAAGAAGTCTTGAGTCTGCATTCTGATTTTCCCATGTGGATTGCTCACAATTCTTTCATATTTTTCTTGGCACCTTTTTGGCATACCTTTGATCATGAAGAGCATTCTTCTGTCTGGCTGGAGATGTGATATGCATACACAAAGCCAGTGTCTGGTTAATTGGGGTGAGTGAACAGCATGTTCCTCTCCCTGTGACTGCCACATCAAATCATGGCTTGCATGCATACATGTCTGAATCAGATCAGGGGTGGTTAAGCTGTGGTCCTCCAGATGTTGTTGGATTCTACCTCCTGTCACTCTCAGCTAGTACAACTGATGGCCAGGGACTGCTGAGCTGTAGTCCAACTATATCTGGAGGTCACAGATTAGATAAAAGTTTTCCTACCATCTCCCCCTAAACATAGAAGTGGAAATAGCTAAGTTCATGCGCTCAGATGCAAGTCACTGAGTGATGATATAGAATATGAGAATATATTTTTTAGTTTTCTGCCTTGGATGTTTGTATTGTTTTTAAACCTAGTAATATGAGTTAGGGGTGTGTGTGTGTGAATCCAGATAATACCCTGGGTCCCTTCGAAACCCATGACCCTGTAGCTGTGAGGGTAGAATCTATAAGAGAAAACCTGCCAGACTAGTTCCTCTGTTAAGGCAATGGTTGGCTGGCAGCTGTCTTGGGAAAGGTCTCTGAACTGAAAAGCAACATACACATGTCTTAATGATGGCCACCAACTTGGATGTCTTTAAATGAGGATTGGACAACTTCATAGAGAATAAGGCTATGTATTTTTAATCTTTTGTTGGAAGCTGCCCAGAGTGGCTGGGAAAACCCAGCCAGATGGGTGGTGTATGTATGTATGTATGTATGTATGTATGTATGTATAAATAAATAAATAATAATAATTAATAATAATAATAATAATAATAATATAAGGCTATCAGTGGCTACTAGCCATAATGGATATGCTCTGCCTCCAAGTCGCAGGAAGTAATGCTTCTGAATACAGAAAAATCGGAAAGTGCTCTTGTGCTTGGGTCCTGCTTGTGGGTTTCCCATAGGCATCTGGTTGGCCACTGAGAACAGGTTGCTAGACTAGATGGGCCATTGGCCTGATCCAGTAGGTGGTTCTTATGTTCTTGGCTCATGGAAAGCCTGGGCAGGCAGTTCAAGACAATTTGATTGTGTTGAGCATTGGCCAGTTGCATCATGGTAGACTTAATGCTACATGTGTCCGGCTAGGAGCCAGTTGGGTAGGGAAAGAAGCTCCACTGAACCTCATGGGGATTTTTCCTATGCAGGCAAATGGACCCAAGTTTGCTGCTGCATAACATGTAAAGAGAATCAGACCTCCAGTACAGAATGGACAAAAACTTCCCAATGCCAGCCTGAATAAGAAATAAAACACCTGGCCCTGTTGATGTTTTTTTCTTTTTCTTTTGTGGAAGAATACCCATGGAGGAACTGAAGTGAAAACGTTGCAATGGAATTCACAATTCATGTGTGTGTGTTTATCTGGTTTTAGGTAAGGCCTACAAGCAGGAGACTAGATGCCTGCCCACTCCTGCTTATGGATCATTGCTGCAAAATCTGTGTGAACCTTCACATTTGATTTTTCATGCCTATTGGCCCATGCCTATTATTCTAAAGAAGAAAAAGGGGTTTCTGAAGTTGTACCAGAGTTTACACAATGGTTTAAGGAAACATAACAGAGCTGTGCAGCTCTTTTGACATAAAAGGCCTCTGTTTTACACCACCTCAGGAAAGCATGGTGAGTCATGTGCGTTTCTAAAATGTTTGAAACGCAAAGCACTGCATACGATTTAAGCCATAAAAACACCATTAAAAAAAATCCCAGACCTGAAGGACACTGAACGCTCAAGCCTTAATTTAGTATTGAATGATACTTGATGAGAATCCAGCATTATTAACAACAGTGATATGGAAGCATATATTCAGTTTCAAGCTAATTTGAAAATATGGCAATCAAGATGTGCTTAAAGACTGAAAAATTCATCAGAAGGAAGAGGTTGCTGCTTGATCTGACAGCTCTCTGGCTGGCCCATATACAATTCTGTTTTTATAAGGAATCTTCTGTGATGAAAGCAAATGGAGAAAAAAAGCAACCAAAGGCTACATTAGGAACATCAGTCCTGCAGTTGGTTTTTGGGCTGTCAATGAGCAAGGCATGAAAGCAACAGCCTTCCCTTGCTGTTTTGTTCCCCCCAGCAACTTCTATTCATAGGTATACTGCCTCTGAAGGTTCTACTTTGCTATCGTTGCTCATAGCTGTTGATAAGACACCCTCCATTCCCTCCCTGTTCAAACCTTTTTGAAGCATACTGGTCATTACTGCACCTTGTGGCAGTTAATTCCATAGGTTAATTGGGCACTTTATGAAGATGTGCTTTCTATTGCCTGCTGTCCTAAACCTTTTGCCAGTATGTTGCCCAACACCTCCCTCCATAAGACACAAAACTGATAGATGTGAATTTACCTTGAACCATTTCAAATATTGTGATGAGACAAATTCTTACTTGTCCTCCATAATGTGTAGAGAGGAGGCATATCTTATGTTTGAAAATGCACAGTAGGAATGGCAATGTCTAAAACTTTCAAACACATGATGACTGTGTGCTTTCGGATATATGTCTTTTTACATTGTACAGTATTTGCTGGAGAGAGACGCTGTAAACAAGGGACAGCTTACATTAACTGAAACCAGAACTGGTCTTCCTGAAACGAATTTAGGAAGTGGGTGGGGGAAATGTTTTTTTCCCACTCTTCTTCATAAGGCTCCACATATAGAGTTTGTGGGAAGACAGTCCCTTCCTAAAGATGACAACCAATATGGGGTTTTAACACACCTGTCCAGTTTTTTTCCCTACCAGTACAGGATGGTGATGATGATGATGATTAATAAAATAGAATATATTATGTCTTGGCTAGTCTTAGAAGATCTCAGAGCTTTCACTTATACCCCAGAGAGACAAATCTGTATCATTACCACATCCTCTCAGGAAAAAAAATTCTGCGTCACCCTAACTTTTTCCTTCCGTTCAGTTTGTTCTGATTCATGAAAGGGTGTTTCAGACACTCAGTAATCTGCAATGGGATGTAATAACCTTACTGTTCCAGAGAAGAAACTCTGACGCATCCATAGGATGCATTGCCTGTACTTTCCTTGGGTTTTCAAGGTTATTTTATTTATAAAATGTGAAGTGTGGCTCTAGAACAGCTAACTTGGCAGCCAAGTCAATAAGGGGATACAAATAAGATTTGCAACAAACACTGTTGGAGGTTTAACAATGCAGTTAACCAGAGCGGTTTAACAACCAGTCCTTTTCCTCAGGGAACTCTGAGAATTGTAGCTCTATGAGGGAAATAACAGCCCCCTAGCAAGTCTATGCACTTTAAAAAAACTACAATTCCCAAGATTCTTTGGGGATGTCATGGCTGTTAAAGTGATCTAATAGTGCTTTAAATATATGGTTCATTATATTGCATTATATTGCCTGGGAAGGTGGAGCCAGACCAGGGCAGAAGCATACAGATTTCAGCAGTTTAAGTGTATTCCAGGCATGACAGAGATTATGAAGGTCAGTGGCAATGTTCTGCATGGGGCGACACTTCTCTTTAAGGATCAGATTTGCCATTTGATAGTCGGTTTTAAGCTTTGGATGATATGCTAATTGTGCCCACTGCATGGCACCTGTTTATGTGAATCACTTTGAGAATATTCCTGCAGAAAGGCACTGTATAATTATTGTAAACATGTAAATAAATTTTAAAAGCTTTTGGGAAACTATGGAGGTGGGAACAAATAAGTATGGTTAAAGTAACCATAGGTCATTTGGTGGTTACAAGCAAATGCAAAGTTGCACTGCTAGTTTGGTTGTATTGAAATAATTACATTCCAGAGAAAATAGAAGTATAGTTAGTGACAGCTGCTTTTGGCTGCATGACCAGGTCCAACTAATAGAGAACAAACAGCCATTGTTGTTTTTTTTTACACAGCACGGGAGAAGCAGCTCTTCTTCATGTATCAGCATATTAAAGGGAGGCCATCTAGTTTTTACAATCTGTATTTTTAACAGGTGCCTCAGCAGAAGCTGTGGAGGTATTTGTGATCCACACAGGTTGTTCAAGGTCAAATTTATCACTTCAAATGCCCCACATGAGTTGCTCAAGACACCTGCTTAGAAACTGTTACACTGGTCTGCAATGTTATATTTTCTGTAAAGGTTTGTGGTGTTTTCTGGCTGTTGCACACAGCAATGAACCAAACATTAATAAAGAGTAATACATGGGGAAAGGCTACAGGGTAGCAGATTTCATTTCTTCTTTGAGGAAAAATGGAAATTGTGACTCTGGAGGGCAATGAAAAAATGTTGTTTTGAAGAAAATAAAGTAAAGCCATTAGAGTGAGTGGAATTCTCATTCTGCAGGTCTAACCAAGAGCACTTACAAAGCCCTTTTGTGTTTCTCTTTGAGCCACAGGCAAGAGAATTAAGTAAACAGTTTCATATGAGTGTTTTATACTCTAATAAATGATCATTGCTGCACAATTATGTCATATATTTTAACAACTTGCCAGTATGTTGAGGATTTTTTCTTTTTAAAAAATTCATATGGTCAGTATAGGCTTTGTAGAAGAAACATATTGTATTGTGGAAAGCTGTTTCAGGAGTAGTTAACCTACTGCTCTCCAAAGGTTGTTGGGCAATAACTCCCATTATCCTTGACTATTGGCCATGCTGGCTGGGTTTATGGGAGTTGGAGTTAACCAGCATCTGCAGGGTATCTGCCCAATACATTCTTTACAGCAATAATCAAATGATAAACAAAACAGAATGGCCCCGTCCGCTCTGGACAGCTTCCAAAATAATATAAAAAAACAAGTAAACATAGGGCTGACCTTTTAAGCCCTAAACGGCCTCAGCCCAGTATACCTGAAGGAGCGTCTCCACCCCCATTGCTCTGCCCAGACACTGAGCTCCAGCGCCAAGGGCCTTCTGGCCATTCCCTCACTGCGAGAAGCCAAGTTACAGGGAACCAGGCAGAGGGCCTTCTCAGTAGTGGCACCCACCCTGTGGAACGTCCTCCCATCAGATGTCAAAGAAATAAACAACTACCTGACATTTAGAAGACATCTGAAGGCAGCCCTGTTTAGGGAAGCTTTTAATGACTGATGTTTTAATGTATTTTTAATCTCTTGTTGGAAGCCGCCCAGAGTGGCTGTGGAAACCCAGCCAGATGGGTGGGGTATAAGTAATAAATTATTATTAAAATTAAATTATTATTATTATTATTATTATTATTATTATTATTATTATTATTAAGCATTAAAAACTTCCTGATAGAAGGCTGCCTTCAGATGTCTACAGAAAGTTGTATAATTGTTTATCTCTTTGACATCTGATGGGAGGGCATTTCACAGGGTTAGCACCAGTACAGAGAAGGCCCTCTGCCTGGTTCCCTGTAACTTCAGTTCTTCCTGTGAAGGAACTGCCAGAAAGCCCTCAGAGCTGTACCTCAGTGTCCAGGCAGAACGATGAGGGTGGAAATAATAATAATTCTAATGGAAGGAAAAAGCAAATGGCATTTTCAGAACTTAGGTCCCTTCTTTACTAATAAAAAGGAAATAGCCAGTTTTATTTCTTTTGCATATCTTATATCAGGAGTGTGGGGCTTGTATGTTCCTTTTTTAAAATCAGACGTATGAATACATGAAAAACAATCTAACCTGCTGCAGTGTCACTTCTTGAACTGCCATCTCCATATGTTAAATGTAATAAGATTGTTTTAAAATCAGTTTTTAAGGTGTTAGGCACATAGTGCAAACACATTTTTTAAAAAATTGAATAAGCATGCAGGGAAGTTTGTATTCAGAACATATAGAACAGTTATGGTACATCTCACTCACAGCACTATCTCCATGACGTGGTACTCAGACATAAACCCTGATTATTATATTTTACACACTATGTAGAAGTACTGACATGAACTCTTTTTTAAAAGTTTCCTGGGTAGGGAGGGGAGTGTGAGTGTGATAGTTCCATACAAATGGGGGGGGGCAAGATGTGAAAGCAAGATCGATTGCTGAAGCAGGTTTTGTGCTATCTATTTGAAGCTACATTTTCTTTACACAAACACCATGCTTCCTCTGTTTAGCTCATCACAATTTAATTCTCCTTTGGGGTTCTTTGAATGGGAAAAGAAAGTACATAAAGCCAATTTCTATTTTGGAACTCAGAGTAAAATTGATGGTAGCTTAGGGAAGTTCAAAGTGTTGCTAGAACAAGACAGCATCTTGTATTATTGCTTTATTCTAAAAGTTCTGGTTTGTGTCCCTGCCCCTAAATCTGGCGATACAAGCACATTATGTTGTAATTGCCATTTCTCCAAAGACCACAGCAGGTGTCTGTGGAACAGAACAGTGAATTCACTGGGAAAGACTATAGTCTATGCCTAGATGCACCATAGTGCTTCTTTAAGGAGAACTGTGCCATTTAGTTGCTTTTGCAAAATGCTCTCATGGGAACTAACCTGTGTTTGCACTGGCAGCTAAGACTTCGTGTCAGGTTCAGAAGGACACAACCAAGTCTGAAGATAAAGAGCAAGGCAGGAAAGATATGATACCTATAGAAAAATCTTGAACGTGTGGCAGATAGAAAAGATCCAGTTATTTTGCCCAGTCTTTCACTGGAGTTTAATGTCAGATTGGGTGGTGGATTGCAATTTGACTTGCTCTTGTTTCTTTGTATATGCATTTTACTGTTAACTGTTGACCATTTTGGAATCGCTTTTTGCAATTCCGATCTGGATAGAAGTGTTTTAGAGTCAGGGCTGGTCCCCAGGGCATTTGGCTGCTGGAGGCAAAAGAGAAAATGCCACCCCCTGATTCTGCTGTGTGCCTGCTTTTGCATATCCACTCATCATCAGGTTTCATGTATGTAGTAGTGGATGCACAGGTGTGCAGGTGCACAGCACAGGAGGAGGAAGAGGCCAACAAGAGCAGGGCATGCTCTATAGAGCCTGGATCTGCTGCCCCTCCCAGCTATCCAGAGCCTGCTGTCCTGAGGTAAATGTCTCATACATGGGCCGGCCCTCTTTAGAGTATAAAACAGTATCAATGCAGAGAGAACTAGAGTGGAAAGGATTTGTTGCCTAAATTTATTGACATGTTTATTTTTGGAGAAATGAGACTATAATGGATCCAGCACTTCTCAATCCTGCTCCAAAAATTCTAGCAGCCTGTGGAGATTCAGTCAATCCTGGGGGAGGGAAGAAGTTGTCCAGATGTTGTATAAATTGGTAAATAAGAATGTTACAAAATTATTTGTGAACTGATAGCTGTATGAGCAGTACACCTCTAAATGAGCTTGAAAAATACAATGTGTGTATATATAGCCTACTGTTAGCAGCCTGCCAAGAAACAGCAGAGCTTTTACAGTTATTAAGAAAGTGACTATGTCTGCACTGAGAGGTTTACACTTGACATTGAAGTTATTTGCTTTCATCCAGGATAGTAGAACATAAAAAGTGGGAGGTGGTCAGGCAATGACGGAATGTTTCACTTTGACCTATCTTTCCTAAGTGATCCTTAGTTAGAGGTGTCAGGCTCCCATAGTGTAACTTGATTAGTTTTAAGGTTCTGGCCAGAGAGAATAAAAGGTCATGTACAACACTGATCCCAAGATATTGTGGGTCTTCAAGGAGAGGCAATAGACAAAACTGTGTTTTATCCTTATTTGTGGGTCCCTGTCTAATTGCGTGTGTTTGTATGTGATATTCCTGGAGACCGAAGCTTTGGAGGTGGTTGCCCTGGGCACAAAACTGTTAGGGACATAAAATTTCGATACCCAGTGCTGCCTCAATACAGCTGCACACTTCTGTCACTTGACTCCATTGAAATTGGCTTCTCCATGCGAACCATGAAGCAACCTCTCCAGACAACGGAACGACTCTTCTTTTCTTATTTCTGCAGCTGCAATATCCTGGGTGATGCGGACGCTGTTAGGCAGCTGAATGTGCATGTGTATTCTATCTGTGTCCCACCCATCTCCTTCGCATGGCCCCGGACACTAGCAACCCACGCTATGCCACTGTTTGGAGGGAAGGTTAACTCATGCCTCCCCAGCTGTACTCTCAAAGAAGGCACCCCCCTTCATGAGGTTTGATAAAAAGTGAAAATGTTTTTTCCAAGATGGAACTGCTAGTGGGAGGGAAAACATATTTGTGGTTGCTGCATGTGTGCATCATGGTGCCCACAACAGCGTCTCCTGCTGGCAAATGTGTCGACAGGCCCCCAAAGGTTGGCAGTTTCTAAGCTACATTCTTATAATTTTGTAATCACTTCATTCTAAGCCCTCTCCTGTAACATTGCTTAGTCCTATTCCTTGATTTCTTTATTTCGTTGATGCACTTCTATTCCACTGTCCAACTCTGAAAGACTTCCAGAGTGACTAATCATTAAACAAAAAAACCAATTAAAGCAACAATCACCCACATTAGAAATAGAAAGCAGCAGAATATTACATGTTGTGATAGATCTGACACTGAATTGAACCTCAGGAACGCTTGGAAAATCGTGACATTTCTTGCTACTTTTCTGAGTGCCTGAACACTGGGGATAAACTCCTATCCTTCTCCACAGCTATGGGGGAAAATAGGGATCAACACCTCCCCCTCACACATCTATCCTTCTGTAATATCAGAAGTCCCAGTCCTTTTGTCTGGAGGTGGGAGGGTAGCAGGATCACAATAAAAGCAAATTTTGACAGGTTTGGCAAGGTCAACTAAGATCTGTTGACTCTATGTACCGTATTTGCAGCAGGCTCCCCTGTGGCCACCTCCGTGGTCAGCTGTCAGCTCGCACTGTTATGTGCAAATGTTCTGCAATGTGTGGGGCATCCATATCACATATTTGATTATTTATATTCAGAACATCTTAGAGTACAGAAGCAATTCAATTTCATAAATACAGTAGAAAACCAATACAAAAGAGACAGGGGCAGCAGCAGTTATGTTGTACTGAGTGGTGTATTTACAAATGCTCTTGAGGAACAACACCTTTGCTTCCAGATGCTTTGGACTAGTCCAGTGAAAGAGACCACCAGTGAAAGGGTTTGGACCACAAGTGAAAAGGTTAGGCATCCCCTCTCCTTTGCCTTTTCTCCACTCAAGGGAAAGGTTACTGTGGCTGTTTTACAGTTAGAACAGCAGCAGCAACAACAACCCACCAGGAGAGTAAGTACTGTATTGTCCCTTGTGTAGTGCCTAGTATGGATTCTGTGACAAAGCTCAGCATGCAAACAATCAAGTTATTCAAATTCCTCAAGTGACTGAAAAATAAGCTTAAAAGGGCATTTCCTAAAGGGCTAATCACTTCTGACACTAGCAACACCCCCACCCTACCAGCAGCACCACACAAATACATATTTTGCATTAGTGGGATAGTTCAGAAGAACGTTCCTAATGTTGAATTCAAATGAGAATAGCTTTAATTTTTCTGTTTGATGGGGAGCCTTCATTATGCAAATAGGATAGCCTATGGGCAGCTGTCTATTTTGTTGGGCTTTGCTCTTACCCTCCCCCCCTTGTCTCTTTTTTAAGGACACAAGTGAATAATGGAAACTTCTACTCTGAAGCTAGTAATTTATTTAACCACAGCTTTTCAGGGTATATTAAAAAGAAAAACAACCCCACGTACTAAAGAACAAGAAGATATCAATCTGACAGATTAGCCCCAATGAAGCATGGATTGGCCAGTGAGAAGGAGGGGGGGGAATGGTGGCAGAATCCTAATTAATTTCAGTTGTTTGCCTTTCCAGCTGCAATGGTTGTATGAGACTTAGATTTGTCATGTGTCATGTATAGTACATAGTCTCTACCAAGATTTAAAGAAAAACAAGCCACAGATACAATGTGTTACTAGTGACATCCCATACCCTTTCATACTGATTTTAGAGCCCATGCTTTTTTTCAAGTCTCCATGTGATAGGACCACTAACTTACACAGATACATTTTCAATGCTAGTAATGTCCAAATAAGATGTGTGTGGTTTTTGGGGTGTGTGTGGATCTTTCCTGTAGCTCAAACATGTATATTGTATTTGCACTAGAGCATCATTCTCTGGGATTGACAGGGAGGACCATAGCTCAGTGACAGAGTGCAGTGTTCACATGCAGATGGTGCAATCACTGCCATCTTCAGTGAGAAAGATGTGAGGTAACAGGCCTCATCCTAAGGGTGATGCTGCCAACTGAAATGATCAAGATGGACTAATGTTAGCTTCTTCACATATAGATATTGTGGGAGATTTTATAATCGAATCTAACTATGCTAGTTAGTATGTGAAGGGGTTAAGGACCACAGAGTTCTAAATTACTAGAATAGACTTTGTAATGTCACATTCTCTCCTCTCCAAGGCAGGAGGAAGTCAGGCTTGCTTCTTGTCTCCCCCCCCTTCTCTTTGAACTGTGTAACTGAGCAGATGTCTGTAAGTAAAGCATTTAAACTTACTTAAGGTTGTGGGCTATTCACTCTGAGAGGGGTGGAGGCAGGGGAGTACATTTTGTAAGTGCTTAATACTGGGACATTTTAAAGGTCTAACAACCTATATGTCCTGCACTTTGCAAACATAGCACATATTTCTGTTTTAAAATCTGCCTGGGGTTGGCTAGAGAGTGAGTCAAGCCCCACATGATTTTTGGATTCAGGCAGTCAGTTGGATTCCCCCCCCCCCCCCCGGTTTCCCACACAGAGGGGACTTCAGGATTAACTGGTATTATCCAGTTATTTTTCAACAGATATGCCTTCAGATCATTGTAAGTCCTGCCATGACCACCCTCTTTTCACTTGCTAGTATAGCAGAGGTAATTGATCATCTAGAGCTTGGTAAAGTTAGCAAAGTTGTTCAAGTGTTTCTGGGTACATCTGGGATGAAAGGCACCATGGGCACTGTTGCAGCACAGAGACCAAGTGACAGAAACAAATGTGCATTGAAAAAAAGTAAATCTGTTGCATAAGGAAGGCATATTATAGCAGGCAGGCATCTTGATGAAGGGAGAGCAGGTGGTTCTTGTCCGTTGGGTGTGAGACTCACTGCCATTTAGCTTCCTCTGGGAGGTTGGCAGCAACATACGAAGTGCTGTGGGAGAAACATCAGTGTAAATCCTGTCTGGATTGGCTGGGAAAGAAGGCCACCAGCTGTGGCAACCCACCACTTTGTAATACCCGATATACAATTTTCATCACAGCAGGGACAGAGAAAAAAGTATTCATCCGTGGAGCAAAAGAAAGGGTTTACTTAACAATGAATGCTTAAATGTGTAGCATGTTTCAAATCAGGGGTGTTTGCAAGACCACTTGGGACTGTGCTGTGACTATTAGGGTGTATGAGGTTGAACAGTGGTTCTTGTGGTCAAGCAGTTATAGCAGTGATAATACGTGTAAGTCACCAACAAGCCTGTGCGGAATTGTCCTAAAATGAGCTCAGGTAAAAAGATATCTGCCTGATTCCCTGTATTCCCAGAGAGCACCAGGCTAGATCAAACAATAGGTTGATTCAGTATAATACAATTTCATATACCTAGTGGTACAGAACAAACATAGTTTTGCCACTATGGTGAAAGCAAAGTAGCTCTTCAGGCATAAGGCACATAGGTATACATTTGAATATTTCTATTGAATTAGACTTTAGAACTTCAATTTATCTGACTGTTCCCCAACTTTATGGGAAACTACCAAAGTAGCTTTACATAAGTGTAAGTGTAATACTTCTTTCCTTTTACCTTCCTTCCTTCCTTCCTTCCTTCTTCTTCTTCTTCTTCTTCACAGCATAGGATCAAACCCGATACCTAAAGAGGAATGATACTATTGTGAAAACAGTGTTTGTTAGTGTAAAAGAACCTTGATCTCTAAAGGAAGGGAGGGACAGGTTGTGGCAGTAACAATGGAGATAGAAAACCTATTTGAAACAAACCAATACTAGACCGGTGTGCTTTTGTTCCTGCTAAGGAGTAAGGGCTGTACCGCTTGGGCTTTAATTTATTTATAGTTAAGTGAGGCTGAAGAATATTTTCTGGGTTATAATACATCATTTATAAGATCTTGAGCAGAACCAGGATATGCTTTTGCCATTTTAAAATATAAGGGCCTGTTTGTTTCATACCACTGCGCTGCTGGTTTAAAACAAGTGCCTTTTAAAGGAGTGGTGCCTAACTGCTATAAGAAAGAGAAATCCAGGCACCAAGCCTATCTCACCAGGAAAGGAGGAGCAGGAGCTCAGTGGCAGAACATTTGCTTTGCATGAAGCAGCTCTCAGATTCAATCCACAGCATCTATAGGCAGGGCTAGGAGATACCCTTGTCTGAAATTTCAGATAGCCACTCTGAGGTAGGTGGACCAGTGGTCTGACTCAGTAAAAGGTAGCTGCCTATGTTCCTAAATGTGGACCTTTGAAACCATGTACAGTGGTACCTCAGGTTAAGTACTTAATTCGTTCCAGAGGTCCGTTCTTAGCCTGAAACTGTTCTTAACCTGAAGCACCACTTTAGCTGATGGGGCCTCCTGCAGCCGCTTCGCCGCAGGAGCACAATTTTTGTTCTCA
Source organism: Podarcis filfolensis (assembly GCF_964270895.1). Lineage (NCBI taxonomy): Eukaryota > Metazoa > Chordata > Lepidosauria > Squamata > Lacertidae > Podarcis > Podarcis filfolensis. The sequence continues at coordinate 47,790,060 of NC_139608.1, forward strand.
TCCTGAAGCAAAGTTCTTAACCCAAGGTACTATTTCTGGATTAGCGGAGTCTGTAACCTGAAGCATATGTAACCTGAAGCGTATGTAACCCGAGGTACCACTGTAGAATGTTTTGGTCCCATTCCCAAATCATCTTGAGCACAAATGGTTTTCTAAGCAAGTTGGGTGTGAGGGTTGCACGAGCCAATGGATAAACAAATCAAAGAAGATGCAAACAGCAATTGGGGTTTCTGTGGATTGCCATTTGCTCTGATTCAGCAGTAAAACATGGCTTTTCCTGGGGAAAGTGCTGGGAAAAAAGAAGATAAACTGCCCAGACACAGAGCTTTAAAGCGGAGACCTGTGCCAGGAAAGCACGGTGCAAAAGGAAGTCTGGATGAGCCCTAAACCAAAGCACTCCAACTGGACTTTCACTTTAGGCATGATTCATTATGGCTACTTGTGCGAGCAATCACCTTATGCAGTGGTACATCGACAAATTCTATTGTAATACCTTGGAAACCACACCGCTGTGAAGATATGATTGCTGACCTGTGCTAGTAGGAATACTGGTTTGTATGAGAGAGCAAAGCAGGGTTTGTAAGGCATTTGTGGGCAAAATGAAGATTCCTATCAGTGCCTTCTGAAGCTGCCTTTTATATATTATCTTTTGTACCTGAGATTTAGCGATTGTCAGAGTCACTTCGCCTGCATGCCCCAAGGCTGCAATCTAGAAGGTCAGCTTGTTCCTTCCTTGTATTTGCAAGGAGCTGAAGCCATCAGTCTTTCAGGATAGGGCAGCTTCAAATTTTTTTTTCCAGAAGAGACAGAAAGGGAAAGAGATGGAGAGAAACACCAGTGTGATTAAAAAAAAAAGTGTGAGAGATTGAGTTGTGGGAGATTAAGACACACAGTTTACTTCTCTCTCCTGCCCTTGTTAGTGCAATGACTGTGCTTGTTATGCCTCAGCCTCTCTCTCCCAGTCTAAGGAAGCGCCAGTAGTCCTTCAGAGCAGGGCATTCTGGCCTGTACAGCTGCAGCTTTGCCACCATGGCTAGAAATTATATTTTTAAATATTTAAAAGTTTAAAGTTATTTTAGTCATTTTAAACTACATTTTAAAAAGAATTTCTAGTTGCAGTGACAGTCATGGTGACAAAGCCACAACAGTGTGTGTAATCTCCTTGGTCACCTTGCCCAAAATGCCTTGCTCTGAAGGACCACCGGCCTTTCTTCAACCTGAGGCAAAGGGAGGGAGCTGGAGGGTGAGGCATGCCCAGTGCTACTGCTATTTTAGAGTGGCAAAGCAATTGGCAAGAGTGTGTATGAAAGAGGAGGAAGTGGGGTGGAGGGATAGAAGCAAAGAAAAAGAAGAAGGCAGGGGATTGCTTTGGAAAGCCATAGATGAGCTTTGTGCCATGTGGGTTGGAGAAGAATTGAGCAAATTTGCTATTCCCCCAATTCTTTCTGCTTGAGACAATTGACTCATTTTGCCTGATGATTGAGCCAGCCTTTGAGAAATTGATAGGTTGTATGTGATGAAAGCAGACTGATAAAAGGAAACCTGCATGAAATAGGAATGTAAGCAAGCATTCTGACTTTTCTTCATCACCATCAGTACTGTTACTCTTCTGCTACAGTTTCATTTCCACCAAATACTATGTTAGTAGTCTTGCTGTCTGCTTTTTAAAAGAAGTTACCTAACAGACGTAATTTAGGGAACTATTTAAATTACAGTGGTACCTCGGGTTATGCACTTAATTCGTTCCGGAGGTCCGTTCTTAACCTGAAACTGTTCTTAACCTGAAGCACCACTTTAGCTAATGGGGCCTCCTGCTGCCGCCGTGCCGCCAGAGCACAATTTTTGTTCTCATCCTGAAGCAAAGTTCTTAACCTGAAGCACTATTTCTGGGTTAGCGGCGTCTGTAACCTGAAGTGTATGTAACTTGAAGCGTATGTAACCTGATGTACCACTGTGCATTCATTTCATAATGTTTAGAAAAAATCAGTTATGTTTGTAAACTTAAATCCTACTTCTTCCAGCAACAGTGTGAACTGATTGTTTTTACTTGGCTGATTTCTATCCCTGATCACAGGAAAACATGCAAACCACAGCAATTTCTGCTTCCTTTTCTCTTTTCTTCGGAATTCTCTGACTAGTATAAAGAAAGGTGGGAAGAGTTGGAAGAGGACTGAGAAATGGATTTGGGAAGGAGACAGCAGAGAGATAAATGTATTTCTCTTTTTTGGACTTTATCTGGCCTACCCTCTGCCCACCACGAGTCTCCCAGCTCTCAGCAGACTACCCAAGAGGGAATGTGGCTCCTGACATATAAATTGTTTCCTTGGCAGGGTGTTTCCTGAGTAAGCGATCCATCTGCCAGCCTGACTCTGCAGGGTTTGTGAGAGAAACTGTCTTTTTGTAGTTTGAACGGATGGAAAGACAGTAGCAAATAGGCATTTCTTGTTGGGCTTAGCTGGAATACGGGGTTCAGCTGCCTGTTGAAACAGTGCCTGCCTTCCTCCACTTAGTTTCTGTATCAGTGCTCCAATCCTTTATTTATATAAAAAAAATTATATACCACTGTGTCATAAAATATATCACAAGGGTTTGCAACGATATAAAATCATACAACCATGCAATGAAATAAAAACATTAAAAACAAACATCAATAGACCGTCGTGAGGGATATACGCTAAATTGCCTGCATAGACCTGGTGGAATAGAAATATTTTCAGCAGGTGTTTCAAAGTTTGCATAGAAGACACTTGCTGATTCTCTGTTGGCAGGGAGTTTCACAGGACTGGGCTGTTTACACTGAAGACTCAATTTCTCATTGTTGTCAAATGAGCCTTACCAATTCGGGGAATGACTAAATCTGCTCTTGCAGATGACCTCAGTGATCAAGCTGGAATATAAGGGTTCAGGTCAGAGGCATAGCTGGGGACGGGATGGGACGGGACAGGACACTAAAATGTGATTCCTGCATTGCAGGGATTAGGCCAGAGGACCCTTGGGGTCCTTTCCAAATCTACAATTCTATGATTCTGTGGATATCTCAAAGGTCAGGGTAAAGAGGTGCCTCTTCAGCATGTGACGAAAGGTAGCTAATGAAGGTGCCAGGCTCACCTCTTTGGGAAGGGATCTCTACAACTTAGGGGCTGGCCCAGAGAATGTCATTTCCTGGGCTGCCACCCCCCAAATTTGTGTTGATGGTGGAGCAGTGCCTGGTCTTGATGTCAGAAAGCATGAGAATGCATGACGATTATGATCAAAATAAGAGAGATTTACAACATAAATCTCAGTGCAACATAAACTCACATATTCATTTATGTAAGGACAAGATGCTGTTATCTTATGTAACATCTTTTCTTGTTTTCTTTCCCCATTGGCATCAAAGATGTCAAGAGTTAATTCATTCTGAGTTGTGATAAAGAGCTCTGGCCCAGTAGGACTTCACCACATGGCTTGGTGTCCCTGTGAATCACGACACTTTACTTAACAACATGGCAACTTAAAAATGGATGGATGTTTTTTAAAAGCTGCTAGAATATGGGCATACTTTGAGCTTAGATACTTAATGGTAGGCAGAGCTACCCATTTTATGAGTGCTTTGCAAGTTTGTGCCACATTGTGCTACTAAAAATGCAAAAATGACTGGTGGCTTGCATCTCTTTTATCCTCAGCTATCAAATATGGAGGGAGTGGTGTCAATGTCAATTGGTGCTCGATCAGCTCATCTCAACTTCAGAGGAGAAAATGCACAAGGTGGGTAACTGATAGAAGAATGCAAGTACTGTGTTGAAAATAAAACAAGGCACCGAGCAAAGGAAACTTATTCTATTCTCCCCCCCCCCATACTGATGCTGCTTTCCCTAAAAAGGAAGAAGAAATAAATGTGTATTTGGAGTTAACTGCTGTTAACTAAAACAACTGGTTCAAATTGAAATGATAAGGTTTCATCCTGGATATAACACATTCTAGGAATGGCTACCTATTTAGACAATCCTAATAAAAGCTTCAAGTATGATTTATTTTTAAACTGTATCACAAGCACAATTAAGTAGATTTAAGGCTGTTGCTCTATATGCGCTTACCTGGGAGCACCATCAAACTCAATTGGGCATACCTGCAAATAGACACATACAGTATAGGATTGTAGCGCACACCTATTTCACTCTGTTCTGCTCAGAGACTGTTTTTGTTTCCTGCTAATTTTGAAGCGGATAAGGTAAGCATGAGTTCAGGTTGGTAATGGATTTCATGATGTCTTCGATTTACATTACAATAAACAAAGTCTTCTGGGACTCAAATGCAATCAGCACAAAACAAATCTCTTTTCAACGCTGGGGAAAATGAGCGGAGGATTCCTGAATCCTTAACACTTGTGTACAAGAAGGAATTTCAGCAGGTGTCGTTTTCATGGCAAGCTTTGCCTGATGAAATACTTTTTTTTCTAGACCACTATTAAAGAGGCAGCTGCCCCAATGGCCACCCTATTCTGAAATGTAACTGTGGTTTCCTTTTATTCCAGGCCACCATTTTATTCCTAAGGCCACCAATTGCTAAGATTGACTTCTAAGGAGATGCAGGCATATATTTTACTTATTTACAAAAGTTTTTATATATTACCCAGGGGAGAGGGGTTAACTTGAATAAAATATTATAGGGGGGGGAGGTAAGTCTCACCCTGCACAATCAATCACATGATGTGGCGCATGCACACCATTTGAATGGCAGTGCCCATCAACTTGGGATGGGGGTGGCCCCCTTCAATATTTTATTGGGGAGGGGGATTAGGGGCCTTGGCCCCTAGGAGTTCTCTCCTATGCCACCACCTTTTAAAATATCAGGATGGTGCACAGCAATATGTAGGCAACAAAACATAAAAACCTCTAAAAGCAGTACAAAATAATTAAAACGACTGACTAATCAATAAAGTTTTAAATAGCTACATAGGCCTGTCAGCATAAAAAGGTCTTTGAGAGACACAGCTCATCTTTCGATGCAAACACTTGATTTCTCATTATGCTCAAGAGCTGTCAGTTGCTACGAGTCTTGAGCAGAATTTGTCCATACCTATGCAAACTTTGGGCCAACTTCTGAGTCAGCACAGTTTTCTCTACTAAAAGCTGATGATTTTACTCAGTGCAACTTTGACCTGATGATTAGATGAAGAAAAGTTAACTTGGTGCAGCTCAGTTTATTAATCCAATGTGATTTGTTTGGGAATTATTATTTTTTTCCTCTCTCTCACACACTGTCTCTTGCTCACCATTGGCACTTTTAGGAGCTTCATCATCAGTTCCATTGCTAATGGCCAGTTCATTATCTCTATTTGTACCGTCTCAGATGTCTGTGCTTGCTTGGTGGGTGGATGCCAATGTATGAAATTCACAGCTTGTTTTGCAGTCTGACTCTTTCTTCTGGCTGCTTAATTATTACTGTAAATGGAAAACGCAGAGCATAGCTCACCTCTGAGAATAGCTATGAGCAAAGCTGTGCATATGTTCCCAACCATTAGCTGAGGCATCCTTCTGGACCAGCTGTTGGAGGTGGGAATTGGAGGCATCACATTGCTCCCTATCTTGACAGATCCAGAAGGCAGTTCTGGAAGATGATAGCTCTTCTCCTTGGCACTTATGCTGTGGTACTCTCTGGGGATCTATTTTGTCCCTATGCTATTTGGGGGATGGTTGAGTGTGGTCATTTAGCAACTTGGGAGAAGCTATCCTCAGTGTGCTGTTAGTGCCCAGTTCTACTTATCTTACCCATCAAATTTAGTGGAAACCCTGGCAGTCTTGAACCATTGTCTTAGTTCACACGTAACATTAAACCAAACCATGGCTTGGTGTGAACATGTAAGCATACAGGCTCCCAGAGAGGAGATGATGACTGCCTTGCTCCTCCTCAAGTCCTCCTGCTGCTACACTGCTGTGAGCTAAGCCATGGTTTCATTTAGCATGTGATTTGAACTTGAAGTAATGGTTTATCTGCCCCAGGCAAACCATGAGTGGTAAGCCATAGAATAAACATTGGCTACAGCTCATGTTTTGGCTGGAGGAAAGGGAATATTTCAGAGTCAGATATCTTGGGATTCTACCTTTTTTCACTATGATTCAAGGCTAAGGATTGGCACTGGGAGCTTTCCTTTGACTCATGTTCTCTTTCCACTGCCCTCTTCTCCCCCTCCCCATTTGCACATTGGTTTGCTCCTCCACTTCCTAGCTTTTGCTAACCATAGTTTTCTGTGATGGCTGAATTGATGAAACTACACAAAGCCACTTTAAACAGTAATTTCAGTTAGTGCTTTGGTGCCATAGTTAGTGAAGGGAGAGGGGGAATACCTTTTGGAAACAGCTGATTGCCAAATGATAGTTTGGCATTATGTCTGACCTGAAGCCATGTGTGAGATGCACTGTAAGAATGAATTTACAGAGTAGTGTTTCAGAAATTTCTAAGTGTGGGTTGAAAATAAGATACAAGAAAGAAGGGGTTAATACTGAGGAGACTGTGCCCACTGGTGCAACTGAAATAATAATTCTAGACACCCTGGTTTCAGCACTTGAGGCAGTCAGACATAGACATGATTCAAGTGCAGGAAGTCACATGGTTCACCCCTCTCATGGGCTTGTACCACACTAGAAGACACTGAGTTTTCTCCCTGGTGTATCAGTTTTCCACATGCAGGAAGTGCCCACGATGTGAGTGTTTTCCAGCATGGAGTCACAAACATGTGTCCTGAGAAACTGGGAAGCTGATTCAATGTGCCTTACATATTTGTGCCTCTTGCCCTTACTTAATTAGATGTTCTAAACTGAACATTGGAGATGGGCAAAACTGCTGCATTTTGTACTGGAAAAAACATTCAGGACAATATGATTTTCAATCCAGCTTTCCACTGGGTGATCTTAACTCACTAAAATGCTGATCCAAACTCTGACATGGACACAGAAACGATCTGGGTCATGCTAAGCATGCTGGGACCAAATCCAAATCTGTATTTGACTTGAAAGACCAATAGCTCCTGAGCTTGGTTGGGGTTTTAGGATGTGTATCTTTACAATGCAAAGAAGGCCACCATCATATCCTAATGACAGGCTGTATTTATGCAGGGGTAGCAATGTAGTGCCCTCCAGGTGTTGGTGGATTTCCACCATCCCTGGCCACTGGCCATGCCGGTTGAAGTTAATGGGAGCTGGAGCCTAACAATACCTGCAGAGTAGCATGTTGACTGCCTATGCTGTACTGGGTCATACCAGGTCTAATGGAATGAGGTTTCCTTCTTTGAAACACTCACAGCACAATGTTTTTTTTGGCAGCAAGTCCTTCTGAGTTCAGTGAGGCTTATTTGCAGGTAAATGTGTATGGGACTGCAGCTTTAGCTTCCAAATTTTCCATTAGTGTTGGTATTTTAATCTGGCAGTCCTGACTGATAATCGTCTGGGAATGGCATAATCAGGAGAGCTGGTGAGTTGAAATGCCACCAGGAACACAAAATTCTAGTGCCTATATGAAAAAGCAGAATACTGAACATTCCAGCGGCAGCTCAATAGGTGGGAGGTTGAGATAATGCTCTAATAAGTTAGGCTTTGAATCCCTGCTGGGAATTGAAAGCACACACTTTGTTTAGAGTGTGCTTTGTTCACATTGCAGAAACTGACTCATGACTTTGTGCTACTGATATTTTGGGTGAAGTTTCCATAAATAATGTGTATAAAGCAGTATTGTTCAGCAAAAGGGCCAGGGTCAAGAAAATGAGGGACAAAAATCAGACTGTGTGCTAAATTGCTGCAAGAACTTGTGTAATTTTCTGCTCCATTGTCGTGACAGTCTCATAACACGTTTGGATTCAAAGATTTGTCTGACTCGGCTTGTTTTAATGGATTGAGCTTCTTTCTGTCTCCTAAAAAGTATCAGCCAGCATGCTAAAATAAGACAGCATAGCAAAAGAAATTCTTCTCTCTGGCGATCACTCGTAGCCGAGTAAGATTGTCTTCCATAAACACGGTTTTAACAGTGAGTCCGTAAGTGACTGTGGAGGCCAATTCTGGATCCACACGTCCTTCCACAGTGGGGACATTGGTTTCCGGGTGGGAGTTGATCACGGTGTGGATTTGCCAAGCGTGCCTTAGCAAAAGAAATATCCCCTAGTTTGCAACAAAGATGTAACTCATTAAGGGAGCAATCCTATAGCAAAATTTCCTGGGATGGGAAGGTTAAGATCCAGTGGATCTCCAGCTGAGCTAGAAGGTTTTTGGTGCAGCCAGGCTACACCATCTTAACTCCCTCATCTGTGGCTCAGTCAGATATATATTGGTGTATTTCTCTCATCCCAGCTGACTAAGCCATGCCTGGAGGATCTCAAACCAGCATGAATAAACTCTGAAAAAAGGGCTTTCGGGGGTGTGGTGGGGGCAGGATCAGAGAGGGGGAACTTAGGCTGGATCCTAAGCCTGTTCAGCTTGGCCATGTGATTTAGCAACCAGGCATATGTTAAGCCTCCCCAAAGGATTGTGTAACTCAAGCACTATTTTAAACGCTTGTTTTCCCTCTGACAGGCTCAGACTAGCTCAATCAGCTGTAGCCCTTGTCTTGAACAAAGATTGAACATGACGTAATTTTATGTCAGCTTAATTTACACAGGTTTGCTTTATGTCAGCTTCTTGTGTGTAGGATTGTTCTCTCAATTGTCATCTTCTCCATCATTCCCTTCTTTAAAGTCAACACTCAACTGAATGCAGACAAATGTTGCGCACCATTCATTCTGCAAGCAAATGCATCTCATAAAAACATGAATACAGGAGTCATTTGCAACTTTAAACTCTTTCTAATACAAAACTTGCTTGTAAAACATTGCAGTCAAAAAGAAGGGGGGCATGTGATAAACACGTATTTCAGAATATAATCACATGCCATTGTATACATAATCTGTGGCGATTGCTTTGCCTTGTAGTTTAATTGTCACCAAGGGCTGTAGTTCTTACCGTAATGATATGAGCTTCCACAGTGTGAGATGGTTGAACCCAAGGAACTCAGGTGAGTCTATAACTATTCACTGAACTGTATACTACTGTAATTGCAGTAGGGGCTGCAGAATGCAATGAAACTTGCTGAACTCTGTTGAGTAAACAAGGAAGTAGATCAGCTTTTAACAATGGGTGGCCTGTTAATAATACAGTGAGGCTGTGAAGCCTGTTACAAAACAATAGGGGGGGAAATCACTTCTGTTCTCAGTTTCCAAGAAAAAGGTGTTACAAATAGATCCAGGTGAAATGTTTGCCCTTGCCTGGAGAAGAAATATGAGACAAAGAAGTGAAATAAAATCTAGTCATTTGTTGGACCAGTGTCATTTTAATACAACATGATGTCTACATGCTTTGAGAACATCATTACCGTTTGTGGGTTGTGGGGTGGACTGCTGATGTAAGATGCTTGGTGCTTTTTATGCTGGAACTTGCAGCATGTATTTCCCCCCATGTCTAATCCTGAGTCTTTGGGATCAAGTACAAGTGTTTGGCCAACTGCATTTGGCAAAGGTTGTAGCTGTACTTGGTGGTAAAAATTCAGATAAAAAGGTAAAGGGACCATTAGGTCCAGTTGTGGCCGACTCTGGGGTTGCAGCGCTCATCTCTCTTTACTGGCCGAGGGAGCCGGCGTACAGCTTCTGGGTCATGTGGTCAGCATGACTAAGCCGCTTCTGGCGAACCAGAACAGTGCATGGAAATGCCGTTTACCTTCCCGCCGGTACCTATTTATCTACTTGCACTTTGACGTGCTTTCGAACTGCTAGGTTGACAGGAGCAGGGACCGAGCAATGGCAGCTCACCCCGTTGCGGGGATTCGAACCGCCGACCTTCTGATCAGCAAGTCCTAGGCTCTGTGGTTTAACCCACAGCGCCACCCGCATCCCTGAAAATTCAGATACTTAGGACTTAATGCAAAGTGCAGCCCTCAAAGGAATTGGGGGTGAAGATGTGCATAGTTATGTTTGACTACAATCTCCCACAATTTTAATGAATAATTCATTTTACAATATGTGACATAACACTGATCAGGCCAAGGGTTGTTCATTCATATGAGATTTCGATTTTAAGCCTTGCATGTATAAACCAATCAGAGGACGAGTTCAGACTTCCTTATCTCAGGATAAGTATATGTAAACCGAGTCATATTTTTGAACCAGCCCCTATGAAAGTATTTTCAAATGAATATGCCATTGTATAACACTTAAATGTAGACCTGCGAAGCCAAGTGGTTTTCTTTCTCTCCTTAATTGATTCTAATAGACAATTTAAAAAAGGTAGGGAGGTTTTCTTTTCAGCGTACTTTCCGTAAGTGCTCTCTCTAGGGGTTATTAATGAGAATAAATACTGTTAAAGTAGAAAATTAACCTGTCTCAGAAAAAGCAACAACAACATGGTGCCAAATCCAAAATGTGTGGCTGAGTGTCAGGAGTATATCATGGCATTTTAAGATTTCCTTAGTGGATAGAAAATTACTGCATATAGTGTTGTTTCCCAAATAATTGAGACAATCACTTCATAATATTCTTTTCACATTCTCCTTGCTGCACACTGTGCAAAGCAATATAGCTTTGTGAAGCAAAGCATATTCAAAGCCTTGCAATTACTACTGCAGTTTAGATAGCAGAGGAGGCAATAATCTAAAACGGTTCTTTAAGCTCATAGGTGTTTTATGACTGTTTCAAGGAACTCAAAGCCAGATCTTCAAGATTCTAGTGCAGGATATCTCTCATTTGGTGCCATTATTAGAAAGGAGCAAACAGAAAATCAAATATTTGTGCTGCCAGAAAATGAGGTCCCCCCCCCTGCGCCGTACCATCTTTTAAACGAATATATTTAGTAGATTCTGGACATCTCATGCACATAGCAGAAAACTTTCCCAAAGTTCTTTTTTTCTTGTGTCCAGATTAGGGTAGACAGGAAGTGTGATGCACACTGGGCTGGGAAGAAGCAAGAAGTACACAAGGCATTTCAGTCACCATTGTGATAATCTAATCCACTTTGTTATGGGTATCCAACTGAGAAGAAACATGTTAGACTGGATTTACCTTGATTTATATACAGTTCAGGGTGGCTTGCACCAACAATGAATGCACAGCAGCAGCAGTCACAAAGCAAATGAGGCATATCTATGGTTCACCTCCAGGAATTCATTTGTTAATTATTCCCATTGATATCCAGTGGACTTCACTGACCAGGCATTAGAATTCCGGTCTCCGTGGTGAAGGTCTGATGCTTTCTCCACTGTGGCTACTGTGGAATGTCTTGATTGCTTGAAAGAGAGGACTTCTGCAACAGCAATATGGGCAAAAAATGGTTCCTATGTTAGGGAAGTGAGGAATCCTAATGGCTGGAAGGAGCACCATACAAGACCATAGGGCAAAATTTCCCAACATGCTGTACTCCAGACACTTTGGAGTACCATCCCTGGACATTGGCCATTCTAGCTGGCATTGATGTTTCAGACTCCAGCTCTCCATTAGCCTCAGCTAGCATGGCCATTAGTCAGGAATGATGCAACATGTACAAAATATCTGGAGGGCATCATGGTGATGAAGGCTGACCTATGTATCAAAGAGACAGGGACGGTAGGTATGTGCCAACTCCCTGGGGTGCCCTGGCAGGAAAATGTGTGCCCAAGCACCTACCAAATTCCCTATGGCCTGGGCACCCACACATTTTGGTGCCAGGGCCATGCACGTTGCATGGCACCCATGGCCCCGGGCACACACAGTTGTGGGCCCAAGCTGGCACTCCTGGGAGGGGGAGGGAGGAAATTTAGGAAGCTGAGTGGAAACAGCCAAGAAATTAAGCAACAGAGAGTATTTTAATAGGCACAAAAAAGGCTACAGGGTAAGGTCAAAGGGGTGGTTTGTCTTGGGATATATAGATGTATTACATACATTTTCTGTGGCAGTCTAGAGGCAGTGTTCACAGTGATGAAGTTCCCTACCCTACATATTACTCAGAGTTGTTGAGTTGAACAAGATTTTGTCCTGCTTAAGTAAGGGTACACATTGCATAGGATTACAGCCAACAATTGAGTGTTTACAGGTAGCCACTTTTATCACTTTTATCAACCAGTAAATTTTATGTGTTCTAAAATATGTAAAGTTCAATGAAAAATATTTTTCCAGTAGCTGGGACAATGCCTCACATACTCAAATTGCACTTACAACTCTGATTCAGTAATGTATATAAACATTTGCTTAACTCTCTGCTCAAAGTTAATTAGATGTTTATTTGCTAAACTATCCCAAAGTGCTACTGAATTTAATGGGGCTTATTTTCATGTAACTGAATGTAGCACTGTAGCCTCAATACAGATTTAACAATGAAAATGTTTTTGGAAGATAGTTACTCTGTTTTTCAGTAATGCAAACATTCATAAAAATATGAAATATTACAGAAGCCACTGTAAGAAAAATAAACTTCAATGGTTTAACTAGGCAAAAAATAAATTAAATTAAATCAAAAACCTGATGTTCTCAAATGAATATTCTTGCCATTAATTTTATAAGAATCTGACACAGTATACTGCCTAGCGTGTGTGTCAAAATAAATTACTTCCACAAAATTTATCTCTTTTCTCGTGAGTAGCAGATTTCATCCTTCATTTCTTTCTCCACCGCTCTTCCTTGAGTTATTCAAGATGTCATAAACTTAGTCAGGCATGAGGAATGATGTATATAATGAACATGAGATAGAGATCACTAACATACATTAAGTTAATGTTCCATCTTTAAGTAAGCGACACATTTCCTTTAGTATAAAAGCCTGTGAGCAGGGCTTGTTCTGATTTTATTTTTTTTGTCAGTTTCTAATGATTTTAGGTGCTTTTATGAATAATTTCTCAGCTGCTGTGTTTATGAACTATAAAGTTATATTATGTGCAGCAGTACAGAAGCTAGTAATCATTGTTGTTATTTCCAAATGTGGATGGTGCCTAGCTGTATTTCCCAAAACTCTCTGCAGAACTAGTGCCTGGAGGCAGTAATATCTTGGATGAGAACCCGTAAAATGAAGCTTAATCCCAACAAGCAAAAGGTGCAGTTGGTGAATCATTCCCATGGCCTGCATTTAAGCAAATGACTGATTCCGGAAGGTGCTGTACTCATGAAGAAGTAGGTACCTGGGGTTACTTCTGGTTCCAGCTTTGTCACTTGAGGGCCAGGTGCTTTCAGAAGCTAGGAGTGCCTATTTTATTTATTTTTATTTCAGATATTTATTATATACTGCTTAATAGTAAGAATACCTAAGCGGTATGATGAATTGCAATTCATCGTAAAAATGGGAAACTACCTTAAAATGACTGCTGAAATAGGAAAGTCTTTGTCATGCACCTGAAATTCTGAAAGGAGGGTGCCTGTCAGATCTCCATTGGGAGAGAGTTCCACGGAACGCATGGGTATTCCAAGCTGTGGTTGATTCACCCGCTACAGCTATTCCTAGACTGGAATAGCCTTGCCATAGTAACCCATGCTATGGTCACCTCCTGATTAGACTATTGTAATGTGCTTTATATGGTGCTCCTGCTGATGGGCTGCTATCTCAAGAGCCTGGAAGATGCTCTACTCCGATATTGGCTATATGATTTTAAAAAATGGCTTTAGTTTGGTTCACTTTGCAATGAAAGCAAAGATTGTTATGAGCCCTGCAGTGCTTGGGCTGGCAGGCTCTGATGGAGGATGAGGAGGAAACAGGGGAGTGGGGCCTGTGAACCTGGATTGGAGGGGGGGGGAGATCTCACCTTTCCACCCTGACTTCAATCACTTCTGAAGCAGAGCAGAGATGCCAGCTCCTTCCTACAAGCTCCCAGAGGACTGGAGAGCCTCAGTGGAGGTTGGGGAGGGCTTTGATTAGGGCTTTGATCCTGAACAAGAGGGTGCAGTCTAACCAAGCACTACCTTTGCAGATGGGAGCAGACCTAACAACGCCGATACATCATGCATTTGCAATCTTGATATTCCCACAAGGCAAGAGAGTCCCACAAGTGAGTGCACCATACCTCATACCTTTAAAAGCTTGGCAGGAGGGGAAGGGAATGGAAGCTTCTTGGGATATCTTGGTTGCTTCTGTCCAATTATGAACTTCTTGCCCTGCTCTTGAACTGTGACTCCTGAGCACTCTGTGTCTGCTGCCAAGCCAGTACTCTTACTTGCCTGAATAAAGATTTCTTTCTTACTTCCAAGTAAGAACCTCTGCTTGTGTTGTGCGGAAGCCAGAACAAAGAGACTGCAAGAGGCCTGCCCTGGGGGAAAGTTAGATGAAGGATACAAATTGGTCACGTCTATGGAGATGATGTTGCAAGTCATATGCACAGGATGTGACCTTTGGCAATGCAATCCAATCAGTCATAATTACATTAGGATGTCCCTCATGGGATGTGGCTATTGTTCGAGTGCAAAT